>NC_082364.1:6400000-7000000 GCF_027477595.1 Haemorhous mexicanus
AACCCACAAATCCCCCAGCTCCAGGCACACTGCACCAATCTCACCTGAGAGCAGCCCCTCCTGAGTGAATGGATTAAGGCCATGTCCCTTTGTGTCCCCAGAGTGCCATCCAGGCTGGGCAGCCCTTCCTGGGCAAGGTGTCCCTGTGCCACCCCACGGCCCAGAGCTGCCCAGCTGGGCCCTTCTCCTGCACCCACCCCCCTGCTTTGTTCTCCTGGGAGCACATTTTATTCATGGAGTCTGTTAACAGTCACTGGATCCCTGCAGGGGCTCAGCTCCAGCTCCAGCTGAGAGGGAGAAGTGGAATTTCCATCTGCTGCCAGGGGATGCAGGAGAGGCCATGAGAGGGCTGCCTTTGAAACCTTTGTGAGGCTGGGCCTTGGTTTTACAAAATAAAAGGCAAGGCTGGGTCGGTTCCAGGGCAGCACAGGAGTGAGGGGAGGTTACAGCAGCATTTATGCCTTTGACCTGCATTTCCATTTTCACATCTCAGCCTCTGCAGAGCTCATCTGAGGGGCTGCGGTGGCTGGGAGGGGAATCAGGAGCCTTCTCAGAAATACCAAACACCCTGGCTGGGGAAGAGCAGAGCACGAAATGCAGGAGCTCTGCTGAGGCTTCCTGCCCCCAGGATGAGCACAAATCCCCTGGGCCACCCTCTCATTCCCCTGTGAGGACGTGGCTGCCCCAGGATCCCTGAAGTGACCCAGGCCAGGCTGGGCAGGGCTTGGAGCAGGAGAGGCTGAGGGGGCTGAGCCTGGGCAGAGAAGGCTCAGGGGGTGCTGAGCAAGGGTTTGGTGCTGTCAGTGAGGGTTTGGTGCTGTCAGTGAGGGTTTGGTGCTGTCAGTGAGGGTTTGGTGCTGGGAGTGAGGGTTTAGTGCTGGGGGTGAGGGTTTGGTGCTGTCAGTGAGGGTTTGGTGCTGTCAGTGAGGGTTTGGTGCTGTCAGTGAGGGTTTGTTCCTGTCAGTGAGGGTTTGTTCCTGTCAGTGAGGGTTTGGTGCTGGGAGTGAGGGTTTGGTGCTGTCAGTGAGGGTTTGGTGCTGGGAGTGAGGGTTTGGTGCTGTCAGTGAGGGTTTGGTGCTGGGAGTGAGGGTTTGGTGCTGGGAGTGAGGGTTTGGTGCTGGGAGTGAGGGTTTGGTGCTGTCAGTGAGGGTTTGGTGCTGTCAGTGAGGGTTTGGTGCTGTCAGTGAGGGTCTGGTGCTGTCAGTGAGGGTTTGGTGCTGTCAGTGAGGGTTTGGTGCTGTCAGTGAGGGTCTGGTGCTGTCAGTGAGGGTTTGGTGCTGTCAGTGAGGGTTTGGTGCTGTCAGTGAGGGTTTGGTGCTGTCAGTGAGGGTTTGGTGCTGGGAGTGAGGGTTTGGTGCTGTCAGTGAGGGTTTGGTGCTGGGAGTGAGGGTTTGGTGCTGTCAGTGAGGGTTTGGTGCTGTCAGTGAGGGTTTGGTGCTGGGAGTGAGGGTTTGGTGCTGGGAGTGAGGTGCTGTCAGTGAGGGTTTGGTGCTGGGAGTGAGGGTTTGGTGCTGTCAGTGAGGGTTTGGTGCTGTCAGTGAGGGTTTCTTGCCGTGTGTGAGGGTTTGGTGCTGCTCTCAGGATGGGGATTTCCTCCAGCCTTGGCTTTGCCCCCACACCAGGGTGCTTGCACACATTCTGACCTGACATTGCAGAGTGTTCCATGGGCTGGGAGAGGCTCAGCAGGTCTGGAGAACGGGCTGGAGCTCTCCCTCTCCACCTGCCCATGACTTGGGCATTTCCATCCCTCCTGAGCTCTGCTGGCAGGCAGGAGCCGCTGTGACCCCAAGGCCTTTTAAATGCCATTTTCCCTGGTTCGAATTGCCCAAGCCCAGCCTCCCTCCAGCGGCTCCCTCCAGTGGCTGGCTCCAGGAGCTGTTTCCTGCCAAACCCGTCAGTTTTGGGAAGGCTGCGTTTGTGACTGTGTGACAAACACCAAACCCGGGCACGCCTGGGCATTCCCGAGGTGCAGCCTGCCAGGAAACAAAACCCCCGAGGATGAGAGCTCGGGGAAGCAGCAGGGAGTGGAGCTGATTAATTGAGCCTCTGCGGGCTGAAATGGGAAGGGGAAAGTGCTGCAAGAGAAGAGGATTTCTCACCAGAAAGCTGAGATGGAAACATTAATGGAAATATTAATGGTGCTTCAACAAGTTGCCACTATCAACCCACCTGAATTTCTTTGTCAGCCTGGATTAAAGCTCCTTAAACCAAGTGAAAGCTGAATGCAAAGGGAATGGAACAGCCCTGGTTCTGCTCTGGGACATTCCCACCTTTTCCCAGCTGCAGTTTGGAGTGATGGAGATGATTCCTGAGCTGCAAAACGAGGGCCACTGCTGGAACATTCCAGATGGAAGAAGGATGCCCTGATCCACTGGGCTGCTCCTCAGGCACAGGCACAGGAATTGCCAGTGTTGATTCATTTAGCTCAGGCCCAGGCAGGTCAAAATCAATCACGTCAAAAATACATCACCTGCATTCAGTGAGTTTTTTAAAAGGGAATGAGAGGTGCAGGCTGCAGGGATAAATCACAGCAGAACAGGGGCTTGCTTGGAAACAAACCCATCATTTGCTCTGAAAGCATAAATATGTTGTTTGCTCCGAACATTTCTGCAATATTTAACAGACAGCTTGGCAAGGAGACAAGGCTTGGCTTGGAAAAGCTGTGTCTGGAGCTCAAAAAAATGGGATTGAGGAGCAGAGCCCCCCCTTTTCCAGACCTGCAGCTCCCTCTTAGTGGTTTGAATGACACCTCACCATGGGCAAGGCTTGAAATTGGGAAAAAGAGGATTTCCCCTCCAGGAAAATTGGGAAAAAGAGGATTTCCCCTCCAGGAAAATTGGGAAAAAGAGGATTTCCTGTCCAGGAAAATTGGGAAAAAGAGGATTTCCCATCCAGGAAAATTGGGAAAAAGAAGATTTCCTGTCCAGGAAAATTGGGAAAAAGTGGATTTCCCCGTCCAGCACTGAGGGGAAATGTTGTTTCTCTAAAGATCTCAGCCTGATCCCCAAACCTCCTGGCCCAGGGTGCATCCCCAGGGTGTCTCACACCAGGATCAGCTCCCAGGGCAGGGGAATCAGCTCTGTCCCCTTGGCAGGAACGGACCCCCGTGTGATGGGCTGGGAGCACATTCCCACATTCCCAGGCTGGCAGGAGCAGTGGGTGCAGAGCCCCACGGCAGCACGGAGCTGTGAGCTGTTGTAGCTGCTCGTGCTTGGTCAGAGGAGATCAAACCAGCTCTGCTGACAGCGCTGCAGCTCATCCAGCCTGCCCCAGCTGGAAATCCAGCCCTCTTCCTCTGCTAAACACAGCACTGAGGGATCTCCAGGGGGAAAGCAGCAGGGGCAGGGCTGCAATGAGAAGGGTTAGGCTGAGGCAGAAGCGTTAAAAGTGAAGGGTGAGAACTGAGGCAGGGCTTGTAGGGATGGTCTCACTCCTTCCATCAGCCCTTGACACCCGGATTTGCTTTTATCGGGAGTGTTTGAAAGAGGAAGGGAAAGAAGAACAAACACTGAAAGAGCAAACACTTCTTCCAGGAGTTAAACTTGCAGAGCAGAGCTCCCTGGGGAGCTGTGCCCGGCTCAGCTGAGCCTCCCTGCCAGCTGAAGATTTCCCTTGGACTCTGTCAGGGGCTCTGGGAAGGAGCATTTCCCACCTCAGCATCCCTGCCAGCCCAGGGAGAGCCCAGGAGGGAGCCCCAGCCAGAGGAGCTCCAACACCCCCAGTTTCACAGGTGGGGATTGCACCCCTGAGACTGCTCTGCCACACCAGCCCTGCCAGCACCTGCTCCATCCAGTCCAGCTGAGGGAAAACCTGGGAATGAACAGCCCTGCCATGGCATCCCACAGGTTCTGGCTTATCCCTCTCACCCACTCACCTCCACTCTCACTTTTTCACTCTAAGGGATGTTGCTTTCGCCTCGCTGCTGCCAAGTTTCTGGTTTTGAGCAGCTCTCCCAATTCATCAATGAAAAATGAATCAGGGAGCTGAGTCAGCCCAGACCTCAGGCAGCTGATTGCAGGAGCAGCCAGGAACTGGTTCCTGCAAGGAGCAGCTCCAGGCACCCCGAGTTTCCCACGGGAGCAGCCTGGACCCCGAGATCCCCGGAGATGCTGGACATTGCCTGGGGTGCAGGGAGCAGATCCCATCCCGAGGGAGCACAGCCCTCACACCTGAGCACAAGCCCCTGCAAAGACTCGTAGGATTTGTGGGAAGTTTCCCCGTTGCTGGTTTGCAGCCAGGAGTTGGGTCCTGGCTTTGTTTTGCAGAAATTGCTGGGGAATCACGTGGAGCTGCTGGCGCTGGCAGGATGAGCTGGCACAGATCCCCCGGGGGATGAAGAGGGGTTTTGTTGTGTGTGAGTGGCTCCTGCTTTCACCAGCCAGCCCGGCAGGAGCAAGTGGCCAAGCAATTCCAATTCCAGCTGCATTCTTTCCAAAGCTGGGAAAAGGGGAGAACAGGTGGTTGTGGCAGATGCTGAGGGGTTAAAAACCCTCCAGAGCAGAGGAGGTAGAGGGGACCACCACCAGCCTCACTTGGGAGATCCTTCAGGATGTTCAGGTAACCTGAATTCTGCCTGGGCTCTGTGTTTGGGAATTCTTGGGAGCAGCCTGCAGCCTTGGTTGTCTCAGTATACAAACCACGAGCTGTGAGCTCAAACCTTTGTCCAGAAGCTCTGAATTCCTCCCCTCCATCCCCGGGGCTGTCAGTGGTGATAAAGTGACCAATATGAGGCAGGAAGTGAGCAGCCAGCAGGGCAGGGATGGCGTTCCCAGATGGAGCAGAAGCTGAGTGATGAACAGGGAAATGTTCTGGCTGGGGCTGCTCAGGCTGCAGAGTTCAGCCCAGATATTGAAAAGGAACGTGTCGGATGCTTTAGGCCAGGAAAGAGATCTCCAGAAGATGCTCTGAACACAGTGCCTCATTTATCAAAGGGACAAAAGCACAGGTTCCCCTGTCAGGGAGCTCTCCCCCGGGCCCAGGGAACAGAGCTGCATGAATGCTCTGGATATGGAGCAGGGGAGGCACCAGCTCTGCAGGCTTGGTGCAAAAAGAGCCCCAGGAGCTGTGGGGAGTGAGCCATGCCCACCCCTCTCCTGGCTGCAGGTCTCCCTCTCCATCTGTGGAGCAGGAGGGCTTTGGATTGCATGTCCTGGTGCTCATCCAGCAAGGCAGGCGTGTGGATTTTCACAGGAAGCACAAGGAGGAGGAAACAGGGATGTTGTTGAGGAGAGCTCGGAGCTGTGGGTTCTGGCAGGTGGGAGGGGTGGCAGAAGGAAGGAGTTCAGGTTTTCACAGCTTGTGGATCTACTGAGGGGTTCCTTCCATATCCAAAGAGCCCAGACAGCAGCTGGGGAAGGCAACAAACACTGAATAAAGCAGGAATCCTGCACCTTCCCTCTGTTCATTAAGCTCTCACCCTCTCAGTTACGGAGCAGAATTAACCTGGGCAGAGCTGGGAACGTTCTGGTGGCAGATCAGCCCCACCTCAGCTCTCAGCAAGGACACACAGCCAAATCCTCCTCACCCACGTGGGCCAGGACCTTCACAGCCACTGGGGGCAAACCCAGGGGACCCTTCCTGCTGCTCCTCAGGGGGGGCTTCAGGCACAACCCTCCTGCTGGGACCTGACTGTCCCAGATGAAAGCTGAGATTTCTTCCTAACCAAGGAAGAAATCAGGCTAAATCAGGTTAAATCAGGCTGTGCTGGGTTTGGGCACCTTTCATTGCTCCCCAGGGATGCATTTTCCATGGATCTGGGGCAGGGGATGCCAGACTGCAGGAGCCTGACCTGGGACACTGATCCAGCTGCCTGCCAGGGAAGGATATTTGCTTTAATGCTGCCCTTCGAGTATTTAAGGAATCTTTTAGGCAGCTTTGCAATTTTAAAAGGTTCTCAGTGATGCAAACACCTTCTCCTCTTGCCTGAACCCTCTGCCTGGGCTGCAGCACGCTCAGAGCCACCTTAGCCTGACCTGAAGAAATGGAAATGGAAGAGGTTTTGAATCCCACAATACCCAGAGGAAAGCCCCAGCAGTGCCTTAATGTGCCCAGCCCCAGGTGGGTCCCTGTCCCCAGGCTCAGGCTCCTCTCCCCAGAGCCCTGCTGGGGGATGGGATGGGCTGGCCTGGCTCTTTGGGTGCTGCTGCTTGGCTGATGCAAACCAGCCCTGCCACACATCATTGTCCTCCCCAGGGGCCAATTTGTGTGGCCCCAGCCTCAGAGCACTGCTCCTGCAGACAGGGAAGCATTAATGGGAGTGAGAGGCACCTGGAGCCACCTGGAGCTGCAGGGAGGCAGAGAGCAGTGCCACTGGAGGTTACTGCCCTTCCTCTCACTGCTGAAATCAAAAAACCCAAACCAAATGTGGAAAAGGTTTCTGTCCTGCCGTTTGTGTCCTGGCAGACAAGTTCTGTAAAAGGTGAGGTGGCCAAGAGAGCTCCTGGGGAAGGAGAGAGGTGAACACCAGCAGCATCAGTGGGGAGCAGGAATAATGCAGAACTTTTGTGGGACTTAAGGCTGCCCCTTTTCCAGAGCCTTCCATCCCTTGCTCACAGCTGAAGTGCCCTCGGCTCCAGGGCTTGGAGCAGGCTGTGTCTCCTTCCAAGATCCCTCCTGGAACAGAGTTTGTGTTTACAGCAGGGAGATGGAAAGCCAGGGGGAGTTTTCATCTCTGCTCTGCCCCTCGGGAGCATCATTAACTGGGGCTCCAGCCCGAAATAATCCCCCTCATCTGTCAGATCGCAGCTGATCGGCGTGACAGCCCGGAGCTGCCCAGGAGCAGATCAGAGCCTGGGCTGGAGGAGACCCCGGTGAGAGGCAGGAAAGCCAGGCCCAGGGGGTTAGGCTGGGACTGACAGCCCTGCCCGCCCAGACTGCCCGTGGGCAGCTCCTGCCCTGCTTTGGGGTTTTCCCTGGGGCACAGGGCAGGATTTTCTCTCTGCCAGCAGCAGAGTCACAGGTTCAGGGCAGGAGAGGCTTCCCGAAGCTTTCTGGCTCCTTTCTGACACCGCTGCCATGGTGTTGGAGGGCTCTCCTGTAGGTGATTAGCGCCTCTTTGGTGATTAACGAGTTTGCTGAAGTTACCTGGGAGCCAGGGACAGTGCCGGTGGTGTCCTAGGGATGGAGGTGACACCAGGTGGAATTTCATCTCCTCACACCCACACCCATTAAAAACAAGTTTATAAATCCCTCTCCCTCCATCCAGAGACTTTCAGGAACCTCCGGGAAGCCCAAAGGATCAATTAATGCACTTCAATCAATTATTCCTCAAGGAGCAGACCAGCTGTGACTTGTTCCCTCAGAAAGAAGTGGTTCAAAGTCTCCCAATCTCAGAAGAAGTTGCATGGAAACAACTTTGCTGTGCTCTCGAGCTGCTTCAGGGTGTCCTGACAGGGTTTAGGCACTTTCAAGCTCACGTTCAAGGTGTCACGTTCAAGGTGTCTCGTTTCAAACTGTTTGAGGGAGCTTTCCACGGTGTGTTAAGGTCCTGGGGGTTGTTGGGCTGTGGGATCTGCTCCGGGACACAGCAGCCTGGCTCTGCTCTGGGACCTGCAGGGGTGTCACTGTAGGACATGAAAGAGCACAAGTGCACACCGATGTGCTCAAAGTGAAGGAAAAAAAGTAGTTTATTTTCTGACTCTAACATTTATAGTTTTCTAAAAGTGGCAGTGGATTGGAGGGTGACAGTGCCACCTCTCCAGTGACACTGGACAAACCAACAGCCCATCGAATTTCTCTTCTTCTATAAAAGAATGCAAAACAATCAGTTATTTACACAAAGTGTGTGAGGAAGTTCTCTACAAGAAGGTCAGCATCAAAAAGCTTTAAAAATCTTTAAAAAATCAAAGCAACACATTGGGTTTGGAGCGTTCCTGCTGCAGGGATCACCTCCCTGCCCTCTCCTCTTCCCTTTTCCCCCAGATTCCTCTCACAGACACTCGGAATCCTGTCTGCCTTTGAGCCTGAACCCACTGCAGGCTTCACCCTTCTCACCTCCTCTACTCCTGTCCTCCTCCCCTCTTGTCTTCGGTGATGCCTGGGACGATGAGAGCGCTGAATGCTTCATCCCCTGCCTGCTCCCTGCCTCTCTCCTGCTCCAGAGGCGCTGCCTCTGGCTGGGCTGGGTGCAATCAGAGCTGTCACCGAGCTGGAGTCATTAAACATCTCACCTCCCCGAAAGCCCTGACAGGAACCTCATTCCAAAGGCCTTTCAAACGCTCTTTAGCCCAGATAAGGCTTGAAGGGTGAAGAGGCAACAAAAAGCAGCTAATCCACTTAACTGCCAGGGGAAACTGCAGCAGCCAAAAGAGCAAGAGGGTTTTGGGGATGACTTCTGGCCAGGCACATCCTGGGGATTTCCAGCAGCTGCACAATCCTCCCTGCCCGTGTTTTCTGGTAATGAATACTAACGATCCTTCACTTCGATTTTAATTGCCTGCCCATCAAGCTTTGTTAATCTTCCCCATTTTCCTGAATCTTTCATCGTGTCACTTTTTCTTTCCCCTGTGTTTCTTCTGTGTTGACGAGGCTTTTAAACATTTCGCCAAGGAGGAAAAGAAATAAGGGGAGAAAAGAAAGAAAGAATGAGAGAGAGAAAAAGAAATCACCCCCTTTACATCTGGAATGCTCGTTTTCCAGATTAGAAAATACGTGGCTGTGGTGGGATCTAATTGAAGCTAATAGGTTAATTAGTGAATATGGAGATCCCCATCCTTCCAAGCCTGGAAGACTGGGGGTGTTCAGAGTCAGACTGCTCCTAATCCAAGCAGTCCTTGCAGCTCGGACAGCTTTCCTTCCAGAGGGAAGCTCGCAGCGTTCCAGGAGGAATTTCACCACGGGTTTGGTTCGAGTTTTGCTGAATGAGAAAGGCTTGGAGCAGAATCGCTGCTGTGGTACCAAGTTCTGCAGATGTTTGCTGATTTTACCCAGGAACCAGCCTGGGAAGAGCTGCTCTCCCTGGATCTGCCTTTCCAGCAGGCACACGCTGAACCCTGGCCAGCCCAATTTCCTTTCCACTCAATATCCAGGGAGTCAGGGAAGGAAAATCCCTCTGAGCTGAGCATACCTGGCTGCTCCCACACCGAGCTGGCCCCAGCTCTCCATCCTGGCCTCTGCAGCTGCCAACCCCTCTGAGAGCTCTCCAGGAGGATTCTCCTGGCCCTGGCCCTGGCCCTGGCTGGGTGTCATTACTCCAGGTGCCCCGGGTGCTTTCTCTTTTCTTTTTTCTGCTGGGAGCTGCTCCCTCCTGCCTCTCTGCTCAGCCAAATGTGCTCAGGCCCTGCAAAGCTGCTCTGCCTTGCCAGGGAGCTCTGATGGGAGCTGATGGCAGCAGTGCCTCAGCACGTGGCAGCAGGGAGGAAACAGAGCTCTTCTTTTCAGGGGATCAGAAAAACTGCACGTGCAAATTGTCCACTGACAGAAATCCCGCTCCACAGTCCCAAAGTTGAGATCCCATCGTTCCAAACGCATTTCTCCCTTCTTAAAACTCCTCCAGTCTCAGTTGCTGAGCCTCTTTCAGTGCTTTGACAGGTTTGTTATTGGCAAAAGCTGATGTGGAGCTTTGGGTGTCCCATCTGCCTAATGGAGCTTTCCAGGGCATCCTTACCTCGCTTCCTCCTATCAAACCTACATTATTACTTAAACACTCTTTAAAGCAAATGAATGGGATTTTTGTTTGAGGGGAAGGTGGCATGGTGGTCCCAAACCCTCTGGGGCCAGCCCAGCCCGTGTCCTCTGCCCAAGGAAAAGGATGAGAATCCTCGTTGTGGAGGGAGGAGAGAGGACAGGTGCTGCACGAGGAGTCTGCTCAGAGCGGCTGGAAGTCAGACTCTGTTTTTAAACAGGACACTAAATACCTCCAGTGTGGGATTGTCTCAGCTCCCTCGCCAAATTTGCCATATTTGGGACTCGCTGTGAGGAGTTCCTTATTTGCATATTGTGTGAAAGCAGCATTCCCATCCTCAGCTTAGGCTTTGGAATTCCTGCACTTTGTGCCCTCCAAGAGGAAAGGAGCAGAGATTCCTGGGGCTCTCTCATTGCTGGCCAAGAGACCTGGATTTGGAGCCACGCAGAAATTGAGGGTTGCTTTGGAGACAGACATTGAGCAGCAGCAACCACAGAAATTAAAGTCACAAATCCTGGCTGCAGCTGCCAAAACCTCCTTGCAGGGGAAGGATCAAGCAAGGCATGGAGAAATCCCTGGGGAAGGGGGTGAGCTCTCCCTGCTCCCACCCCCTGCCCTGGAGATGGATTCAGGAATCACTGAGGAAGGAGTTGTGCCCCAAAGAGACTCTGCTGCTGCCTCAGTGTTTGCTCAGCCCCCCCACCCCTCCCTTGGCCCCCCTGGGTGCTCCTGCCCTGCCCAGACCCACGGACAGGGGTCTGTGCAAGAAGGGAGCCTGGAGGGGGGAGCTGGCAGGGCAGCAGGGCTGGCAGGGAGGGGGCAGGAGCAGCAGAGCTTGGGGATGCTGCTGAGGGCTCTCCTTGCAGGGATCTGGGGCAGTTTCACAGCCCCTTCCCAGCCTGGCAGAGCTCAGAAGTGAGACGTGGGAGGGTTCCAAATCTCCCAGAGCTGCAGATCTAGAATGAGAACGTTTTAAGGGTTGGTTGGTTTTTTGTTTCTTTCTTTCTTTTCAGGAAAATCCGAGGGAGTGTTTGTGGCCAAACCCCTCCTCTGAGGAGTCTGCTGTGTCCTGGCAGAGCCTGGGGGAGCACTTGGAGTGATTCTCTGCTCCTGGGAATCTGAATAGTGTGGGCATTGACTAAAGCACTGGGCATCTTGTTCCACAACTGATGTTCCAGGACAAAAATCTCTAGCCAGCCCAGTGTGCATGGAATCTTAGCTTCTAAATGGAGGATTTGGGGAGGAAACTTAAATCCCACTCTTGGACCTTGGGGTGATCACTTGGATGTGTAGATCACCCGGGTGCTGCTCTGACTGTGATCCACAGCACTGTCCTGCTTGAAGGAAAGCACAGGCCTTCCCTGCATGCAGAGAGTTTGGGGAAGAAATACTCTTTAAGTATTTCTCTGCTTGAATTGATAGTTTCACAGCCCCTTCCCAGCCTGGCAGAGTGAGACGTGGGAGGGCTCCAAACCTCTCAGAGCTGCAGATTTAGAATGAGAATGTCTTGAGGGTTTTTTCTTCTTTCTTTCTTTCTTCTCAGGAAAATCCGAGGGAGTGTTTGTGGCCAAACCCCTGCTCTGAGGAGTCTGCTGTGTCCTGGCAGAGCCTGGGGGAGCGCTTGGAGTGCTGCTGGCAGGGCACAGGGAAAAGCCCCAGCACAGCTCAGGCTCCCTGGGACAGCAGCTCCGTGGGCAGCAGCGTTGTTGTCACACCTGGGAGGCCCCCAGGTGGCAGGGACGTGTCCCCAGCTGCCACTGCTTGTTGTCACCAGCGGAGCCTCGCTGAGGGCGGGCGCTGCTGCTGCTGCCTTGGTTAAACCTCTCTGGGCAGCTCCTTAACGAGCAGTTGAAAGCAGCAGCAATTACAAGCTCTTAATCCATCCCAACGTGGGAGTGCAGCAGGGTTTGCTCTCAAAAATAGTGCTGCAAACTGGGCCACAAGGCAGGGAAAGGAGAATCCTGGGAGCCAAAGGGCTCCTGGAGGATGTGGAGGGAGCAGAGAGGGGAGCAAGGCTCAGCAGGAGCAGCTGCCTTGAATTTTCAGCTGCTGTGGGTCAGCAGAGTGCAGAGAATGAGCTGGAATCATCTGTCAGTCTAGAAAGGACATTCATCAAGCTGATAACCTGCCAAGACGTGTGATGCTGTAAAGGAAGGGTTGAATATTCACACAAAAGTAGCATTTACTCCTCGTGTCACAGTTTTTTGGCAGCCCAGTTTCTCTGCTGCCCTCCCACCTTTCTATCATGGATACCATAAAAAATCTGAGGTCTCCATGGGCAGGATCCTTGTGTTGCCCAGGGAATAATGTCTGATGGCAGCTGGGAGCTTTCACGAGGCCCTGAAGGGAGGAAGAATTATTCACTCTGCAGTTTGTCCAGCTTCTGCTCAGGACTGAAAAACGCAGGCACAGGTGAATGTGCCAAGCTTCCAACACACCCAATCCTTCAGCAGGGGAGGGAGGAGCTGCTCAGATGCAGAAAGGGAGAGGGGAGTTTGCCCAGTTCCACACACACAGGGAGCAGTTCCTCGTGTTCACCTGGGGAAACGTGTGTCCTTCACAAAGCCCAGCCAGGGCAGCACTCACCGGGCAAAAAGGGCTCATTCCTGAGAGAAGAGAGCAATTCACAGCAGTTAAGGATGAGTTTTGTGCTTCAGATCTTTAGAAAACCTCTAGAAAGTGTTTGCACTGCTATTTAAACCATCTGCCCCAGACATCCCCATGGCTGTGTGAAAACCCTCGTTTGGCATCTGTAAAAGAAGTGTTTCACCTTCTCTGGTTGATCTGTCACATTTTAACAGGGAAATGCAATCAGAGAGAGCTGCCAAGGCAGTTTTCCTATAAGCCCAGAGCTGACTGGTCTCTGCTGCAGCCACGGTGAGCAGTAAGGGAAGGTCAATGCTCCTGGCAGACCCCCCATTATCCCCTCAGAGAAGGGGGCTCCCTCATTTCTGCCTCAGTACAGAAGCCAGCCCCTAAATCTAATTCCAAATGGGCTCAAGCAGTGGCTGTTGGTGCAGCTGCAGCCCTGGATATCAAATCTCTCAGGTTTTAATGCCTCAGAGGCCAATTCTGCTTCCTCTGCTGAAAAGGAAAGTGAGAAACAAAGGAGGGGGAGGCCAATCCTCCCCCAAACTTCGGGCAAATGGCAGCTGATAAAGCACCTGCTCTGCTCCTGCTCAGAGGCAGGAAATGGCAATTTCACTGCCTGGCTAGGACCCTCAGGATGGTCTCCAGGCTGGTGAAGGTGAGCCCTGGGCAGGTAAAAAGGCACCTCCCTGCTCCACAATGGTTCTCACAGAGCTGAGTGTCAGCGAGGTCTGAGACAGCTCTGGCTCTGCCCCACTTCAGCTCCACAGCACAGAAATTGCTCAGTGCCACAATTAAATCCTCCCAGTCCCTCTGGGCCCGGGTCACAGCCTCTTCAGGAGCAGGGAAGGGCTCTTGGAGCTCCTCTTTAGAAAACTAAATTGCACCGGGAAGGAATTGCTAATTATTATTGCTATTATTATTATTTATTACTTCCTGAACTGATAAGGTGTGCATGATCTGAATGCTTCCAAATCCTCCCTGCACTGAGATCTTGCAGGCCAGGAGTCTCTGGGAGGAAGAATTCATTAGGAAATGCCAGTTTTATTGCCAGCCCTTTGTTTTTCCCTCCCTGGGTGGGTTCTGTGAGCTTTGCATTTATCATGTGGGGGGAGAGGCAATTAAAATGCAGGCAATTAAAATGTGGAGGTGGGTATTGGTGCTATAAAACACAGCTAAGGAGAGGGCAAGATGGATCTCCCTGCTGCTTCCTCAGGCAGGAGGGGATGAGGGATGCTCTGGACTCGGCAGAAAATGGGACAGCACTGCCAGCCAGGAGGGGGATGCAGAGCAAGGATTTGGGCCCAGGAAAAGCATTTCCAGTGGGAAGGCTCCTCAGAGCTGCCCCAAACTGCCCTGGGTTGGAATTCCCTGTGCCCACCTCAGCTTGCAGGAGGCAGCTGGGCTGTTTTCCCAGGGAAACTCTCTGCCAGAGGAGGAAAAGAAACCTTTATCAACCCAGCATCGGCGTGTGCCGATGAGAGGCAGCCCGAGCCCAAGAGGTGTGGCCGTCGTTTGTCAGGTATTTGAACCGTTCAGGGTGTGGAGGGTTAAGTGGGTCAGCCCCCCAGGCTGAGCACTGCCCCCTCACCCTCGGCTGGGATGTTCTGCTGCTTTCTCGGGTGTTCCCTGCAGAGCCTGGCACTGCTGGGCATCCCCAGCTCCATCCTGCCCGTGGTGGCACCTCCAGCCTTGGGAACATTGTCCACAGCTGCCTCTGAGGGGGCACAGGTGGGACACACACCTTCCTCCAGGTGCTGCCCTGCCCTGCTGGTCACGCCTGGCTTGATTTCCTGCAGACAGAGATCTGCACTCCCTGGTTCCTCCGAGCAGCAGTGATTTCACTCCCAGGCACCTCCCAGTGCCCCTGGCTGCTGCAGCTCGGCTGTCAGCCCGTCAGGAGTGGGTGCAAACAGCTCTGCATGCCCACAGCAGCACTGTGCCCTCCTCCTGCCCCAAAACCCAGGAGCTCCTCATCCCCTCGCTGCTGCCTCTCGGGGTCTGTGCTGGTGCTGCTGTCCTGGGGCTGCCTCTGACCCCCAGCCCTGCCAAAAGAGACACCTGAGCACCAGCTGTCCCTGCCCTGGGCACACCTGGGCACACCTGGGCACACCTGCAGCTCCAGAGGAGCCTGCTGCACTGCAGGGGTGTTCACCCAGTGCCCTGGGGAGCAGCTCAGATGTGGCAGGGAAGGGGAGCACAGAGCTCAGAGCTTGTTGTGGTGAAACCCCTCTGCTGTGGCAGAAACACTGCTGTGGCAAAGCCACTCTGCTGTGGCAGAAACACTGCTGTGGCAAAGCCACTCTGCTGTGGCAGAAACACTGCTGTGGCAAAGCCACTCTGCTGTGGCAGAAACACTGCTGGTGGCAAAGCCACTCTGGTGCTCTCAGAGCTTTGGAAAGCTTTTGTTGAGGACATCAGGGCGTTCTGAGAGTTTCTGCTGCTCCTCTGGTAGCTCTGGGGTGGGTGCTGAGCAGGTGACAAGCCAAAAGCAGAGCTGGCAGCAGTGTCACTGTCCCAGCAGTGCCACTACCCCAAGCAGTGCCAGTGCCCCCAAGTGCCACTGCCCTACATTGACAGTGCCCCACAGTGCCAGTGTCCCAGCAGTGCCAGTGCCCCACAGTGTCACTGTCCCAGCAGTGTCACTGTCCCCGATGCTCAGCAGCCTGCCTGGGGATGCTTTAGGCCAGCCCTGCCATTCCAGCTCTGCCTCAGGAGCAGCACCCTGCTTCTCTGAGCCTGTGTCCCCTCCCTGTGTCCCCTCCCTGTGTCCCCTCCCTGTGTCCCTCCCTGTGTCCCCTCCTGTGCCATGGCTCCGTGCTGTGCCTGCCCCAGCCCAGGGCTGTCCCCTGTCCCAGGAGCAGCCCCTGCGTCCCCTGGTCACCGGGGCTGGGACATGGGAACGAGCCTGTCCTGCCTTTCTGAGCCTCTCTGTGCCTGGGAACCCGGGCAGGGCCAGCTCCCCTCGCCACCCGGAGAGAAACGGCCCAGAAAGGAGCTGGGATGTGCTCCAGGTCACAGAGCAGAGCAGTGGCCAGGAACAGGAGCCAGCTCCCACTTCCCTTCCCAGAGCCTGTCCCCTCTGTCCCCCCCAGGGCTGGCTTTAATCACCAGACCCTGTTTGTTTTCCTGGCCATGCATTCCTCACCCACACGACATCGGATCCTCGCTGCCCTGCTGGGCCAGGTGGGTGGACAGCAAGGAGAAAATCCTCTCTTTTTTTGAGAAAGAAAATTCTCCAAGCCTTCTCCAAACCTCCTGCTGCACCCCAGCACTGGGAATTTCCCTGGGGGGGGGGGGGGGGGGGGGGGGTTGTGAGCCCTTGTCCCACTCAGCAAGGAGAAATTTGTCTCTTTTTTTGAGTAAGAAAATTCTCCAAACCTCCTGCTGCACCCCAGCACTGGGAATTTCCTCAGGGGGGTTTTGTGAGCCCTTGTCCCACTCAGCAAGGAGAAATTTGTCTCTTTTTTTGAGTAAGAAAATTCTCCAAGCCTCCTGCTGCACCCCAGCACTGGGAATTTCCTCAGGGGGGTTTTGTGAGCCCTTGTCCCACTCAGCAAGGAGAAATTTGTCTCTTTTTATTGAGAAAGAAAATTCTCCAAGCCTCCTGCTGGACCCCAGCACTGGGAATTTCCCTGGGGGGTTTGTGAGCCCTTGTCCCACTCAGCAAGGAGAAATTTGTCTCTTTTTTTGAATAAGAAAATTCTCCAAGCCTCCTGCTGGACCCCAGCACTGGGAATTTCCCTGGGGGGGGGTTGTGAGCCCTTGTCCCACTCAGCAAAGAGAAAAATCCTCTCTTTTTTTGAGTAAGAAAATTCTCCAAGCCTCCTGCTGCACCCCAGCCCTGGGAATTTCCCTGGGGGGGGGGGTGTCTGTGAGCCCTTGTCCCACTCAGCCTCCCTGCCCAGGGGAGAGGGGAGCTGCAGAGGCAGGAGGTGCAGGGCAGTGTGTGAAGGGCACTGTGAGAGGGGCTGGGAGGGGCAGAGTGACCGGGATGTGCCCCTCAACACCACTACAGTTAATGGATTGCAGGCACTGGGAGCCGGGGGTCCCCCGGAGAGGGCAGGATGCCCTGGCAGTGCTGTCTCCAGCCATGGGTGCCCTCCTGCCCCTCCCCACACCGAGCAGATCCCCCAGGCTCTGCTGCCACAAAGCAAACCCAGATTTAGCCCGGCTGAGCTGAACTTTAGCTCTGAGACCAGCGCCACATCGCCATGGCAACGGCAGGGCCGTGCCGGGCAGGGCCGTGCTGCTCCCCAGCCTTCGCCTGGTGGGTTACAGCATCACTTCTCCATGGAACCACTGAGCTGGGAACAGCCCTGTGGGACCACTGAATCCAGCCTGTGCCTCATGCCCCCCTTGTGCCCAGCCCCGAGCCCTGAGTGCCACCTCCAGCCCCTCCTGGGCACCTCCAGGGACGGGCACTCCAAACCTCCCTGGAGATTCTCACCAACCCAAAACTCCCTGTGACAATGAGGTGGGATGGGGGCATGGGAAGGGATGTTTGGAGACCCAGAGGCATTGAGGGAGTCCTGCACCCTGTCCCTGAAAGATCTGGGCTGCTGAAACCCTCCTGGTGTGAGCTGGGCTGGCTTGGAGGGGCTGGAGCTGCTGTCACACCTGGGTGGCTCTGCTGTGGCAGGAGGGGCAGGAGCTGGAGGCAGCAGCTTTGAAGCTGCCTCAGAAGTGTGTGGATTCCCCAGGGATGGGCTCCTGCAGGTGCTCCCTTTGTCCCATCAGCTGCCTTGGAAGCAAATCAAAGTTTTTCCAGAGCTCACTTTTATATCCTCTCACTGCCCGATCACGGCGTGGCCAGTGGGGAATTCAGGCCAGAACTGCCTTTGGACAGCAAAGCTCCACGTTTTCCTGAGAAAACCTCCAGTCCTGCTGCTGTCCAACCCAATAAATTGGATTTGTCTCCTGGATGCAAATGCCAGCAACCCGTGGCAGTTAATTGCAAGTTTTCCTTGCAGGCTGCAAGTGCTGGGATCTGGCTCCAAAAGCTGTTTCTGGTGGAGGGTGCTCTGTAAATATTGATGTTCTTTCAGTGGAGGAATGCCTCGCAATCAGACAAACCACACAAAGGCAAATGAACTCATCAAAAGAAGCCACAACTGAAATGCAAACATTCTAAAAACAGGGGAGAGAAATCCTCTCTTCTGAGAGAGCTCCGAGCCCAGGTGGTGCCGTGGCTTTTCCTCAAGTGAGGATCTTTTTTTTTTTCTAACCTGCAGGTGCTTCCAGAGGATGAACAGGATGGGAAATCTGGCCCAGTCCACCTTAAATCCGAGGATTTAATGGAATTTCAGTGTTTTGTCAGGCTCACGGGCTGTAATTACTGACCAGGACATAATCACCACTCACACTCAAACACTCCAACTTTCACCCGTGCCTTTGGTAAATTTCAGCTCTGAGCCAAATATTTTGCCTCCTAATCACAGTTTACACCCTTTATTCCTAAACACGAGGTAGCAGCAGGAAGGGAAAGTCTGTGTTTTGTCAGTTAAAGGTTTCTTTATTTCAGCCTTGTTTTTTAACACTATCAGCGAATCCCCAGCACCAAAACAAGGCTGGAACTTTGTCAGGAGTTTGCTGCTGATATCCAGGAATATAATTGCATTTATTTATCTCCCACCTCCAAATTTTAATGGATTTTTTCCCCTCACAGATAGCAACAGGGACACAATGGCCAGAGATAGGCTGTAAATGTAAAATCTCAGTTTTCTTCTTTCTTTTGAGCTCCTCTTGGGACAAATGCAGGCAGCAAGTAGGACCAGGGCTGCAGGAGTTTTACTGCCAGGATGGAGCTTGCTTGTCACAAATCCTGGACTTTTCCAAGCTGACTTCTGTCACTTTCTGCTGGGGGAGAGAAAACTTCCATTTTTAATTCCATTCTGGGGTTTTTTTTCTTTGTTTTTCATTGGTTTCTCTGGAAAGTGAGACAACTCACTCAGGGAATGTTCAAATGGAAGCTGTTCTTGCAGAAAGCCTTGCAGATTTGCAGGAGGTTAAACCAAGGAAAACTGGGAGCCATTATCTTCCCAAAGCCAGGAAATGTGTTGCCTGAATTAAGGGCTGATTTCAGGAATACACCTTACATCAGAAATGAGATGCTGAATTACCAGCCATGGCCCTGTTCTTTATTAAACACTTTGGTTAATTAGTCTGGGAACATTTCACAGGCTGGGGCACTCTGAAGAGCTGCAGAAGGTCACAGCAGAAGGCAGCAGGCGATGGATTAGTGAGCACCAGGACTCAGCAGCTCTGCTCAGCCTCTGAAATCCCCCTGCCTGAGCTCCCCAGCCCCTTGTCCCACCTGTAAGCACACCAAATAAAAGTGAATCAGGATTGTTATGGCGAGGAGACCATGATGATTGTTCTCTCTGAAGGGGTTGAAGCTGCCAGGCTGAGCTGAGAACCACCTGCCCCGAGTTTGTGTGAGCTCACAGCAGAGCCACGTTGTGAGCAGGATTTACCCTGCAGGGAGACAGGGAGCCCACCCTGCAGCCCCTGCCTCCCCCTGAACCAGGGGAAGAATAAATGCAGAATAAATGCAGAATAAAGGGAATTCTGAAGGGTTTGGAGCTGGGCTCTCACAGGCTGCAGCTCCCAGCAGAAGGAGAGAAGCTCTCTCAGCCTGCAGAGCTTTGGGTGGTGCAGGCAGTGCCACCTTTCGCCTCCATCTGTGGCCCTGCTGTCACCCTGGTGGAGCACAGCCCCCTGTCCCTCCCTCCCTGAGCCCCTGCCATGAATTAATGGCATTAGAGCTCCCCTGAAGCCCTACATGCCAAGGGGGTGTTGATCCCTTCCCCTGGCAGGGGCCCAGGGCAGGGAATCACCCTGAGCCTCCCTGGTGTGCCTGGAGAGCTGTGGGGCTGCTGGCAGCTCCCAGGGCCTGCCCAGGCCACCCCAAACACAAACCCAGCACCTCGAAGGGATTCCCCCTTTCCTTCTAGAAACACATCCTTGCTTGCTTTGGTTTTTGGCCATCTTTGCTCAAGGATCAGTATTCCAGGGAGGGATGTGTTGGAGCCCCCATCTGGGGTTTGTTTACGTCCAGCTCTGCCCTGACAAGGGCACTTTGTGCTGCTGGGGATGGAGGGGGACAGCAGGGAAAATGATGCCTCTATTCAAGGGTAAGCACCAATTTCCAACTGGGATTTTGTTCCAGAAAGGCCAGAAATACAAAATGACTCCTCAGCTAAGAGAGTAGAAACCAGGTCTTGATGTACAAAGGATGGTTATGCAAAAAATCCCAACCCTGGGGCTGCATTGCAGAAAAAAATCGGGTGAGTTGTACTTGCAGCTTCAATGAAGCAGATATCAAACTGAAAACCCAGGGACAAATTCCATAATATTTTTTTTTCCCTTGTGAAGTCAGGAAAGAGTGAGGAAAAACCCCCGACAGCCCCAGGTAACAAAGCTGTCACCTGGCTGACCAGAGATGTGATTCTCCCCCAGTTCTAGAGAGTTCTGCCCCACGTCAGCTCAGCACTCCTCACCCTGTGTGTGCCTCAAGTGAGCTGGAAATGCAGCACAGAAACACAAAACAGAATCTTCTGCTGTTGGATTCTCCTTTTCTTTGCCCCATTTGTGCTGTGATTTATGTGGAGAGTGCAGTGGAAGGCTGCATTGTGCCAGCAGTGAGCCCACACACCCTTTCTGCCAAGATGAATTATTTTGCAGCTTTCCCGTGCTGCTCAATCATAAACAGGGGCAATGGGCAGAAGATGAACCTGTGACTGAGCAGGATTCTCTTTTTTTGTGCAGATTTCCCAATTCTGAAATGGTTTTTGATTACATCATAGAAAGTTCTTTTGGGAAAAAAGCATTTCTCACATTTCCATCTTCCACGGCGTCAACAACTTCCCAGACACTGCACAGAGCTTGAAGAAGAGTGGGAGGAGGAAGAGCCCCAGAAGAAAAGGAGTTCCTGGAGTTTAAAAATGCAGTTTACGTGTTCAGCAAGAGTCCTGCAGGAAGATGCACGTTCCACATGCATTTGAAAGGACCTGCAAATAAACAGTTTTGCTCCCTCTGCTGCATATTTTGATCTTGGTAGCAAAAATAGGAAATACCAGCCTGTCACTGGGGCAGGATCCTTCCCCTGCAGGGCCAGAAGGGTCTTTTGTGGTGGGATTATTTTAGAAGTGAACCTTGGTCAGACGTGTAAGATGGAAATTTGAAATATTGGAAGGGATTTGAAATATTGGAAGGGATTTGAAATATTGGAAGTGATTTGAAATATTGGAAGGGATTTGAAATATTGAAAGTGATTTCCTTCAGTGCAACAGCTCTGTTGAGTGTTTGACTGTTTGCAAGAGAAAGCTGATCTCAAAGTTAAGCCCAGCTCAAGTGGCTGTGTTTAATGGCCTGGTGCTGTGGTGGCTCTGACTGCCAGCCCTGCTGGGAATGAAGTGCAGTGTGGATATTGATTAGCCCTGGGATCATGAGTCATTTCCTCTGAGCCACTGCTGAGTGGGAGCCTGCCCAAGGGGCTGGTTTAGGCTTCACAAAAACTGGGAAGCACAAAGGGAGTGTGGGCTGTGCAATGGCAGGGACTTTCATTCAAAAAAAACATCTTTGCAGAATAGCTTGCCTTTGAGAAGGAAAATATTTACATCCCTTCTAATCTGGAACTGGAATAACAAAAAACAAACCTTGAAATGGCAAAGAAAAAGGGGCAAGACCCCACATTTCCAGAGGCTTTGTAACGTTAAATACACCTGAAAGGACAAATCACAGCTTAGGTTTTAATTGCTCACATTACTGCAGTGGAGCTTTTGGAGAAGGGCTTGAGGGAGAGGGGAGGGGATGTTTTGTTTGTCTTGCATTTATTTCCATCCTGCTGCTTTCAGGATTGTGCCCATGGTTTCAGCTGAGGCTCAGGAGCTGTTTCCAGCTCCCTTTTGGCCATGGCTTTCCCACAGACACATCACTAAACCAAGCTGTGCTCAGCTCAGGTGACTTTGCCTCTTTGGGCTGTGTCCTCAGCAGGGGCTGGGCTGGGCAAATCTCCGAGTTTGGGGTTCCAGAACAATGAGGACTTGGGGAAGCCAAGTTGGGTAAAAGGAGAAATATGAAATAATGGGGGGATGTGCTGAATTCCAGCATCTCCCAACTGCAGGGCTGCTGCTGCAGGGCAGGGAAGCTGCACGAGCTGGGCTCTGTTTAGGGGTGATGCTGTGCTTGTCTCCAGGAGATTTATCACAACTTCCAGGCCCTGGGGGCCCCCCTGGTCTGTCCCTGATTGTCCTACCTGACTGGCATCAAAATGCCTTCAAAGAGGATCCTGAGCCTTAGCAAAGGTTTCTGTGCTGGTTTTTTCCCCTCCCATAACGAGCACAGCCCTCTGCAAGAGAGGCTGGAGCAGCTGTGCAGATGGCAGACATCTGCCAGGGAAATGCATCATCTTCCATCATCTGGCCCCGCTCCTGCCAGCACAGAGCTGCTGGTGTGGCACCCAGCAGCTCCTCAGCAGAGATGGAATTGGGTGAGGAGAGCTAGAGCCACACCAAAGATGCTCTCCTGATCCCATCTGGGCGGCTCCAGTGGCGTTCCTGCCAGCCTGGGACCTCCTCACCCTGATGTGGGGATGAGAGCCACCACATCTTTTATTGCTGAGTGCTTTCTATGAAGAACCTGTCCGTGGAGCAGCATCTCGTGTTCAGGAAATCATTTCATATCACTCTAATTCAGGCTGGAGCACAAGAGCAGCAGCAATCAAAACTGAAAACCAAGGACAGAGACAGAGCTCTGAAAATCATGGTCAGGACTCGGGGGGCAGCAGCTGCCCTGGGGTCTGGGGCTGATGCTCACCAGTGAATTCGGGCCCCCAGACTGGTGATGGCAAAGATTCAATTCCAAAAGTGGTGCCCAAAGGTTTCATGGCTGAAGTTCAGCATCCAGATGTGCCTGGGAAGCTGCCTCAAAACAACCTGGGTGTTGTAAATCCCAGAGCCTCCATCCATGCTTTGGTAACAAAGCAGAGGATGTATTCAGTTCCAGAAAAAAAAATATTTTTGCCTCAACAGCAAGAATTTTCCAGGATCTTTTTCTTTCTCACTGCATTTCAGCACCATCTTAAGACCATTATGCAAAAATAGAAACACTCCTTTACTCGTATTTTTATCCTCTCCACAATATTTTTAGAGAAATGTGAAGCTGACATAACACAGAGTCAGAGAGTGAGATTCTGTTACAAGTTTTATTCTTCCGTGCCTGAAACCCAGTCACAACCAAAGAATGTTGGGGAAACATTCAGCTCTGCTCTGGGCTGATTTCAAAATGGAATTATTCCTTTTTCCCTTGGAATGACTGCCTACCTGCCTGCCTTGTGGGCAATCAGCATAATCCTGTTTGGTTGCCTCTCAGCAAGAGGAAAATTAAAGCACAGTTCTGCTCCAGTGGATTCGTCTTCTGCAGCTCTGACTGGCAAGGAGCTCCCTGTGGTAAGGAGAGACAGGAGCAAAGAGTGGTCAATTACTCTTTTTTTTGGTGGTTTTTTGGATAGCTCTTTACTTTTGGGGGATGGGGGAGCCTTCTCTGAGTTTCCAAGTGGTCACAGTGCTTTAGAGGCAGCTCTGGGGTGGGTGTGCTGGGTGTGGGTCTGGCAGTGACTCCCCGTGCAGGGAATGAGGCTCCTCAGAGCTTCCACATGTGCCTGAACATTCCTGCCAGGCTTATTTATACTTCTGTTAAATCAAAGCAGACTGAGGGATGGATTTTTTCAATTAAAACAATCCTTTATTGCTTGCTACCATGAGACAGCCTCTGGTTTTAGTCTCTCCTATGCTAATTTTGCACACACTGGTTTTACACTTGCATTAATGCCCGTGATGTGATGGTGAGGCCTGGAATAAATATTATTATAAATAAAAACAGCAACTAGAACAGCTGTTCTTTTAAAATAGCCAGGTATTAGTGATGCTGATGTCTGTTATTTAGAGGCACTGGGTGATGGAGGTGCTTTAAATACCTTTAATATTTTAAATTAAAACAGAAACCAGTGACACCATGGGGAGAGTAGAGGAGAGCAGTCAATTAATCCTCATGTAGTCTGTACAGCCTTTTCATTTCTGTGACTCTGCTCAGCTGAGAATCCTTCTCTCCTCTGAATTGAAGCACCAGAGTTGACTGGGTAGGTTAAAAATATTAAAATGAGACCTTTAGTGCACCCTGGCAGTGTGGAATGGTTTTCTACACGGAAGCCAGCATGTCAAATGTCACATTTTATCCTCAAAGATGGAAGATTTCCTGCGTTCCCACCAGTGCCAGGTGACTCCCAGGAATGCCACCAGCTGGGTGACATGTGAGCTGTGAGTCAGACTGACAGAGCAGGGCCAGGAAGGGGAACATCCTTTCCCTGGCTATTCCCATGGCCAACAGCTCCACACCCAAACCCTCCCAGCTCTGGGCAGGAGCCGTGCCTGGCTGTGGGCAGCAGAACTCCAGGAGAAATCCAGGACTGAGCTTGGAGCTCCAGGGATGGACACAGAGCAGAGGGTTTGAGTGTGAGGTTCTGAATTTCTGGGCTGTAATTTTACCTCTCCTGCAATGATGACTTCACCCTCATTCAATGGTTTGTGACACCACCAGAGCACAGGAATATCTTCGTGAGCCACCTTGTCTGAAAAGGAGAGGGAGATACTCTTACTCTTCTTCTATATTAAGGCTTTTAAAAATAATCTGTGGCCAAGAGAGGGATGTTTCAAGGGACTGTCTCTGCTTTTATTGCCTGGCTGTGAAGAATATTGATTTGAGGTCATTTTGCATAGCGTTGTTATCCATCACCATAACCATCTGCAGAGCACAGAATAATCCCCCTCTGGCCAGGAGGAATTCTGAGGTGCATTCCTTAATTCTGCCCCTTTTCCAGAGCCTCCAAATAAGGGAGAACTCTGCTTTGTGGTTGAAAAGTCTGGCTCTGATGTTTGTGAAATGCCTGTATAGTTAAAATTCACTTTTACTATATTTGCATGGCAGAAGTGGAATTAATTTGACAGATTCCACTGCTGCTGCTTTTAAATGTGGCAGAAAACTTCAAATTTCCTGCTCACTTTTATGCCAAGTACCCAGTGAAGTCAGGAACTGAGACTTGCACTTCAGTTATTGATTGATGGGATTTTTTCCCCCTTTTCATTTTATATATTAAATGCACAGGCATGGCCCATAAACCTCTGTTAATGGCCAAAAAAAGGGAAATGTGTCAGGTAATGTACTTGGAGCACCTCATTCCATTTGGATGTGCCTGGGATTCCTCTCCATTGGATTTTCATCATAAAACCCAGGATTTTGTTTTTAAATTACTTGGAGGCCCAAATTCAGGCTGGACACTTGGTGTCTTTGCTCTGTCAAGTGTTTTGAGGAGAAAATCTCGTATTTCAGGAATTCTGCTCCAGGTGAAATGGTGTCTCCAGATTCTCCTTTATTCTGCCCCATCCCTGGGCTGGAGGGGCTTTGGGGTGACTTTTCCTCTGCTGATTTCCATGTGAGTTCTTCCCCTGATCCACCCTGGGAGTTAAAACTCCCACGTCAGGGACTAAAATATTGTTTAATAGGAGTAAAGATCTGCTGACATCTCCAACACAAACAAGTGCTCCCCCACAGCACACAGTAATTCATGGTGTTGGTTGTGTGCAATATTCTCTCTTCAGATCCTTCTGTTCCAATTTTTGGGGATGTCAGCTTGCAGGGAAGAAGAGCTGCCTTAATTGATGGCATGTTCTCTCCAAGAATATTGTTTACCACAGAGGAATACTCCTGCTTTGCACGGGTTCGACTCTGCTGCTGATTTTTGGGGAGAGGACAGCTGGGATTTCATGGAAACCCCTCAGCTTCTAAAATTGTGTCAACAGCAGCCTGTGAACTTCTCCTGGAGGCTCCAAAGGTCATTTGGACAAGGTGGCAGGGACACCTCCCACTGTCCCAGGGTGCTCAGGGGATGGGGCAGGGATTCCTCCCCAAAATTCCATTTACACATCCCCTCTGCAGGCCTGAGACCCTCGCCCTTGTCCTGCCACCAGCTGCCCATGCAAATAAAAATAAAGATGTTGTGGAACGCTGCTTTGCTCTCTTCTGGGGTTGCTCTTCAGGCCAAGCTCACGGAGATTTAATCTCAAAAAGTTGGGTAATAATTGCTGCAAACTCTGTACCCTTTATAATAAAAAATATATCTAATGTGCAGAACTCAGCTCATTGTTTTCAGGATAGAGAGGGATTTCTGCCTCAGGTTTTTATCCCAAATACTCTGAAGGCAAGGTTGGCTTTCTGCTGCAAAAAATATATATAGCATATATAAACAGATATATGTTCTAGAAAGATAGATAACACATATAAACATATATACCACATGTAAACATAGATTGCATATATAAACATATATAACAGATATAAACATATATAACACATATAAACATATATAAAATATATATAACATATAAACATATATAACATATATAAACATATATAGCAGTATTAATATATATAAGATATATAAGCATATATATAGCATATAAAATATATCTTAATACTATACTATAATGTGATAATAATTAATGGAATGGAATGGAATAAAGAGAAGAGAAGAGAAGAGAAGAGAAGAGAAGAGAAGAGAAGAGAAGAGAAGAGAAGAGAAGAGAAGAGAAGAGAAGAGAAGAGAAGAGAAGAGAAGAGAAGAGAAGAGAAGAGAAGAGAAGAGAATAGTGTGGTATAAATTACAATATATAATATTATAATAATATTTATTTGCATAAAGACTAACTACCCATTTTCTATAGCACATAATATATATCATATACACATATTTACATAAGAATTAAATACACATTATATACAGCTTAGAATAATTTATATTCTAATACTATAATACTATTTGATAATAACTAATAATGATGCTATGATAATTAACGATAATGTTATACCAATATATAATGTAATGTAATATAATATAATATAATATAATATAATATAATATAATATAATATAATGTAATGTAATGTAATGTAATGTAATGTAATATTATATTATATTATATTATATTATATTATATTATATTACAATTATATATATAATCCCTGCCTCCATATATAATTATAAGAACTATATTATTAATTATTAAATATAGTATATTATTAATAGCAGCATCCACTATTATATTATATTATATTATATTATATTATATTATATTATATTATATTATATTATATTATATTATATTATATTATATTATATTATATTATATTATATTATATTATTATATTATATTATATTATATTATATTATATTATATTATATTATATTATATTATATTATATAAATGTACAATATTTATTACTATTATATTATTGATTACTTATAAATAAATTTATATTATGACAATATAATAGCAATTAGTGATGATGCTACGACAGTAAACACCGTCGTCGTGACAACAATCAATGATAACTATTTCCTCATTCCTCTGCTCGCTTCCTCCCCAGACAAAGCCCTTTGCCCTGCCCCCCACCCCCTCCTGGCGCGGCACTACTTGTCGCGGCGGAGGGATCGCCGGCTGCGGCGCAGGGATCGCGGCGGCGCTGTCAGTCAGCGCGGCGGCGCCGGGACGCGCCGGGCGCAGCGCTGAGCGGAGCGGCCACGCCGGGCTCGGCTCCCGCGCCCTCCCCGCGCCCGCAGCCCCGGCCAGCGGCTCGCCGTCCCGCCGGTGCGATGCTGCTGCCGCTCGCCGTGCTGCCCTGCGCCTTCGTCCTGCTGCGGGCCGCAGGTACGGCGGGGCGGGGGCGCGCCGCGAACAATGGGGTCGGGCGGACCCCGGGCTGCGGGGGCTCGGCTGAGACAGGAGGAGGAGGAGGAGGAGGGTGCCGGGCTGGGCTGGGCTGGGGTGGGGTGGGCAGGGCTCCCCCGGGGCCGGGGGTCGGTGCGCGGGGGGCGCAGACAATGGGAGCGGAGGGGATGCTGCGTGCGGTGTCGCGGCGGGCTCGGTGCGCACCGCGAGGATGCTCCCGCGGCCGCCGCCCTCCGCCGCCGGGGCACGGACGCGACCGGGGAGGGAGCCAGGGATACGGTCGCTGTGGAGCGGCTGGAATAATAAAAGGAGGAGGAGGAGAAGGAGAGAGGGAAAAAAAAAAAAAAAAAAAAAGGTAGAAAAAGGAGGGGCGCGGGGCGCTGCCGTTGTGGAGCGGCCCCGGGCGCGAGCGGTGGTGCGGTGGCCCCGCCGTGGCCGCTCGGTAGCCGCCGGTGACCGCCCGGGTCGCCACCGCCCGGGTCCGGGAGCGGCAGGTGGGCTGGGAGCGGCGGGATGGAGCGGCCACACCTGCGCCGGCCCCGCCCCAGCCGGCATCCCTGCTCCGAGCCGCATCCCCGTGCGGTCCATCCCCGCTCCGAGCTGCAGCCCTGTGCTATCCATCCATCCGTCCGTCCGTCCGTCCGTCCGTCCCTCCTCGCCGGCGCTGTCCGTGCCGGCGCTCCCCGGGGAGCGCTCCCGAGCCGCGCTGCGCCCCGCCGGTGTTTGCTGCCTGTCCCGTGCTGTCCTGTGCTCCTCAGCCCTCGTTCCCCGTCCCTCGGGAGCATCCCGGGCTGGCTGTGCCATCGCCACCTCGCAGCTGTCACCGCGCCTGGCGGGCAGCCCCGGTGCGCTCCGGGATTCTCCGGGTGCCGTGTCCGTGTCCCCGCGCTCCCTGGGGCTGTCGGTGTGTCTGTCCTTGCCGTGTTCCACCCTGCCTCCGTGCCCCCAGCCCTCCCCACGCTGAGGATTTTTATCTCCTTAAGCAATTACCGCGGCTGGGGCTCTGTCTGCGCTCGCGGTGACAGCGGTGACAGTGCCACCAGTGTCCCCAGGGCTGCTGCCAAAGCCCAGCCACCTGTTTATCATCAGCGCAGCGCCCACCCCGAGCCCTGCCCGGCTCTCCCGGGCACAGCGCTGCCGTTTAGCCTCGGTTAAATTCAAATAAAAGGGAGGAGTGCTGGTGAGAGGGTCTGGGCATGGCGCGGGGGTCGCGCTCCCGTTCCAGCCGTGCCCAGCTCCGCATCCCGCCCGGCCACACCCTCCCAGCCCCGGCTGCACATCCCTGCTCCCCCTCGGCACAGCCTCGCCTCCCTGGCACATCCCCACCGCCTTCCTCAGCTGGGGGAGCCCACTATAAAGCGCCTGCTTTGGGGGTTTTTTCGTGGGGTTTTTTTTTTTTTTTTTTTCCCCGGGGGAAATAAATGGGAGTAAGCAAAAGAAAAATTATCTGCATATCATCTGTTGCCCCACTCGAATACATGTTTATCCAATAATAATAATTATGAATATGGAGACTGCCTAGGGAGCTGCACAGCTGGATCTGTTAAATCAGCACAAAATGGAGAACACAAAAACCAAATAAAATATTTAAAAGCTAGAACAAAGCAGCAGCCGTGCTTATGGTGAAAGCAGCACCAAGCACATCCAGCTCTGCTTTCCTCTCTAAAGGATGCTGTGGTCGTGTTCCTTCTTTTTTCCCCCAACTGAGCTCACCACTCTGTGATGGGGGAGAAGGAATTTTGCTTTGAAAGCTGTGGAGATGTCAGTGCAAGAGGGTGGTTTATTTATTTTTATTTATTTTCTGATTGTGCTGCTAAAAAAAACCCTAAGCTTAAATGTGAGAGGAGGCAAGAGGGAGATATTTATCAGTGAGGAATCCCTGAGGAAACTGTAGTGTGAGCACAGTTGTGGGGTGGGCTCACACCAAACCGTGTTTTTTATGGCTTTTAGAATAATTCCACATTTCGTGTGTACCCCCGTGGCCTGTGGTAGTGATGATTTATTTTATTTAGTCTGCTGTAAAATTAAAACCTTCTCTGATAGTGCAGAAGCTGATTTATAGACGGAGCAGATGGCTCCTCTTCTTTCATGTCCATCCTGAGAACTGAGGTTTCCTAAAGAATAGAGAGGATTTTCTATCAACTTTATCCCCTTGACACATGAACTTGAAAATTCCCGACTTGACTCTTGGGCTGGGTTTTTTTTTGTTGGGTTTTTTTTTTTTTTTTTGGGTCTTTAGCCCGTGAGTTTTGTCAGAGGTTTTTTTAAGGACATTTCAAATGAGTAACTTCACAACTACCCGGTTTTTAAGTGTTAAACGTTGTGGCTGCTCTCCAGGCTGAAAGTGCCTTCACTTTTCCTGGCTGGGCTCCAGAAATGTATTTTAAGGATAACTGCTCTGCCGTTGGGTGCAGAATGCCATGGGGGGTTTGCTGGTTTTCCTGTTTGTTTGGGGTGGGAGGGCGATGCCATGGATTTCCTGCCAGGGAAGCAGAACCAATTGCTGGGGGGGGAGGAGGAGGAGGAGGAGGAGGAGGAGGAGGAGGAGGGGATCCTGCATCTGCTGCCATCAGTCTGCGAGGAGCAGGGGGATAGCTCGGGGAGGAGACAAAGCCCAGTTTATTCCTCATTTCCAAGGCCATCCTGCGTTTTCCTCATTATTTTACACAGCTGGTGGTATAAAAAAGGCACATTTCTGGGATTTCGGGGTGGGTTTCTGGGGGGTTGTGGAAACATCGGTTTTGCAGTGTGTTCAAGGTGAGATGGGCATTGTGAGCTCCCCAAATGCCTCTGCAGGCAGCCGGGGAGGAGCTGCTGCCCCTGGGATTGTGCTGTGCCTTTTATGCAGGGAATTCTGAGGAAGCTGCAATGATCTGATGCCACCAGGGCCGTGTTTCCCAGGTGCTGTGGAAAGAGGGTGTTGATTTCTTTGTTTATTTCCCAATTCTGTCCTTTCCCGCGGATGTGAAATGTGATGTGAAACCAACCACGCCACTCACTTGTAAATACGGGACTGAGAAAACGACCGGGAGACAGAATTGTGTTTTCCTTGCTGTTTATAAACTGGGAGAATGGGAATAACTGGGCTGAGGGTGTGTCTGGCCGGGAACTACAGCTCCCAGCAGCTCCTCTCTCCTGGATGGTTCCTTTGCGCATGTTTTTCAGGAATTAATGTGGAAAAAAAAAGAAAAAAAAAAAAAAAAAGAGCCACCAGGCAAATGGACTTTGAGGCATCCAAATCACAGGAGCAAATGTGAAGGTCAGCTCCGGGCTGGCTGTGGCTCCTTTTGTTTAGGAAAAGCCATTAGCATGGAGCAGAGGGCTGGGATGGAAATGAGCAGGGCCCTGCTGGTTCCTGGTGGGGAAATGCAGCTGCTCCTTAGCAGCGATGCCTTTGGGAGTGACCCAGAGCCAAATGGCAGCTCCTGCTCTGCCTGCCAGGACTGGCTCAGGCAGCCTCTGCCGGGAGGTTTTCCTGCCTGTGGGTTTGCAGTGCACGGGGAATGGAGCAAAATAGATCAAAATCAAGGATAAAATTCAGATTAAAATCTATGTGTGGCTTTCAGTGCAGCACTTTGCACTGTAGTGATGGTAAAGCAGATAATCCCCCTCTGGAGAGTCAGGGATGGAGGCTCCAGACCTTCCCAGGATAAGTGGCACCCACAGGATGGAGTCACCATCCCTGGAAGTGCCCAGAAAATCCGTGCCCGTGGCACTTGGGGCAGGGTTCAGTGCTGAACACGGTGCTGCTGCAGGGCTGGCAATGACACTTGATGATCTTAAAGGTTTTTTCCAGCCTTAACAATCCTCTGGTTGCACAAAAAACAGTTTCAGGAGGAATTTCCTCATGGGAAGGGTTAAACACGGGCAGGGCTGCCCTGGGAGCTTTGGATTCCCCATCCCTGAGGTGTCCAGGGCATTGCTGGGCAGGGTGGGGCTGCTCACAGCTTGGCTCGATGGCCTTGGGGGCTTCTCCAGCCTCTGATTCCATGGCAGACCTTGTGCCACAACCCCCTGGGCTGGTCAAGGCTCTGATGCTCCCAGGCAGGGCTTTCCAGGCACTCTGTACAGAGGGTGTTGATTGCTTTATTTCCCAATTCTGTCCCTTCCCAGGGATGTGAAACAAGTGAAGGCACTCACTTGTAAATATGGGACTTTGAAAACGACCAGGAAACAGAATTGTGTTTTCCTTGCTGTTTATAAATTGGGAGAATGGGAATAACTGGGCTCCCAGGGGAGGAATGGGAATAACTGGGCTCCAGGGGAGCACTGGGAATAACTGGGCTCCCAGGGGAGCACTGGGAATAACTGGGCTCCAGGGGAGCACTGGGAATAACTGGGCTCCCAGGGGAGCACTGGGAATAACTGGGCTCCCAGGGGAGGAATGGGAATAACTGGGCTCCAGGGGAGCACTGGGAATAACTGGGCTCCCAGGGGAGCACTGGGAATAACTGGGCTCCCAGGGGAGCACTGGGAATAACTGGGCTCCCAGGGGAGCACTGGGAATAACTGGGCTCCCAGGGGAGCACTGGGAATAACTGGGCTCCCAGGGGAGCACTGGGAATAACTGGGCTCCTAGGGGAGCACTGGGAATAACTGGGCTCCCAGGGGAGCACTGGGAATAACTGGGCTCCCAGGGGAGCACTGGGAATAACTGGGCTCTCAGGGGAGCACTGGGAATAACTGGGCTCCCAGGGGAGCACTGGGAATAACTGGGCTCCCAGGGGAGCACTGGGAATAACTGGGCTCCCAGGGGAGCACTGGGAATAACTGGGCTCCCAGGGGAGCACTGGGAATAACTGGGCCCCCAGGGGAGCACTGGGAATAACTGGGCTCCCAGGGAGCACTGGGAGTAACTGGGCTCCCAGGGGAGGAATGGGAATAACTGGGCTCCCAGGGGAGCACTGGGAATAACTGGGCTCCCAGGGGAGCACTGGGAATAACTGGGCTCTCAGGGGAGCACTGGGAATAACTGGGCTCCCAGGGGAGGAATGGGAATAACTGGGCTCCCAGGGGAGCACTGGGAATAACTGGGCTCCCAGGGGAGCACTGGGAATAACTGGGCTCCAGGGGAGCACTGGGAATAACTGGGCTCCCAGGGGAGGACTGGGAATAACTGGGCTCTCAGGGGAGGAATGGGAATAACTGGGCTCCCAGGGGAGCACTCCCCCACCATGGGAGGTGCTGACATTTTTTAACATACCCAAGGCCACCTGAAAACTTCCCCAGAGCATTTTCTGGGCCCTGTTAGAGCTTTGGCTTCCGAGGTGGCTTTTGACCCAAGAATTTGTGTTCTGGAGGTGCTTCAGCTAAATCCTGCCTGGGACAAATGTGGGACATCAGCAGCCTCAGTCCTGAGAGCTCCAGATCTGCAGGCAGCTGCAGGAAAAGCTGATTTTTGGGGAGCAGCACACAATGGGAGGTTTATCCTGCAAAGCAAGTGCAAATTGCTTTAAGATTCCTCTGAAGCAGCAGCAGCAGCAGCTGTGGGGTAGAGTCACACAGAGCTGTGCTTAAGAGCAGGGGGAGTTATCTGAATTCTTCAACGTGAATAATAATTAGGATGGAGATCATTCTGCTGCTGCTTGCAGCAGAAAGCACGGAGCAAGAACAAGATAAAAATTGTGCTTGTGCCTGGAGATTCATGTCTCTGCTTGCCTCTGCAGAAACAGAGCTGGGGTTGGGAAATGGGGGGGTGTCAGGAGTCTGAGTCTGTGATTGCTCAGCGTGGGCTCAGTGCTCCTGCCCTGCCCAGGGACCAGAGGTCCCAGGTAAACTGAGGCTGAAAACCAGCTCAGAGAGGGGGCTGAGCCCAGGGGGTGGCAGGCCCTGGTCCCAGAGCTGTTCCTGCTGCTCTGGCCCAGGCAGGGCCATTCCCCACCTCTGATCCAAGGAAACCCATTTGGGGCTGGGGGCACTGGTGGGATCTGTGGCAGGGCTGGCCCATCCTCTGTTTCCATCCAGACCTCGTGACAGGGCAGATGCAGGGGGTGTTGGGAAAATGGGAGTTGGCTGGTTCAGTACAGCCTGGGAGGAATAAGGTGGAAAAATATCGGGAAATCCACTGAAATGGTCAATTTCTTAAAGTGGGAAGCAGATTTGATTTATTTTGAGTGAAAACAGATGTCCATCACTTCACCAGGGCATCACTGGCCAGGACAAAATCCATTTAAAGGAGCTCCTCACTGCTTGAATTGCTGCAGAATTGTCCATCCCATCATGTCTTGAACAGAAATATTTATGTTTTCTTTCCAGCTCAGTTTTTAAGACTGTTAGAGCCACTGGGTAAATCAGGGTAGGGACTTTGCACAATTTGTTGTTAAAATCAGGCAAGTCAGGTTAATTCTCTGAAAATCCACCTGCTCCTCACTGCTGAGGCCACATCTGGAGTGTGGGTCCAATCCTGGACGTAACCAGAGGATTTACTGCAGAGGGACTGGAGGAGCACCTTGGTGTGAGAAGAGAGAAGGCTCCAGGGGATGTGGATAAATCCCTGCTGGGAAGGAGTGCAGACACCACGAACTGGAGTCCAGCAGATCCTCTCTGCACATGTGAAAACACACCAAAATCCCTATTTTTTTCTTTTTTTTTTTTTTAATATTTTTTGTTGGATGAATCCTGGACCAGGTTGAGTGGAGAGATTGTGGATTCTCCATCCATGGACCTTCAGAACACTCCTGGCCAGACTCCTGGTGACCCCCTGCCCTCCCCTCCTGCACTGCTTAACCTCAGGATGTCCCTTCCAACCCCAATCATTCTGTGATTTTCCTACCTCTACTCTTATAAAAATAGTTACAATAGAAGCTTATTTGAATATTTAATTGACTTTTCCTTCTTTGTTTATGTTCGTGACATTTATCACCCTTGAGTCTTTAGGATGAACAAGAATGTTAATTGTTTGTTGCTGGTTTATGGTTAATTGTAATTTAGCACATTGATTAATTTGAAATATGACTGCAAAGACATGAAAGGGAAAATCTGTGACAGAAATGGGGAATTGTGTGAAATGAAGGGCTAGAGGAAGAAATGAGCCAGGTAACATTCAGGCCACGTTTTGGGCAGAGTTTGATCAGAATCAGTGAAATTCAAGGTCCTTTCCAGAGGAGAGCCCTGGCTGAGCTGTGGAATTGAGCAGGTGATAAATGATGAAATCGAGTGATGAAGATCTTACACAATGGAAACAGAAAATCATTGTCTCCATATTGGAATGGGCTTCTCCAGATGTTTAATATCTCTTGTCCCAAAAGCAACTGTATAAAAAATACTTTAAATGTTACTACAACTGCAATATATCCCTGCAGAATTTCGTTAATTGTCCCTGAAATCAAACTGTAGGATTGTAAATGTCCTTGTTTTATGGGAAAAAAATCCCCTAAACATTTATTTATAAAGTACAGTTCTTTTTACAGTGAAGACTGATGTGCATTAAGCATTCCAAAATTGAAATCCCATTTTTTTTCTGGCACCTTCATACCTGGGATAATTAAGGCTGGGTTTGAATAAAACCAAAGGAGGAGCAGGCAGTTTGGTGGTGTTGGCACAAAATTGGCAAACTGGGCTCTAATCTGTGAATTTTTGCATAGTTTGAAATAGGAACAACCAGATTGGTGGTGTTGGCACAGTGTTGGCAATCTGGGTTGTAATCTGTGCCATTATTGCATTTTTTAAAGCAGGAGCAGGCAGTTTGGAGGTGTTGGCACAGTGTTGGCAATCTGGGCTCTAATCTGTGAATTATTGCACAATTTAAAGCAGGAGCAGGCAGTTTGGTGATGTTGGCAGTGTTGGCAAGCTGGGCTCTAATCTGTGCCATTATTGCACAATTTCAAGCAGGAGCAGGCAGTTTGGAGGTGTTGGCACAGTGTTGGCAATCTGGGCTCTAATCTGTGCCATTATTGCACAGTTTGAAGCAGGAGCAGGCAGTTTGGAGGTGTTGGCACAGTGTTGGCAAGCTGGGCTCTGCTCTGTGAATTATGGCACAATTTGCAGTGAACACGGGCAGGGATTGAGGGCAGCTCAGGGCTGGGGATGCTCGTGGTGGCTCCTCGGAGCCCAGCCTGTCCTTGCATGTTAATCACCCTCTCAAAGGAGCTCTGATGTGCATTGTGCAGGCTCTGGGATTGTGCTGCTCAAAAGGGTTTTTATTCCATTCAAGTGGCAGGGCTGAGAGCAGCAGAGCCCGGGCAGGGCTTGGGAAGGGCAGCCCTGAGTGCCCCAAGCTCTGCCCTGCCAGGTTGGCACCAGATATTCCAATATCCACCCCCAGCTCTCCCTGCCTCCTCGGGTAAATGGGTGTGAAATGGAACATTGGGCAGTTCTTCTGTGGGTTTGGCCTTTTGGGGTCTCAGCTGGCCAAGCTCGAGGTTGTGATCCCATTGGGAAACTTGGAGGGGTAAAAGTTGGGGAAATTTGGACAGATTTGTGAGTTTGGGAATAACAGGATTTCTCCCAGGTATAGGGTGGGGAAATGCAGATTGTGTGAGTTTGGGATAACAGGATTTCTCCCAGGTATAGGGTGGGGAAATTCAGATTGTGTGGGTTTGGAAAAACAGGATTTCTCCCAGGTAAAGGGTGGGGAAATTCAGATTGTGTGAGTTTGGAAAAACAGGATTTCTCCCAGGTAAAGGGTGGGGAAATTCAGATTGTGTGAGTTTGAGAATGACAGGATTTCTCCCAGGAAAAGGATGGGGAAATGCAGATTGTGTGAGTTTGGAATAACAGGATTTCTCCCAGGTATAGGGTGGGGAAATTCAGATTGTGTGAGTTTGAGAATGACAGGATTTCTCCCAGGAAAAGGGTGGGGAAATGCAGATTGTGGGAATAACAGGATTTCTCCCAGGTAAAGGTTGGGGCAATCCCAGATTGTGTGGGTTTGGGATAACAGGATTTCTCCCAGGTCAAGGGTGGGGAAATCCCAGATTGTGTGGGTTTGGAATAACAGGATTTCTCCCAGGTATAGGGTGGGGAAATTCAGATTGTGTGGGTTTGGAAAAACAGGATTTCTCCCAGGTAAAGGTTGGGGAGATTCAGATTGTGTGAGTTTGGGAATAACAGGATTTCTCCCAGGTAAAGGTTGGGGCAATCCCAGATTGTGTGAGTTTGGAATAACAGGATTTCTCCCAGGTAAAGGGTGGGGAAATGCAGATTGTGGGAATAACAGGATTTCTCCCAGGTAAAGGTTGGGGCAATCCCAGATTGTGTGGGTTTGGGAATAACAGGATTTCTCCCAGGTCAAGGGTGGGGAAATTCAGATTGTGTGAGTTTGGGAATAACAGGGACTCACCCAGCTTTCCTCTGTGATGTGGTTTTATGTAAGTTCAGCTGCTGCTCTGGGCAGGGTGAGGTGAGGTGGGAATGAGCTGTGTCTGTGTGAAATCCAGAAGAGGGGAGATTTTGGATCCTTTTCTTTGTACAAATCTCAAAAACCCCTGTAGGGATTGAAACATGGACTCTGGTGAGCAGCAGAGATGTTTCAGTGGGTGATGGCTGGTATTCTGAAGGAGAAAATGGCAGATAAAATAGATTTATCTCTGTCTAGATGGATCCAGATGTACATACAAGTGTTCTGGCACAGGAATTTTGTACAGTGAGTGGAGAATTGGGCTGCACACTGTGCTTGTGAATTGCCACCAGCTCATGTTGTGAGGAGAGGTGAAAACTGATCCTGGTAGTGCTGAAGAAAAGCTTTTGCTGGAAGGAAAAATCTGCATTTCAGACCAGCAGTGAGCCTATCAGTGTGCTCCCCAAATCCAACTCTGTTATCCTGGGTTTGTGTTTAATCAATATTATTGAGCTGTTTGCTGAGTCCTTGGTGTCTCTTTGCTCCTGCTTTTCCTCCTTTTATCAACTCCTGGGCACGTTTTCTTACAGTTGATTTTTTATTCTGCGAGAAGCCTGGCAGGGTTCCCTGTTAGTGTGAATTTCAGGAGTGAACTTGGGAGAGCAGCAGCTCCTAACAGGTATCCAGGGAGCTGAGAAAGCCCCGAGGGATGATGCTCAGCCTGGGCTGAGGTTGGTTTTAAGGTCTCTGTGGAAATAAATCCCTGGAGTGAAGCTTTGGTGTGCTTGTTGTTGTTCTCTGTGCACTAAATGGTATTTTCTGGGCATTTCTGCAGGGAGCACCAGGGATTTTTGGTGCTGCTGTTAAGGCAGAGAGACAGGGAGAGCATTTTTGTTCATTTTGGCTGTGTTTGAGTGAGAGCTGTTGGGTTTTGTGGGGGTGTTTTGGGGTGGGAGTGGGTGGATTCTCCTGGTGCAGCAGAGTCCTGCCTGTGCCACTGCAGTCAGAAGGAAACCCCCAAACCACCCCTGCCAGCCAATGTTGCTGTTCTCTCAAATGGTATTTTCTGGGCATTTCTGCAGGGAGCACCAGGGATTTTTGTGCAGTTTGGTGCTGCTGTTAAGGCAGAGAGACAGGGAGAGCATTTTTCTGCTCAATGTCCATTTTGGCTGTGTTTGAGTGAGAGCTGTTGGGTTTTGTGGGGGTGTTTTGGGGTGGGAGTGGGTGGATTCTCCTGGTGCAGCAGAGCCCTGCCTGTGCCACTGCAGTCAGAAGGAAACCCCCAAACCATCCAATTCCCATTGATTTCCCTCATTTCCCCATCCACAGCCCGTTGCACCTGCAGGGTTTGGAGTGAAGGGCAGCAGGAAATTCTGAGTGCAGCCAGTGCTGGCATTTCCCTTTGCTGAGAGCTGCCTCCATGGGGATTTTACATCATTCAGATATAAAACTGCTCTGATAAAGCACTTGGAGCCCACCTGGGCGTGCTCTGAAATCCCCAAAAGAACCAAAATAAAATTCTTTCAAACTTGTTAACGTGCATCACAGATCCCGTGCAGGCCAGGGATCGAAATGCTCAATCAATCATTATTGGCTAATTGTCACAGTGCAGGATTTAATTTGGCATTTTTCACTCTGTCAGTAGTGAGAGGAGGACACTTCCAGCATTTTAGTGAAACACAACCAACCAAGGAGCTTCTTTAATTCTCGAGAGCTGCGGGAGTCAAAAGAGCAGAGCTGGCAGTGCTGCAGTTGTGTTTGCTGCAGATAATCCCCCAGTGCAGCCTGGAGCAGACACAGGAATTACTGCACACTCCCAAAATCCTCCTGCACTTTAATCTCCCCCTGATCTCTGGGAAGGCTCGCAGCCCTATTCCACTTATTCCACTTATTCCACTTATTCCAGTTATTCCATTTATTCCATTTATTCCATTTATTCCACTTATTCCACTTATTCCACTTATTCCACTTATTCCACTTATTCCATTTACTCCAGTTATTCCAGTTATTCCATTTATTCAGTTATTCCATTTATTCCAGTTATTCCATTTATTCCACTTATTCCAGTTATTCCATTTATTCCATTTATTCCAGTTATTGCATTTATTCCAGTTATTGCATTTATTCCACTTATTCCATTTATTCAGTTATTCCATTTATTCAGTTATTCCAGTTATTCCAGTTATTCAGTTATTCCATTTACTCCATTTATTCCATTTACTCCAGTTATTCCAGTTATTCCAGTTATTCCATTTATTCCCTGCTCCCTCCTGGCTGGGCTTTCTTGGGAATGAAGAAGGGAAGCTGGAATACATGAAGGGAATAAAATTTAAATTTATTTATTGCAGACAGCCTGGAACAACCTCCTTTTTTATATTTTATTTTTTAATTTCTTTTTCCTCTAAGAAGAGCTGCAGCATCAGAGATTTCATTTATATTGATTCACTTCTGGCTTTGCCATTGGGTTTTATTTGGGATGGGTTTTGGCTATTTGCTCTCTAATTTCTCTCCATTTCTCTGTAAAATGAATATTTCATCAAATACAGCAAACTTGGAGTAGTTTGTGCTTCATGGACAAAAATAACGTGGTGCTGCAGTGATTGTTTGTAATTTTAATTTCCCACTGCAGGCTGGCATGGCTGTTAGCTCCAGAGCAGGAAATACTGTGGAATATTTCTGGTCAGAGTAAAAGTTATTCAGCATAAACACTGGTAAATAAAAAGTTATTGAGTTACAGAGACTCTGAATAGAATAAAAGTTATTTTGGGCCAGCAATGGGTGTTTCTGTTGGCAGCATGCCTTTATTCCTGACCAAGAAGGTGGCAATTTTGTGCTGTGCAGTTTGGTTTTGCTCAGTGTCAGGCAGGAGGAGGTCAATCCTGCTTTTATCCAGTCCCAGGGAATACCCAGGGAGGAATTTAGGGATTTTGTTCACAGGGACTGAGGGATCCCTATGAAAATTCCAAGTGTCTACTTGAGTAAAAATCAATATAAATCTGCTCAGCGAGCATTTCTTTTTAAATCAATGACTTGTGCTGCTCTTTCTTACACCTGGTGACAAACCAGGCTTTAACTGACACAGAAAATGTGATTTTTTTTTTTTTTCCCTGACCCAGGCCCTGCCTGGCTGCTCACCCTGCAGAGAGTGTGACCTGCTCCCCTCAGTGCCTTGCTGTGGGTGGGGAGGGAAATCCCAAAATTGGTGAAACTCTGCTTTTTTCCTTCAAACTCTCTGGGAGGGTCTGAACCAATCTGACAGCATTTTGTGTGTAACAACAAAAAACCTCAACATCACCAGCCAAGCACGGAGCAAACCCAGCCCTGGGGTGGTTTTTCACTCAGTTTCTCTTCCAGGAGAAAACTGCACCTCAAACCCTTTGGTTTTTTAAAAAATCTCTTTAAAACACTCTTTTTTTAAAACCACACAATTTCTGGAGCAGCTTTTCCCGTTGTTTTATGGAATATTCAGAGTGAAAGGTGCCCTTGGACAGTCCCTGGAGTGTGTTTGCCTGGGGTTTGGGATCTGGGCAAACACCTTCAGGTGTTTCTGCTTTTCTCAGTGGCAGTGCTTGGTGTGTGCTGGTAAAACAATGGTAGAAATCCATGGTTTGTGCACAGCTTTGTGGGATTGCATGATTTGAATGTGAAAATAATTCCTTCTAAAGGCTGGCCTGTAGGACAATCTCTGTTACTGCTATCTAATACAGTAAATTAAAGCTTTTTTTGCTTTTTACTAGGTGTGCTGCAGTTTCTGATAACCTGTCTCTGGTTTAGTTCCATTTTACCTCTTAATCCCCCCCAAAAAAGGCAGAATGTGCCAAGATGTGCAGATGAAATCCCAAGTTTTGAAATCCTGATTATTTTCGTTAAAAGAAGCCATTTTTATATGAAGAATTCTTGCTTTGTGAGAATGGATCTGGATTTAAATGCAACCACAAAGCCATGGTGGACCATTTTTGTTGTGTTGATCCCTGAATTCCAGGACCTTTTTTGTTGTGTTGATCCCTGAATTTTGGGACCATTTTTGTTGTGTTCATCCCTGAATTCCAGGACCATTTTCGTTGTGTTGATCCCTGAATTTTGGGACCATTTTTGCTGTGTTCACCCCTGAATTTTGGGACCATTTTTGTTGTGCTCATCCCTGAATTTTGGGACCATTTTTGTTGTGCTCATCCCTGACCTTCAGCACCATTTTTGTTGTGTTCAACCCTGAATTTTGGGACCATTTTTGTTGTGTTGATCCCTGAATTTTGGGACCATTTTTGTTGTGTTCATCCCTGAATTTTGGGACCTTTTTTGTTGTGTTCATCCCTGAATTTTGGGACCATTTTCGTTGTGTTCATCCCTGAATTCCAGGACCATTTTTGTTGTGTTCATCCCTGAATTTTGGGACCTTTTTTGTTGTGTTCATCCCTGAATTTTGGGACCATTTTTGTTGTGCTCAGCCCTGAATTTCAGGACCATTTTCGTTGTGTTCATCCCTGAATTTCAGGACCATTTTTGTTGTGTTGATCCCTGAATTTTGGGACCATTTTTGTTGTGCTCAGCCCTGAATTTTGGGACCATTTTTGTTGTGTTCATCCCTGAATTCCAGGACCATTTTTGTTGTGTTCATCCCTGAATTCCAGGCTCTGGTTTGTAGCTGCAGGCACTCTGGCAGGTCTGGAGGGTGATCAGTGCCCTATCCCAAAGCTTCTGTGTATTCCCAGGAGCTGCTTTTTATCAACCCAAATGGGTCCATCCAAATGAGCCTGGAGATAAAAATAGAAATCCCCCACTGCTGCTTTGGGCCCTGCATTATTGATGGGCTCCTGCAGCCTCCTCTGGGTCCAGGAGATTTATGGGCTGTGATTTATTATTTAGTGGCACATGCAGAAGCAGCTCCAAGCATTAAAGAAACAAAAGATAAAGGTATTTTCTTATCAGGTGAAGGGTTCTCTTATCTCCCTTTCCTTGAAGATTGCAGCAGCAGTGGGAGCAGAGGAATTCAGCTGGAGTGGTGAGTGAAAGCAGTGCTGCTGATTCCCTTGGAATTTAGCACTTTAAATGGATTAGAACTAAAAATATCCCTGCCTGGCATTGCGTCAGAGCCTTTCAGAGAATCTGCATTTCCATGTTGGATGGCAGTTTGCAAAGATTCCCACGGTGGGGCTGAGTGGGAGCCAGGATTCTTCACCGGAGCAGCCGGGCTGGGGAGAATTCTGGAACTCCTGGGGAATTGTAAATCCTGCCAAAGCAGGAGCCCACAGAGGCAGCACTGGGGAAGGAAAAGGGGATTTTTGTTGCAGACAGGTGTGGAATTCTCTCCTTGGACAGGTGGGACAGGAATTGGTTTGGAACTTTGGGGGGGATCTTGCAGCATCTGCTCCACGTCCGGCTGGTCAGGAGGGAATTCACTCCTCGCTCCCAGTTTGGGGTTTTGGCACTAATGGTGTGTGAGCACTGCAGAAGGGTTTGTAATCCCAGAGCCCAGAAATGCTTTTGTACCCATGGCAGGGGAAATAATCACATTTTGTGCTTCCCTAAAACCTGGAGTTTCACTGCCACAGGGGAGGGGCTTTGATGGAGCTTGTGGGGTGTGCTCCTGTTCTCTTTGGGCAAGTGTGACTTTCCTAAAGCAGTGAAATGATCTCGTGGAGGGGCTGAAGCAGAGAAACACAGAACCCCACAGGGCTGGTTGGGGTGCTCCTAATGAGATGTGGTGGCTGAACACCCTTGTGCATTACTGGATCTAAACTGCTGGGAAATCCCTGTCCATCAGTGCAGGGCTTTTCCCTCATATTGAACATTTCTGCTGATTTTTGGCCCATATTTCGTGTGACTGCAGAGCTGTTGGCTGCACATTCAGGAGCTCCAAAGGTGAGTTTCTGCTGATGCTGGAGGTGGGTTTTGGGCCCCAGGTGTGGGTCCTGCAGCTTTGTGGAAGGTGAGGGGAGCTGAGCAGTGCTAAACTCATCTGTCTGATGATCAGCTGCACTGCAGGGAAGGCTCTTTGAGAGGTTGTAAATTCCAGACAGGTAAGAGGTGGAAGCTGTGGTCCAGGTTAACATTTTGGACTCCACTAGATGGCACTGATTTATTGTGCTGTTGATAAAAAACCATCAAATGCAGTGGGAGACTTTTATTTTCTGAATAGGAGCCATAAAGGAGGTGATGAGGATGCTCAATATTTATCTCTTTGTCTGCTGGGTGCATTGGTGGTTTCCTTCATGACCTCCTGCTTCTGAAGTGGAGTTTGGCATGGGGTAGGCCAGTCATGAGCACATCTTTTAAATATTTAGCACTGGGAAGACATCTCTGAATAAATACCTGGTTTTCCTTATCCTCTGTGTGTGGAAGGAAGAAGCTGGGTCAGGGTTGGTGCAGGCAGCTGGGTTTGCCATAGCTGTGTCTCAAACCATCACAGAATGCAGGATAAATAGAAATTCTTCTCTCTCTGATAAGAAAAGAGTGTTCCTGGTGGGTTGCAGTCCCACAGTGCCAGTTCTGCTTGACACCAAAGTGATTTGAGTGTGGTGGAGCTGGAGGGCCCTGAGTGGGAGCAAATAATTCATTATTCCAGTTCCAGAGGCAGAAATGGCCATGAGAGTTCTTCTGGTAAATTTGGTGCCCAGATTCTCCCCAGGACCTTCTGTGTCCTGCTGCCCAGGGTGGAAGGGCAGAGAGAGACCCCAGGAATCTGTAATTCCATCTCTCCTCTCTTCTCCCTGCATCCCCTGTGCCTCTCCTGGGGCATCCCCCGGGGACCAGGAGCTGTTCAGCTCTGCCCTGAGGATGCTCCATGGGGATAAACCTGGAGTTAGCCTTGGTTCCACCTCCTTTCCTGCTGGCTGAGGGGAGCTGGGCAGTGCTGCAGGTTGGCCCTGTTTGACTCCAGCCCTGGTGGGTGTTTGGAGCTGTTCTGCAGGGAGTGTGCAGCCCTCCTTCCCTCCTTCTCCAGAGTGAATCCTGCCTGTTTCCTTGCCTTCCTTCCAAGGGATTTGCAGTGAAATGGTTTTGTGTCCTGCTGCCCAGGGTGGAAGGGCAGAGAGAGACCCCAGGAATCTGTAATTCCATCTCTCCTCTCTTCTCCCTGCATCCCCTGTGCCTCTCCTGGGGCATCCCCCGGGGACCAGGAGCTGTTCAGCTCTGCCCTGAGGATGCTCCATGGGGATAATCCTGGAGTTAGCCTTGGTTCCACCTCCTTTCCTGGCAGCTGAGGGGAGCTGGGCAGTGCTGCAGGTTGGCCCTGTTTGACTCCAGCCCTGGTGGGTGTTTGGAGCTGTTCTGCAGGGAGTGTGCAGCCCTCCTTCCCTCCTTCTCCAGAGTGAATCCTGCCTGTTTCCTTGCCTTCCTCCTTCTCCAGAGTGAATCCTGCCTGTTTCCTTGCCTTCCTTCCACGGGATTTGCAGTGAAATGGTTTTCAAGGAGATCAGCCTCCCTTTTCCTCTGGAGGGATCTGTTCTGTGCCTGGCCTTGCTTGGAGGGACGGAGCCTCTCAGGAGCCTCAGATAATGCAGCAGTGACTGCCCAGAATTCAGCATTTTGTGGGAGCTGCTGCCTCCTCCAGCTGCCCTTTGTGGGGCTGTGTGTGGGGTTTCTGCAGCTCTGTGTGTTTCCCTGGGGAATTCAGTCCCTCCTTGCAGGGCTCAGCCCCAGGGCCCTGCAGGGAGGGACTGAAATCCACTTTGTGCAGCTCTTGTGCTTTCAGTGCCACCGAGCTGGGCTGCTGTGCTGACATTCCCTGTCTGCTTCGGGTTCCTGGTGCTTTTCCCTTCTCTCAGACTGGGGGTTCAGCTGTTGTTTGGCCTCAGCTCAGAGCTGGGGATGTTTCTCAGGCCCAGCTCACTGCACTCTCTGGGGCTCCTTCCTGTCACATTGGCAGGGTTGGCTTTCTCTAAATTTTTTTTTTCCTTTTGCCACCATGAATTTTTACTTAAATTTATGAATTTTACCCTTGGTGGGGAAGTCTTAGGTGATGTGTTCTGGCTTTGAATTAATTCCTAACGCCATTGCCTCCTACCTCTGGGATTTATATCTATTCCATTTCATTCTGGGCTTTATCCATTAGTAATTCCTAATTCCATTATTCCCTGACTTTTTCCCATTGCCATTTTTTTTGCTTCTTTTTCACCACGTTTGTCTCTTGTTTGCTGCCTACTGAAGCTTTGATGTTCCTGGATTATTAATAAATTGATCTGTGCAGTGCCTGGGAACAGCCTGGGTGGGTGGGGACCAGGTGCCTTCTGTCCCTTGGATCTCACAGGTCTGGTTTATCCTCAAATTTATCCTAATATATAATTATATTATAAATAATTATAATATAAAGAAATTTATCCTAATATATACAATATAAATAAATGAGGATGAAGGGGAAAATTGTCCTCATTGAAGAGGGGAAAATCCAGCTTAATTCAGAGCAAAGTGTAATTAAGGGGGAGAGTAAATTGGCCCAGGAAGGGGGGATGGAGTGGAGCAGGGCAGGGGCTGCTGGGTTTGTGCTGCTGGGAGAACCAGGCAGGGCTGGCTGGGGACTCCAGGCTCCCTTTGCTGTTCTGTTTTCCAGCACAGAAGGTGGAATAGTAATTTATTATCTGACATTCTTGGCAAACAGATGGAAACCACTCTGCCTGTGAATTTGCAAGGGAAAGGATTCTGGGAGCAGGCTTTGCACATGTCCTTCCCCCCTTGGTTTTTGTGCATACTTGGGAAAACAGCAATGAAGTCATTCCTTGTTGTTGGAAGGAAGCTCGTGTGGTGTTCCCACTCCTGCTGTCAGGGTGGATGAGAGAGACATCCACTCTGATCGTGGCACAGGGGTGGGAGGAAAGGGAATAAAACACAGCTGAGAGCAGCAGTGAGCTCTGCTTGGTGCCCACCCCACATTTGCATTTTTTAGTGTCGAATAAACCCCTGTGTTAGATGGAGGAGGAGAGGCTAAGGGTAACACATCTAATTAAGAAGGAGCAGGTGAATCCAGGGGCTCAGATCAGGAGCAGGGACCTGCCCTTTGCAGCAGTGAGCTCTGCTTGGTTCCCACCCCACATTTGCATTTTTTAGTGTCGAATAAACCCCTAATATATACAATATAATATATTGTATATATATTGTATATATATTGTGTTTGATGGAGGAGAAGGAGGAGAGGCTAAGGGTAACACATCTAATTAAGAAGGAGCAGGTGAATCCAGGGCTCAGATCAGGGGCAGGGACCTGCCCTTTGCAGCAGTGACAGGTTTGTGTTGTCGTTTGCCTTTGTTTGTGGCTTTCTGCAAGAGGGCCATGAATTAACTTGTCTCTCTGTTTTGGTGGGGGTTTTTTGCCTTTAGTGAGTCTCACACCAGGGAGTTCTCACCCCAAAGATGGGAGAGGGGCTCTGGCTTTGGGAGGGCAGGTAGGAGCACTTGGGAATGGGGGTTTTGCAGCTTTGGGCAATTATTGCCCTCTGGGCGTGTGCCCTGTGCTCTGCAGGCTGTGAGCAGGCACTGCAGAGGCTCCTAAAGCCCTCGGGCTGCTCAGGAACAGCAGCCAGGTTTGGGACTGGGCTGGAGCTCTTCCCTGCAGAGCACAAAGCCTGGAGGAGGCAGTGGAAGGAATCAGACAGATGGGTGCTTAACCTAAATCCCCTGAACTCCCTGGGGACACCTGGCCCAGGCTGAGCTGCTCAGAGCTGCTGTGGGAGGTGTGCCAGTGCTTCATTCCATGTCCAGCGTCCATGGAGTGTCCCTGAGAGCTCCTGGAGGGGGAGATCCTGCTCACAGTGTCAGGGAGCCACGGAGGAGACAGCACCAAGATCTCCTGGGCAATCCCAGCAGGAACCTGGGAGATTCCCACTCACACACTGGGAATGTTTGGCTTTCCCTTCCAGCTGGAAGAACAGCCATGGCATGAGTGCTGGCTGTAGGGAAGTGGGACTCTCCCATCCGTGCTTCACCAGTGCATTCCCATTTCTTACACCAGCCACTGGGATCTGTCTCATTTACAGTGACTTGGATCTCTCCATCTCATTTACAGGGAGAGGCAGAGACTGAAATGAGCACTCAGATATTTTCCCCATCTCAGTGCTCGTTTCAGTCTCTGCAGCTCTGCCTTTCTGCTCCCCACCAGAGCAGGGCCCATTATCTCTGAATTCCCTCCCTGAGTTTGTCCCTGGCTGCCTGGAGGAGGCAGAAAGGGGGGATGGCAGCACAGTGACCCCCATGGAAACCTGACCCAGGGCAGGTTCCTGCTGCAGCATCAGGAAATCCCTTCCAAACCCTGGTGCCAGTTCTCCAGCACCAGGCAGGACCCTGCTCCTTGTTCTGGTGCCCATCAGGAGCAGCTGCAGGCTGGGCTTTGATGTCCTGGAGGACAATGGGGTCCCTGTTCCAGCTCCAGAGGCCTCTCCTTGCTGTGCTCTCTGTCTGGGGCAGACGTGAGGGGCAACACGAGATGGAAACCTCAGGCAGGAAATTGCTCCCAAATGCCATCGCTGGGACCTCGGGGTTCCAGCAGGGATGCACTGGGGAGGCAGCAGAATTTTAATGCTGGCAAATAGATGAGGATGAAGGGGGAAATTGTCCTCATTGAAGAGGGGAAAATCCAGCTTAATTCAGAGCAAAGTGTAATTAAGGGGGGGGAACTTCTGGCGTGGATGGAGAGAGCTGAGAGATGGCAGGAGGAGTTCTCGTGCACAGATGAGATTTCTCTGTTTCTCTCTGGTTTCCTAGAGAATGTGCCCACCTTTTCCTGGGTGGGTCATGCAGTGGTCACCCAGAAATTGTGAGTAATTTGTGCAGCAAAGGAGGAGTCTCAGTGCAGGAAATCTGAATTTCTGCAAAGTGAGGTGCTTTAAAAAGAGCAGGGAGAGCAGAGCTGGTGGATCCTTGTGTTTGTGGGGAGGAGGAGTTGGGAGGGATGGGGGTGGGAAAATGGGGTGACAGAACCCCCATCCCAGTGCTTTGGCTTGGGCTTGCTGTGAAATAACACCAAAGGAAGTTTCTTTCCCTTCTGCCCCTAACAGCTCCCATTTTTGCCTCAAACCCTGGCTCATTAATCTGAGATCCATTCTTGTTTCTGTTTTCCCCAGAGCTCTGTGTCAGGATCCCAGTGAGTCACCTCCTCCCAGGGTTTGGTTGCTTTCCCTCGGTGACAGAAGTGACTGAATTCCTGCTTGCAGGCATGTAGGAGATCCCACATTCCTGCTGCCATCTGTTACCAAACTTTGAGGGTTCTGTTTTTCCCAGTTTGCAGCAATTTGAGGGAGAGTAGGGGAAATAGAGCAGGTGATTAAAAGGAGGATTCAAGTGATGCAAAACATTGGTGGAATGACCAGGAAAAGAAGAGTGCCTGGAGTGGGGCTTTAGGAAATGGAGCAGCCTCTGACAGGAGATGGTTTTACTCAGATATTCTGGCTGTATTCCCCCTGCCATGAGGCCAATTTCAGTTTATTTCTTTATTTTCAGCAGTGTGTGGCTGTAATTGCAGCTCATTATCTCTGCTGTGCTGAAGGCAGGGGTGAGCATGTCCCAGGAGGTGCTGGCTGATAACAAAACTCACCTTGCACGTGAGCTCTGAGTGCCAGCCCGGCCTCCAGAGTGCATTTTTTAATGAGCTCACCCCGTGGAAAGATCCCTTGTTCCCTGCACAGACAATCCCTGGCTTGTGCTGCTTGCAGCTCTCTGCTTGGCCACAATCCCTGGCTCCTGTGGGAATTATCCTTTGGGTTTGGCTTTTCCTTCAGCAGCTACAAAAAAAGGAATAACACCCCCCAATCCAAATACATCTTTAATTATTTGTGTTTTAGTGGTACAAAGCTCCCAGTTCATTGTGTGGTGCTCAAAGCAGACTTCTGAGCATGGATGAGCAAACAACACTTTGTGCTTTTCCCACAGGGGAAGAAAATGTTTCTTCAGACTGAAATAACCCCCATCATTCATGAGTCAGGGCTGATTTTAGGAAGGAGTTGATTGGACATGAATTACGTAGATGCTACTCCAGAGTTGAAATTATCTTGGGTTACTGTGGGTATTTTTATCTGTGCAGCTGCAGGATTGAAGGCAGAACTGTGCCTACAGCTCTGCTTTCTGTAAAGAAGAATTTATAACAGAACATTTTAATCTCTCCCTTCAAATATTCAATTAGCAAGCTTTGATTTTTTATCTTTTTCTGTCGCACAGACAGATTCCACCTGCACTTTGGATTCCCTGACCACGCTGACTTGGGCACCAAATCCTTTTTTCCCCTCATGGCCTGAGGAGTGTGAACTCACTGGGCACATCTGTCCCCAGATGTGGGGCTCAGCTTGGTTCCAGGTCCTGCTTTTGGCTGTTTCTGCATTGAGCCTGGGGTGATTTTGGGTGTCTCAAAGTGGAATTGTGCTTAAACCTGAGGCAGGAGCAGCTGGATCCCAGCTGGTCCCATGTGGGGGCTCCTGGGGCTCCTCAGGGTCTGGTTTTGTACACCCTAAACCCTTTTATCCTCTATAGCCCTGATTTTTTATTTATTAATTATTTTTTTCCCCTAGAAGGCACAATACATTTATGAAGAGCTGTGAATGATGTCATTCATGTGTTTCTGAAGCCAGAGGTGGTTCCTGTTCTGTCCAGATGCAGGGAGTGATGGGCATGGCAATCACAGATCAGCTTTGGCTGCTCTGCCCCCTGGCAGGTATTATTAGCTGTGCTGAGCACCCAATCCATCCAAATCCAGCAGCTAATCCCCTTGTTTGAAGGAAATTTTAATGCTGCAGTGTCAGAAATGTTTGTTGGTGCTGCTGTGCACGGCGTGGGGTTCCTGAGGGTTTGGAGGCGCCCTCGGGATGGTTTTGTGTGCTGGGGGAAGGATTAAATCAGTGGAGCAGTGACAGCTCTGGGGAGAACAGACCTGGTGTTGCTGCTGTGCTGGAGCTCAGCAAGCATTGGTGAGGAGCAGGAGGTGAGCAGAAAAGTGTCAGCCAGGGGACAGTGGTGAGCAGGGGACAGTGGTGAGCAGGGGACAGTGGTGAGCAGGGGACATGGTGAGCAGGGGACAGTGGTGAGCAGGGGACAGTGATGAGCAGGGGACAGTGGTGAGCAGGGGAAATGGTGAGCAGGGGACAATGGTGAGCAGGGGACATGGTGAGCAGGGGACAGTGGTGAACAGGGGACATGGTGAGCAGGGGACAATGGTGAGCAGGGGACATGGTGAGCAGGGGACAGTGGTGAGCAGGGGACATGGTGAGCTGGGGACAGTGGTGAGCAGGGGACAGTGGTGAGCAGGGGACATGGTGAGCAGGGGACAGTGATGAGCAGGGGACAGTGGTGAGCAGGGGACAATGGTGAGCAGGGGACAATGGTGAGCAGGGGACAATGGTGAGCAGGGGACATGGTGAGCAGGGGACAATGGTGAGCAGGGGACATGGTGAGCAGGGGACAATGGTGAGTAGGGGACAGTGGTGAGCAGGGGACAGTGATGAGCAGGGGACAGTGGTGAGCAGGGGACAATGGTGAGCAGGGGACAATGGTGAGCAGGGGACAGTGGTGAGCAGGGGACATGGTGAGCTGGGGACAGTGGTGAGCAGGGGACAATGGTGAGCAGGGGACAGTGGTGAGCAGGGGACAGTGGTGAGCAGGGGACATGGTGAGCAGGGGACATGGTGATCAGGGGACAGAGGTGAGCAGGGGACAGTGGTGAGCAGGGGACATGTTGAGCAGGGGAAATGGTGAGCAGGGGACAGTGGTGAGCAGGGGACATGGTGAGCAGGGGACATGGTGAGCAGGGGACATGGTGAGCAGGGGACAGTGGTGAGCAGGGGACATGGTGAGCAGGGGACAGTGGTGAGCAGGGGACAGTGGTGAGCAGGGGACAGTGGTGAGCAGGGGACATGGTGAGCAGGGGACATGGTGAGCAGGGGACATGGTGAGCAGGGGACATGGTGAGCAGGGGACAGTGGTGAGCAGGGGACAGTGGTGAGCAGGGGACAGTGGTGAGCAGGGGACAGTGGTGAGCAGGGGACAGTGGTGAGCAGGGGACAGTGGTGAGCAGGGGACAGTGGTGAGCAGGGGAAATGGTGAGCAGGGGAAACAATGAACACTCAGCAGCTGTTCTTGCAGGAAGCCCCTGAAGCCTCCCTGGGTGCTCTCGGTGTGGCAGGCACAGTCTGGGGCAGGGGATGTGTCTGCACCTGCCTGATGTGCCACAGCAGCAGCAGCAGCAGCAGCAGCAGCAATCCTTCACATCCTTCCCTGGGATGCCAAGAGAGCAGAACCCCCAAATATCCTGGTGTGGAATGAGCTTTGCTGGGCATCCCCAGGGAGGGTTCCAGGCTACTGGGGTGTGCTGCTGAGCCTGCTGCACTGCTGCTGAGGGTCCTGCACTGCTGCTGAGGGTTCTGCACTGCTGCTGGCCCAGCCTGCAGAGGCTGCTCCTGATGGAGCAGCTCCTGAAGGTGCTTTGTCCTGCCTCCCAGGGGTCTGTCCTGCCCCCCAGGGGGGTCTGTCCTGCACCCCAGGGGGTCTGTCCTGCACCCCAGGGGGTCTGTCCTGCCCCCCAGGGGGGTCTGTCCTGCCCCCCAGGGGGGTCTGTCCTGCCCCCCAGGGGGGTCTGTCCTGCATCCCAGGGGGGTCTGTCCTGCATCCCAGGGGATCTGTCCTGCCCCCCAGGGGGTCTGTCCTGCCCCCCAGGGGGTCTGTCCTGCCCCCCAGGGGGTCTGTCCTGCCCCCCAGGGGGGTCTGTCCTGCCCCCCAGGGGGGTCTGTCCTGCCCCCCAGGGGGTCTGTCCTGCCCCCCAGAGGTCTGTCCTGCCCCCCAGGGGTCTGTCCTGCATCCCAGGGGGTCTGTCCTGCCCCCCAGGGGTCTGTCCTGCATCCCAGGGGGTCTGTCCTGCATCCCAGGGGGTCTGTCCTGCATCCCAGGGGGTCTGTCCTGCACCCCAGGGGGTCTGTCCTACATCCCAGGGGGTCTGTCCTGCACCCCAGGGGGTCTGTCCTGCACCCCAGGGGGTCTGTCCTACATCCCAGGGGTCTGTCCTGCCCCCCAGGGGGTCTTTCCTGCATCCCAGGGGGTCTGTCCTGCATCCCAGGGGGTCTGTCCTGCATCCCAGGGGGTCTGTCCTGCCTCCCAGGGTCTGTCCTGCATCCCAGGGGTCTGTCCTGCATCCCAGGGGGTCTGTCCTGCCTCCCAGGGTCTGTCCTGCCTCCCAGGGTCTGTCCTGCATCCCAGGGGTCTGTCCTGCCCCCCAGGGTCTGTCCTGCCTCCCAGGGTCTGTCCTGCATCCCAGGGGTCTGTCCTGCCTCCCAGGGTCTGTCCTGCATCCCAGGGGTCTGTCCTGCCCCCCAGGGGTCTGTCCTGCATCCCAGGGGTCTGTCCTGCCCCCCAGGGTCTGTCCTGCACCCAGAGCTGCTCCTGGCTCCAGGTGTCCTGTCTTCCCTGATAAGATGGGATATTCCAGGAGGAATTTTCTGCCCTTAGAACCCAGATTGCAGCTGGGAGCATCGTGCAGAGCAGGCCCTGGGGTTCTGGCTGTGGAAGCAGCAGGCTGGGTGCCCCTTAGAGCATCCTCCTGCAGAGCCTGCTGTTGGCCAACATGCATTAAATTAAATCCCTTGTGCTTCCCTGGGTCTCTCTCACAGCCCCATTAACCCTTTGGTGACATTTTCTCTCTGCCCTGTGCTGTTCTCTGTTGCTCACAGAAGTTTTTGCCACCTTTATATTGAGTTCTTCACCTTCAGGTGTTTCTGGAAGTCTCTGTGGAGATGAAGTTGAATGTTTGATTTAGAACGTTTGTTTTATGGGATCTGGATTTCAGTGGATTTCAAGTTGGAATTTTTTCAATACAAATTTCTGATTTTTATTTTTTCCCCAATAAAAACCCTTCTCCCTGGGGAACCTGAACCCCACAGCTGAATTCCTGCCTCCCCTGCAGCCCACGAGCCTGGCCCAAAATGCCATTTTTAAAAACCATGCTCAAATGATGTGAAGTGAGCACGAGACCCCTGCTCAGCACAGATGCCCTTTTCCAGCTCTGGGGTTCCTTGTGCAAGGAAAACCATCCCATGCAGCCAGGAGAGGAAATTCTGGGATGCCAGCAGTGCTGTATAGGAGCCTTTCAGTGCCTGCCCACAGAGCACTTCCAGAACAACTCAGAGCCAACACTTCCCTTGGCAGCAGCTGCTGGATTTTATTTTTTTTTAAAGTTAATTTAAATTATCATCTCCTGCAGACAATCCTGACTCAGTGTCCTTGGTTTGAGGCTTCTCCAGCCCAGGCACACGAGGCTGCTCCTGTTGGACGTGAGCAGCTTCAATCCCTGTCAGTCCTTGATTGTGGGGAGGATTTTGGCACTGCTGGGAGTTGATTTATTATTATTTTTTCCCCCCCAATAATGAGATGTTGCTGGAATTTTCCATGAGTGGGAAAGCTTGTCCTTATAGATCTTTTTGGGAAGTTGTGTGGTTGAGGGGGTTGGGAGCACAGCCTGGAATAACTGAGAGGAGCTGGAATAGCTGAGTGGAGGGGAGGCTGCTGAGGGATGGGGAGTTTGGAAAGTCCCCCTGCAGCATTTGGGGTCACAGCTGCCTTCCAGGACTGCTGCAATTGGAGAGGCAGCTGATTTTCCCCATTTTCCCTGCTGCAAAGCCATTTCTGAGCCCTCAGCCAGGCTGGTGTCCCTGGGCACAGATTTCCCAGTTCTGTGTGCAGGGAGGGAGCTGGGACAGCACAATCCTGGAGGGAATTTCTTCCTTCTCCCAAGGTGTGGGGAGCCCACAGAGCTTCCCTGCGTGTCCAAATCCTGCTGGGGCAGAAGTGCAAATGGTGTTTAAAAATGAGAATTGTGCCAGCAAAGCAGGCACTGAGCTGTGAAGGGAGGCAGGATTCTGAGCAGGGAACAGAGTGTGCCTGTTCCCAGGGCAGGAATTCCAGTGCTGGGGTTTCTGATGGGTTTTTAATTGCTGTGAGCAGTGCCCTGGGAGGGTGTGCAGCCCTCACAGGGCTCGTGCTGTGTTTGACACATCTTCCTCACCATGGATTTCCAGTGGGGTTCTTTTCTCCTCCCTAACTCAGCGTTTCCTTCCTCCTGGAGGGGATTTCACTGGTAATTCAGGCACAGGGGCTGCAGGGGTGCTGCCCTGGGACCTGTCCCTTCCCAGCCTTTGGGAAGTGCAGCTGGGATCACTCCTGGAGGAGCTGGAATTCTCCAGTCACCCTCAGCCAGCCCTGCCATCATCATCCTCACTGGGCAGAAGTGGGGATTCTCTGCACATCTGCCTGGGAGGGAGCCCTGGCAGTGCTGGGGGCTGTAATTAGTGGCTGTGACCCTAATGAAGGTGGCAGTGTCCCACAGGGACAGGCCCCATTTCCATTTCCCTGTTGTTCCTGTCCAGTGGAGGCTCCTGGAGCTGGGGGCAGGATTTGGCTGCACTTTGTGCCTTGTGATGGCCCAGAATGAACAAGAGACCTATTCATGGCTGGACTTTCCCCACAGAGACAATATGGGAAACAGGGAATTTGCAGCACTTCTCATCCCAAAACATACTGCAGGTTGGATTTTCCTTGTTCTCCCTCCTCCTGGGTTGTAAATCAGATTGCCTCTCCCTTTCTTGGGCTGCTCCCAAGGGCTGCATAACTTTTTTAAAGAACAGAATGGATATTCAGTGCTTTTAAAGAACAGAATGGATATTCAGTGCTTGTAAAGAACAGAATGTATATTCCATGCTTTTAAAGAATAGAATGTATATTCAGTGCTTTTAAAGAACAGAATGTATATTCAGAGTTGCAAAAAGCCCTTGGGATTGGATTTTGGGAGTCAGTGGCTGTGTGGGATCCTTGACTGTGACACTGCTCTGTGAGAAATCTGCTTTCTGAAATGGATTTCTGAATGGGACTCACTGGAAAACAAGCACAGCCATATATTGTTTGTTTTTGAAGGGAAAGGATGGTAAAAAATGGCCTAAGAGCAACCCAGAACTGCTTGAGGCTTTAACAGCTCCACGGCCAGAGAGGAAATGTTTGTGGCAGGACACGTGGGCTGGGGGAAGGTGCATGGATTTTTAATTGATGATCAGGGAATCCAATTGCATCAGCTGTGCCCCTGTAGGATCCCTTCTGCACAGCCTTCCCCTTCCCTCTTCATTTTCATTGCAGCTCATTTTTTCCTGGTGTTTCATTCTTTATCATCTGTTCCCTTTTCAAAATAATTAAGGAATGAAACATATGATTTATGGCAATTATCTTGCACATTGGAGGGGGGAAATACACAGTTTGTCTGGTTGCTTTGGTGTTGCAGTTTGCAGAGTTGATAAGCAGCCCCAATTTCCTGACACATTCATTTTTCAAGTTGTTTCAAGAGAATCTGATGTGACACAGTGAACAAAAGACTAATCTAATTTATCTTTTGGATTTTTTTTTTCCTCATCTCTCTCTCATCCCTGCAGTGTTTCTGCTTGGCTGGCTGGATGGGTTCTGTGGTGGCATTTCAATTTTGGGGTGGATGTTGAGGCAGGGAACGTGTCCTCCCCTTCCTTGTGATTCCAGAGTGACACCCAAGGCTCTGTGGCTGTGAATTCCAGAGTCAGGGATCAGGGTGACAGCAGGGACAGAGTTATTACTATTACTATAATAGTAATAATAGATTAGTAATCCTGTTTTACCTGGTGGCAAAGTCTGTTCTTGGCAGCAAGAGATTTTGCAACTTGAATAATAATAGATTTTGCAACTATAATAATAATAATAGTAGTAGTAGTAGCAACTTTAATAGTGCTGGCCCCCAGGCCTAATAATAATAATAATATTAATAATATTAATAATAATAATATTAATAGCAGCAACTTTAATAGTGCTGGGCCCCAGGCATAATAATAATAATAACAATAATAATAATATTAATAATAATAATAATAATAGTAGTAGTAGTAACTTTAATAGTGCTGGCCCCCAGGCATAATAATAATAATAATAATAATATTAATATTAATAATAATAATAATAAAATAATACAATAATAACAATAATAACAATAATAACAATATAATAATAATAATAATAATAATAATAATAATAATAATAATAATAATAATAATAATAATAATAATAATAATAATAGGAACTTTAATAGTGCTGGCCCCCAGGCCTTAAGGCCAGGGGTTTAGCAATGCCTGGTGACTGTGGTGCAGGGAAATCCCCTTTCCATTGCTGAGCTGTCAGGAGTGCAGTGGGGTTTGGGGTGTGTGTGCTCATCTCCACGATCACGGGGATGGCAGGGGGTGGGGACGTGCTGAGGGACAGGACTGCTGGTGGCACTGGGCTGTGGCTCCTGTTCCTGGCCATAACTGCAGGGATTTGGGTGACAGGAGCCTCCAGTGCCTGGCAGGACTGGTGCCCTACTGGATTTGTCACCATGAAGGAAATATTGAAATAACAAGTCAGGCTGAGGCACCACGGGAGGAGCACAAGGCCGGGCAGGGTTTTGCTCAGGGTAAAGCAGGATGTCAGGGCAGAGTTCAGAACAGCTTCATCATTCCAGCAGCTCAGGCTGGAAAAGCTCCTGTTCCACCCTGCTGTCCCTAAACCCAATCTTCACGCTGCTCTCAGATACTGGGAATTAGATAAGGTTATTTCACCCCTGCTCTTGCCTGGCAGAATTTGCCACTTATGAAATGATTCCATTGAGCAGATTAGTTTCTGTAACTGCATATTGCTTTTCATTAAAATTTCATGGGGCTTTTATTTAACATGCACTGGAGCCTTGTTTATGTGGGACCTGTTGAAGGCAAAGTGGATTAGGCTGTTTAAGCCATGTATAATCCATTCCCCATGGACTGGAGTGTGCTGCTGCCTGCCTGCTCCTCATCCCTGTCCGTCCGTCCATCCATCCATCCATCCCTCCCTGTGTCCATCCATCCATCCATCCATCCATCCATCCCTCCCTCCCTCCCTCCCTCCCTGTGTCCATCCCTCCATGCATTTGTCCGTCCATCCCTGTGCCTGTCCATCCATCCATCCATCCATCCATCCCTGTGTCCATCCATCCCTGTGTCCATCCATCCCTGTATCCATCCATCCATCCATCCATCCATCCATCCATCCATCCATCCATCCATCCATCCATCCATCCATCCATCCATCCCTCCCTGTGTCCGTCCATCCATCCATCCATCCCTGTGTCCATCCATCCATCCATCCCTGTGTCAGTCCATCCATCCATCCCTCCCTCCCTCCCTCCCTGTGTCCATCCCTCCATGCCTGTGTCCATCCATCCCTGTGCCCGTCCATCTCTCCCTTCCTCCATCCATCCCTCCCTCCCTCCCTCCCTCCATCCCTCCATCCCTCCATCCCTTCCATCCCTCCCTCCCTCCATCCCTGTGTCCATCCATCTCTCCCTGTGTCCATCCCTCCCAACATCCCTCCCTCCATCCCTCCCTCCCTCCCTCCCTCCATCCCTGTGTCCATCCCTCCCTCCATCCCTCCCTCCATCCCTCCATCCCTCCATCCATCCATCCCTCCATCCTGCAAGGAGCAGCACCTTTGCATTTGCTGCACGAGGAATTAGCAGTGCTTTAATTGTGTGATAACAAACTCCTTCCAGGCCTCTCCTTGGCTGACTTCCAGACTTTGCCCGGTTTGGGCCCTGGAGCGGTGCCAGTTCTTGTTTGCAGGGCTGGCTGCTCTTCCCGTGGAGCTTTCTGCCCAGAGTCATGGCTTGAGGGCAGGTGTTTGTTACTTTGGAGGCTCCAGTTTGTGTTCAGCCGGGTCAGGAGGGCCCTGCTGGGTTTGTGGAGATCATTCCCACATGTCACAGCCCGGGGCTCCTGGCTCTGGGCAGGGTTTGATCCATCGGGGGCTGCACCCGCTGCCAGCACGGGAAGGGGCCCGGAGCCCCTGGGACACGAGCTCAGGCACTCTGTGCCCAGTGCTTCCATGGCCAGTCCTGGCTGTGCCCCAGCCCACAGCAGGGTGCTCCGGGAGGCTGGGGCTCCCGCTGGGGCTCCCGCTGGGGCTCCCGCTGGGGTTCAATTTGGGATTCAGCTGGGGTTCAGTTTGGGGTTCAGTTTGGGGCTCCCTTTGGGGCTCCCTTTGGGGCTCACTTTGGGGTTCAATTTGGGGCTCACTTTGGGGTTCAATTTGGGGTTCAATTTGGGGCTCCCTTTGGGGCTCCCTTTGGGGCTCACTTTGGGATTCAATTTGGGGCTCACTTTGGGGTTCAATTTGGGGCTCCCTTTGGGGCTCCCTTTGGGCTTCACTTTGGGCTTCACTTTGGGCTTCACTTTGGGGTTCAATTTGGGGCTCCCTTTGGGGCTCCCTTTGGGGCTCACGTTGGGGCTCCCTTTGGGGCTCACTTTGGGGCTCCCTTTGGGATTCAATTTGGGGCTCACTTTGGGGCTCCCTTTGGGGCTCAGTTTGGGATTCAATTTGGGGTTCAATTTGGGATTCAGCTGGGGTTCAGTTTGGGGTTCAATTTGGGGCTCCCTTTGGGGCTCAGTTTGGGGTTCAATTTGGGGTTCCTTTTTGGGGCTCAGCTGGGCTTCACTTTGGGGCTCACTTTGGGGTTCAATTTGGGGTTCAATTTAGGATTCAGTTTGGGATTCAATTTTGGATTCATCTGGGCTTCAGTTTGGGGTTCGTTTTGGGATTCAGCTCGGCTTCACTTTGGGCTTCACTTTGGGATTCAGTTTGGGATTCAATTTGGGATTCATCTGGGCTTCAGTTTGGGGTTCAGTTTGGAATTCATGTGGGTTTAAGTTTGGGCTTCACTTTGGGGTTCACTTTGGGGTTCACTTTGGGGTTCAGCTGGGCTTCAGTTTGGGGTTTTCAGTTTGGAGAGCTCCTGATTCCTGCTTTCCCCCTGCTTTTTTCCTGTTTTTTTTTTTCCCTGCTTTTTCCCTGCTTTTTTCCCTGCTTTTTTCCCTGCTTTTTTCCCTGCTTTTTTTCCTGCTTTTTTCCTGCTTTTTCCCTGCTTTTTTCCTGCTTTTTTTCCCTGCTTTTTCCTGTTTATTTTCCTGCTTTTTTCCTGCTTTTTCCTGCTCCTCTCGAGTCCTTGTGCTGCAGCAGAGCCTTTGGGGGAGCCCTGCAGCCCTGGTGCTCCTGGGGGGTGCTAATAGCTTAATTGTCACTTGGAGCTCCTCTTGATTTTCAGCTTCTTTATCCTCTGAAAGGTGATAAAATAAGGCCAAAAAATGCAGAGGCATTTTCCTTTCTAAGCCTCCTTTCTCCAGGCTTCTGAAATGTATTTATGCACAGGGCTCCTCCTAACAAAGGCCTCTTTGAGGGTCCTGTGCTCGTCTAACATTCCCTCCTTTCACATGAAATTAAGGGCTGTGATTTACTGCAGTGACCTGAGTGCCTGAGTGCTCTCATTTACAGCCAGCACGGCTTTTTTTTTCTCTTTCTTTTTTTTTCCCCTCTTTTTTCCCTCTTTTTTTCTTTTTTTATTCTTTTTTTTTCCCTATTTTTTCATTTGTTTTCCTTTTTTCTATCTTTTTTTTTCCCTCTTTTTTTCTTTCCTTCTGTGGGATCTATAGGATTTTTCCTGTTTTTATTTCCTCTCCTTCTGTGGGATTTTCCCAGGTTTTTTTCCTCTCCTTCTGTGTGATCTGTAGGATATTTCCTGGTGTTTTTTTCCTTTCCTTCTGTAGGATTTTTCCTGGTTTTTTTCCTCTCCTTCTGTAGGATTTTTCCTGGGGTTTTTTCCATTCCTTGTGTGGGATTTTCCCAATTTTTCCTCTCCTCCTGTGGGATCTGTAGGATATTTCCTAGGTTTTTTTCTCTCCTTCTGTAGGATTTTCCCAGTTTTTCCCCTCCTGCTGTGGGCTCTGCCTTTTCCCTGGCAGGTGCTGGAGGAGCAGGGCTGGGCTCATTCATTATTCCATTAAAAATGGGGTTAATTGGGAGCTGTCTGCCCTGCTCAGCCTGGCTCTGGGGAGCTCCACAGCTGCCTCTCCTGGGAGCTGGTTTGTGGCAGGAAACAGAAATTCAGGACAAGGAGAAAACACTGCCTGGAAAAAAAGGCCAAAACTGGGTGAAAAGGAATGGATTCCTTTCCTGTGCCGTGGCTGGGTTTGTGCTGGGTGCAGAAGGAATTAATTCCTTTCCTCTGCCATGGCTGGGTTTGTGCTGGGTGCAGAAGGAATGGATTCCTGTGCCATGGCTGGGTTTGTGCTGGGTACAGAAGGAATTGATTCCTCTGCCATGGCTGGGTTTGTGCTGGTGCAGAAGGAATGGATTCCTTTGCCATGGCTGGGTTTGTGCTGGGTGCAGAAGGAATGGATTCCTTTGCCATGGCTGGGTTTGTGCTGGTGCAGAAGGAATGGATTCCTCTGCCATGGCTGGGTTTGTGCTGGGTGCAGCTCCCAGCCCAGAGTGTGACCTTGCTTTGCTGACATTTGATGCTGCCTTCAGTCAGATTAGATGTAAAATAAAGGGTGAAAATGCAGTTTTTGGCAGGGTGGTGTGGCGGCTCAGCACAGGATGCTGCTGAGGATGTCCCTGTGCCTTGCTGCAGTCTGCCATTGCTGGCATGCAGCACAGACCTGCTGAGCAGTGCTGCAGGCTCCCCGGGCACTGGGATTCTCTCCTGCCCTGCTGTCAGGAGTTCTGCACTGGGATTTTCAGCCTGCTGCTCCCCGCATGCGGCGCTGCTCTGTCACCCTCGGTCTCCTTTTCCTCCTCTGCTTCTTATCTGTCCTTGTCTGCCTTGTCCTTGGCTCCAGCAGAAACAAAACTCCCTTTGTGGCTGCGGAGCCGGGTGCCAGATGCTTGGGCTGACTGCAGCAGTGCAGGGGGATGTAAGCCATGGAAGGGCCAGCGAATCCCTTTGGATGCCATCCTGTAGCAGCCAGAGCTCCCAGTTTGATGACTGGGCAGGGCCAGGCTGGGCTGGCTGTTGGTGCAGGTTCACTCGCTTGCCTGGCTGCAGGGGTGGTGTGCTCAGCTCTGCAGCCCTCTGCTGCTCAGGATGCTGCCTCATTAACATCCTAACGAGGGCCTGGCTTCCCTTCCCTTCCCTGAGCCCCTGCCTTCATCCCGGCTGGAGGGCAGCTGGTTATTGTGTCTGGGGAGGGGAAGGCACTGGGGGCATGTGCATCAGCCACTGCTGATCATTTACTATTGCAATTATTTAATTATTATTTATTATTAATAATAAATAATGGATCAAGAATCATTATTATTACATTATATGTGCATATAATACAATACATTATAATAATATATTATAATATACACATTATTATTATTATTTGTACATTATATGTACATATACTAGAATGCATAATAATAATATAATATAATACATATATACATAGTATTATTTGTGCATTATATGTACATATAATACAATACATTATAACAATATATTATAATACTGATATACATATTAGTATTTGTATATTATATGTGCATAGACTATAATAATATAATACATATATACATATTATTATTTGTACATTATATGTACATATAACACAATACATTATAATAATATATTATAATGCTAATATACATATTAATATTATTTGTACATTATATGTACATAGAATATAATAATACATATATACATATTATTTGTACATTATATGTACACATAATAGAATATAATAATACATATATACATATTATTATCTGTACATTATATGTACATATAATACATTCTAATATGTTATAATACATATATACATATTATTATTTGTACATTATATGTACATATAATAGGATATAATAATATAAGACATATACATAGTATTATTTGTGCATTATATGTACATATAATACAATACATTATAATAATATATTATAATACTAATATACATATTTGTACATTATATGTACATATAATATAGTACATTATAATAATATATTATAACACATATACATATTATTATTTGTACATTATATTACAATATAATATATTGTAATACATTAGAATAAATTACAATACATATATAATGCATGTAAGCATACATATATACATATAATGCATAGAGGTTCTGTGCAGGTTTTGGGTCATAATTTCATTTAAATTTCCTGGTTTTGCCTCCTCTGGGCCAATTCCCTTTGCTGGTTCCTGCTCCCTGCTTTGCTGGTGCTTGGGGTTGTTATGTGGAATTATTCTGAGCCCAACAGATTTCCCTGCACTGCCTTTTCTCCTCAGAGATGAAAGATCAACTCCTAAATGAGGGAATATTACACAGATTAATGATTTGATGGATAGGTTCAGAAGAAAGAGACGGGACTTCAGTAAGCACTTTGAATTTGGGGCACTGAATTTGGGGCACTTTGAATTTGGGGCACTTTGAATTTGGGGCACTTTGAATTTGGGGCACTTTGAATTTGGGGCACTTTGAATTTGGGGCACTCGTAGATCCTAAAGGGGAGATGTGGAGGGAAATGAAGCAGCACAGATCTGCCAACTCTCAGATGATAACTGCATCTCCTGCTCCATGTTCCTGCTTTTTCTGGATTTTTTTTTTTTAATGTGGATGGAGAACATCCAGCAGAGCTTGTTCCTGGGGTGCAGGTCTGTTCTTAGCTGGGAGTCAGGGAGCACACCTCAATAAAAGGGACTGGGATCTGAGGGTGCAGAGCAGGCACCAAAACCCTCCAGACAGGAGGTGTTCAGGTCCCCCTGTACACCTGGAAAGGGATCTGGGGGTCATGGAACCCAAAGGAGAAAAACTTCTGTAGAGAAACCCTGCCTTGGACCTTTAATTATGCCCCAATATTCTGACAGTCGTGGTTCCCACTCTGATGTGTATCAGCTCTTTCTGCTCCATTATTTCTGGGGTTTTTTGCAGGATTTCTGTCAGTTCTGTTCACTGCAGTGCCCCTGACTCCATCCTGCTGCCAGGCACAGCCCCTGCCCTGCAGATGGGTGAGGAGTGGCCTGGCTGCAGGGACTCCTTCCCCTGTCCTGGACACTCCAGGGATGCTTTTTTGAGTTTTCCCCCCTGTGGGTACAGAAAGAAAAGGCTTCAGACCCCAGCCCAGCCCTTGGTAATGATGAGCTAGTGACCCAGCTGGTTGCTCTGGAGGAGCTGGGCTGATTTTGCTGTCAGGAAATGAGCAGGCATTGTGGTGGGTTCTGGGGTGGTGCAGAGAAGTGCTGAACCTCTGGCTGGGATCTGGGAGGGGAGCAGGGCTGGGGAGTGGAGCATCTCCTGCACTTGTGATGCAGCAAAGGCTGGGCAGGCAGATCCAGCAGGGAAGGTGCTGCTGAATTCTGGCTGGGCTGCTCTGAGCTGGGTTTCCCCTTTCCCTGGAATTGCACAGGGTGCTCTGTGAGCACAGAAGCTGCTGTGACATTTCGGGGTCACCGTGCCCAAACTGAGGCCACTCTCCAGAGAGGATCTGCTCTGAGTGCCAGCTCTGCCTCCTCCTGCAGGGAGCTCCTGCATTGGGTTTGCATTTTGGGCTGGCCCAGGCAGAGCAGAAGCAATTTGGGATGAGTGGACAAGTTCTCCTTTCCCATCAGTGGCTCTGGGATGGGGAATGTTGATTGTTTTACCTCTCTTGGTCTGCGTTGTGCTCGTGCTTCTTGCAGCCTGTCCCAGCTGCTTTTTTCTCTCCTGGGGAGGGGCCACATTCATGGGATTGCATTGTGGGACCCAGGAATACAAAAATAAACCCTCCCAGCCCCCGTGTGGCCTTTGTTCCAGCACAAGCAGTTGTTAGTGGCAGCAGAAATGTGTCCCAGGGATGCAGAAATAGCAGTGGCAGAGCTGGAGCAGCTCTGGGCAGGGGCCCCATCTGCTCCTGATAAAAAATGAAGCCAGCAGGATCAGCCCAGCTCCTGCCCTGCACAGACACCCCAAAATCCCAGCAGAGAGGGCTGTTTGTGCAGCACGGGCTCTGTCCTGAGAATCTGGGTGAAATTGGTGGAATTGGGGTGTACCTGGGACACCCCAGCTGATCCTGGGGCAGCTTTGCTGTGCTGGAGCTGTTTTCACCTCTGGAGGAGCTCAGAAATGCTCTGGGGGTGTTTAAGGCAGGATATCACAGGGTGGTTCTAGGAGGAATGTCACTGTCCTATTTTCTGGAAAAATCCCCTTGCCCAGGATTTCTCTCCTGGGAAGCTGAGAAGCCTCAAAGAAAAAGAAAAACAATTTTATCTCATTTGTTTCTCCTGTGTTTGCTGCTTTGGGGTGTGGTTGGAGAGTGTTTATCCAGCATGTGAACTGTTTTTACTCAATGCCAGTCAGGGTCAGGCTGTGTCAGACTCTGGAAGGAGTCAGGAGTTTTCATTGTTATCTTTTACCCTTCTGTCTGCACCCTTCTCTGTTCTTTAGTGTAGTTTAGTACAGCATTCTTTTGTATAATATAACACCACAAAGTGATAAATCAGCCCTGTAAGAACAGGGAGTCAGACTCATCACTCCTCCCAACGATGGGGACCCAGAAAATGCCACAGAGGAATTTGGAGCTGTGCTTTGCCTTGGTTTCCTCTGAAAGTCACAGTCTGGAGGACTGAAAAAATGGGTCACATTTTCTGCTTTTCTGACACAAAATCCATGCTGGAACTGGGATTATTTGAGTGGAGCCATGGATGGGAGGTGGTTGAGCTGGAGGTTTGTGGACCTCGATGTCTTGCTGGTCCTGGTGGAATTGGGCAGCTCAAACCTGCTGCTTTCAGTGGCAGAAGGTTCATTACTATTGCTTCTCCTCCTGCTGAGCTACCTTTGATGCCAGCTCTTTCCTGCTCATGAGGCATCCTGGAAAATGGGAGCACAAAGTCCTGTTTGCCCTTCCATGGCCATTAGCCTTGTGTTGTCTGGCTGAGGCCAGGTGTTTTCTGAATTTGAGTGGAAAATGGTTCCTGGCTCTGTGTGCAGTGCACAGCCCAGGTTTGTGCTGGGATTTTTGGAGAACTTCCTTTGGGTGCAAGAGGGCAGGGCTGGAATCCTGTGCTGTGAGTGCCTGACTGGTAGGCACAAAGAAATGGGTTTAATTTCACTGGAATTTGGTTTAATTTCACTGGAATTGGGTTTAATTTCACTGAAATTGGGGTTAATTTCACTGGAATTGGGTTTAATTTCACTGGAATTTTGGTTTAATTTCACTGGAATTTGGTTTAATTTCACTGGAATTTTGGTTTAATTTCACTGGAATTGGGTTTAATTTTGCTGAAATTTGGTTTAATTTCACTGGAATTTGGTTTAATTTCACTGAAATTTTGGTTTAATTTCACTGGAATTTTGGTTTAATTTCACTGAAATTTTGGTTTAATTTCACTGAAATTGGGTTTAATTTCACTGGAATGGGGTTTAATTTCACTGGAATGGGGTTTAATTTCACTGGAATGGGGTTTAATTTCACTGGAATTGGGTTTAATTTCACTGAAATGGGGTTTAATTTCACTGGAATGGGGTTTAATTTCAGTGGAATGGGGTTTAATTTCAGTGGAATGGGGTTTAATGTCACTGGAATTGGGTTTAATTTCACTGGAATTGGGTTTAATTTCACTGGAATTGGGTTTAATTTCACTGGAATTTTGGTTTAATTTCACTGGAATTTGGTTTAATTTCACTGAAATTTTTGTTTAATTTCACTGGAATTTGGTTTAATTTCACTGGAATTTTGGTTTAATGTCACTGGAATTGGGTTTAATTTCACTGAAATGGGGTTTAATTTCACTGGAATTTGGTTTAATTTCACTGGAATTGGGTTTAATTTCACTGGAATTTTGGTTTAATTTCACTGGAATTTGGTTTAATTTCACTGGAATTTTGGTTTAAATTCACTGGAATTGGGTTTAATGTCACTGGAATTGGGTTTAATTTCACTGGAATTGGGTTTAATTTCACTGCAATTGGGTTTAATTTCACTGGAATTTGGTTTAATTTCACTGAAATGGGGTTTAATTTCACTGGAATTGGGTTTAATTTCACTGGAATGGGGTTTAATTTCACTGAAATGGGGTTTAATTTCACTGGAATTGGGTTTAATTTCACTGGAATTGGGTTTAATTTCACTGGAATGGGGTTTAATTTCACTGAAATTTTGGTTTAATTTCGCTGAAATTTGGTTTAATTTCACTGAAATTTTGGTTTAATTTCACTGGAATGGGGTTTAATTTCACTTGAATTTGGTTTAATTTCACTTGAATTTGGTTTAATTTCACTGGAATTGGGTTTAATGTCACTGGAATTGGGTTTGGTGTCGCTGAGATAAAGGCAGTTCCTTGGCTGTCCTGGCCTGTCAGAATCCAGATTTTCCCCAGTGAATCCTGGGGCTGAGCTGAGCCATTCCTGGCAGGTTTTGCCTTTATTCCTTTGTGCATCCTTAGAAGGAGCAGAGCAGCAGAGTGGAGCTTTCTGACCTTAACATTCCCGGTTTAGGAGGGCAGAACCCCCATCCCTGTGTAACTCAGGAACCTGGCAGGAATCCCAGTTTTCATGGGCAGTTACAGAGGATTATTTCATGTGCTTGCTGGGCAGGGCATGAAGGGAAGAGGGCTGAAGAGGTTTTCCTTTCTATTTTCCTGTAAGGAATGTTCAGTTCTCCACTTTTATTGCCCCTGAAGGATGTCAGGGACATTGCTCATCCTGTCAGGATTTTCTGCTGCAGCCTAGACCTGCTCTTTGTCCTTTCTGGCCTTATTTGGCCCAGTTTCCACCAGGATTGTTTTTATTATAAACCAGAAAAACTGCCTTTACCTTTTACTGTCCATTCAGTCAGAGAAACTCAGTAGTTTTGATTTGTGGGGGTTTTTTTTCCCAATCTCTGTTGATAGGGGAGGGTTTTAATATCCAGGTTTTTCAGGGAAAAGATGACATCCTGAACTCTGGTTTTTGGGAGATGGTGAGAAAAGGACCTTGCAAATAACCAGAGGAATGTGGATAACAAAGAACAGAATTTATTGTTTCATGGGAGTTGTTGGGAAGAAGGTGTTGCAGTTTCATCCCTTCCAGAACCTTCTGCCATGGCTGGTTTCGTGCTGCCTGCCCACACATTTGAAGGGCAATGTTGTGTTGTCCCAAATGAAGTTTTGCACTGCTCAGATTCCTTTTTTCAGCCTGAAATGATGGGGGCAGTTTGCAGTGTGTGATTTCCCCTCGTGTTCCTGGTTCTGGAGTCAGAGCTGGATTTGGGCTGGGGAAGCAGAGGTGGGCTCTGTGCTGGGGATGGCAGCAGGATGGTGGATCTGGAATGGATGGGCAATGTTGTGCTGTCCCAGCTGAATTTCTGCACTCATCAAATTCCCCTTTTCAGCCTGAAATGATGGGGGCAGTTTGCAGTGTGTGATTTTCCCCCGTGTTCCTGGTTCTCTGCCCGGGTCTGGCTCTGGCTCTGGGTGGGGAGTCAGGGCTGCATTTGGGCTGGGGAAGCAGAGGTGGGCTCTGTGCTGGGGATGGCAGCAGGATGGTGGATCTGGGATGGATGGGCAATGTTGTGCTGAGTTTCTGCACTCATCAAATTCCCCTTTTCAGCCTGTAACAACAGGGGCAGTTTGCAGTGTGTGATTTCCCCTCGTGTTCCTGGTTCTGGAGTCAGAGCTGGATTTGGGCTGGGGAAGCAGAGGTGGGCTCTGTGCTGGGGATGGCAGCAGGATGGTGGATCTGGGATGGATGGGCAATGTTGTGCTGTCCCAGATGAATTTCTGCACTCATCAAATTCCCCTTTTCAGCCTGAAATGATGGGGGCAGTTTGCAGTGTTGATTTTCCCCCGTGTTCCTGGTTCTCTGCCCGGGTCTGGCTCTGGCTCTGGGTGGGGAATCAGAGCTGGATTTGGGCTGGGGAAGCAGAGGTGGGCTCTGTGCTGGGGATGGCAGCAGGATGGTGGATCTGGGATGGATGGGCAATGTTGTGCTGTCCCAGATGAATTTCTGCACTCATCAAATTCCCCTTTTCAGCCTGTAACAACAGGGGCAGTTTGCAGTGTGTGATTTCCCCTCGTGTTCCTGGTTCTGGAATCAGAGCTGGATTTGGGCTGGGGAAGCAGAGGTGGGCTCTGTGCTGGTGATGGCAGCAGGATGGTGGATCTGGGATGGATGGGCAATGTTGTGCTGAGTTTCTGCACTCATCAAATTCCCCTTTTCAGCCTGAAATGATGGGGGCAGTTTGCAGTGTGTGATTTCCCCTCGTGTTCCTGATTCTGGAGTCAGAGCTGGATTTGGGCTGGGGAAGCAGAGGTGGGCTCTGTGCTGGGGATGGCAGCAGGATGATGGATCTGGGATGGATGGGCAATGTTGTGCTGTCCCAGCTGAGTTTCTGCACTCATCAAATTCCCCTTTTCAGCCTGTAACAACAGGGGCAGTTTGCAGTGTGTGATTTCCCCTCGTGTTCCTGATTCTGGAGTCAGGGCTGGAATTGGGCTGGGGAAGCAGAGGGGGGCTCTGTGCTGGTGGATCTGAGGTTCAGCTGTGCCTCTCTCTGCTCCCTGGGGATGCTTTAGAGCAAAGAGCAATTCCTGGTTGGAGTGGGGTGGGAGTGTGGCCAGGCTCTGGCTCTTGGCTCTGCCCTCAGCACAGCAATCCCTGCTGTGTCTGCCTCTGCCCTTGTCCTTCTGGGGACGTTTCCATCCTGCTGCTGCTCTCAGAGGACATTTCTCTGACTCCTGCTGCCTTTTCTGGCTGTTCTCTGTATTCCAGAGCAGCGCTGCTGTTCTTGTGCTGTCATTTCACACCCAGGAGAGCAGCAGGGAGTGTGGGAGGGGAGGAATCCAGCAGGAATCCTCAGGTGCCTTAAAGGTCTTTGCCCTCAGATTGCTGAGCATCTCCTTCCCTTCCTGCTCCCTTTCAGTGAGCAGTTCTTACTCTGGAATTCCAATTAAAACATTGCAGGTACCAGGAAAACGTGGCAAACCTGATTGCCTGAGAGCCCTGTTGTGAGCATCAGTGTTCAAAGTCATCTCGAGGTTCTGGGACTTGGAACCCTGAGCAAAAGTCACCCCAGAGCATCCTGAGCTGGAAGGGACTCACAAAAATCACCAAGTCCAACTCCTGGCCCTGCAGGACCCCCAGCAATCCAACCCTGTGCCTGGGAGTGTTGTTGGCAGAATTTGGGGAATTCAGGTGTAGAATTTGGGAAATTCAAGTGTAGAATTTGGGAAATTCATGTGTAGAATGAGGGAAATTCATGTGTAGAATTTGGGAAATTCATGTGCAGAATTTGGAAAATTCATGTGTAGAATGAGGGAAATTCATATGTAGAATTTGGGAATTTCATGTGTAGAATTTGGGAAGTTCAAGTGTAGAATTTGGGAAGTTCAAGTGTAGAATTTGGGAAGTTCAGGTGTAGAATGAAGGAAATTCATGTTTATAATGAGGGAAATTCAAGTGCAGAATTTGGGGGATGCATGTGTAGAATTTGGGAATTTCAAGTGTAGAATTTGGGAAGTTCAGGTGTAGAATTTGGGAAGTTCAAGTGTAGAATTTGGGAAGTTCAGGTGTAGAATGAAGGAAATTCATGTTTATAATGAGGGAAATTCAAGTGCAGAATTTGGGGGATGCATGTGTAGAATTTGGGAATTTCAAGTGTAGAATTTGGGAAGTTCAAGTGCAGAATTTGGGAAATTCAGGTGTAGAATTTGGGAAATTCAGGTGTAGAATTTGGGAATTTCAAGTGTAGAATTTGGGAAGTTCAGGTGTAGAATTTGGGAAGTTCAGGTGTAGAATGAAGGAAATTCATGTTTAGAATGAGGGAAATTCAAGTGTAGAATTTGGGGGATGCATGTGTAGAATTTCGGAATTTCAAGTGTTGAATTTGGGAAGTTCAAGTGCAGAATTTGGCAAATTCAGGTGTAGAATTTGGGAAATTCTGGTGCAGAATTTGGGAAGTTCAAGTGTAGAATTTGGGAAATTCTGGTGTAGAATTTGGGAAGTTCAGGTGTAGAATTTGGGAAATTCTGGTGCAGAATTTGGGAAATTCAGGTGTAGAATTTGGGAAATTCTGGTGCAGAATTTGGGAAATTCAGGTGTAGAATTTGGGAAGTTCAGGTGCAGAAATTGGGAAGTTGAAGTGCAGAATGAAGGCTGTTTACATTTCCAGCCTGCAGCCCTTATTTTCCCCCTGGAGAGCTCCTTTTGCTGGGTGTTTCCTGTGAGCAGCACAAATTAAAGATGCTGGACCAGCCCTGGCTGCAGCCAGGGAGAGCCACGCTCGCAGGGGATGGAAACCAGAATGTGGCACTGAGGGGATAAAGGAACCAGCTCTGAGCTGCACCTGAGCCCTGGGGGTTTGCTCTGGGGGAAGATGAATCTCTGTGGGTGCCCTCTTCATTTTGGGGGGGTTTTCAGGGTGTCAAGCAGCCAGCAGGAGTCTGGTTCCCTTCTCTTCCATTTTCCTTCTGTCCTGGATTTTACTGCAGAAGGAGAGGTGTGAAAATCCAGTTGTGTTTGGAGATCACTGCACAGAGAGGTGTGAAAATCCAGCTGTGTTTGGAGATCACTGGAGAGAGAGGTGTGAAAATCCAGCTGTGTTTGGAGATCACTGGAGAGAGAGGTGTGAAAATCCAGCTGTGTTTGGAGATCACTGGGGAGAGAGGTGTGAAAATCCAGCTGTGTTTGGAGATCACTGGAGAGAGAGGTGTGAAAATCCAGCTGTGTTTGGAGATCACAGGAGAGAGAGGTGTGAAAATCCAGTTGTGTTTGGAGATCACAGGAGAGAGAGGTGTGAAAATCCAGTTGTGTTTGGAGATCACTGGAAAGAGAGGTGTCAAAATCCAGTTGTGTTTGGAGATCACTGGAGATTTTACCTTGGTGCTTTCTTGCAAGAATATAATTTAGTATAATTAAATTAAATTATAGATTGAATAAAATTTAGTAAATTCTTGCAAATCTTGTGTAAATTCTTGCATGTAGGAGTAAGTTATCCAGTTGTATTTGGAGATCACTGGAGAGAGGTGTGAAAACCCAGTGTGTGTTTGGAGATCACTGGAGATTTTACCTTGGTGCTTTCTTGCAAGAATATAATTTAGTATAATGTAATGAAATTATAGATTGAATAAAATTTAGTAAATTCTTGCAAATCTTGGAGTAAATTCTTGCAAGTAGGAGTAAGTTATCCAGTTGTGTTTGGAGATCACTGGAAAGAGAGGTGTGAAAATCCAGTTGTGTTTGGAGATCCCTGGAGATTTTACCTTGGTGCTTTCTTGCAAAAATATAATTTAGTATAATTAAATTAAATTATAGATTGAATAAAATTTAGTAAATTCTTGCAAATCTTGGAGTAAATTCTTGCAAGTAGGAGTAAGTTATCCAGTTGTGTTTGGAGATCACTGGAGAGGTGTGGAAATCCAGCTGTGTTTGGAGATCACTGGAGATTTTACCTTGGTGCTTTCTTGCAAAAATATAATTTAGTATAATTAAATTAAATTATAGATTGAATAAAATTTAGTAAATTCTTGCAAATCTTGTGTAAATTCTTGCAAGTAGGAGTAAGTTATCCAGTTGTGTTTGGAGATCACTGGAGAGAGAGGTGTGAAAATGAAAATCCACTTGTGTTTGGAGATCCCTGGAGATTTTACCTTGGTGCTTTCTTGCAAAAATATAATTTAGTATAATTAAATTAAATTATAGATTGAATAAAATTTAGTAAATTCTTGCAAATCTTGTGTAAATTCTTGCATATAGGAATAAGTTATCCAGTTGTGTTTGGAGATCAGTGGAGAGAGAGGTGTGAAAATCCAGTGTGTGTTTGGAGATCACTGGAGATTTTACCTTGGTGCTTTCTTGCAAGAATATAATTTAGTATAATTAAATTAAATTATAGATTGAATAAAATTTAGTAAATTCTTGCAAATCTTGTGTAAATTCTTGCATGTAGGAGTAAGTTATCCAGTTGTGTTTGGAGATCACTGGAGAGAGAGGTGTGAAAATCCAGTGTGTGTTTGGAGATCCCTGGAGATTTTACCTTGGTGCTTTCTTGCAAGAATATAATTTAGTATAATTAAATTATAAATTGAATAAAATTTAGTAAATTCTTACAAATCTTGGAGTAAATTCTTGCAAGTAGGAGTAAGTTATCCAGTTGTGTTTGGAGATCACTGGAGATTTTCTTTTGGTGCTTTCTTGGAGTAAATTCTTGCAAATCTTGGAGTAAATTCTTGCAAGCAGGAGTAAGTTATTTCAAGGAGTGTCTTGCTTGTAGAGAGCAAGAGAGGTTCAGAGCTGAGCCCCTGACAGTTCTCTTAAACTTTGGGGCTCAGAAGCTCAGCTGAAGCCCTCTTTGTGTGCCTGGCAGAGCTGCTGAGTTGCAGTGAGGACAGCTGGTGTGTTTGTGCTTCTCCCGGGGTGTCCAGAGCCTCCCCAGAGGCCAGGGATGAGGGATGGAGCCTTGTCCTGGCAATCTGGGCTCTGTTTGTCCTGTCACTCACAGCTGATGCTCAAGGCCTTGGGACTCCCTGGCTGGGCTCAGATTCTTTTTGTTCCTCCCTTGGCATCACCAGCTGCTGTGAGTGATGTCTAAATTGGGGGTTGTGTGAGCTGTTCCTGCAGTTGGAGGGGCTCTGATTTATTGCCTTCACCTCGGCTGTGTTGTGCCAGGAGCTGAAGGGGGGCTGAGCAGCAGGAGCACTGAACAAGCTCAGTTCTCTCTGGCCTGGAGGGATTTTTGGTTCCTGAGCAAATAGGGCAGTGGATCAGCATGTTGTTCCTCCCAGCCTTCTGGTTGGGTTATAATCATATTCCAGTTTTTACTGATGATTCTGATCGTCCTGATGATGTCCTGGAGGTTCTTTCCCTGGCAGTCACACAGACTGGAAATGTTACCACAAACTCCAGTGGCTCTGCAGAGAGGATCAGAGGAAAGGATGAGAAATAATTCTGATCTTTGCTCGTTGTACTTGTGAGCTTGTGGGGAGTGCTATGGAGGTTTGGTTACCAAAGGCTGGTTTCTTATTCCTGACATACAAGAGATGAAGGAAACAAGGCATTGTTACCAATAAATCTAAGAGTACATTGTGGCTTTTGTATTAGAAGCTTTTTTTTCCATTAGGTCTATTAAACTTCCCCTCATCCTTAAAAACTGGAGTGAAAGGTGCTGGCTGTCACTTATGATTTTTGAAACAGTAGCCACCTCTTTCTCCTTCCTTCTGCAAAGACTAAACTAAAATTCTCAACCTCACGCCAAAAAAATAAAACAAAGGATGTGCAGTAACAATTATATATTACAATTATATATATATAATTATATATTACAATTATATATTATATTAATTACTCAGTGGAGATGGGCTTTGGGCTGGAGGACCAACCAGGTCTCCTCGTGCTGTGTTTGTAAGAGTAAAGGGTTTTAAAATAAAGACAGAGATGGGTTGGTTTTCTGTGAACCATGGAGTTCATTCTGATGATTGCCCCTTGCACCAGCACTCGAGGATCCAATCTGGGGCTGGGGGGAGCAGGGATTGCTGCCTCTGAGGAAGAGGAGCAGCTCCTGGCAAGCAGGAATTCCGTGTCCCCTGCAGGATGCAGTTTGTGCTGCTCAGCCCCCTGCCAGGACATCCTGGCTGCTGCAAGAGCAGCCCTGAGTCCTGAGCTTCTACAAATCCTGCTTTCCTCCTCTGCTCCAGGCTCTTCCCTGTCACCCACCCAGGTTCCCCTTCCAGCACGAGATTGTAACTTGCTTGGTTTTTAATTAAAGTTGTCCATTCTCTGATTTAATGGCTGCATAAAGCATCCTGACTTAGCCTGCCCCAGGTAAATGAAAATATTTGCTGTGGTAAATAGGACTATTAGTTTTATGATCCATAGCAATAAAAGGCTTTTATCAAGAATGTCATCAAAAGAGGCATAAAATTGTGTTCCATGTAAAAACACTGAGATGTCTGGGAAGTTTTACTGCAGTCCATAAATTTCTGTAGGAAAAGGTGTTAATAGGATCATTTTTGGCTGTGCCTTGTGGTCATTTAAAAATCAAAAGCTCTTGTGAGCAGCTCTGGTACAAGGAAAGGATGGGGTCACAATGTGGACATAATTGGAATTATTCCCTTTTCCCTGCACAGATGCCCCACGTCAGCTTGGCCGTGCCACTCTGCTCAGGAGCAGAGCAATTCTGGCTGAAAGGAGGCAGAGCAGGAGCCTCTCTGAGGCCCTGCCCGTGTTTTGGTGCTGCCACAGCTGCCTGGGCTCTGACTGCAGCTGGCTGGCCGAGCACAGCCTGAAATAACCCCCAGGGATGGGTGGGCTGGGCTGGGAGAGACCCCCAGGGCAGGGGGGTTCCTGAGTGCCCGGGCTGGGCTGTTGGATGGAATAATTTGAATTCTGTTGGCTGGTTTTCCTGCAGCAGGGGGTGAACTGCCCTTCTGCCACCCCCAGCATCCAGCAGGTCCCGCTGGAAATGGGGAATTCCAGCGGAAATGGGGATTTCCATCCCCCGGAGTGGGCAGGGCACACAGAAGGGTGGCTGGAGCCCGAGCTTTGCCCAGGAGCAGAGCTCCCCTGCTCTGGGCTGCTGTGCCAGAGCCGAGTCCCTCCCCAGAGCCGCCGGTGGGTTTGGGGCAGGGGATGCTCCCCCTGTGCCCGCTGCCATCGCGGGGGGCTCAGCACCAGGGTGGGGAGCAGCCCCCACACCCAGGGCCACCAGCTGGGCTCGGTGGCTTTGTTCTGGGGTGTCCCTCCCCTGCAGGTGGCTTTGGTGTCTTTGTTCTGGGGTGTCCCTGCCCTGCAGGTGGCTTTGGTGTCTTTATTTTGGGGTGTCCCTGCCCTTTGGGCACACCTTTATTTTGGGGTGTCATTCCCCTGGAGGTGGCTTTGGGCACACATTTCTTTATTTTGGGATGTCCCTCCCCTGGAGGTGAATGTGGTGTCTTTATTTTGGGGTATTCCACACCTGAAGGTGGCTTTGGTGTCTTTATTTTGGGATGTCCCTCCCCTTTGGGCACACCTGTATTTCGGGATGTCCCTCCCCTTTGGGCACACCTGGATTTCGGGGTGTCCCTGCCCTTTGGGCACACCTGGATTTCGGGGTGTCCCTGCCCTTTGGGCACACCTGGATTTCGGGGTGTCCCTGCCCTGGAGGTGAATTTGGGCACACCTGTATTTCGGGGTGTCCCTGCCCTTGGGCACACCTTTCTTTATTTCGGGGTGTCCCTGCCCTTTGGGCACACCTGGATTTCGGGGTGTCCCTCCCCTTTGGGCACACCTTTCTTTATTTCGGGGTGTGCCTGCCCTTGGGCACACCTGGATTTCGGGGTGTCCCTGCCCTTGGGCACACCTGGATTTCGGGGTGTCCCTGCCCTTGGGCACACCTGGATTTCGGGGTGCTCTGTGCTGCTCCCTGCCCGCTCTCCAGGACCCGCCGTTCCCCAGAGGGCTCCTCCATCCCCTCCTCCCGCTCCTGGCAGATTTAGGGAGCGGTTGCCATGGCGACGGGGCAGGAATTGGATCCGCAGCCCAGCTGGGATCAATCCCAGCTGCTGCCTCCTCCTCCTCCCGAGCTCTCAGCGGATTTTTAATAAAGTGCCCTGCACGGGAGCCTCGTCTTTGTCTTGTTAAGCCTTTGTTGTGCATTAAAGCCCCAGGGCTTCACCATCATCTGCTCAGCTCAGGGCTCTGCAGATCGAGCTGTGCCCACCACATCCAGGAGATGTTTCCTTCCCGATGGTTTTTATTTCTGGAATTGGGTTTAACTGGTGAATCCTTGCTAGAGGTGAAGGAAATTAAAGGTACAGCCCGTGAGAATGGAGCCAGGGTCACAGCTGAATCCCTCCCTGCTGGGCTTTGTTTGCCCTGATATTGTGGAAGTTTTGATTCTGGGTTTTTTGATTCTGGGTTTTTCTTTGATTCTGGGTTTTTTGGATTCTGGGTTTTTTGATTCTGTTTTTTTTTTTTTTTGATTCTGGATTTTTTGGATTCAGGGTTTTCTCCGGGCTTTGTTGCAGCAATGCATCGTTACCTGGGTTACCTGTGACAGGATTCCTGCTCCTGGGGACACCCTCTGAGGCAAACCCCATCCAAATTCCCTCCTGGGCTCAGAGTGAGAGGGAGAGCCCTCAGAACTGAGTTTGGCCCTTAGGACTGAGCTTAGCCCTCGATGGGAGCTGCAGTGTGGGCACACCCCTGGGGATGTGAGTGTGGGGTGACCCCAGTGCTGGGGTGGGGTGAGCATTCCAGGAGCATTCCAGGAGCATTCCAGGAGGATTCCAGGAGGATTCCAGTCCTTGCTGAGCTCCAGGTGGGACCTCTCGGGGTCAGGGCTGAGCTGCTGGGGGCTGGAAAGGAGCAGTGGTTTTGTGGGAAGGGAGGGATGTGAGGGGCTGAACTCGGTTGGTCTGAGGGAGTGGAGTGAGCTCCCTTTTGTCTGAGGGGGGAGAAGCCCACAGGAAATCCCTCACTGGATTGTGTGGGATTGAAGTGTTGAAGTGTTCAGGATGCTCCTTTTGTGGAGCCAGAGCAGTGTGAGCACTCAGATTCCTGTTCCAGGTGTGTCACCTTTGGAATTTGGGCAGGCACAGACCCAGTTCCCAATAATTCACTTTATTTACTTTGTTTCCTGCCCAGGTTCAGCCTCCTGCCTTAAGCTCAGGCTGAGCCCGGCAGGGACACAGCCTCCCTGCCTATTACCAAAACCAGGCCTTAATTTGAGCTCATTTCTTTTGTTGAGATGCAAAACTAATTATATTGAACTGCAGATGAACAGGAAGTTGCATTAGCAAATTTGTTGTCTGTTTTTTTTTTTTTTTAAATCAATGGGGAATTATTCAGCATTTTTTGGGGGCTGGGGAACTTTATAACCAGATAAAAGATATGGGGGAGGGCAGAGCTATAAAAAGTGTTATTGTGTGATTATGAAGAGGCCTTTTAATGCAGTTATTATGTGATGCTAAAAAGGCCTTTATTGCTTGAAGTTGGAAGCAGAATACAAATGGGCTCGCAGTGTCTGTTAAACGAAGAGTGGGAAAAATAGTCCCCATTTCCCTGAGCTGCAGAGCAAAACCAACGATTAAACAGTGATTAAAAGCAGCAGGGCTGGCTTTGTTTGTGAGCTCACAGCCCGAGCTCAGGGTGGGCATGGTTGGTGAGATTGCAGGTGTGAGAAATGCCAGGCACTTGTTTTGGAAATGTTAAAAGTTTAATAGCAATAAAAGGGTTATAAAAATAGCAATATAATTAGAGTAATAAGAATTTGGACAATTAGGATTAGGACAATATGAGACAATAGAAACAAAGAGTTACAGACAGTCCAGGTACCTTTTCTGGGCAAAACAAGCCCAAAAAGGCCCCAGGTTAACAGAGGATTAACCCTTAAAAGCCACAGCCTGTTGCACATTCCTACACCTCATCCATGGTGCATCAATTCCATTCCCACACAGGATTCTGTCTGGGCAGGGCCAGCTCCTTCCTCTCAATCCTGACAGCTCTGCAGGGCTGAGGGGCAGGAAGAAGTTCATTTCTTCTGAGAAGGGAGCAATCAATTCTCTTTCTCTGAAAGATTCAGGTGTCCTGTGGCTGCTGTCTCAGTGTGAGTACCTCATTCCTCTCTTTAGAAAAAGTATCTTAAACAGCACAGTTTCTATTTGAACCTTCTGTTATAGCCTAAAACCACATCTAACATGCTACTTAAGCAAATTACCACAGCATCACTTTCTAACACAACACATACCATGTTCATTTGAATATTTGTGAAAAGCCAGTCATGAAATGCCCATTTTTCACAGCAGGCACAGCCCCTTGTTCTGGGCACCTGTTTGTCCAGGTGACAGTGGCAGCAAACCCTGCAGCCAGGGCTGGGCTCTCTGCTGTGAAATGAGGACAGAGGAGCTGGGAGTGTCCCTGTCACATTTTCTGAAAAATCCCTTGGCCAGGATTTTCTGTAAAATCTGAAAAGTTTCAGAAATTTTTCTGAAAAATCCTCTTTGCCCAGGATTTCTTCTCCTGGGAAGCTGAGAAGCCTCAGAGAGAAATGAAAGCAATTTTATCTCATTTGCTTCTCCTGTGCTTGGCTGCTTTGGAATGTGGTTTGGACATTGTTTATCCAACACTGGTTTCATGTGAGTTGTTTTGATTTAATGCCCAGTCCCTGACAGGCTGAAAAAGCTGTGAAGGTGCAGGCCAGGTGCTGAGTTCAGGTTGATGAGAGCTCAGTGCTTTCCACAGAGCCTGGAGCAGAAATCACCTGGGGATGGAATGAAAGGCACAGAGCAGCCCAGCCAGGGCAGCGTTTGCAGAGTGCAGGATGGGGAGAGAAATCTGAATTTCTGTCAGATCTCAGATGTGGGGGTGCTCACAGGGCTCCCAGGAAGAGACGAGGATCTGACTCCATGTTTAAGAAGGCTGATTCTGTTCTGTTCTATTCTGTTCTATTCTATTCTGTTCTATTCTATTCTATTCTGTTCTGTTCTATTCTATTCTGTTCTATTCTATTCTATTTTATTCTATTTTACTCTACTCTACTCTACTCTACTCTATTCCATTCCATTCCATTCCATTCCATTCCATTCCATGAATAGAAGAAGGGATTTCATCAGAAGGCTGGCAAGGAATAGGAAGGAATGGAATGAGAATAAAACCTTGTGGCTGACCAACAGCCAGACTGGGATTGGCCATTAATTAGAAACAACCAAATGAGCCCAATCCAAGATGCACCTGCTGCATTCCACAGCAGCAGACAATTATTGTTTTTCTTTTCCTCTGAGGCTTCTCAGGAGAAAAAAGGAAAGGATTTTTCATAGAACACGTCTGTGGCACTCAGAGAGCTGCCAGCCATTTCACAGCACCCGGTGCTGGGCAGAAAAGTGCTCTGGGAGCCTCTCCTTGGGCTGCTTTTCCCAGCTCAGGAGCTCCAGGGGTGCCTGAGTGTCCCTGCCTGGAGTCCCTGCAGGATGTGCAGCTCAGTGTGAGCCTGGGCAGAGCTGGAGCCCTCAGCACTCGAGCTCTGCTTCCAGCTGGGATCTGGGGGTTTGGGGCTGTACCCCAGAGGTTTTTGGGGTGTTTGGCATTTCCCAGGACACGCTGAACTGCAGGGAGGAGAGCCAGGAGAGCGCAGGCACCTTGCTCTGGGGTTACCCTGGGAAGAAGCGCTGTGTCAGGGGGTTGTTGGCTGAGAGAACGTGCTCAGCAAACCCTGCTGTGGCTGTGCCTTCCCCCTGAGGGCAGGCAGGGCTCCCCCAGCCCCAGGCTGGGTGCCTGACCCCCAGCCCGTGGGGTTCCCCTTTAGGGAGTGTTGCCATTGGCACGTGCAGCCAGGTTTTCATTCCCGAAGCTGTGCTTGTTTCTCATAACCCCAGGTGTGCTTGGCAGCTGAAATAATGCCTCTGTGGTCTGGAGGTAAAATTAGCTGCTCTGGGAGAGAGATTTTCAGCTTTTCATGCACTACATGAAAGCACAGAGGGTGTTTTCCAAAGAAAACCTATTCTGGCGTCCTCAAATTCAACTTGACCCGGGCTTGTTAGGCCACAGATCTGCTGTGGAATTAAGCTATAGCTGGAGGAGAGCCAGAATCCAATTACATTTTCTGCCTAATGGGTCATAATTTATGCAATGAAGAAGGAGGCAGGGATGATGCTGGGGGAAAGGGGCACTGGGCCTGTGTGGGTGTGTGCTGGGAGGGGCTGCTGCTGAATGGGAATGGACAGGGCAGGGGTGCTGTCCTTTGGTGCTTAAAACCTCGTTCTGGTGCTTAAAACCCCTCTCTCTTGTTTAAAAGCTTCCCTCTTGTTTAAAAGCTTCCCCTGGTGTTTCAAACCAGCAGTTGAGGTCAGAGCATGGGTGTCATCCAGGACTGTAAATTGAAGGAGGGATCCATGGGATTGTAAGGCTGGCAAAAGGTTTTTGCTGGAGCCCCCAGCCCGTGTCTGACTGTGCTCATTCCCTTCCCAGCCTCTCTCCAAGTGGACATTGTTCCAAGCCAGGGGGAGATCAGCGTTGGAGAATCCAAGTTCTTCTTATGTCAAGGTGGGTGCTGGCCAAAAGCTCCAGGGTTCATTGGTTCAGTTCAAAGTGAGACAGACCCTGCTGGGATGGGATTGCTGCTGGGGGGTCACTCACAGCCTCTGCAGTGGGGTTTGGGGCAGAGCCTGGGGTTTGGGCCATGCAGGGCTGGGCTGTCTCACCCTGCTGTGGGTCAGTCAGACCCTGGGGTGTGGGGCATTCCCTCAGCAGTGGGGTTTGGGGCAGACCCTGGGGTTTGGGGCAGACCCTGGCATTTGGGGTGATGCAGGGCTGGGCTGTCTCACCCTGCTGTGGGGTCAGTGAGAGCCTCAGCAGTGCGGTTTTTGGGCATTCCCTCAGCAGTGGGGTTTGGGGCCATACAGGGCTGAGCTGTCCCACTGTGCTGTTTGCTGCTGTGGGGTCAGTCAGACACTCAGCAGTGGGGTTTGGGGCAGACCCTGGGGTTTGGGGCAGACCCTGGGGTTTGGGGCAGACCCTGGCATTTGGGGTGATGCAGGGCTGGGCTGTCTCACCCTGCTGTGGGGTCACTCAGAGCCTCAGCAGTGGCGTTTGGGGCAGACCCCGGGGTTGGGGGCAGACCCCGGCGTTTGGGGCACACCCCGGGGTTTGGGGCAGACCCTGGGGTTTGGGGCACGCCCTGGGGTTTGTGGCCGTGCAGAGCTGGCCTGTCTCACCCCGCTCCCTCCCTCAGTGGCGGGCGAGGCCAGCTCCAAGGACATCTCGTGGTTCTCCCCGAACGGGGAGCGGCTGAGCCCGGGCCAGCAGCGCATCTCGGTGGTGCGCAACGATGACTCCTCCTCCACGCTCACCATCTACAACGCCAACATCGACGACGCCGGCATCTACAAGTGTGTGGTCAGCAGCCCTGAGGAGGGCGACTCCGAGGCCACCGTCAACGTCAAGATTTTCCGTAAGGCAGCCCCTCCTGGCTCCTGTCTTACCCCTCCTGGCTCTTGTCTTACCCCCCCTGGCTCTTGTCTTACCCCTCCTGGCTCCTGTCTTACCCCCCCTGGCTCCTGTCTTACCCCCCCTGGCTCCTGTCTTACCCCTCCTGGCTCCTGTCTTACCCCTCCTGGCTCCTGTCTTACCCCTCCTGGCTCCTGTCTTACCCCTCCTGGCTCCTGTCTTACCCCTCCTGGCTCCTGTCTTACCCCTCCTGGCTCTCTCCATGCCCCCCTGGCTCTTTTCTTGCCCCCCTGTCTCTTTCCTTGCCCCCCTGCCTCTTCCCTTGCCTCCCTGGCTCTTTTCTTTCCCCTCTGCCTCTTTCCTTGCCCCTTTGCTCTTTCCTTGCCCTCCTGTGGTGCTTTCTGAGACTCCCAACGTTGGAAGGAACAGAGGAATTGAGAGTCTGACTCCGTGTTCTTAGAAGGCTGATTTATCATTTTATGATATGATATTAAAGAATGCTGTACTAAAACTACACTAAAGAATAGAGGAAGGATACTTAGAGATGGCTCAGAGTCTCAGCACAGCTGGACTGTGCTTGGTCATTAAATCAAAACAATTCACATGCTGGCTAAACAATTCTCCAAGTCACTTCCCATGTAGCAAAACAGAGAGGAGCTGAAGCTTCCCAGCTTCTCAGGAGAAGGAATCCTGGCCAAGGGATTTTTCATAAAATATCAGGGTGACGGGCATGCTGTGGGCAGTGACTCACTCAGACCTCGACCCTCCCTGAGGAACAAGGAGATCTCTGGGATCTGTGGGTTCTCTGCTCCCCTCGGGCAGGAGCACAGCTCCAGGTGTGCTGGGAAAGCTGCAGTGACCTTCTCCTTTCCCATTCTCCAGAAAAGCTGATGTTCAAGAACGCCCCCACGCCCCAGGAGTTCAAGGAGGGGGACGACGCTGTGATCGTGTGTGACGTGGTCAGCTCGCTGCCCCCCACCATCATCTGGAAGCACAAAGGCAGGGATGTCATCCTGAAAAAGGATGGTAAGGCCTTCCTCCTGTCCACCTCCCTGCCGCACGCCATGTGCTGGTCACAGGCATGGGGAAGCAGCCTGTGCCTGACCCCAGGCCATGGGGTGGGAATTCAGTCACCCCAGGGCTGTGCTTTGCCAGTGGCTGGGCAGTCACCTTCCCACTGAAGTGGCCACCAGGCTTTGGCACCAAAATCAGCCAAGGAATGCTGGAAGAAAAAACCAGATGAAAGAAGTGCCATCAGACAGCAAAGCTGGGTGTTGTGGCACCCTCCACCTTCCTGGGGGAAAGGGGCTGAAAGCTCCCTTCAAGAACATTTCCCTTTCTTCCCAAGTGCTCCAGGCAGCCGTGTCCAGAGGGGCTGGCACTGCCCTGGCCCCAGCTGAGCAGGTTTCCCACACCTGGCACACAGGTGGGGAGGCTGGAGCCCTCGGGCAGGGGGGAGGAGTCCCAGGCTGCTCCCACATGTCTCTGGGAGCTCCTGATGGGGCTGAGCCCCCTCTGCTGTGCCTGGGTTCTCTGGGAGCACAGAGCCCACCCAGGGAGGAGAACCTGAGGGTGAAAATCCCGTTGGTTGAGATAAAACCAGTTTCATAGAGCAAAGCAAACCAAAGCAAGGAGTTCCTTCAGGGCACCCCCCGTTGGGCCAGGCCTGCTGTGTCCCCCTGGCTCTGCTCACCTCCCTGAGCCCAGCCCAGAGCAGGGCAGAGGCAGATCCAGCTCCAGCAGCATCTCCATTTCTGCTGGGGAGGGAGATTTTGTGGAGAGGAGAGGCTGGAGTGAGCTTCCCTTGCCTTTCTTTGTGCTTTGCAGTGCGCTTCATCGTCCTGTCCAACAACTACCTGCAGATCCGGGGCATCAAGAAGACAGATGAGGGCACCTACAGGTGTGAGGGGAGGATCCTGGCCCGTGGGGAGATCAACTTCAAGGACATCCAGGTCATCGTCAACGGTGAGGGGCTCAGAGCAGCGCCTCGCCCCAGGCTGCTGCAGGAGGTGCTGCCTCAGCTTCACCCCATCCTCTTCCTCTGCTGTGTCCAGTAAAATGTCCAAGGGATGCAGGGAGTGTTTGCCAGGGGTGTACAGGAAAATCACACCTGGAGGGACCTAAGGTTAGAGTGAGGAGCTGGGCTTGGTGGCACTCACGGGTGGTTCTGGCCACCACAATGATTTCTCTGGTGTCTCCCCACCCACTGCCTCTGTCCCCTGTGCTGAGGACTTTGCCATGCCTCAGACTCTCTGATCAAGCCCTGCAGGTGGTGCTGGCAGGGTGTTTGGGTGCGTGGTGCTCCCTGTGGCTCACGCCTCTGTCCTCTCCAGCTCACCCTGGCTCTGCTCTCTTGCAGTGCCTCCCTCTGTGCGTGCCAGGCAGAGCTCCATGAATGCCACGGCCAACCTCAGCCCGTCTGTCACCCTGGCCTGTGATGCTGATGGCTTCCCCGAGCCCACCGTGTCCTGGACAAAGTAAGATGCTGCATGCAGGGTGCTGCTGGCCTGGGGGTGCCTCCGCTGCACAGCCAGCCTGAGGGAGGGCGGTGTTCTGGCTGGGATGAGCTGGTTTGGTCAGCAATGGCCTCGTGATGGGGCTGAGGTCACCTTGTTGTATTTTCTGGGACCCCCGTGGCAGGAAGGAGTGATGAGTCTGACTCTGTGTTCTCAGAAGGCCAATTTATTATTTTATGGTCTATATTAAGTTAAAGAATGCTGTACTAAACTGTACTAAAGAATAGAGAAAGGATACAGACAGAAGGCTAAAACATTACAAAGAAAACTCGTGACTCCTTCCAGAGCCCTGACACAGCTTGGCTGTGATTGGTCATTCAATCAAAACAATTCACATGAAACCAGTGAACAATCACCTGTTGGATAAACGATCTCCAACCACATTCCAGAGCAGCAGAACACAGGAGAAGCAAATCAGATCATTACTGTTTTCTTTTTTCTCTGAGGCTCCTCAGCTTCCCAGGAGCAAAATCCTGGGCGAGGGGATTTCCCAGAGAATGTGACAGTGACACCACCTTCTGGTGTGGGTTGGCTGGGACACAGAGCCCACCCAGGGAGGAGAATCTGAGGGTGAAAATCCTGTTGGTTGGGATAAAAACAGTTGGATGAAGCAAAGCAAACCAAGGGGTTCCTTCAGTGCCCCCCACGGTTCAGCTGTGTCCCCTCCCAGCTGCCAGGCAGTGATTCCCACTCCAGGCACTCTGTTCTTGGAATTCTGCAGCCTTTGGTGAGGCTAGGAGCACAAATGGACCTGGAAAAGCTGATGGCACCTTGGAGTGGTGCCTTGATAGGCAAGAAACCACCTTTGGTGGGGTGACAGCTGAGTGCTGTGCCAGGAGGTGGAACTGCAGCTGATGGGGTAGGAAGGGGTGGGAATGTGTCCCCAGCTGAGCTCTGGAGCCCACAGGAAGAAGAGAAGGGGCTGGTCCCTCTAGGAGGGAGTGGGAATGTGTCCCCAGCTGAGCTCTGGAGCCCATGGGGACAGGAGAAGGGGCTGGTCCCTCTAGGAAGGGCTGGGAATGTGTCCCCAGCTGAGCTCTGGAGCCCCTGGGGACAGGAGAAGGGGCTGGTCCCTCGGAGCTGCAGTGCAGGAGCTGCATGGACAGGGCTGAACCGGGCTGGGCTGGCTCCTGCCACCACAGCCCCGTGTGCTCTGTGCCCCCAGGGATGGAGAGCCCGTGGAGGAGGTGGAGGAGGAGGACAAATACAGCTTCAACTCAGATGGCTCCGAGCTGGTCATCCACAGGGTGGACAAGAGCGACGAGGCCGAGTACATCTGCATTGCTGAGAACAAGGCTGGCGAGGCCGACGCCACCATCCACCTCAAAGTCTTTGGTAACAGCCCCTGGCAGCCCAGCTGGGTGCTGGGCACCCTGGGGGGAGCTGGGGGAGCTCCTGGTCCCAGTTAATGCTGCTGCTGTGCCCCTCTGCCATCCTGGCTGTGTTGGGGGCGCCCATCCCAGCTCCTGTCTGCTCCAGCACAGGCAGGGCTGGTGGGTCAGACCCACAGGAAATGTCCTCCAGGGTGTTCCTGGAGTCCTGATCCTCCAAAGCTGCTGTTGGAAGGGTTTTAGCACTGGAGTGGGGCTTGCTGCAGCCTGGACGGGGAGGTGAGCTCCTCTCCACCACTGTGGGAGTGACCTCAGGCTTGAAGGGGTGAATCAGGAGCTTCCCTGCCTCCCAGGAGTCTGGGAGTGTTGAGGAATGTGGAATTCCTCCTGCCTCGTGTGCAGCCACCTGCCCAAGCCCTTGGCAAAGGGCTGATGTGGGGCAGGGAGGTGGGAGAGGGAGCTGGTGATCCCAGGGTGAGCATCTGGACCCTTTAGCTGGCTCCTCCTCGGAGCCTCAGCTGTGACAACGAGCACAGGAGGTTTTCCAGGTCCTGGTGGAAGTCCCTGTGCCCCTTCCCAGCTGGCAGGAGATGGTCCCAGCTCTCCCCAGCACTGCTGGTGCCAGGCAGGCTGAGCCCCACCTGAGCCAAGGCTCCTTTGCCTTCTCCTCCCCAGCCAAACCCAAAATCACCTACGTGGAGAACAAGACAGCCATGGAGCTGGAGGAGCAGATCACGCTGACCTGCGAGGCCTCGGGGGACCCCATCCCCTCCATCACCTGGAGAACGTCCAGCAGGAACATCAGCAGCGAGGAGAAGGTAAAGGGACAGCCCTGCCAGGGTGGGCTGGGCTCAGCTCAGCCCCTGCCCTGCCTGCCCTGGCTGCGTGGGGCACGGGGGGAGCTGGGCTGCTGCGGGGGTACGGGGGGCACTGCTGCACCTGGGGCACTGCCACACCTGGGGCACTGCCACACCTGGGGCACTGCCACCTGGGGCACACCTGGGGCACTGCCACACCTGGGGCACTGCCACACCTGGGGCACTGCCACACCTGGGGCACACCTGGGGCACTGCCACACCTGTGGCACACCTGGGGCACTGCCACACCTGTGGCACACCTGGGGCACTGCCACACCTGGGGCACGCCTGGGGCACTGCTGCACCTGGGGCACTGCCACCTGGGGCACACCTGGGGCACTGCCGCACCTGGGGCACATCTGGGGCACTGCCACCTGGGGCACTGCCACCTGTGCCACACCTGGGGCACATCTGGGGCACTGCCACACCTGGGGCACACCTGGGGCACTGCCACTCCTGGGGCACTCCTGGGGCACTGCCACCTGTGCCACACCTGGGGCACTGCCACACCTGGGGCACACCTGGGCCCATGCCACACCTGGAGCAGTGCTACAGGTGCCACACCTGGGGCAGTGCCACACCTGGGGCAGTGCCACACCTGGGGCAGTGCCACAGGTGCCCTCCTGTGAGAGCCACCTGGGCTCTGAGCAGCTGGGGAGCCATTCTACAATTCCTGCTGTGTTCACTGGGGGGAATTCAACTGGGGAGCCCCCAAGCCCTGCTCAGAGCAGTTCCTCCAGCTGCAGGGAACATCTGGCAGGAGGGTGAGCCCCCTGAGGCCAGGGCTGGCCGTGCTGGGCAGGTGGCAGGTGAGGGCTGCTCCTCTCAGGAGCCACAGTGAGCCTGTCCGTCCCTCCTCCGTGCTGCCCTGTGACTCTGCACATCCCCCAGGCACAAAAGCCTGCCTGCCTTTTGTGCTCACCTGCTCCGTTGATCCCATCAACACCATTCTGCTCTTAAAAGGCAAAAATAATTAGCAGTTTTTAATTCTTGAACAGGGGTGCTGCTGTTGTTACTGGTGACAGCTCCTTTAGTTAGAGCAGGCTGGCTGTGCTGCTGCACTGGAGATGGTTCATGAGTGGTCAGGAGGCAGAACGTGGAGCCAGAGAAGGCCTAGACAGAAGCAGGAGTGAGGAGTTGTTGCTAATTAATGATCTCCTAATGACAGGATGCTTCAGGGCTCAGCTGCCTTGGCCATGCCAGGGGCTCTGGCTCAGTGTGGAGGCAGCAGGTGACACTCTGAAAGTCTTGGAGCAACAGAGGTGTCCACTGTCCCTTGTCCCCACAGCTGCTGTCCTGCCCTGCAGCTCCTAAATGAGCTTTTTTAATTGCCCCCATGACATCAGCCCCTCCCCACGTGGTCCATGTGTAAGTTCATTAATCAGGGTGCCAGAGCTGTCCAGCCTCTGCTCTTTCTCAGCATCTCTTGGATCCCGGGGCTGCTGTGAATCCCTGCAATGTTCAGGGAGTGTTTCCAGGCCTGCAGAAGCTGCAGCCTGGCTGGGGCACCTGTTTGGGCAGGACTGGAGGTTGTTTATTCCTGGGTTTGTCTCCCTTAGGGGAGCCCAGGGAGGTGCCAAGGGCTCCGGAGCTGCTGGCTCTGGAGTTTGGATCCCAGCCCGGGGCAGGGAGGGGATGCAAAAGCTGAATCAGTGGTAGAGGAGCCCCCCCGAGCCCAGTTAAACCATCACAGCTCAGTGCAAAACTGCTAACTCATTTTTGCTGATTTCTGAGACTCTGCTTGCTGCTCTCAGGTGGGTGATCAATGGCAAGGGGAATGTCCATGCTCTGACACTTGGAGATGGGGGAAGAGCCAAGGTTTGAGGCTGTGCCATGTGTTCATGGGCTGGTTCAAACCTTCAGGGCAAACATTGCTTTATCACACCCCATGCACTTTCTAGGCTGGATTATTTTGTGTGTGTGTGTGTGTGTGTGCATTTTGTTTTGGTTTGTCTTGTACTTTTCTCATTCTCTCTCTTGTGATCTGAGTTGAGGGAAATGTTTCAGATGTCCAGAAAATCCTGAGGTCAGAACAGCTCCATCAACACTCTACTGCACATTCTATTAGAATATTTAATTCTATTAAATATTCTGTTACAAATGCATCTATTCAGTTTGTTCTCCACTTTCTTTCTCTGGGACAGCACAGGGGAGTGGATGGTCTTTGGTGCAGGACAAACAATGCTCTTTTTAGAATGATCAAGCCTACTTTTGGACATTTCTGTTATCCAGGTACTTGGATGCCTCTCTCTTGCTTTGTGCTGTCATCCCTCAGTGAAGGTTTTTAGAGGTGTAGAGGTGCCTCAGCTCCCATAACATTCTGGAAGACCCAAAGCCCAGAGGAAAAGGCAGGTTTAGTTCAGCTGTGTCTCCTGGCAGATTTTGGGCTGTCCCAGCCTGTGAGAGCTCAGGGAGAAGCTGTGGGGACATTGCTGGGTTTGTCACCCAGCTCAGCCTGTGGGGATGGGAGGGGAAAACTCTGCAGGTCCCTGATTCTTCATCCAGGGCTGGATCCCCTGGGAGCTGCTCCCCCTGCCCACCATTCCCTGCAGGGCAGAAAACAAGGGAGCCTCTTCTCCCCAAGGGAGTGAGGAGCAGAGGGATCAGCTCTGACTTCTCCCTCCTGCATCCCAAACTCAGCTGAACCCCTGTGCTGTCTCTGGGCCTTCCCCAGGGCTGCCCCACAAGGCTCCCTGTTCCTGCAGCAGGAAAATGCAGATTTCTGCATGGATCTGAGTGGCTGGGCTGAATCTCAGGTGTGTGACAGGTGAATTCCTGCAAACAGCCCAGCCCATCCTTCCTCTGCTGTTGTGCCCTGCAGCCTCTCTCAGCTCTGTGCTGCTGGCAGCCAAAGCAGATGGAGCAGTTTTCCATAATTTAGGGATCTGAAGGTGCCTGAGGCCTTGGACTCCCCCTGGTTCCCTGCCTGGTGCTGGGGGGAGCTGCTCTGTCTCTGTCTGGGTGAGGAAGAGTTCGTCTGGGATTCTCTCTGTTCTCTGCACAAAAGATAAAAGTTTCTATTTTTTCTTTTGTGTTGACTTAATTTCAGGTTAATACCCATAAAATAAACATAGATGGAAACCACATGTGAGCAAGGAATTAGCCCTGCTTGCTGCTGTAGGCTGCAGCCACTGTTTGATTTTTGCTGTTTCACAGCACAGGCAGAGCCCAGTGTGGTCCCATGAATAAGAATGGACTCAAAATCAGGGTATTGTGTCCTGCAGTATTTATTTCATCTCTGAGGGTAATTTTGACATCTCCAGGTTGGCCTCAGCACTGGTCAGAAGCTCTGAACCATGGAATCACAGAATGGTTTGGGCTGGAAGGGACCTTCAAGGGCTGTTTAGTGTCCCTGCAAGGAGAAGGGACATCTTCAGCTCCCCTGGGGTGGGGATGTGGCTCTGCCTCTTTCCCCTCATCCCAAGGGTCACTGCAGAGAAGCTCTGAGGGTTTGGGAATGGGCTCCTTTCCTTCTTCATCCTCCTTCAGGTTGACACTCAGGGCTGAGAAGCGTGTCCCTGTGCTGAGAGCACAGAGAGCAGTGAGCAGGAGTGGCAGGGGACTCGCAGGGACATCCCTGGGCCTGAACAGAGGGAATCTTCTGCATTGTTGGGCTCCTGCTCAGCTTTCAAGCAGGATCAGTGCCCCCAGAAAGGAGCAGCTCCTGGGAGTGTCCCAGCCCTGCAGGCTTGGTGAGCTCCTGTCCCAGTGGCAGCCAGCCCAGTGCTGTCCCCAGAGCACTGACAGACAGGTGTGTGTCCCATCTGTGCCAGCTCAGTCTGTGCTCCATGGCAGCAGTCCCTGACCCTCATTCCCTGAGCCTCCATCTCCATCCCTGTCACCCGTGTGTGCTGTGACACCCCCACAATGTCACTGTGCCTCACAGCTGGGGGTGCCCTCCTGGCTCTCGGGCCAGCAGGTGATTCCTGACTCCTGGACAAATCCCAGAGAGCTGAAATATGAATTGTAGGGGGATGGAACACAGCAACCTGGCTCTCTGTGAGCCACGGGGAACGTGGTCCTCGCTGCTGGTGGCTTTCCCTGAGTGGGAAATATTTGCTGTACAGAAAGGTCTGGGCATGTCTCACTGCTGTGGGGCCCTGAGCACCGGCAGCTGGGCACAGCCTGCATGGAACCAGGCCTCCAAATGCATGATGAGCACGTTAATCAGCGTTAATTAATCGGTGTGGGGTGGCAGACAGAGCAGGGGCACAATGCTGGGTCTGTCCTCTGCACTTCAGTGGCCAGAGGCACTTCCTGAGCACTGGGTGTGTAGGGAAGGTGAGATGTGACAGAGGAAACAGTCCCTGATGTAATAAATCAGTGTGGAGGTGCCATCAGCCTTTTTTAGCCATTCAAAGAGCAAAGCAGAGGCTGTGAAATGGTGAATGCCAGCCTGAAATAGCTGGGAAAGGGAAGCTGTGACCCCCCACCCCACCCCACCCCACACCCAGGAGATGTTCAGCTTGGAGCCTGCATGTGCACACAGCTCAATGTGCTGCAGACACTGAGAAAGCAGCCTGTGACAAACTTTCATTGCTTTTTTTCTGTTGTTGTTGTTGTGTTCTATATCTGTTCTCTCCAGGCTTCGTGGACCCGGCCCGAGAAACAAGAGGTATCAGATTCCCAGAGCTTTAGCAACACTTCTCTAGGTTGTTGGTTTTTGGTTTCTCTTCTAAGCATTACAGATTAACAAATCTCTAGTGCAGTAACCAACTAAACAAGCATTAATCTGACCCAGTTAAATGCCAGTACATACAAGAGGCAGCTTCTAGAGGTAGAAATTGCTTGGCAAGTAGTGGTGCAATTTTTGGATGAGCAAAGTAGATGTGTTGGGAGTGAGGAACTCTGCTCCTCACTCTAAAATTAAGGGAAAGGCAATTAAAATGAAAAGCAAATGTAAAATGCTCTTTTCACCATTTTTTTTCCTGTGCTGCCAGTGTGAATCATCCTCTCTTTCAGAGAGGGAAGAATTAGCACCAACCTGTATTTTGGGAAAGTCATTTTTCCCCAGGAGAGCCTCCTCTGCTCCAGCCAACTCACCTCTTTGCTCATGGCACTCCTTCAGTTTGACCTTCTGTGCAAAGGAAACTGCATCGTGCTCCATTTCCAAACCAGTGCAGAGAAACCTTGCACGAGGGGCATTGCTCCAGAAAATGCTCCAGATTGCTCAATTATTTTCATTTGTCTTTGGTCTGCAAGGGCCAGCGAGGGGGAGGTGGGATAACACAGGGACTGGGGCTGGTGCAAATGGGGTTTGATTTTATTTCACATTCAGTTCTGTGCAATAATAATAATAATAATAATAATAATAATAATGCAGCTGATTTGTAGCCCTCCTGCTTCAAAATGGACCAGAAGGAAAGTTCCCAGGCAAATAACAGGGGTCAGGTGGAGAACAAAATAACAGAATGAGCTGTCAGAGCTGGGTGACTCGGATTTGTATTTTTAGGATCAACTTTGTGGAGGCTCTGATTTTTTAAATCATTTTGAAGCCATCCTAAGTCCCAGAGAGTGAGCAAAGTGAAGCTGTAACCTGAGCCCCACCCAGCTGTGTTTCCTGAGGAGATCCTGCCCATTCTCCCTTCAGAATCCTCTGCTGGACCGTGGCAGGTGGAGGCGTCAGATTCCCAGAGCAGCTTGCACTGAGGAATTTGGAATTTGAGTGGCTGCATCTCTCCAGGACTCGCAGGAATTCCTGTCCCAGCTGTCCCCTCCCTGCCCCAGTGCTTTCTCTGTGCTCTCTCTCTCCAGCTTTTGATTAATATCAGCACTAATACTATTAAGTTTGCTGTCTCTAAATTTCTTACTGCCTCTGTGTCTTAAACTTCCCCAGTGGGGTGCAGCATATCTCTCTAAAATTGCTTTTAAATTGCTTTAAAGTCACCTGGGGGCTTTTAGCAGTGGAGTCCAGCGGCAGGATGAAGGTCAGGGAATGTTTGGCATTAAATATTTCACTTTTACTGGAGGAATTTCGGGTGAGGAGGTGAAGTCAGTCCTGGCAGCACCTCTGGGTACCCCCAGTCCCACCCCAGACTGGTCACTGGGAATGGTGCAGCCTTAGGGGCAGTCAGGGCTGCAGTGAAATACAAATATCAAACACTGCTCTGCAAGCACAGGGCAAGGAGAAACCCCTCCTCTTCCTCAGTGCCATTCCTGCCTGGGTTGGGGTTCCAGGGGTTTGTGGGGAGTGGCTGAGGAGCAGGCAGGGCTGTGAGAGACCCCTCCTCTTCCTCAGTGCCATTCCAGCCTGGGTTTGTGGGGAGTGGCTGAGGAGCAGGCAGGGCTGTGAGAGACCCCTCCTCTTCCTCAGTGCCATTCCTGCCTGGGTTTGTGGGGAGTGGCTGAGGAGCAGGCCGGGCTGTGCAGAATCATCCCTGGCTGTTTTTTGGGGAAGCTGAAAGCTCCAGAAGGTGAAGGGCAGGGGGCAGATGCAGTTTGTCTGTCTCTGCTCTCCCTTTGGCCCTGAGCTGCTGAGCCCTTGCCCAGCTGTGTCACAGAGGCTGTGCCCCAGGGCTCGGCCAGGATTTGGGGGAAATGCCTGCAGAAGGGTAAATTGCAATAATTGGCCACAGAGAGAACATCTACTCTGTTCTGAGGAGTGATTCCTGTGGCCCTGAGCTGCTCTCCCCAGCACTTGGATTTTGCTCTTTTGATAGCCCAGATCCTTGCAGCTGGGGGATTTGAGTCAAAGGGTTGCAGATGTCAACATCTGGCTCCCAAATTCCCGCCTGTCCTGTCTCCAGCAGCCGGAGCCCCTGGTGGGGGCAGCAGGGAGGGAGAAGCCCTGAATGTGCTTCCTTGGCTAGGCTTCTTCTCTTCCTTAGAGTGCTTTTCCTGGTCTCTCTTTTTCTTCCCTTATGCCTGTTTGCATTAAAAACCCCAGCTTTATTTTCAGAATCAGTTGCATTGCTCATGGAATCCTCCCTGGCCGTGATTTCCTGGCTCTCCTTCGGGGTGGATCTCGAGGAAGTGGGGAGAAGGGCAGGAGCCATTTGGGTGTAAAGCTGCCTTTTCCAGAACCACCTCTGGTGATCCCACACTGGTGTTTTGTCCCTTCCACTCTTCTGGTGAGGCCCCAGAGACAAATATTGAGAATATTCCCAGGTCTGGAGTCCTGGCACCCACGGGTGCTGCTGGAATGAGCTGGGGTTTGGGGGGAAATCCAGAGTCAGACAGGAGAGAGCAGTGCAGCCAGCCAGGGCAGTGAGATAAAGGCAGATCTTGCTGGTGTGGCACCACAGTATTTCATGTCAGGCTCTGCAGTGGTGCCCACAGCACCCCGTGTCCATGGAATAACTGCTCCAGGACAGGGATGGAGTCTGTGGCTCGTGGCACTGGCCAGGGATTGCAGCAGGGCATTGCAGGAGAGAGGAGAGAAATCCACCCAGTTGTTTCTGTGTCATCAAAAGTTACTATTTTTGTGCATGTGAAGTTGGCCTGGTGCCCACGAGCTGATCCTGGAGCTAACTGAGGTGACAAAAGACATTTATTTGTAGAAACTTTGTCAGTCTCAGCACAGAGAGAGGCTCAGGCCCAGAGGTCTGAGATACCAGAGATGCTTTTTGTGCACTTGGCTGTTGGAAATCCTCAGGGTTTTACTCATTTGTCAGCACTTGTCCTGCCCCTTCCAAGGAAACAGATGCTCCTGGAGAGTGGCAGGATGCAGCAGCAGGCACAGCCCCGAGGGTGCCAGATTTACTCCCTGGTGTTTGTGCTGCAAAAGCAGAAATGAGAGGAGGGAGCTGGAGCTTCCAGGCTGAGGCAGGAGCAGCAGGAGGGAGAGAGGAGTCCCTGCTTTGTGTTTGCATGGGTTTGGTGACAGACTGGAGAGGGAACCAGGCAGCCTGGGGTGCCTGGGTGGGTGCAGTCCCTTGGCAGGCCCCTGGGATTTTACACTCCTTGGTTCTCTCTGGCAGAGGCATCCCCACGCTCTCTTGGTGTGGGAAATGGTTCTGGAATTTTCTTGAGGCAGGGCTGTCTCTAGAGGCTTTCTTGCCCTTTCCACTGCTCTTTCCTCTCTTGCTGTGCCATGTTCAGGTGAAAGTTCTGAGCTTCCTTTTTGCCTGATTCAGCTCTGAGCTCTGGATCTGTTCTTCCTTCCCCATTTCGGGGGCGCTGAGATCAAACCAGTGTTGCTGGGAGGACAGGAGGGGCTGGCTTCTCTGACTGCAGGCTTTTGGGGAGGTTTCCTTTTTTTTCTTTTCTCTTTGCATGCTGGCAAAACTTTTTAACCAGAGCTGGATCTGTGCAGTTCCCACCCTGGGGAGAAGCTTTGTCCTCAGGCCCGTGGTGTTCTCAGCCATGTGGGAGCTGAGACTTCGCTCCTGCTTCTGATGTTTCCCCTTCCCCTGAGTGCTCTGCACACACAGTGACAGGGAGCCACCCCTGGTGCCCTCACCTGGCCTCAGGTGGGGGATCTGCAGTGCTGGGGGCTGGCTCAGGCAGGGGCTGTGCCATCCTGGGGCTGGGCAGGCGGTGTGCCATCCTGGGACAGGGGGTGTGCCATCCCAGGATCGGCTGTGTGCCATCCTGGGGCAGGGTTTGTGCCATCCTGGGGCTGGGCAGGCGGTGTGCCATCCTGGGGCAGGGTTTGTGCCATCCCAGGATAGGCCATGTGCCACCCTGGGGCAGGGTGTGTGCCATCCCAGGATAGGCTGTGTGCCCTGCTGGGGCTGCCAGGGGCAGGCTGTGTGCCCTGCTAGGGTGTCCTGGGCTGCCCCTGACGGGCTGTGCTGTGTGCCATCCTGGGGCTGCCCTGGGGCTGGGGCAGGCCGTGTGCCATCCTGGGGCTGCCAGGGGCAGGCCCTGTGCCCTGCTGGGGCTGTGGCAGGCCGGGTGCCCCACTGGGGCAGGCCCTGTGCCCTGCTGGGGCTGTGGCAGGCCAGGTGCCCTGCTGGGCTGCCAGGGGCTGTGCAGGCCGGGTGCCCTGCTGGGCTGCCAGGGGCTGTGGCAGGCCGGGTGCCCTGCTGGGCTGTCAGGGGCTGTGGCAGGCTGTGTGCCCTGCTGGGCTGTCAGGGCAGGCTGTGTGCCCTGCTGGGCTGTCAGGGCAGGCCGGGTGCCCTGCTGGGCTGTCAGGGCAGGCCGGGTGCCCTGCTGGGCTGCCAGGGGCTGTGCAGGCCGGGTGCCCTGCTGGGCTGTCAGGGCAGGCCGGGTGCCCTGCTGGGCTGTCAGGGCAGGCCGGGTGCCCTGCTGGGGCTGCCAGGGGCTGTGGCAGGCCGGGTGCCCTGCTGGGCTGTCAGGGCAGGCCGGGTGCCCTGCTGGGGCTGCCAGGGGCTGTGGCAGGCCGGGTGCCCTGCTGGGCTGCCAGGGGCTGTGGCAGGCCGGGTGCCCTGCTGGGCTGTCAGGGCAGGCCGGGTGCCCTGCTGGGCTGTCAGGGCAGGCCGGGTGCCCTGCTGGGGCTGCCAGGGGCTGTGGCAGGCCGGGTGCCCTGCTGGGCTGTCAGGGCAGGCCGGGTGCCCTGCTGGGGCTGTCAGGGGCTGTGCAGGCCGGGTGCCCTGCTGGGCTGCCAGGGGCTGTGCAGGCCGGGTGCCCTGCTGGGCTGTCAGGGCAGGCTGTGTGCCCTGCTGGGCAGTCAGGGGCTCTGGCAGGCCAGGTGCCCTGCTGGGGCTGTCAGGGGCTGTGGCAGGCCGGGTGCCCTGCTGGGGCAGGCCGGGTGCCCTGCTGGGGCAGGCCGTGTGCCATCCTGGGGCTGTGCAGGCCGGGTGCCCTGCTGGGCTGTCAGGGCAGGCCGGGTGCCCTGCTGGGCTGCCAGGGGCTGTGCAGGCCGGGTGCCCTGCTGGGGCTGTCAGGGGCTGTGCAGGCCGGGTGCCCTGCTGGGCTGCCAGGGGCTGTGCAGGCCGGGTGCCCTGCTGGGCTGCCAGGGGCTGTGCAGGCCGGGTGCCCTGCCCTGATGGGCTGTGCTGTCGCAGACGCTGGACGGGCGGATCGTGGTGCGCAGCCACGCGCGCGTCTCCTCGCTGACGCTCAAGGACATCCAGTACACGGACGCGGGCGAGTACGTCTGCACGGCCAGCAACACCATCGGCCAGGACTCGCAGGCCATGTACCTGGAGGTGCAGTGTAAGTGCCCCGGGGGCTGGGGGGCTGCCTCCTTCCCTGGGCCCTCCCTGTGTCAGGGAACGCGTGGGGTGACGAGGGTGAGGGTGTGGAAGTCTCTGAGAGGTTCCAGGGTGTTCTCTCTGCCTGGGTGCTATGTGCACCTCACCACAGACCAGCTGCAGTCCCATTTGTTGGGAGTCAAATGAGGAGGGTGGGGGTGTGGAAGTCTCTGAGAGGTTCCAGGGTGTTCTCTCTGCCTGGGCGCTCTGTGCACCTCACCACAGACCAGCTGCAGTCCCATTTGTTGGGAGTCAAATGAGGAGGGTGGGGGTGTGGAAGTCTCTGAGAGGTTCCAGGGTGTTCTCTCTGCCTCGGTGCTCTGTGCACCTCACCACAGATCAGCTGCAGTCCCATTTCTTAGCAGTCAAACTCTCCCCTAGAGCACCTTCCCAGCCCCCTGCTGCTGTCTGCTCCTGCCACGCTGCCCTTCTCTTTGTGCCCTCCAGCAGAAGATGTTCCCCATGCCCTGCAGGAGAGGACAGTTCCCATTTCCCATATTAGATTCCCTTTCCCGCATTGAGGTGGACTCCAGCCAAGGGATCCTTACAGGGAGGGTTTTTTTGGGAGCTTGGCTGGCTCCAATTTTCTTCCCAAATGTGTCTTCCAGATGCCCCCAAGCTGCAGGGCCCTGTGGCTGTGTACACCTGGGAAGGAAACCAAGTGAACATCACCTGTGAGGTGTTTGCCTACCCCAGTGCTGTCATCTCCTGGTTCCGGGATGGGCAGCTCCTGCCCAGCTCCAACTACAGCAACATCAAGATCTACAACACCCCCTCAGCAAGTTACCTGGAGGTGAGGGAAAGCCAGGAGTGCCATCAGATAAGTGATGATGGAGAAATTCCCTCTTGGTAGAAATGAAGTTGGGGTGGTGTTTCTAGCATGCAAATTCTGAGAAAATCGGGTTGTAAAAGATGAAGAGGAGAAAGAAATGGAAGAAAAAAGAAAATCAGGTAGCAGAAGAGACAGCCCCTGCTTGCCTCTGCTTTGTGCCCACTGCAGTTCTCTCCCCCATGGACAGCCCTGGGAGCACAAACAGCTGGATTTTACTGTAGCTTCTCCCCAGCTAAATTCAGGGTGCCTTGGCAGAGTGGAAAGGGTTTTGTGATCCCAGCCTGACCTTCCTTCCCCCCACAGGTGACCCCAGACTCAGAGAACGACTTTGGGAACTACAACTGCACGGCCGTGAACCGCATCGGGCAGGAGTCCTCCGAGTTCATCCTGGTGCAGGCAGGTGAGCAGGGAGGGCAGGCAGGGTGTGCTGGCTCCTGAGAGCAGCTCCTGCCTTCAGAGAGGCTGTTCACACATTCCTGCTGGCTTGGAGCTGCTCAGCATCTCTGGTCCCTCCTTTCTCCAGGGGTTTGTTCTTCCCTGTGCTCCCAGAGCGCTCGGTCAGGGCTGTGATCCTGGATTTGTGCAGCCCGGCTCAGGCACACCCCTGGGAGCAGCTGCCCTGCAGGGTCTGAGCTGGGCCAGCCTGGGAGGGCTCCAGAGCTGCCACAGGGGCACATCTGGGGGTATTAAGCTCCATTATTAACCTTAAACTCCCTAATATCTCTCTAGATGAACTTTTCTGCAGCTCAGGGAGTTATTCTAGACCAGCATTAATACACAGACCATTGTTCTGTTTGTCCTTACTTTCTACTTCTCATATAACTTTCCTGCTGACCAATCTCATGGCTGCTGCTCAGCTCCAGTCACAGTTCTGCTGGCTCTGAGGCCTTTTGCAGCTTTCCCAAACCCTCTGATTTTATGGATCCCCACAACGGAGCTCTGCAGAGCCCTGTGGAAGGGACGGAGTGACACCCAGGACTGCAGAGCCATGTGGAAGGGACGTGGGGGACAGACAGAGTGACACCCAGGACTGCAGAGCCCTGTGGAAGGGACAGAGGGGACAGAGTGACACCCAGGATAATTTTGCTGCACTGTCCTGGTTGTTCTCTTTTGGAGAAGGGACTGGGAGTCTCCACCCTCTTAGAGAGGAGACAAAATTAACATCTGTGCACTAATTAGCATCTTTAAAGCTGCCTAAATCCTCTGGGAGGCTCGGCCCCACCCTGGTCCTGTGCTGCCCAAAGCCAGGGGCTGTGGGGTGTTGCCAGCTCTGTGTCTCACCGCTGCTGTCCCTTGTCCCCAGACACGCCCTCCTCGCCCTCCATCGGCAGGGTGGAGCCCTACTCCAGCAGTGCCCAGGTGGAGTTTGACGAGCCCGAGGCCACGGGCGGGGTGCCCATCCTCAGGTACAAGGCGGAGTGGAGGGCCCTGGGCGAGGGGGACTGGCACTCCAGGCTCTACGATGCCAAGGAAGGTAGGAGTGACAATAACAACGGGTTCCTTCCCCACCAGCCCTGAAAAATACTGACTTTCCTCTAGGGGAAAGCCGGGGGGGTGGAGGGTTCAGGCTGGAGGATCCAGACAAGTTTTTAAACATTTTTACATTTTAAACATTTGCTGTGAGCGGCACGTGGAATTTTCTACTGGAGATGAGGGTTGGGCTTTGCTGAGAGCCCAGCTCCAGCAGGGTGAAGAACCCTGTGCTTGGAATTCCAGTCTTCACTTGCTGCTTCCCACAGGAGGCTTTTGAACCCTCCTCTGTCACCCCTTGGTCCCCCTTGGAAAATAGACTCAGCTATCCCAGCAGCAGACCCGTCCTGTTGAGGTGATCTATAGCAGATCTAATCCATCCTGGAGTCAAACAAGGCAAAAGAATTTTGATCTGGGGAGGGCTGTGAAAGGGAGAGCTCTGCTCCAGAGCTGAATCCTCCACCACCAATCCCACGTGGAGCTGCAATCCATCTTTTATTCCCCACTGCAGTGGTGTGATCCCAGCTAGAGCCAGACCTGTTCATCCCTTTTCTCCCCGCGCGGGGAACACGAAGTTTGTTCATCCCTTTCTCGGAGTCCTGAGCTTTCCTCTGCTGTTTCTCCCCCCAGCCAACGTGGAGGGGACAGTGACCATCACGGGGCTGAAGCCTGAGACCACCTATGCAGTGAGGCTGTCAGCAGTCAATGGCAAGGGCGTGGGGGAGCTCAGCCTGCCCGCCGAGTTCAAGACGCAGCCAGTCCGTAAGTGCAGCCCAGCCCAGCCTCCCTGTGCTGCTCCCTGCAGCCTCTGCCGTGCATGGATCTCACCTCCTCTCTCTCACAGACCTCGCTGCACCCTCTGTTTTCTCCGTGGTTTTGGGCTGGCTGGGTTTTGTTGGTGGTGAAAAGGTTTCTTTGAAGGGAGGAGGTGGAGGAGCTGTTCCACGTGCGCTGGTTGGTGTTTGCAGCTCAGCCCTGCTGGTGCCAAGGAGAAGGGGCTGTGAAGGAGAATTTTAGTGAGGACAAGCAGCTGAGAAGGGGTTTGGTCACAGAGAGTGTGATGTCACTGTCACAAGGTTTGTTTTGCACAGTGAGGTGTTCAGCACAGGACTGGCCTTGGGCTGTGCAAGGTGAAGGGAGGGAGGGTTGCTCTGTTCTGCACTTGCTGCTTTGAGGTGCCCCTGCAGCTCTGGAGGGGATTCTGTGGATTCCTCAGGCTCTCTCTGCTCTGCCTGGGCCATTCCATGTTCTGCTGTGGCCCAGCACTGCCCTCCTGTTCCAGGGAAGAGCTGAACCCCAGGGAGCTGTTCAGGGTAGGAAGGAGAGCAGGAGGAAAGGATGCAAGGTGGAGTGGGCAGGGCAGGTGTGACCAGAGCAGGCAGGGAGAGGAGTTTTACCTGGTTCTTTCCCTTTGCTCCTGCATCCAGCCCTGACTGTTGTTCCCACCCCTGAGCTGGAATTCTCTCTCCAGACCCCCGAGCTGGACCCAGGGCTGTCCCTGCCCACCCCGAGCATGTCTGGAGTCCCCTGAGCTGTGCCCAGGCTCTGCCCATCCCTGTTCAGCAGGGCACACCTGGGATGCTGATTTTCCAGCTCCATATTCTCTGTCTCCTCACATCTTCTACATTTTTTTTTTTGTTTTATGTGTGTCTATCTCTGTCTTTTTATTTCGTTTTTGGTCTGTGTCCCATCCATGGATAAACTGCAGGCATCCCTCACCCACGTAAGTGCTCTCTGCATTTCTTTCACTCTCTCTTTGTGTTTTTAGAGTGTTCCTCTAACACTCCCAGCTTTTAATTTAGTGCCTTTTTCCTCTCAGGGGCTGTAGGACTGGAATAACTGGTAGTGTTTGTTTCCTAACCACACTGACTCTGCAGTAGCCACTCTGCTCTTGTTTGGAGCAGAGTTGGGGTTAACTCCTTGTCTGTGCTCTACAGCATGCAGCTGGAATGTTTAATGTAGTGATTATCTAATCATAATAATAATAAAAATAATAGTAGTTAGCTTGTTGACTCAGAGTGGAGTAGTGGAAGGCTTCATCTTTATGAATCCATTAAAAACTGTTCAATTTTAATGATGCTGAGATAATTGAGAGAAATCAATTCAGCTAAATTGCAGATCTGGTTTAGACCAGAGCCAACCAAAAACTTCAACATTTTGAATATCTCCACAATTTTGAAAGGACAAAATTGAAGAAAAAATTCCATTTTTTTCCCTCTTCTCACTAATGATTTTACCATTGGACAGTCTTCCAGCACTTGTGTAGATTGTGTGACTGAATAAATAAACCTCATACTAAATTTTAAAGAAATGGCATGTTCCCCACTTCCCCGTGCAAAATGAGTCAGGAATGTGATGGATTTGTGTAATTGTGAGTGAAAAGTGGGGATGGCTCCATAGCTTGGTGCCTTTCCAATCAAATCTGATCAATGGAGCTAAAAAAACCTCTTTATCCCAGTGAGCATTATTCCATTTGTCAGTGCCTCCCTGTGGGGAGCTGCTGCTACTCCCAGGATTACAAGGACAAGCTCCAAGAAGCTTCTTTGAGATTCCTGAAGTGAAAAAAAAGGAGAGGATTTAAAAATATTTTTATTAACATTATTTATTATTTTATTTTTTTAATATTTTTATTTTGAATCACACTTGTGCCATTTCCCCTTCAAGACTGCACTGGACCAAAGCTTGGATGGAGGGCAGCAGGAAGGGGAAGGATGGATGGACAGATGGACAGGCAGGGCTGCACACTGCAGCAGTTAGGGAGGCCCTGGGAGGCATTCCCAGAACAGTCTGAGGTTGTTTGGATCCCCTTCACTCCAGGAGCAGTAATGGCACCAGGGGGGTGCTCAGGGCTGGAGCCCAGGCTGAGGGCTGGGGCAATCCCCTCTGAACTGGAGATAAAACCCCAGTGAGGGCAGGGCTGGGCATCCCCAGCACTGCTGCAGGAGAGGGGAAATGCAGCAGAGAGGAGAGGAGCCTGAAAAGCTCTGCTGAGCCCCAGCCTCATGGCCAGCACCTGGGGACAGGTGGGTGGCTCTGCAGAACATTCCAGCCCTTCTGCACTGGAGCCTTTTGCTTTTCTTTAAATCATTTTCATGTGGCAGTGGGCTGCCAGTCCCTCTGTGCTCCCCAGTGCAGGGTGGTTGCAGTTCTTCCTCCTTTAGCTCATTTTTCATTCCCAGTTCCACCCTGCTCTGGAAGCTTTGGAGCTGGGATCACCTTGGGCACTGTCCCCAGTTCCCTCTGCTCCTTCCCAGAGCCCCTCTTGGACCCTACCTGGAAATGGCACCACAAAAATGCCTTTTTTCCACCTCTGCTGGGATTCCAGTCACCTCCTTGTGGGCATAATCACAAGCAGGAGGAATTTTTGTCCCCTCAAGTGTGATTTGAAGGTCACAGAGATGTCTCAGGAATTTTACAGCTCAGATTAAGCAAAGCCACTTGTTTTCCTTGCCCTGTTATTTAAAGGTTCTGTCTGAATGTAAGACCTGACACAATTTTTAATGCCTGCTGGGATAAGTCTGAAGTCATTTTGATTTATTTAATTTCCCTCAGTAAGAAAAAGAAGTTTCTGTCTATCTTAGAGGGCCTCTCCATGAGGTAATTAGTGATAATTATGGATTATAGTGGCACAGATGAGAATTCTGGAGATTGGAAGAGTGACCTGGGTTTGTATTTTCATTTTAACCATTTGCTGCTTTTCTTCATTTCCTTTTCCTTACAAACCTGCAGGCTGGAGGGCAGGGGTGGGGTTTGAACCCAAAAGTGTTCAAAAAGTGTCTGTGGGGCTGGTACCAAAACACCTTTGTGTGCACACCAGCACTGCAGTCACCCCATGTCCCACATCTCCTGGGGACTGCAATCACCCCATGTCCCACATCTCCTGGGGACTGCAGTCACCCCTCATCTCCTCATCTCCTGAGGCTGGTACCAAAACACCTTTGTGTGCACACCAGCACTGCAGTCAGCCCATGTCCCACATCTCCTGGGGACTGCAGTCACCCCTTTATCTCCTGGGGACTGCAGTCACCCCATGTCCCACATCTCCTGGGGACTGCAGTCACCCCTCATCTCCTCATCTCCTGGGGCTGGTACCAAAATACTTTTGTGAACAAACCAGCCCTGCAGTCAGCCCATGTCCCACATCTCCTCATCTCCTGGGTTTGGTGCCAAAATGCTTTTATGTACAAATCAGCACTGCAATCACCTCACATCTCCTGGGGCTGGTACCAAAGTATCTTCATGTCCAAACCAGCACTGCAATCACCCCACATCTCACATCTCCTCATTCCCTGGGGCTGCCAGGACACCCCTGGGGCTGCCAGGACCCCCCTGGGGCTGCCAGGACCCCTGTCCCTGCAGCAGGGCTTGGCAGGCAGCAGCAGGGCAGGATTTCTGCAGCCCCCCGGGGTGGCACAGCCCTGCCACCAGGGCTGGGTGTCCCCTCAGTGCCCTCCTCCCTAAACCTGCCCTGTTTCCCTGCTGTCACCCCCTGGTTCCCACCCTGTGCATCCTTGTGTTTCCATAGCAACACCAGCTCCGGCTGCTGCATCCCCGAGCCCCACGGCTCTGAGTGAGTACCTGGGGCTGCTGGCCCTGCTCTGGGTGCTGCTGGAGCCCTGGGTCCCCCGGTGCCAGGGCTCTGGGGCACCCCGGGCTGGCTGCTGGCAGCAGTGTGCCGTGTGAGCATGGTCACAGCCCAGCATGCTGCCCCTCTGCCCCTCTCCTGCCAAGCACGGGCTGGAAAATGGGAGTAAAAGGGTTAGAAAAGGCACAGAGAGGGAGAGGAGAGGAACAACCCCCCCAAATCCTCCTTTCCAAAAGGAATGTTGTCCTTTAGGGTTCCCCATTTTAGTGGTGCAGCTGCCTTTGCTAAAGGGAAGTGCATGAAATGTTTTTCTTGCTGCCCTGCCTTGCTCTGTTTGCTTTGAGTATAGGGAGGGACAGTTGATATGAAAATTAGGGATATTGGGTGCTGGAAGAAGATGCAAATGAGGAGGGAAAATACCCTGTAGGAGAGATCCCAGGGCCCTGCTTGCCTTAAAAGAGGCCTCAGGCTTCCAGAAAATTCCATAGAATTTGGAATTCCAGAGAATTAGAATTTGGGGTGGCCAAGGGAGAGGAAAACCCCCCAGGGAGGATCTGAGTTCCGTGGTGCATGTGTGTGTGTGGAGTCACTGGTGGTCTGTGCCAAGCCCAATGCTCTTTTGTGCCCTGCAATAACCCAGAGTGTGTTTGTGCAGTGGGAGGGCACGGAGGTGTTTCCCTGAGGGGGTGGAAATGGTTTTCTGAATGGAAAACACTCCAGGCACCAAGTGTGGGATGATCTCGGGGTTGGGATGGAGGGAGAGGAGAGTGTGGCCAGTCCAATGAATTTATAATTAATTCTAAGGAATGCATTTATGGCTGGCACGTGTCGTGGTCTCACAGGTGACTTTAAATGTCCTTTAGCTGCCAGTGGGCACCAGCAGAGAGTTCCTTGTGCAGTAATTTTCCTTTCCAAATGCCAAACCCAATCCCTGCTGCACTCAGGGCTGAAGAGACTTTTTCAATCCTGTCAGCCTTGGAGGGTGGGCTGGAGAGGCCGAAGGGCAGCTCTGCTCCTCATCCTGGATCCCTCAGCAGGCAGGGGCTCCCTCCTGGCTGCTCCCGTGTGGGCTGGGCACAGCTTCCCCTGCAGGGAACACCTGGGGTTCATGTTTTACAGAACAGCTCGTTCTGGAAAAAAGGAACCTTCACCCAGACAAGCTGCTGAGAGCTAATTAATGATCAACATTTCCCACAGTTTTGTCGGCGTGGGGGCTGTGTGTGGGGAGGAGGAGGAGGAGGAAGAGGAGGAGGAAGGTTTCCCTGTTCCCCTGCCCTGGGGCTCAGGCTGTGAGCAGGAGCAGAGCTGTTGTGCTGCAGCCTCTGGAAATGAGGAGATGAGGAAATGAGGAGTTCAGCAGCAGGGACAGGGCAGTGGCACGGGGCAGAGCTCCTCTAGCTCTGATCATTTCATCCCTGCTGCTGCTGGGGGGGGTCTGTGCCCTGCCCTGGCCTCTCCCGGGCTCAGTGAGAGAGGGCAGCAGCAATTAGGGATTGAGAGCTGCCCTGTGGCACCTCAGAGGCAGGGACAGAAACCTCATGAGGCTGCAGGGTTCTCTCCACTGCTTTTTGGGGTGTGGGATCAGGGGGCGTGGAGGAGCTTCAGGAATGTCTCTGCTTGGATTTAACCCTCTGAGGTTGCTCCAGGAAATAGTTCTGTGCCAGTTCTGACGTTTTTCTTGCAGCTCTCTCCTCTCTGGGACCTGCTGTGCCCTGCAGTGGTTGAGCTCACTTGAAAAAGGGGATTTTTTTTTTTTCAGGTTGGAGGGGGCTTGGAGCAGCCTGCTCTAGTGGAAAGTGCCTCTGCCTAGGACTGGATAATCTTTAAGCTTCCTTCCAACCCAAACCATTTTATTCTCTTTATGCTGCTACCTCTGCCCTTGATCTTTACCTGAAGCTCCTCTCCTGAGGACAGGCAGCCTCTCTTGCCTGGTGTGAAATCTCAGGTTATATTGAGTTTGCTGCAGTTTGGGAGAGGTCTCTTGCTGACCAGAAGACACGGATTTTCCTTCCAGGCAACCTCACAGCAACTCCTAAAGCTCCCTCCTTCCCAGTGCCCCGAGTTCTCTGAGCCTGTGCTTGAAGAGAATGGATGGAGAGCTTGGCTGGAACAAATGGATTTTACATTTTGTGCCATCCATTTTATCCCCAGTAATGGTCTGCCCTTAATCTTGTCAGAGACAAGCCCCCAGAAGATGAAGGGTTTAATTCTCCCTACACCAAATTAGCAGGGAGCTCCCAGAGCAGTGTGGAGTGGCCTCCTTAGGGTGAGGCAGAGGTGAGAAATGGAGGTCTGCAGTGATTTGGGAAGGGGTTGTTCCTCATTCCCTGCACTGCCCATCCCTCCCAGCAGCTGCTGGGGATGGATTCCTGTCCTGGGGCAGAGCCCAGCCCCAGCCCCCGGGTGAGGAGTGCCCCTGGCCATGGGCACCCCAGCAGGGCTGTCTCTCCTGCACTCGTTGCTGTTGGTCAGGAGCAGTTGGTGCTGCCCAGGAGGACACACTGCTGTGGGGTGCCAGGGTTTGTGCCAGGGCTTGTCCTCATTTTTGGCTGGTTGTGACCCTTTCGCCCCCGCTGCCTCGGAATAACAATAATTCCCTTTTTCTTCCCAGCAGTTTTGTGGATTCCTCCTGCAGTCCTGGCACACACTCCAATGATTTTGTCCCCTCTGTTCCTTGTATGACTAAGCAGTGACGCAGCTGTGCCTAACACAAGGCCATAACTCAGTGCTTGCTGTGGTTTAATATTCTTATTTTCCAGGCGGTTTTACTGCCCTCCCCCCCCAGTGTTTCTGATATATGCTGGCTAATTTAATTTTGCTCCTATTTTTATTTACTCTGTAATTCTGTTGTTGATTTTTTTCCCTTGCCCATTGTTTACATCAGTTTTTTAATTTTTTTGTATTTTCCATGTGACCTCCTCCACTTTCCTTTCAACCAAACTCATGTGCGTGCGTATCATGTGAATTTGTCATGTGGCTTGCATGGTGCTGATGATGTCGTCCTCGCTGGTGAACAGAAGGTAAAACACTTTGTTCTGATTGGTTGCCTACATTTTTGGGGTGAGGATTCCCCTGTGGGATCTCCAAATTTAAAAAAAAAAAAAAAAAAACAAACTACAAAGAGCACAAAAATCCCACCGAGCCTTTTTGGAGGAGTTGCTCGTCACTGTCTGCATGGGAAGAACTCGACTTCAGTCCTCTGCATTGAGCTGGAAAAGACTTGGAGGGAAAACAGGGAAAAAAACCCAAACAAATCACCTGGCTCAGTCATTTGCTTCTTCATTTCAGAGTCCAGCCAGGAACTGTCCTAGGAAGGTGCTGAAAATCCTCTGGAGTGAGCACCAAAGGCCAAAATCCTTTTGCCTCTCTGTGGGACCACCCACAGACTCGAATCTGATGGGAAATCAGGGCTCAGTTCTGGGAGAATTGAATAGAATAGAATCCTCTTGCTTTAGCAGCATTTTGACCTATAAAATGCACATTTCTATAGAAATATGTGCACACATCCACACTGTTTAGTAGCCTTCAAAAAAAAACCTGAATTCTCTGAAATCTGGTTATTTGGAGTGTGTCACAATTTGATTTAAGAAATAATTTCCTTTTTATTGTGAGTTAAACTTAAGCATATCTAGAACAAGAGCTGTGTTATGAAATACTCTCTCTGTAAAATGCTGTTATAAAATCCTCTCTCTGTATAAAATTCTGCATATAAATCCTGTGAAACAGCACACAGAGAGTCCATGGTGGGGCCAGACCTCACACAGATCTCATCACAGGGAGAGTCTGGCTCCTGCCAGAGCCTCTCATTCCTCCCACTGGGGCTCTGGGAGCCTGGCAAGGCTTTAAGCTGAGCTCAGCTCCCAGGAGCTGCTGGTCCCCAGCACAAGGAGCAGATGATTGAGCCTGGCAGGGCTTTAAGCCGAGGAGCAGATGGTTGAGCCTGGCTCTGTCTGAGCTGGGCTCAGCCTGCAGCAGCTGTGGGGTCTGCAGAGCAGCTCCTGGCACTGCCACACCACTCTGAGCACAGTCCCAGCAGGGCAGGGAGGGAAGCTCCTGCTTTGCTGCTGGCCCAGCCAAAGGAGGAGTTGGGAGAGCCAGCCAGGAATTGGCTTTTGACAATCCAGGACTTCTGGAATCACCTTTTTGGTCAGGACCACCCCAGGATAGGATTTAGGCTGGGCTTTGCCAGGAAAACAGAACTAACACCAGTAACCTCCCCCCGTGGCTGCATGCACAGAGGAGCCCTGTCCCTGTCTCCTCCCTCTGCTGGAGCCCAGCAGGGTGGGAGATGTTCCTGTCTCCTTTCTGCACCTCTGCTGGACTCCAGCAGGGTGGGAGATGTTCCTGTCTCATTTCTGCACCTCTGCTTTTGTTCCTTATTTCTGCTGCTGCTGTTTGCTCCCCTCGTGTGCACCCCAACCCCAGCCTGTTCTCTCTCTGTGTTTTTGCCCTCCTGGAGGCTCTCCCTGCTGTCTGTTCCCAGTCCTGGTTTCATGGTGCTCAAAGATTGCAGAAATCAGCCCTTCCCTCCTTCCTCTGCTGCAGAATTCTGCAGCTTTGCTCTCTGAGCACAGGGAGGATGCAGGACCTTGCCTTGCTGCCAGCTGGGCAGGGATTTAACCTCAGAGATTTTTCCTTTTCTCTTTTCTCCCCACCTCAAGTTGCACCCACTCCTGGTGCTCATGGCACCCTCTGAAAATACACAACAAAACCAAGAATTTCTGCAATCCAGCAGTGCAGTGTTAGGGCAAGCAAGCCCTGAATAGGAGCCAAAGGGGTCAGAGGATACCAGAAACATTTTCTGCCCCCTGCAGCAGCAGGTGAGCAGAGTGCTGATGGCTTGGCAGGGAGTGGCTGAGAAATAAATTGGGAATGCCATGGCTCAGAGCCCTGCCCTCAGCTCCCTGCCCCCAGCAGCTTTGGGAAGCCCTTCAGGCTTTGGGAGCCTGGAGAAAAGTCCTCATTTCCTTGCTCAGACTGCCCCTGGTTCCTGTGGAGCCCAGGAGAGGCTGGCTGGGCTGTCCTGGATCCCAGCCCAGCAAAGGCTGCTCCTCTCACAGCTGGAGCTCCTGGCTGGGGCTTTTCTCCTTTGCTGAGTGTCCCGGGGGAAGTTTGAGCATCAGCCTCAATCCCTGGGAGCACAAGGTCCTGCACCCTCCTGCACAGAGAGGATTCAGTCAGATATTTGGTGATCAAACAGGAAACCTGGGCTCTGTGGAGCTGCTGGCTCTCCCCAGCCAAGCAGCAGCAGCAGCAGGGGGGTCCCTCAAGGATTGCCCTGGTTTGGAGCTGGGAAGGGCTCTGAGGAGGGAGGGACAGGCTGCTTTGTGCCCTGGCTGAGCAGGAGCTGCCCTGGGATGCTGTTGTGCCTTGCAGCCCCCATGCATGTCTGAGCATGAGTCCTCCCCTGAGCTCCTGCTGACCACCTTCTCTCTGCAGCTATTCACATCTTCACTCCTCATAGGGTTGCTGGTTCTGCTGGACTAAACTTTTCCCCCTAAACTTCTTCCTCCTCTGTTTGACACACTAACCCAGTTTTCATTTTACAGCCCTGTGTCTGGATTGCATCCACCTGCTTGAGATAAATGAAATAAGCACTTGTTTCTGGAGAGAAAACTGCCTTAGCAGGGCTTGCACTGCTCCTCCTGTTGGTTTGCAGCACTTAGGAGTGTTCTTTTCTTTGAAGAGAAATGTTTCTCAAAGCTGAAATGAATTTAAACTGTTGGGGGAGGAAGGAGTGAATCAGGAGCTAGAAATTAGATAATTCAAAGTGAAGAAAAGGAAGAAAAGTTTCAGCAGAGCAGGTAATTAATCATGGGAATGGCTGTGTGTAAAGTGCAGCAGATCTCTGACATTTGAAATCAGGAATAAGCATCTTTTCAGAGGATGTTCCTGTTAGTCTCAGTGCTCAGTCACTGGGAAGGAAATGCAGGCTGTGTTAGATGAAAGGGCAGATTCTGTAAGTGCAGTGTTCCTCAGCACTTGGGGATCTCTGTGCTCGTTAATGACCAATTAATGATCACCTCTGAGATGGGGAGTGGGGAAGGAGTGAAGAGCTGCTGCTCCTGCTCTGTCCCTCTGCCACAAACACGGAGAATTCAGCCCAGCTGCTCGTGGAGGGCTCAGGGCTCACCCAGGGCTGCCCCTGGGAGCTGCTTTGGGGCTCAGGGGGACAGAACCAGGTTTGGCTTCTGGTTTCTGTGAGTTTTGGTGACTAACCAGGACAATAACCAGGCAGAGCAGCTCCTGCCACTCAGCCCCACAGCCAAAAGCAGGGACTTTGTGGTGCTGTTTGTCTTTTGGGATAGAGGAGAAAAAAACCATTGCTTGTTGAACTGATGTGTTCAGTGTGCCCAGGTGAGGATGGAGATCTGTTCATCTGTGCCTTAAACCACACTTGTGCCACCTCTTCCTGTTCAGTGTGCACTGAGAAAGCTGTGCCAGGGTGGGATCCACATCTGGAACCAGGGGCTGGGGGAGCCCTGCAGTGGGGATAAAGGCAGAGGAAAGGATTTGGAAAAGCAAAACAGTCTGGAAAAAAGGAGTGTTGCCTCTTGGCATCCATCAGAGGAGTTGCAGTGTTGTTAAACAGAAATGTGTGTGTCCCACACTCCTGCAGTGGGATTGATTCCCTGCTTGGAGCAGAGCAACAGCGTGGAATTCATCTGGAATCACAGCTCCCACTGGCATTTCACCAAAAAAAACCTGTGCTCCTTCCTTTGAAAGGCAGGAGTGAGGGGAAAGGGCTTCAGCTTCCTTCGGGAGGATGTTGGGAGATGAACCTTCCTGTGCTGTCCATGAGGAGCTGGACACAAATCCAGGGCTGCAGATCTGCACTCAGTCCTCCTGGACTTGGCTTTTCTAGCAGAGCTGCAGGGTGGGACTGGGGTCCCCCACGGCATGGAGGAGTTGGGGAGCTGAGGGTTGCAGGGCTGGGGATGTAAATCAGGCTGCCCTGCAGGAGGAAGGGACATTTCCATTTTCTGCTGGTGCCAGTCTGGGACAGGATAGCCTCTTTCTCCTAGAAATGGAGAAACTCTAGAGGAGCAAAGGGGTTTCTATGAAATTCTCTCCAGCATCCCCTGGAGTTCCACAGTGCAGGCAGAGTGAGGGGTTGTGCTCTGGGTTCTGTTCAGGGGTTTTCACACTCATTTAAGTGGTCCAGCAGCTCTAAAACCCCTGAACAAATTCAGAGTGCAGACCTGGGTCTGTCTGAGAGGCTGGAGGTCCTTTCCAGTGGTGCTCTGTACAGCCCATCCCACAGGAGCAGCCACAGAGCCCCTCCTGGTGTTTGCCTGGTGTTCCCAGCAGTTCTTGCAGGAATTGCTCATTGCTTTGGGGTTTTCTTGGGGGAGGGGGGATCTCTTTCACTGACTCCATTGCAGCACACACAAAAATGGAAATCTGGTGTTCCAAATGCAAGAAACACTTGGGTGTGGGAAGTATTTACCTCAGACACACGGTGTCCTCTGTGCCTGGCTCAGCTCATCCCTGAGCTGAGGGTGATCAAGTATTCTGGTTTTTTATGAGCACTTTTTCCTTGACAATGCCTTTTTTTTTTCCCCCCAAATAACCCTGACTGCCCCGTTGTTGCAGGGGAACCCAGTGCCCCCAAGCTGGAAGGTCACATAGGAGAGGATGGCAACTCCATCAAGGTGAACGTCATCAAGCAGGACGACGGGGGCTCCCCGATCAGGCACTACCTGATCAAGTACAAAGCTGTAAGTGTGGCACAGCTCCGAGCTCCTGGGCTGCCCGGGGCCCTGGGAGGGGCTGCCTTGAAGGGAGGAATCTCTGTCACTCAGCTGGTTCCAGTCTGACACACTGAGATCTGAAGGAGTGCTTGTGCAGGAGCAGAACTTGCAGCTTTTGCCTTCTGGAAATAGTTTGGTTAGGGGGATGGTTTAGAGTGAGAGGAGGAGCTGAGGGGGTTTTGTCTCAGCAAACAGGATTCTGAGCAGCAGAGAGGCTGCTCTGGCATCTCAGCCTCGCCACCCAACAGCATTTGAGGGTTTCAGTGACTCCTGGTATGGTGAACACGTGGAATGTGTCACAGAGATTTGTTTACCAAAGAGTCGTTTCTTAATTAGCCAGTAGTGATGGTGTTTGAATTAGAGGGCCAATTAAATCTGCCTGAATCATAACTGTCTATAAAAGCAATGGGTTTCTGAATTCTCTTGGTTTGAACAGACAGGTGTGTGCTAAGGAAGGCAGGAGCCTCCCCTGAAATGGAAAATGTAAACCCCCTCCCTCCAAATTGCTATAAATTTGAAATTCAGGAGCTCTCAGGCACAGATATGGAGCAGGAATAACAGTTCTTTATTAGGGAAGAAAATTAAAATAAAAATAAACAGTGCAATAAACTAAACCAACCCTGCCAGAGCCAGAACAAACCTGTGGGTCAGGGTGCTGGCAGCAGTCCCACTGGAATTGTGGCTCAGCCCTCCTGCAGTGCCAGGGGTGGTTCTGCTGGAGCAGGGATCCTGGAGAAAGGTGCAGTCTGCCTCTGAAAGTCCAGTGGAAAAGGCAGCTGCTGCTCCTCTGGGAATCCAGTGGAAAGGCTGTGCTGGTGTCCCAAAATCTCAGATTATATCCAGGTAGGAATGCTTGGCTCCTCCCCCTGGGCGGAGCTTCTGTAAATGGGATTGTGGAATTTTTATCACTCCGTGGCCCATGAACAGGAGAGGTCTCCTGGAGGGAGGATTGGTCTGTGAAGAGACAAAGAAAAGTGGCCAGTGAACAGAAGATAACTGAGATATTGGTGTCCTCGAGCCAAGTTCCATAAGCTCTTGGAGATCCATATCACACCTGAGATAGCTCAGTGAGCTAAGCATGACAGCCACGCCCTGGCAAATAAAACGCACAATTTTCCCAATCAGCTTTCTGTGGATCTAGAGTCAATGCTAATTATGACAGCCACACCCTGTTAAATAAAATATGCATTTTTTCACAGTCAGCTTTCTGTGGGTCACAGAGTCAATGACAGCAATGGCCTGTCAAATAAAATACACATTTTTCACAATCAGCCTTCTGTAAATCATAGAGTCAATGCTCATTATGACAGCCACACCCTGGCAAATAAAATATGTTTTTTCCCCAGTCAGCTTTCTGTGGGTCACAGAATCAATGACAGCAATGGTCTGTCAAATAAAATACACATTTTTCACAATCAGCTTTCTGTGAGTCACAGAAATAGGCATTTTTGACAATCAGCTTTCTGTGGATCTAGAGTCGGTGCTGATTATGACAGGCACGCCCTGTTAAATCAAATGCACATTTTGCAATCAGCTTTCTGTGGCTCTCGAGCCAGTGCTGCCCGTGACCCTGTGCCCTCCCTGCAGAAGCACTCCTCGGAGTGGAAGCCCGAGATCCGGCTGCCGTCGGGCAGCGACCACGTGATGCTCAAGTCCCTGGACTGGAACGCCGACTACGAGGTGTACGTGGTGGCTGAGAACCAGCAGGGCAAGTCCAAGCCTGCCCACTACGCCTTCCGCACCTCGGCCCAGCCCACGGTGATCCCAGGTACTGCTGTGCCCCCCACCCCGGGTCCTGCTGCCCCCTAATGCCACCGAGCTGCCCCCGTGTGCCCCAGTAACCCCCAGAGCTCGCTTGCTTCAAGCCCATTCTCTCATGGTTGGTGCCCCCATCCAAAGCTGAGGGTCGTGGCTGCGTGCATACCTGTGGCAGGTATGTGGGAGTGCTCCCCGTGGCAAAGCCCTGCCTGGCTGCTCCCAGGGCATGGTGGCTCCTTGGGTGGGGTAGGAGAAGCTTCCTGAGAGTGGGAGGTGGAATTTGTGTTTTAAACCTGAGTAGGACCTTCAGCTCTGCAGGGTGATGCTCTGCTCGAGGCAGGTTTCCCGAGTCCATCTCTGGAGGAATAAAGGCATCAGGAGTTTGCTGGCAGTTGGATGAGAGTGCAGTGAGAAAGCTCTCTCAGAGCAGTTTTCAGTTCACATTACCAGATGATGACAGTGATTTTCGATCAGCAGCGATTCAGTGCTGAGGGGGACATCAGGGGAAAATAACTCAGAGGCTTCAGGGTGCTGCTGGAAGCTCCTAAGACAGACTGTCCTTATTAGTGTGCTCATAAAGTGAGGGGTAAGGATAATTACTGCAAAAGCCAAGCATAGGATAGGATCAGGATCAGGATTAGGATAGGATAGGACAGGATTGGATTGGATTCCCAGTGCTGTGTTAGCAGAGATCCCTTTCCTTGCTGTCCTAACAGGAAATCTTGGCTTGGCTGGAGTTAGCTGAGCAGCGGAGTTGGGATTACTGATCCAACTCTCAGCTGGGAAGCTGGAGCTGAGCAGTTTGTGGCAATCTGTTGGAAGGACAGTTAGGATTTCTTTTCTACACGTGGACATTTAAAAAAAGCAGTGGGGAAACCCACACAGAGCAACCAAAGCCTGAGGATGGGTGGCTGGAGGAGCTGTAGATTGAAGTTGTGGTGGTCAAAGCCAGGGGTGCTGAGTCAGGGCCTCCCTGCACAGGCAGGCTTGGTGCTCCAGCCCATCCTGATGGGATTTCATTCATCTTTTCCCTTGAAAGCAGAGAGTTTCCCTCAGTCTTTCCCTGAGAATCCAGTCCCTGCTCCCCTGAGCCCATTCCCATTGTGAGGGAACTGCTCAGACCTTGTGGGAATGCTGCAGCCCCTCTGGCTGAGGCAGGTCACATTGCTGAGCGCAGAAATGGGTGAAAAAGTGGGAAAAGTGGGACTGGCAGTGAGGAGGAGGGAGATGGGCCAAAGGAGAGCCTGGGGGTGCTTGAACAGGGCATAGTTTTGGGTGGAAGGACCCTCAGTAACTCACTAACTCACTCTGTGGTTCTCATTTTCAACAGCTCTAACCCTTGCTCCCCCTCTGAGCCCTTTAATCCATGTAACATGAGCAGGAACCCTCTAAAAACCAGGGAAAAGCCAGTTTGTTACCAGAGCTGAAACTTCTCTGGCCTCTCTGCAGTTACTCCTTGCTTAGCTCGGTGTGGAGCCCAGGAGGAGCTGGGGTCTGAGGCTGCCACTCAGATTTTGCAGGTGGAAAATTCAGATTTTGGCTGTGCAGGCTGCCCCAGGAGCTGGAACTCAGCTGCTCCTCAGGAAGGGCTGTGTCCTTGTGCAGTGCCGTGGTTATTGCTGCCTTTGTGACTGTCTCTCCTGAGTTTTTGTCATTTTGGCCTCCTGAGGTGTTCCCTGGTGCCCAGACTGAAATTCTGAGAATATTTCCAGGGACAGGTTGGTTTTTCCTCTGCCGTGCAGCCCCACAGGTTTCGCTGCCAAGCTGCAGCAGGGAAGAGGCTCTGTGTGTTCCTTCTCCTCCTTCTCCTTCTCCTTCTCCTTCTCCTTCTCCTTCTCCTTCTCCTTCTCCTTCTCCTTCTCCTTCTCCTTCTCCTTCTCCTTCTCCTTCTCCTTCTCCTTCTCCTTCTCCTTCTCCTTCTCCTTCTCCTTCTCCTTCTCCTTCTCCTTCTCCTTCTCCTTCTCCTTCTCCTTCTCCTTCCCCTTCCCCTTCCCCTTCCCCTTCCCCTTCCCCTTCCCCTTCCCCTTCCCCTTCCCCTTCCCCTTCCCCTTCCCCTTCCCCTTCCCCTTCCCCTTCCCCTGTTGTTCCCAAGGCATTTCTGTGGTTTTATCTCAGGATGGGCCGTGCAGGAGTCAGAGCCAGTGCTGTAACAGGAGCTGTGCTGTGCCTGACAGCAATGACCAGGGATTCCCTGCAGGAAAATGTGCATTTATTGTGTGGAGTCCTTTGTTCCCCTCACCTGGGCAGAGTTCTGAGTGGCTGGGAGGATAAGGGTGTTATTTTCAGAAATAATAACAATAATAACTCCAGTGCCAGTGTGATGGTTGTTGTTGTGGTTCCCAGCAGCTGGGAGGCTGAGTGGCAGAGTCAGAGGACTCCTGAGACCTTGGTGCTGCCTCAGGATAAAGGGGATTTTTTATCCTGGCTTTGGGGAAGGGCTTGGACAGGCAGGTGGATTCTCTGCTGCACCAAAGCTTTTCTTGTTTTCCTTTTCCCTGCTGAAGGCAGCGTTGTGCTCTCTTCAGAGGCTCCAGACACCATCTCCCTGTCTCTCGCTGAGCCCCTTCTGTCCCTTCATTTGAATCTCATTTGCTTGCACTCCCCACCCCCCTGCCTTGGACCCTGCTCTGCAGCTTTGGGCTTTGCTGAGCTTCTGCCCCTTTTGTGCTGGATGTGCTGCTCCTTGAACCCTGAGCCATTTTAATTTACGAGATTAAATTAAACCTTTGATTCTTATGTTTTCTGTATTTATGACCTAATTTTTTTTATCTATTTTTCTCTCTCTTTCTCTCTCTCTCTCTTTCTCTCTCTTTCTTTCTTTTTTTCTTCCTCTCTTCCTTCCTCTCCCTCCCCTCTCCCTTTTCCCCCGACTCCTTTCCTATGTCTGTCATCCATGGTCACCTTGGATCTCACGGGGAACATCCACGCTTGCCACATGCACCAAATTTGTTTTTCCAACAACCATATTCCCCCCTCCTGGGAACCATTGTCTGGCACCTGCAGCGACCTTGGGAAGTCCATCAGCGTCGTCCTCCTTTGTCTCATTGCTTCTCTCTGCAGTGACTCTGCTTTTGCTCTGTTAGAAACTTTCCAACAAAGAGTCAAATAAAGCAATATTTGCTTGGCAAGGCCTGGGTCCCACCAAGGTGTGGAAGGAGATAACTTTGCTTCAGAGGATCGTGTCAGTTCAGAGAAAAACAAAACAAAACAAAAAAAGAAACACAGAACACTTAAAAAAAATGTTTAATTTGAAAGAGTCAGTATTTTGTAACAAGGAAGAAAGGTTTAAGCCAAGTTTTTTCTCTTTAACTTTTTTTTTTTTGTTACTTGTAATGAATTTGCCCTTTTAAATGGATGTAAAGAAAGATTTTTTTTGTGTTGTTTGCTTGCTGTTTTCATCAAAGGAAGGTGCAATGTTGAAAGCCTTTAAGATCCTGCTTTTTACTGATTTCTCTGCACATCTGGTGCTGATCTTGTGCAAAAGGAGGCCCCATCCACAAACCCACAGACTGTAAAAGAAAGAGAAGATTTGTCAGAGACCATCCTGCTGATTGCCCAGATGTCTCTGGGGGCTCTTGCATGTGGATTCAGATGTCTGGAAGGTTTTCCTGCCGTGCTGCTCTGACCATAAACATCTGCTGGGACCCCACTGCTGCTTTTCCCCTCCTCCTTGTCCCTCCCTGGTGGGCAGGGTGCTGCTGGCACACAGTGCCCGTGGGTTCCCAGGCTGTGTTAGCAGAGATCCCTTCCCTTGCTGTCCTGACAGGAAATCTTGGCTCGGGTGGAGTTAGCTGAGCAGCAGAGTTGGGGTTACTGATCCTTAATCATCTTCTTGTCTGTGTGTGTGTGGGGCAGGAGGAATCCCTGGGCTAAACTGGTGCAGCAGAGCCATCTTTGGTGTCAAATCCTGGGAATTCCCTCCAACAAAACTCAGATGGTTTTTGCGTTGCTTCTTTGAAATAAAAAACCCAGAACTCCCCACCCAAAAAAAACCCCACAAAAACCCACAAAAAACCCGACACAAGAACCCCAGTGAATATTTTGTGATAGGAAATCCATTGGGATATGAAATTTGGGATATGAAATCCATTGGGATAGGAAACCTATTGGGATAGGAAATTTGAGATATGAAATCCATTGGAGCAGGAAATCCATTAGGATATGAAATTCATGGGATAGGAAAGCCATTGGAGCAGGAAATCCATTGGGATATGAAATTCATGGGATAGGAAAGCCATTGGAGCAGGAAATTCATTGGGATAGGAAATTTGGGATATGAAATCCATTGGGATATGAAATACTGGGTTAGGAAATCCATGGGATAGGAAATTTGAGATATGAAATCCACTGGAACAGGAAATCCATTGGGATATGAAATTTGGGGTAGGAAATCCATTGGGATAGGAAATTTGAGATATGAAATCTATTGGGATAGGAAATCCATTGGAGCAGGAAATCCATTGGGATAGGAAATCCATGGGATATGAAATCCATGGGATAGGAAATTTGGGATATCAAATCCACTGGAACAGGAAATCCATGGGATATGAAATCCATTGGGATATGAAATATGGGGATATGAAATCCACTGGAACAGGAAATCCATGGGATAGGAAATCCATCCCATCTGATGCTCTCCTCAGATCAGGGGTCTCTCTTTTGAATTGTCTGTCCAGAAGGTCTCAAAGCCTCTCAGCTGGGTGGGGTTCATCTTCCTGACAGAATTCTCACTGGGACAGACAAAATCCTGCCCTCACTGGTGTCTGACTCTGCTGTGTTGGTTCAGAGCTCATCTTTATGAGTTGGGAACTTTCCTGTCTGCATTGTAAATGCAAACTTGATGCAGGTGTCACACACAAAAGCCTGTGGTTTCATTTTATTTTATTTTTTTAACAAAACCCCCTCGTTTCCAGAGTTGTAGAGTGTAGATGCTTTGTTAGAGCTTTGGAGTTTGCTGAAGTGCAGCAGAATAATCCTGGTACTAAAAAATGGTGTGATTTCCCCTCTAACTGGATTAATTGAGCTCATTGTAGGTCTGAGATCAGCTTTCTGTGGGTTTCCCTCATCCACAGAGGGAGGTCCCTGCCTGAGGCTGAGATGTTTCTCATCAAAATCAGTCATTAAAATTATCTCTGTAACTTTGTGAGGTTGGTGTGGAGAGAGAGCAGCACCTGTGGAGGGGGTTCTGTCCCTGAGAGGGTTCAGGATTCTCTGTGGCACAGCCCTGGCAAGCAGCTGAGACACCCTGAGTGTGCCTGAAGTGAATCCCAGACTCCAGCCAGCATGGCACAGAGACAGCAAGTGCTTCTTTGGGTTGGTTAAAATGAGGAGCAGAACTGGGGGTTTAGCACTGATTTGTGCAGATTTGTAACGTGCCAGGTACCAGGGATCTGTCAGACCCTTGGGGAGTCATGTTGGGGGTCTCAGGCCTTGGTGTGAGTAAAATGAGATTCAGATAGAGATTTTGGAAAAGCCAGAGAGGAGGCAGAAGCTCAGAGGTGGGAGCAGGAGGGGCTCAGAGGTGGATGCAGGAGAAGCTCAGCACTGGGATTCTCGTGCCCCAGGCTCAGAGGTGGGAGCAGGAGAAGCTCAGCACTGGGATTCTCGTGCCCCAGGCTCAGAGGGGGAAGCAGGAGGGGCTCAGAGGGGGAAGCAGGAGAAGCTCAGCACTGGGATTCTCGTGCCCCAGGCACCTGCAGTTCCTGTGTGTGTGAGGGGCTGCAGCCCTGCAGGGTTCCCAGTTTGCTGAAGTCCCTCCACATTCCCAGAGCTGTTTCTCAGAGCATTGTTTGGCTGTTTTCATGGGCAGGAAGGTTTGGGAACGTCCTGCTCCACCAGGAGCAGCTGCAGGTGTCTGCACCTCCGAGGTTCTGGGGATAAAAAGAAGGTTTGATCTAAAGGGTTTCAAAACCAGCTTCTCCTGGCTCTTGGAGCTGCTGGGGTGGGGTGGGCCCTTGGGGCAGGGCTGTGATTTGTCCAGGAAAGAGGATTTGGGTGTCACTCTGTGTGCAGCCTGCAGAGAGCAGCTTTGGGGTGACCTAAGTGCCCCTTGCAGGACCCGAAGGAGCTGGCAGGAAAAGGGAAGAGGGATTATTTCCAGGAAGGGGGGAATGGCTTCAGACTGCCAGGGGGCAGGGTTAGGTGGGGTCTTGGGAAGGAATTCTTCCTTGTGAAGGTGGGGAGGGGCTGGGATGGGATTCCCAGAGCAGCTGAGGCTGCCCAGGCTCCCTGGCAGTGCCCAGGGCCAGGTTGGATGGGGCTGGGAGCAGCCTGGGATGGGGGAAGGTGTCCCTGCCATGGCAGGGGTGGCATGGATGGGATTTAGGGTCCCTTCAGGCCCAGCAGAGCCAGGAGGAGCAGAGCTCTGAGGCCACCATGCACAGGAATCAGCATGGTGGCAGCTCTGGGAGATCCCAAATGCCCATCCCTGCCCCAGGCCAGCTCCCCAGGCTGCTGGGAGCTCACTCACAGGGTGGAACGGGGGTCTCTGTCCCTGGCAGAGCAGGGACACTCACTCCTGACTCCCCAGGCTGGGCTGGGCAGTGTCTGGGAGAACAGCCCTGGAAAAGCTCCTGCTCAGGGAGCTCCCCTGGGAGCCAAGAGCTGCTCCCCTGGGCTTTGCTGCTGGCTGCACAAAGTGGTCTGGTTTGGTTTGTCCCTTCTTCTTCTTCTTCTTCATCTTCTTCTTCTTCCTTTTGCCAAATGCTGTCAGAGCTTTGCCCTGCCTCAGGCCCACCTGCTCCTCTGCACCCTTTCTGTGTCTCTGCCTGGACATTGTGTAGCTGAGACCCCCCCAGGAAGCCCCAGCTGAGCTCTCTCTGACAGGGCAGGTTTTGGGCAGCAGTTGAAACTGCTGGGTGGTTTTCCTGTGCACTGTGAAAGGAGGGGGTTAGAAAAGCCAGTCTCGCAGGAAGCTCATTTTCCATTGGAAAACATAATTTGTAATTAATAAATTCTTCACTTCTTTAGAATTGAGGACTCCAGAAGTTCTTTAATGGTTTGTGTTTCCTTATTTAACCAGTGGAAATGTTATTCCTCCGTGTCCTGAGAATGGCAAAAGGGGATTAATGGAAGGGCTGGATGTGGATCAGGTCAGAAATGTCCAACATCAATTTATTACATTTATTTCATACACACAGCGTGAGCAGCTGCCCCACATTATTTATACATTTCTTTATTTATTTATACATTTCTTTTGCACACAGAGTTAGCAAACCCCTTAGGGATGTCTAAATATTAGTTTCATTAAATACAACATAAGTCCAGCTACAAGATGGAGGGAATGGTTCCAGAAAGTATTTGGAGATCAATTTAATTTAATCAGATGGGACAGTCTGTGAAAAGAATAATCTCCACTATGATTCCTGCTTTTTGTAGGAGCAGCAAAATTCCTTTACAAGGAAAAGAAAGGCAGCACCAAGAGCCTGCCAGGTCCACAGGGTTGTGGAGGATTTTTATATTATGTTTCCTTGTGCCAGTCCCTGGAAAGTTTGGAATTTCAGTTCATGCCAGTTAGGATTTCTGAGCCCACAGCTAATGGGAAAGGTTGGAAAGTTCCTGCCCATTGCAGGGCTCCCTTCCCAGCCTAGAAACCCAAATTGCAGGCACTTACCTTGGCCCAGTTTCCTTGGCTGAGGTGTGAAATCCCAGAATGGCACAGGAACAGGGACATTCCTCTGCAGGCCTGCCCTGCTTCTCCCCAGCTCCATCCTCCTCCTCCTCCTGGGGCAGGGGAGCAGGGCAGGGCTGGGGGGCTGGTACCTGCCCAGGGCTCTCCTCAGGGCTCTGGGGGAGCTCAGGGGTCTGTGCCTGCCAGGGCAGGAATTGGGGGGTGGCAGCTCCTGGAGAAGCTGGAGGGGGAGAGGAGACAAAGAGCAGCACGTGGTGTGAGTGGAGTTCTCCAGAAGGGGAATGTTCCAGCTCTGGGGCACCCAGGGAAGTCTGATCTGTGCTCCCCTGGGCCCACACAGGGGGTGGGTGGGAGGTGTGACACAGCTCACCTGGATTATTGACTCATCCCTGCAGGGATCCAGAGGGGAAATCCCTGCCCTGCTCACTCCCTGCAGGCACTGGGGGGGGTGAATCCCTGTCACCCTGCTGGGGACAGTGGGACAGTGTTCTGCTCACCAGGGGCTGGACTTGTGATCCCAGAGTGACTCTGGTGCCTCACTGTGGCTTTTCTGCACTTTTCCTGCTGGAATCTGCATCCCTTGATCCAGCTCGGGGTCCCAAAATGAAACATCACCTCTCTGCCTCCTGTTTTACCCAGAGAAATGCATGGCAGAGGCTGTGCCTCTGTGGAGCCCTGGGAAGGCTCTTCTCACCTGTCCAGGTGGGGGATCAGGGGCTCTGCTGGGGGCTCTGCAGAGCAAAGGTTCCAAGGGTTTGGGCTCTGGGGGCTGGCCTGGTGAGAGGCTGGGGAGCCATGAGCAGGTTCTGCAGAGCTGGGTCTCACCTGAGCTCCAGGGAGGGCCTTGGCTCAGTTTCACCCCCCCAGGGCTCACCAGCCCTGAGCAGCCCCCAGTGATTTGTATCCCACCAGGAAAACCCTGCTGCAGAGCCTGGCCTTTGCTCCCACTGCTCCTTGGGCAGGGCCAGGGCCACTCTGGGCCTTCCTCTTGAGCAGGAGGAGGAGGAGGGAAGCAGGAGCCCTGCCCTGTGCTCAGCAGGGATTCTGCTCTTTGCTTCCCAGGCTTCATGCCAGCAGGGATGGGAGAAGCCCCATCAGGGCCATCCTTTCAGGGAGGTTCTCTGTAGGATGAAGCACTGGTCATTGCACAGGGCTGGTGCAGAGGGTGGACTTCTGAAAAAGCAACTTAGTGCAGCCAAGTGTGAGCCCTGAAACCCCGGATTTTAACCCGAACGCCTTCTCTTCTCTCCCTTGGTGTCTGAAGCCAGCACTAGCCCTGCCTCGGGCCTGGGCACTGCTGCCATCATTGGCATCCTCGTGGTGGTCTTCGTGGCGCTGCTGGTGGCCGTGGATGTCACCTGCTACTTCCTGAACAAGTGTGGGCTGCTCATGTGCATCGCCGTCAACCTGTGCGGCAAGTCCGGCCCGGGGGCCAAGGGCAAGGACATGGAGGAGGGCAAGGCAGCCTTCTCGTGAGTACTGACCCCAAAACCCCCCTCTGTGCCCCAAAACCCCCCTCTGTGCCCCCAGAACCCCCTCTGTGCCCCAGGGGCAGCAAAGGGGCTCAGGGAGGGGGCCCTCAGCTCTGTGGGGAGGGGGGTGGTGCTCTCTTGGGGCTGGCAGGAAGGTGGGCTTGGGGCTGTTCCTCGGGGGTTCGGTCTCATTGCTGTTGGTAGCCATCAAATCGGTGGCCCCAGAGCTGGACATCCCAGTGCTGGACATCCCAGTTATCCCAGTCATCCCAGTGCTCGACATCCCAGTCATCCCAGTCATCCCAGTGCTGGATATCCCAGTGCTGGACATCTCAGAGCTGGACATCCCAGTGCTGGACGTCCCAGTTATCCCAGTTCTGGACATCCCAGTGCTGGACATCCCAATGCTGGACATCCCAGTCATCCCAGTTCTGGACATCCCAGTTATCCCAGTTCTGGACATTCCAGTGCTGGACATCCCAGTTATCCCAGTGCTGATCACACCTGTGCTGGACATCCCAAAGCTGGACATCCCAGTTCTGGACATCCCAGTCATCCCAGTCATCTCAGTGCTGGACATCCCAGTTCTGGACATCCCAGTGCTGGACATCCCAGTGCTGGACATCCCAGCTATCCCAGTTCTGGACATCCCAGTGCTGGACATCCCAGTTCTGGACATCCCAGTTCTGGACATCCCAGTGCTGGACATCCCAGTGCTGGACATCCCAGTTATCCCAGTTCTGGACATCCCAGTTCTGGACATCCCAGTGCTGGACATCCCAGTGCTGGACACCAGTGGAGCTCCGTGCTGGAAGGAGCAGTGACCCCAGGAGCGCTCCCGGCTCGGGCCCGTGGCCGTGTCAGGCTGTGTCCGTGCCTGGCCGTGCCCGTGGCCCTGCCCGTGTCCCTGTGTGCCCGTGGCAATGTCAGGCTGTGGCTGTGGCCGTGCCCATGGCCCTGCCCGTGTCCCTGTGTGCCCGTGGCAATGTCAGGCTGTGGCTGTGGCCGTGCCCGTGGCCCTGCCCGTGGCCGTGTGTGCCCGTGGCAATGTCAGGCTGTGGCTGTGGCCGTGCCCGTGGCCCTGCCCGTGTCCCTGTGTGCCCGTGGCCGTGTCAGGCTGTGGCTGTGGCCATGTCCGTGGCCCTGCCCGTGTCCCTGTGTGCCCGTGGCCATGTCAGGCTGTGGCTGTGGCCGTGCCCGTGGCCCTGCCTGTGGCCGTGTGTGCCCGTGGCTGTGCCTGGCTGTGGCTGTGGCCGTGCCTGGCCGTGCCCGTGGCCCTGCCCGTGTCCCTGTGTGCCCGTGGCCATGTCAGGCTGTGGCTGTGGCCGTGCCTGGCCGTGCCCGTGTCCCTGTGTGCCCGTGGCCGTGTCAGGCTGTGGCTGTGGCTGTGCCCGTGGCCCTGCCTGTGTCCCTGTGTGCCCGTGGCTGTGTCAGGCTGTGGCTGTGGCCGTGCCCGTGGCCCTGCCCGTGTCCCTGTGTGCCCGTGGCCGTGCCTGGCTGTCTCTGCAGGAGCAGCCATCACTGCCCACGCCGTTCCCTCGTTACAGGAAGGATGAGTCCAAGGAGCCCATCGTGGAGGTGCGCACGGAGGAGGAGAGGACCCCCAACCACGACGGGGGGAAGCACACGGAGCCCAACGAGACCACGCCGCTGACAGAGCCAGAGTATGTGGCCTTAGGCAGCCCTAGCACAGGGTCACTGCATTGCCCTCAGCTGCCCCAGTCCCTCAGGAACAGCAGTTAGGGCAGGAAGAGAGGAAGAAAGGTAAAATCTCCGCGTGCCAGTGAGGAAGTGCCTCCTCTCAAGCTTCAGTGGTTGCTGTTCCCAGCACTGGAAGGGAAGGGGAAGGAAGCAGTGTTTGCTGAAAGGCTCTGTCCCGTGTGGAGATCCAGCACTGTCCAGGATCTGCAAAGGATCCAGAGCAAAACCAGCCCCAGCAGTGCTGGCTGAGAGCCTGGAGCCGTGGGGAGAGATCCTCCCCAGGAGCTGGGTGCTGGATGTGGAGTCACAGCAAGGCTGAGCGTTCTGAGAGAGAGCTGGGAGCTGGACGGGGCCTGAGTCTGCATTCACGTGTGAGGAAGGAGTTTGGGTCTGAGGGGGCTGTGCAGGCCTGCAGCCAAACCTGCAGCAGCAGGACAGGACGAGGTGAGGGGCTGGATCCAGGGTCCCAACACGCTGGATCCAGGGTGCCACGCTGGCACCGCGTTGTGTTGTGTTGGTGGCAGGTGGCACAGGGCTGCAGGCTCAGGGGGGTGGCAGAGCTGCCTGGAGGGGTCAGGAGCCACAGGCTGAGAGGAGAGTTTGAGCTGAGAAGAGTCTCTGCAAGCTGCCAGGATCCCATTTGCCTCAGCCCAAACACTCCACGTGAACAAACCATTCCTGCAGGTCACATCCTCTTGGCTTTTTTCTCTTCCTGATGATCCTCAGCCATGCCAGCCTGGCTCCCTTTGCATGTCTGACCTCTGCACGTCTCTGCTCCCGAGTCCCCCTCCATGTCACGTGTGTGTGCTGTCCTCACTCTCCCTCTCTGCCCTCTCTGCCCCCTCTCCCTGCTGTCGTTTCGGGCCTTCATTGTCTCTCTCTCTCTCTCTCTCTCTTTCCCTCTCTCCCTCTCTCTCTCTCTTGTCCCCGTGTCCCCCTCGCAGGCACGCCGCCGACACCGCGGCCACGGTGGAGGACATGCTGCCTTCTGTCACCACGGGCACCACTAACTCTGACACTATCACTGAAACCTTTGCCACTGCCCAGAACAGCCCCACCAGCGAGAGCACCACGCTGACCTCCAGCACTGCCCCGCCGCCCGCGGCCGCTCCCGACGCCGCCGCGGGCCCCGGCCAGGCCACCCCGGCCAAAGGCGCCACCTCGGCGGCGTCCCCGGCGCCCTCCTCCACCCCCAAAGTGGCCCCTCTCGTTGATCTCAGCGACACCCCCAGCTCTGCTCCGGCCACCAGTAATTTATCTTCAAGTGTCCTGCCGGGGCAGGCCGTGCTCAGCCCCAGCGCCGCCGCGGCCGACGCCGCCAAAGCCGGGAACAAGGCGGCCGCCCCCAGCCCCGCCGGCCTCGCGAGCCCTGCAGCTCCCTCCGAGGCCAAGCAGGAGGTGGCCAAGAGCCCCGAGAAGGAGCCCGTGCAGCCCAGCACGGTGAAGAGCCCGGCAGAGACCCCCAAGAACCCGAGCGACGCCAAGAGCGAGGCTGCCGCGGGCAGCGCCGCCAACCCCTCGCAGAACGAGGACTTTAAAATGGACGAAGGGACCTTCAAGCCACCAGACATTGACCTTGCCAAGGATGTTTTTGCAGCTCTTGGCACTGCTTCTCCTCCTGCTGCCGGCGGGGCTGGTGGGCAAGCCCCCGAGCCTGCTGCTGCCGCTGCAGACAGCTCTGCCCCCGCAAAGACCGAGTACGGCCGCCTTTACTCTCGTGTTGGTTGTGTGCTGTGTCCCTCGTGCCCTGGTGCTCGTGCTGTGTCCTCTGTTGGGTGTTCTCTTGACTAATCTCACTGTTCCCTTAGCCAACTAACTCACCCGAGAGCCCACGGGGCTTGCCTCGGAAGGTGCCAGGAGGAGAGCTGTGTAGGCTGTGCCAGGGAGGCAGAGGACAGGGAGCTGGGAGTTGGTCAGAGATAAATCGTTGTTGTTGCTCAGGCTCTTGGGCAGCTTTGTCTGTTTCTATTGTTTCCTAAGGAAGAGCAGAAATAGCTCAGTTTGGTGTGAAGAGCTCTCCTCAGGTTCTGCAGGTGGCTGAGCACAGCCCCCAGGTCCCATCTCCTGCGGGTCAGAGGAGCCTCAGGGCTCACTCAGGGCTCACTCCGGGCTCACTCCGGGCTCACTCAGGGCCAGGCTGGGCTGCGAGCAGTGCCCAGGGCAGGGGTGGCAGCGCTGGAGGCTCGGGGCTGTCCCCAGGCTGGGGCAGTGTGAGCCTGGCTGAGAGAGGGGAGCACCCTGAGCAGGGCAGGAGAGAGAGAGCAGCACTGGGGGCTGGGGGGTCCCAGCTGTGCTGCAGATGTTGGACCCTGGCTGGGCTGGCAGTTGTCACCTGTGAGGGTGTCACCTCCCTCAGGCTTGTGAAGATGTCTGTGATAGAATTCCCGTCTCCTGTGTTCCCCTTTCTCCAGCACCCTGGGGGTTTCAGGACTGGCTTCCTGCAGGAACACAAAAAATGGGATTGCTGCTGAATTGTCAGCAGATTCCAAAGTGTTTCAGCTAATTCCAGTTTCGGAAAACACCAGTTTTGGTAAATACCAATTTCAGAAAATCCCAGTTTCAGTAAATACCAGTTTGGGGTGCCAAAGCCAAATCCTTCTGCAGCTGGGGGAGGTTTCCTTGCTGCTCCTTTGTGCCCCCCTGCAGCTGAGCAGAACAAGCCCAAACAAGTTAATCCAGCCCTGAGTGAAGCAGGGTGGGGGAGCTGAGCTCGGCTCTCCCGGAGACCTGCTCCCAGCCAGCCACTCAGCCCAGCTGTGTTTCTGTGCCTCTAAAGCCTGTCCTTGTGGTGCTTCTCCCCAGGAAATCCCCAGCAGAGGACAAAGGCGCCGCGCAGGACAGGAAGAGCCCCGCGGCAGAGGTGAAGACGGTGCCCAACGAAGCCACACAGACAAAGGAGAGCGAGAGCAAAGCATGATCAGCACCGGAGGGGACGGCAGAAAGCTTCACCCGAGCATTGAAATCACAGCCCACACACCCATCTCATTCCTCTAGTGTCTGTTGCCTTTTTTTAAAAAAGAAAGACAAACCAACCAACCAGAAAAATGCATCAATGGGGGGAGGGAGGGAATGTCTCTTTTTTCCTTTTCTTTCCTTTTTTTTCCTCTTCTTCTCTTTTTTTTTAATTTTGATTTCTGTTGTTTGCTTCCTTTGAGATTTCTAGAAAGGTTCTATTCGTTGTGCACTTGCTTTTAAAAAGTAAAACATGTTAAAAACAGGGTTAAACCCATCACCAAATCAGGGCTCAGCTGGCCCTGTGTGTGTTCAAACAGGCAAACATTGCAACGCTGCTTGCAGTGTGGTTGGGAAGCTCAAAATCAAGTAGTCCTAGACACAAAAAAAACCACAAAAAAGACAAAAAAAAAGAAAAGAGACCCTGTTGTTTCCTTTGTTAGTATAGCAGAGATAACCACTGTGCTGCTGGGCACAGCTGGTGCTTAAAGAACAAAGTCCACAATTTATTTTTATACTTTTCAGTCGAGTTTGAAATATGTAAAGCCTCATAAATAAGTTATAATTTCTGTTCACCTTGTATCTGGTCAGTATGCAAAGTGTCTCGAGCTCTTTGTGACTGAATCCTGCTCGCCACGTTAGACCTTCATTTGGGGTTTATTATTGTTATCTCTTTTTTAGGAAGAATGCCAAAATTGCAGCTTTGGGGGATGTATTTCAATTTGCAGTATTCAGACTCTACATTTCTTTTCCAATTTTACGTTCAATTATTTTTTTTGTTTTGTTTTGGCCAACTTTGGTTCTTTCCAGTGTTTACAATTGACAGATATTTTTTTAACTTCTGTTGTGTTGAAATGGATGTGTAAAATAGCTGCCTTTTTTTTTTTCCTTTTGCTTTTTTTGGTTTTTCAGTCAATCCAGTCCTTTAGACACTAGGGTAGCAGCATGCTTGCTTTGCAAAGGGAGACATTTTCAACCATGGATGTTTACAGTAGTTGTTTCCCCTTTTCTCTTTTCTTAATTATTGTTATTATTATTATTATTGTTATTATTATTATTATTATTTCTTACTGGAGTAAGAAGAAAAGCGATGCTGGGGTTTGGTCTGGGGTTTTTTTGGGGGGTGGGGGTGTTCAGACCACTTGCCACCAGTCAAGGGCTTTAGCCAGCAATCCCCAAACCTGCTGGGGCTGAGGGAGTTGCTGGAGAAAATCCTTCTGTGCTTAAATTCAGTTTGAAGTCCCTCGCTGGACCTGGGCCTGACTGCATAAGAGAAATCTCATCTCTGCTTTTTTAGGACATTCTCCCCTTTCCTTCACAGAGCCCTCCCTCAGCTCTGAGGGGCACCAGGGAGGTTGGACAGTTTGGGCTGGTCTGGGCTCAGGTGTGTGACCAAATCAACCCCTCCTGATCAGGGCAGAAAATTCCAGTTGCAGAAAATTCCAGTTTCAGTAAATTCCAATTTCAGTAAATTCCAATTTTGGAAAATTCCAATTTCAGCAAATTCCAATTTCAGCAAATTCCAGTTTTGGAAAATACCAGTTTTGGTAAATACCAATTTCAGCAAATTCCCATTTCAGTAAATACCAATTTCAGTAAATAACAATTTCAGTAAAGACCAATTTCAGAAAATCCCAATTTCAGTAAACACCAATTTCAGCAATTTCCCATTTCAGTAAACACCAATTTCAGTAAATAACAATTTCAGTAAATAACAGTTTCAGAAAGTCCCAATTTCAGTAAACACCAATTTCAGAAAATTCCAGTTGCAGGAAATCCCCATTTCAGTCAAGTCCAATTTCAGTAAATACCATGTCCTCTGACCCTAAAACTAAAACTCAAAAGATCTTTTCCCCAGAGGTGCTGGGCAGACCCCAGACCCTTCCTGCAGGTCCAGCTCCAGCAGCACCCACCCTGCATCAGGAGCAGGGGCTGGAATTTGTGCCAGGACCATCCCTGGGCAAGGGCTGAGGCAGCACCTGAAAAATGAAATTATGGGTGGGGAGCTGATCCATGGGATTTATTATCAGGAATCATGGAGTAACACTGAGATTTGGGGTGGGGAGCTGATCCATGGGATTTATTATCAGGAATCATGGAGTAACACTGAGATTTGGGGTGGGGAGCTGATCCATGGGATTTATTATCAGGAATCATGGAGTAACACTGAGATTTGGGGTGGGGAGCTGATCCATGGGATTTATTATCAGGAATTGTGGAGTAACACTGAGATTTGGGGTGGGGAGCTGATCCATGGGATTTATTATCAGGAATCGTGGAGCAACACTGAGATTTGGGGTGGGGAGCTGATCCATGGGATTTATTATCAGGAATTGTGGAGCAACACTGAGATTTGGGGGTGAAAAGGAGCTTTGAGCAGAAGGAAGGCAGAGGAGTGTAGGGAGAGACCAGCCCATTGTATAGAGATGTTCCTCCTGTTGGGGTTTGGGTATTATTTCCTTTTTTTTTTTTTAATTTTTATTTTATTTTATTTTCCCTTTTATTTTTTTTAAATTCTACTTTAGATCTGCAAGCTTGTGCACTGTGGGTGCGTGACTATTTTAGTGTGAACCGTGTTTTTTGTCATAGTATTGAAATAATAAAAGCTTCAACATAGTTTGGATGTGGAAGGTGTAGCGCTAGTTCAGATTTGAGAAACAAAAATTAAAAAAAAGAAATATTCAGGAATTAAAATAATTTAAAAAGAGAAAGAGAACAACTCTTAGAAGGAGCAGAAGCCTTTAACTGAGAGGAGCAAGCTGAGGTGGCGTTCCCAGAAGGAGGAGGGGTGTGGAGGCTGTGTCCGTGTGTTCCTTGGGAGTATTCCCTGTGTTCCAGTGCATCCCAGCATTCCAGCTGTGAGGGGCAGTGCTCTGTCCATTCCAGCTGTGAGAGGCAGTGCTCTGTCCATTCCAGCTGTGAGGGGCAGTGCTCTGTCCATTCCAGCTGTGAGGGGCAGTGCTCTGTCCATTCCAGCTGTGAGGGGCAGTGCTCTGTGCATTCCAGCTGTGAGGGGCAGTGCTGTGTGCCCGTTCCAGCTGTGAGGGGCAGTGCTCTGTGCATTCCAGCTGTGAGGGGCAGTGCTCTGTCCATTCCAGCTGTGAGGGGCAGTGCTCTGCCCGTTCCAGCTGTGAGGGGCAGTGCTGTGGCCATTCCAGCTGTGAGGGGCAGTGCTCTGTCCATTCCAGCTGTGAGGGGCAGTGCTGTGTGCATTCCAGCTGTGAGGGGCAGTGCTCTGTCCATTCCAGCTGTGAGGGGCAGTGCTCTGTCCGTTCCAGCTGTGAGGGGCAGTGCTGTGTGCATTCCAGCTGTGAGGGGCAGTGCTGTGGCCATTCCAGCTGTGAGGGGCAGTGCTCTGTGCATTCCAGCTGTGAGGGGCAGTGCTCTGTCCGTTCCAGCTGTGAGGGGCAGTGCTCTGTGCATTCCAGCTGTGAGGGGCAGTGCTCTGCCCGTTCCAGCTGTGAGGGGCAGTGCTCTGTCCTTTCCAGCTGTGAGGGGCAGTGCTGTGTGCATTCCAGCTGTGAGGGGCAGTGCTCTGCCCCTTCCAGCTGTGAGGGGCAGTGCTCTGTGCATTCCAGCTGTGAGGGGCAGTGCTCTGCCCGTTCCAGCTGTGAGGGGCAGTGCTGTGTGCATTCCAGCTGTGAGGGGCAGTGCTCTGTGCATTCCAGCTGTGAGGGGCAGTGCTCTGTCTGTTCCAGCTGTGAGGGGCAGTGCTCTGTGCCCGTTCCAGCTGTGAGGGGCAGTGCTCTGTCCATTCCAGCTGTGAGGGGCAGTGCTCTGCCCGTTCCAGCTGTGAGGGGCAGTGCTGTGTGCATTCCAGCTGTGAGGGGCAGTGCTCTGTGCATTCCAGCTGTGAGGGGCAGTGCTCTGTCTGTTCCAGCTGTGAGGGGCAGTGCTCTGTGCCCGTTCCAGCTGTGAGGGGCAGTGCTCTGTGCCCGTTCCAGCTGTGAGGGGCAGTGCTGTGTGCGTTCCAGCTGTGAGGGGCAGTGCTCTGTGCCCGTTCCAGCTGTGAGGGGCAGTGCTCTGTGCATTCCAGCTGTGAGGGGCAGTGCTCTGCCCTGTGCTGCCTGTGGGGTTTTTGGTTTTGTTTTGCTCTGCTCCTGGGAGCCCGGCGAGGGCACTGGGGGTGCCGCCCGAGGCTGCCCCGCCCGTCCTGGCAGATTTTGGGCGGGATGGGGCCTCGCCCCCAAAGCCAGCCCTTGTGACACCCCCACAGCAGTGTCCCTGGCCTCTGGGGACCTTGGCGCCGAGGATTCCTTCCTTTTCCCCAAAGAAACGAATCCATGACACAGCTGGGCAGCAGCAGTGCCTCCATCCCGTGGCGGAGCACGGTTTGTCCCTTTTTGTGCCCAGTTCTGGCTGCGTTTGTCACCCGTGTGTGCTGTAACCCCGAAGCTGAGCAGGTGGCAGGAGCCACAGCACCATCCCCAGACCTGCCCAGGGACCTGCCCCAGCACCTGCCAGGTGGGCACTGGGGGAGCTGCCCCACCTGGGTTGGCGTTTTTGTCCCAAAAGGGGACGAGCTCAGAGCCCAGCACCTGGTGACAGTCTGGGGGTGGCACTGGCTGGGCTTTAAGGTCCCCTCCATCCCAAAGCTCTGGTTTGGATGGTCAGGAGGGAGCAGCTCCTTCCAGTGACCCCTCCCCACTGCCATGGCTGCTGTGGGGTTGGTGGCACTGCTGGGGTTCCATGTGTCCATCCCTGGGCTTGGTGGCACTGCTGTGGCTGCTCCAGGGTTGGTGGCATTGCTGTGGCTGCTCCATATGTCCATCCCCAGGGTTGGTGGCACTGCTGTGGCTCTGTGTGTCCTTCCCCGGGGTTGGTGGCACTGCCATGGCTGCTCCAGGGTTGGTGGCAGTGCTGTGGTTCCATGTGTCCATCCCTGGGCTTGGTGGCACTGCTGTGGCTCTGTGTGTCCTTCCCCGGGGTTGGTGGCACTGCCATGGCTGCTCCAGAGTTGGTGGCACTGCTGTGGTTCCATGTGTCCATCCCCGGGGTTGGTGGCACTGCCATGGCTGCTCTGGGGTTGGTGGCAGTGCCGTGGCTGCTCCATGGCTGCCCCCCCGGGGTTGGTGGCAGTGCCGTGGCCGCCCCCTGCCTGTCCCCAGTGTCACAGGAGCGGTGCCATCTCGTGCTGCACCATTCGTACAGGTGACAATAGTGCATCCCGCCCGTCAGCTTCCAGCGTGGCATTTTCTTTTCACACTTTTCTGTGGAGCCTTCAGACCCGACGTCTTTCACCACCAGGCTGTTTTGGTAGTTGTTCTCAGCCCCTCCATGGCCATCCTTCCCCAGCATTCCCTACTTTTGGGGGCCTTCTATCTTGTTAAAAAAAGAAAAAAACAAAAAATCTTTTTACCGAGTGAAACATCGACTCCACCTTGATCCCCATTCTCACTGGTGTAAATACTGATACTAACTGAGGATTTTGACTTTGCATTCTGTCAGAATACTGTGTTCAAATAAAAACTACAAAAAAAAAAAAAAAAAAAAAGCTGATGCCTGCAGTCTGCCCTTCTTTAGCTGCTCTGCTCCTAGGCCCACCTGAGTGGCACCAGAAGCACTTGCAAGTTTGTTTCTTTGTCCCTCCACATTTATTTACTTCTCTCCTGGAGATGGCCAAGACAGAAATGCAGTTTCACAGCTGCAGGGAAGATTTCCCCCCAAAAAGGCACTTTTGTGTTGCCTGGCTGGAAAGGGTGAGCGAGGGTTGGGTGTGAGAGGTGACCTCTGCCCAGCCTGAGCTGGGTGCCTGAACTTAATGAGGTTTGAATGTAATTAATTCTTTCCATTCATTCATTTTAAAATCTTGGTCTTTTTTTTTCCTAAATCCTAGCTAAAAATTGACCAAAGGGGATTGTGGGATGGGGAGGGTTGTCTCACCTTCAGTTTGGGCAAAACAGAGTTGATTCTCACACAGAAGTTCCCATTTAGCTGAAAAAGAGCTTTTTAAGTCACTCTCTGACCATTTGATGTAAAAACCACCAATTCTTCCAGGTGGGGAAGCACCAACGGCCCAAATCCTGCCTGGGGTTGGGGAGGGGGGGTTGGGGTTGCCCCTGGGGATTTGGGGTTGCCCTTTCTGGGTTCAGAGCCCCCTCAATCCCCCCGGTCCCTGTGCGTCGTGCCAGCTGGGTGGGACCTGTGCCCTGCCTTTCCTGGCTCCCTGCTGCACCCTCTGAGCCTGGAGGAGCTCAGGATTCCTCCCTCTTCTCCCAGAGAAGTGGAAAGGGATTTTCCTGCCCCTGGAGCTGGGGCCGTGCTCAGTGGCAAAACCACTGAGGGATCCTTTATGAGATCTTTGTGTTTCTTCAGCCGTTTTCTCAACCCTCAGACCTTTTAATTTCCATTTAATTTTAATTTTCCCTCGTCTCTCCCTCTGTTAAGGCCATGGCACCCGACTGGCAGTGTCACCTGGGCTCAGTGTGGCTCCTTTTCCCCCAGGCTGAACTTGGGGTAAGTCTGAGTGGGGCTGGGGGGCTGGAGGGAGATTTTTGTGCTGCCTCTTTCTCTCATCCCTTCTAGAAATCATCATTATCTGGCCTTTTATCAGATAGCAGTGTGTGAATAGCGTGCATGAGCTTCAGAGCATCGTTTTAAGTGCAAGGTGCCTCTCCCCTCTGCACATTCACTGCCCTGCTTGGCTTTATTCCCCAGCTTTTGTGGGATAACAAATAAACCCCAAATTCCCGAGCATCCCACCGCCCCAGCCGTGGCCTCGTGGGTGTTTTTAACGGGACACTGGGCTGGGAACAGCTTAATTAGAGGGGAAAAACCCCTTTGGGATGGAGGGTGGTGTGGGCAGAGCTGATGGCAGTGAGGGGAGGGACAGGAACTGTTTGGGTTTGGGGCATGAGGGGGAAAAGGGGGAGCCTGGGTGTTCCTGCAAGGAAAAGGGGGAGCCTGGCTGTTCCTACAAGGAAAAGGGGGATCCTGGGTGTTCCTGCAAGGAAAAGGGGGAGCCTGGCTGTTCCTGCAAGGAAAAGGGGGAGCCTGGGTGTTCCTACAAGGAAAAGGGGGAGCCTGGCTGTTCCTGCAAGGAAAAGGGGGAGCCTGGGTGTTCCTGCAAGGAAAAGGGGGAGCCTGGGTGTTCCTACAAGGAAAAGGGGAATCCTGGGTGTTCCTACAAGGAAAAGGGGGATCCTGGGTGTTCCTGCAAGGAAAAGGGGGATCCTGGGTGTTCCTGCAAGGAAAAGGGGGATCCTGGGTGTTCCTGCAAGGAAAAGGGGGAGCCTGGCTGTTCCTACAAGGAAAAGGGGAATCCTGGCTGTTCCTACAAGGAAAAGGGGGATCCTGGCTGTTCCTGCAAGGAAAAGGGGGAGCCTGGCTGTTCCTGCAAGGAAAAGGGGGATCCTGGGTGTTCCTACAAGGAAAAGGGGGAGCCTGGCTGTTCCTACAAGGAAAAGGGGGATCCTGGCTGTTCCTGCAAGGAAAAGGGGAATCCTGGCTGTTCCTACAAGGAAAAGGGGGAGCCTGGCTGTTCCTGCAAGGAAAAGGGGAATCCTGGCTGTTCCTACAAGGAAAAGGGGGAGCCTGGCTGTTCCTACAGCCAAGGGGTGGAAGGGATGGGGGTCTCTGGCTGCCTGCAGAGCTCAGCACCTCTCTGGCACTCAGGATTCCATCTCTGGCTGATGAGGATGGATGGGGAAGTGGGCAATGGATGGGCAATGGATGCGGCTCCCGGAGGTGCAGCAGCCGCAGGGTGAGCTGTCCCTGTCCCTGTCCCTGTCCCTGTCCCTGTCCCTGTGCTGCCAGGTCCCTGTTTGGAACGTGCCATCCCGGGCTGAGCCGGTCCCGGGAATGTCCCGGGGATGTCCATCCCGGGCTGAGCCGGTACCGGGAATGTCCCGCAATGTCCATCCCGGGCTGAGCGGGTCCCGAGAATGTCCCGCAATGTCCATCCCGGGCTGAGCCGGTACCGCGAATGTCCCGGGGATGTCCATCCCGGGCTGAGCCGGTCCCGGGAATGTCCCGGGGATGTCCATGCCGGGCTGAGCCGGTCCCGGGAATGTCCCGGGGATGTCCATCCCGGGCTGAGCCGGTCCCGGGAATGTCCCGGGGATGTCCATCCCGGGCTGAGCCGGTACCGGAATGTCCCGGGGATGTCCATCCCGGGCTGAGCCGGTCCCGGGAATGTCCCGGGGATGTCCATCCCGGGCTGAGCCGGTACCGGAATGTCCCGGGGATGTCCATCCCGGGCTGAGCCGGTACCGGAATGTCCCGCAATGGCCATCCCGGGCTGAGCCGGTACCGGAATGTCCCGGGGATGTCCATCCCGGGCTGAGCCGGTACCGGGAATGTCCCGGGGATGTCCATCCCGGGAAGCGCAGCTCCGCGGTGCTCGGGCTCCCTGCGGTGGCCGACAGCTTCCATCGCCGCCGCCTCGAAGAGACCCGGAAAGCCTTTCAGAGAGATCGCAACAGGGAAATGATCCCAGTCCGGCATAAAAACCGGGACGAGCCTCAGGCTGGACATCGGCAGGAATTCCTCCATGGAAAGTTGAACCATCGGCAGGGGCTGCCCGGGGGGGTTTGAGGGGCCCATCCCTGGAGGTGCCCGGGAAGGCCCGGACGTGGCAGCCGCAGCTCCGGGCTGGGGACAAGGTGGGCACGGGGCTCAGGGAGCGCTGGGTGCTGCCCGAGCCCCTTTCCAGCCGGGATAACCCCGGGATGCTGAGCCGGGGGCCCGCGGCCGGGACCTGCCGCTTTCCCGCCAAATCACAGCCTCATTTACATAGTCACGCCCATCTAATTTGAATAACGACTCGTGTCTCGTGTGCATAACTCCGCCCTTCATTTGCATCGCCACGCCCACCCGCGGGTGCCGCGTCAGGCGCGTTCCCCTGGCAACGGCGCCGCGGGTGCGAGCCCGGCCCCGGCGGCTCCCGCTGTCCCCTCGGGGTCCCCTCGGTGTCCCCTCGGTGTCCCCTCTCTGTCCTGTCTGTGTCCCCTCTGTGTCTTCTCAGTGTCCCTTCGGTGTCCTCTCTCTGTCCCCTCGGGGTCCCCTCGGTGTCTTCTCAGTGTCCCTTCGGTGTCCCTTCGGTGTCCCCCGGTGTCCCCCGGTGTCCCCCGGCCATGCTGCGTGACCAGGACACCGAGGCGGATTTCCAGCGCTTCCTGCGCCGCGTGGACGATGTCAGTGAGTGGCCGGAGGGGCGCGGGGACAGCGCGGGGACAGCGCGGGGACAGCGCGGGGACAGCGCGGGGACAGCGCGGGGACAGCGGGGGAGGAGCGGGGCCGAGGGCGGCGGAAGGCCGGTGGGGAAGGGGCAAATCCCCGCTGTGCCCCTCGCCCTTCGGTTTGTTCGGTGCTTGCCGCCGGCTCGGGGCGGCTCTCGCCTTTGTCTGGGATGCCGAGAGCCGCTCGCTGCTGTGGATTTCGGTAATGCTGGCAGAAACTGCAGGTGTCTGTCCTGAAAGTGACACGAAATCCACCCCGGGACAGTTTTTGTTTATTCAAAGTGCCCAAGGCCACGCTGGAGCATCCTGGTCTAGGGGAGGGGTCCCTGCCCATGGGACTGGGTGGGTTTTAGGGTTTTTTCCACCCCAAACCACTCTGGGATTCTGTGGTTTTGTGGTAAAAGCCATCCTGGTCATCAGTGCCTTCAAAGCAGGTGCCACCTGAACTCCTGGTGCTTCCACGTTTGAAGTCCTGTGTGTATCTATATTTTATTGGGTTTTTTCTGTGACTTTTTAGCCAATTTGCTGCAAGGCCTGAAGTCCCCAGACTCGGCTGTGCAGGAAAAAGCCATTGCTGAGACAGAGAAAAGGCTCCGAGAGCACGGGGCCAGCCGGGAGGAGGAGGAGGAGGAGGAGGAGAGCAGGACCACGGTGAACAGAACACTCATCAACACTTCTGTAAGAGCTTTTCCCTCTGAAATTAAAGCTGGGCTCAGTCCAGCTCTTGCCTCGTTAAAGACACAGATGGGAACTTCCCAGGAATGCCAGAATTTATCAGATCTTGGCCATTTTTTTTGTTTAAATGTCAAACTGGTGCTGCTGCTGTGTGTCAGGCTGGGGGTTTTGGGTGCACCAGACACTCCTGGAGCTGCTGTGGCTTTGTGCAGCCCAGCCAGGTGTCCCTGAGCTGCTGTGGCATTGTGCAGCCCAGCCAGGTGTCCCTGTGCTGCTGTGGCTTTGTGCAGCCCAGCCAGGTGTCCCTGTGCTGCTGTGGCATTGTGCAGCCCAACCAGGTGTCCCTGTGCTGCTGTGGCATTGTGCAGCCCAGCCAGGTGTCCCTGTGCTGCTGTGGCTTTGTGCAGCCCAGCCAGGTGTCCCTGAGCTGCTGTGGCATTGTGCAGCCCAGCCAGGTGTCCCTGGGCTGCTGTGGCTTTGTGCAGCCCAGCCAGGTGTCCCTGAGCTGCTGTGGCTTTGTGCAGCCCAGCCAGGTGTCCCTGTGCTGCTGTGGCTTTGTGCAGCCCAGCCAGGTGTCCCTGAGCTGCTGTGGCTTTGTGCAGCCCAGCCAGGTGTCCCTGTGCTGCTGTGGCTTTCCCCAAACCACCTGAGCTCTGTTTCTGTTCTTGCAGGGCACGCCGAGGGTGCAGGCAGCAGATGCAGGTAGGAGAGTGCTCCTCTCTAAAGCCAGGCTCTAAAACCAGCTCTAGCAGGGATGGAGCTCATGCAAGAGCTGATTCCCCCCCTGCCAAAGTCCAAGCTGACTTTTCCTGGTGTCTGTAACCAAAACTCAGTCAGATCTAGGTCCACACTCGAGGTCTCACCAGCACGGCTGTGTTGCTCACAGGTGGGAGCCTTGTTCTCTTTTTACACGTTTTATTGTGGATTTCAAAGCAAAGCTGGAGAGGAGCAGGGCAGGTGTGCAGCTCCTCAGGGGTGGCATCATCCTTGTCTGTGACAGCTTGGCAGCCACTTCCACTTTAATTGCTGAAATGAATCGGCCCCTTGGTATTTGCCTTTATTAAGAAATGACTCAGAAGCACCGTGGGAATTGTTGTTTTTTCCCTGTTTTAATGAAGTTTGCTGTTTTTCCCCAACTCTGCTGGCTGGCAGATGGCTTCCTGGCAGCTCTGGAGAAGGATGCCAAGGAGCGAGCCCAGCGCAGGAGGAGGAACGAGCAGCTGGCAAACGGTGACTGCCAGGGGCTGGGGGGCACAGCTGGCCTCCTTGAGCCCACCAAGGGTGCCCAGCCCCGGGACAGGGTCAGGGCCCCCCAGAGCTGCTGCTCCTGGTTCCCTGCAGGATCTCAGGTGGTGGAGCTGGTTTGGGATGGAGGGAGGGGAGGGGAACACTCAGTTTCCCCTCTGGAAGGGGAATGGTTGCAGGGAAAGAATGGAAAGAATGGAAAGAATGGCTGGGCTGGAAGCCTGGGGCTGTTCCAGCAGGAGAGCTTGGCCTCTGCCTGCCCAGTCCCACTGGGGGATGAAATAAATTAAATATTGATGGGCATTATTGCTGTTCTGCATTCTGCTGCTCTCAGCCCTGAAGGAGCAGGGCAACGAAGCCTTCAGGGCAGGAGACTTTGCCCTGGCCATCCAGAGGTACTCGGAGGGGCTGGAGAAGCTGAGGGACAAGCAGGAGCTCTACACAAACAGGGCCCAGGTCAGTGGCAGGGCAGGAGCTGGGTTTGTGTGGCTGTGCCAGGGTAAAACCCCAAAGCATTGCTCTGTTCCAGCCCTGGTCCTGCAGAGCAGGTGGGGGAAAATCCTTCCAATTCCCAGCTTTAATCAAATACTCTCATTTTGTATTATCAATAATAGAAATATTATTTATATTATATTTAATATAATAATATATATATGTTATATATATATCTGATATAATGATAATAAATAGAAATAATGCTTTTCCAGGAATCACTTCTATAACTGCAGAGGGAAATATTTGCTTTGCAGTCTCTGTTTGCCTTGTACACTCTGTCTGTTGGTGTATACAGAGCTCTGTTCAATTGATTCCAAATTGGGAAATCCAGGGAGATGGCAGACAAGTTAAGAATGGAAATTACCCTGCCAAATCAATGGCCAGGCCAATCAGCAGCCTCATTTTATTCTTTTTAATTAGCCAGTGTTTGTGCAACAGCGAGCAGAAATTGTTTAAGGGATTCCAATTCTTCTGCCTGGATTTTTTTCTGTGTTTTCCAGGCCTACCTGAAGCTCCATGAGTATGAGAAAGCCCTCAGTGACTGTGAGTGGGCATTAAAGGTAATTCCACAACTGCCAAGTGGAAAAGACCCCTAAAATCAGCATTATTTACAGAAATCCATATTTTTGACTCAAATGAACAGGAAAATAATCACCTTTTGGAAGCCCTGCTTTCCACCCTCACCTCAAGCCTGTGGTTTTTGGGTGCCTGGGGCAATAATTCAGCATAAAAATTTTATCCACCAGTAATAAATGGTATAAGTACCCTAACCTTTGCTTTGGGCACCTCTAATAATTAATCAGAATGCTGGAAAAAAAAATTCTGAAAGGTTGGAATGTTCTAGAGACATGTCTGATGATAATTTCTGGTTTGCCTCAGTGCAATAAGAACTGCCTGAAAGCCTATTTCCTCATGGGGAAGGCTCACCTGGCCCTGCAGCACTTCTCTGAGGTAAGCTGGAGGAGCTTTGGGCCACAACCTGTTCTGCCTCGGGGGGAGAGGGAGAGAGTTTCATGCCCTGCCTCAGTTCCTGTTTTCTGCTGGAACTCTGACTTTTCACTCCCTGGGTTTCACTGGAAAATTCCCCTGGAGTTTGCAACAGGAGGCAGATGTGGGGACTGAGAGTGTCTGACTGAGAGAGTACCTGAGAGTACCTGACTGGGAATATCTGACTGGGAATACCTGACTGAGAGTACCTGACTGAGAGTACCTGAGAGTACCTGACTGAGAGTACCTGACTGGGAATATCTGAGAGTGTCTGACTGAGAATACCTGACTGAGAGTACCTGACTGAGAGTATCTGACTGGAAATATCTGACTGGGAATACCTGACTGGGAATATCTGACTGGGAATACCTGACTGGGAATATCTGAGAGTGTCTGACCTGAGAATACCTGACTGAGAATACCTGAGAATACCTGACTGAGAGTACCTGACTGAGAGTACCTGACTGAGAGTACCTGACTGAGAGTACCTGACTGGAAATATCTGACTGGGAATATCTGACTGGGAATACCTGACTGAGAATATCTGAGAGTGTCTGACTGAGAATACCTGAGAATACCTGACTGAGAGTACCTGACTGAGAATACCTGAGAGTACCTGAGAGTATCTGAGAGTACCTGACTGAGAGTACCTGAGAATACCTGACTGAAAATATCTGAGAGTACCTGAGAGTACCAGACTGAGAGTACCTGAGAATACCTGAGAGTATCTGACTGAGAGTATCTGACTGAGAGTACCTGAGAATACCTGACTGAGAATATCTGAGAGTACCTGACTGAGCGTGACTGACTGAGAATACCTGACTGAGAGTACCTGACTGAGAGTACCTGACTGAGAGTACCTGACTGAGAGTACCTGACTGAGAGTATCTGAGAGTACCTGACTGGGAATACCTGACTGAGAGTATCTGACTTTTGTGAGGGTTTTGTCATCTGAGATGCAGGGACTGAGAGTATCTGACTTTTGAGTGACATCCTTGTCCCCATCAATTTCCCTTCTCACCTTGTCGAAGCACCGTGGCCCCAGGAGCCTTGGGGTGTCTCTGGTGTCACTGACTCTGTTCCAGCAGGGACTGAGAGCCCTTTTCTGTCCCCTGCAGTCCAGGCAGTGCTATGAGAAGATGCTGCAGATCGATCCCCAGAAGGAAAAGCTGTTCAAAGGTGAGAAATTTTCTTTTCACCCTTGTTTCCTGCTGGAGGGAGCAGAATTTCCCTGCCACACTTGGTTTCCCTGTGACCTACACCATGGTATTTTATGGAAAATCCCTTGGCCAGGATTTCTTCTCCTGGGGAGCTGGGAAGCTTCAGCTTCTCCCTGTTTGCTCCCCAGGAGAAGAAATATATTAATGATATTATATTATATTATATTATATTATATTATATTATATTATATTATATTATATTACATTACATTACATTACATTACATTACATTATATTATATTATATTATATTATATTATATTATATTATATTAATTATATTATATTATATTTATTATATTTATTATATTTATTATATTTATTATATTTATTATATTTATTATATCATATTTATTATATTTATTATATATATAAATATACATTATATATAATTAGATATTATATAATATATGATATTATATAACATCTAATGTAATATAATGTAATATAATAGAATTAATATAATGGAATAGAATAGAATAGAATAGAATAGAATAGAATAGAATAGAATAGAATTAATATAATATATCCTTATCTATTTTTATATAGTATATGTATATATAAAATATATATTATATATAATATAATATTATATAACATAGCATAATATATATTATATTATATTATATTATATTATATTATATTATATTATATTATATTATATTATATTATATTATATTATATTATATTATATTATATTATATTATATTATATTACATTATGTTACATTATGTTACATTATATTATATTATATTACGTTATGTTATGTTATGTTATATGTTATATTATATTATATTATATTATATTATATTATATTATATTATATTATATTATATTATATTATATTATATTATATTATATTATATTATATTATATTATATTCCATTATATTATATTATATTACATTATATTATATTACATTATATTATATTACATTATATTGCATTATATTATATTATATTATGTTATGTTATGTTATAAGTTATATTATACTATACTGTACTATATTACATTACGTTACGTTACGTTACGTTACATTATATTATATTATATTATATTATATTAATCATATCACATTACATTACATTACATTACATTACATTACATTATATGATATCATATTACATTCTATGATATCACACTCACCCTCTGGGCACTCCGAGTCAGTTCCTTGCCGTGCCCACCCCAGAGTGTGTGAGCCAGGCCCGCCGGGAGCAGCAGCGGCTGCGGGAGGAGCGGAGAGCACAGACGGAGCTCCGGGCCGGGAGCGCGGCTGCTCGGAGCATCCAGGAGCTGCTGCAGAGCCTCCTCAGCCCTGGCCGCGCCATCCCCTACTACACCGGGGCCCTCCGGCTGCTGGCAGGAGCTGTCAGCACTTGTGAGTTCGCTGAAGAGCGTTAATTTTGTTAATTGTTAACTTGGGAGTGCACCGCAGGCAGAGGAGGGCAGGGAGCAGGTTCTAAAGGGTCCCAGCGACTGTTCCTGGATTTAAACCCCAGACTGGCAGTGCTGGTGTTTCAGAGGGGCCAGGGGGTGTTCTCAGGTTTTTAGAGTCAGCCTGATGCTGTGGCTGAGCTGCTGAGAGTCCTTAGGGACCGGGGTCTCATTTGTTTATAAATATTTGTAATTCCCTGTTAAACCCGTTGGGTTACAAAGCCAGTTTTGTGTTCCACCTTCCTAAACCATCTTTCCCTTGGAAGCAACAGCAGCAATCAGAGCAGGTTCAGCATGGTTCACCTTCAGCACCGCTCCTGCTTCACTCCCTCCTGCATTCCCGGGATGTTTTCCCAGAGCTGCTCTGCTGCAGTGACCTTTTCATTTAGCGCTCTCAGGAAGAGCAGGAGCCGGCCTGGCTGTGCCCCAGAGTTTGTCTCTGCCCCTCAGGCACCGGGCAGACGCTCTTCAGGACCAACAAAGGCTTCAGTATCCTCAGCAGCGAGGCTGTCAGAGGGTGAGAGCTGTGCCCGGGGAAATGCAATCCTGCTCTCAGCACACACAACCACCCTTGAAAGGCGGAGGGACTGGCGGGAGGGGCTGTCACCCCAGATCGGAGCGTGAATGGAGCCGCTTGTCCCTGCCTGTGGCACACACAGGGCTCCTCAGGGGCAGCCAGGAGCACCCCGGGCTGCTGCTGCTGTCTGCTCGGTCCGGGCAGTCACCCTGTCCCTGGTGCTGGGAGCAGCTCTGCAGGAAAATCCCAGCAGGAAAGAGCACCTGAGGGCTCTGGCTGCAGCCCCGGGGCTGGGGCTGGGCACCAGGGCATAGCTGGCACTTTTTAGCTCCCTATTTTAGTATTTTAGCTCGTCCATATTCATATTTTGGGGTTTTTAGTTTGTCCATATTTTGGGTTTTTAGTTCATCCATATTTTGGGGTTTTTATTTTGTCTATATTTTGGTTTTTTAGTTTGTCCATATTTTGGGTTTTTCAGTTCATCCATATTTTGGGTTTTTCAGTTCATCCATATTTTGGGGTTTTTATTTTGTCCATATTTGGGGTTTTTAGTTTCTCCATATTTTGAGTTTTTTAGTTTCTCCATATTTTGGGTTTTTTAGTTCATCTGTATTTGGGGGTTTTAGCTTATCCATATTTGGGGTTTTTAGTTGGTCCATATTTGGGGTTTTTAGTTTGGCCATATTTGGGGTTTCTAGTTTGTCCATATTTTGGGGTTTTTCGTTCATCCATATTTGGGATTTTTTAGTTTGTCCATATTTCGGGTTTCTAGTTTGTCCATATTTGGGGTTTTTAGTTCATCCATATTTTGGGTTTTTAGTTCATCCATATTTGGGTTTTTTAGTTCATCCATATTTGGGTTTTTTAGTTCATCCATATTTGGGGTTTTTAGTTGGTCCATATTTGGGGTTTTCAGTTGGTCCATATTTGGGGTTTTTAGTTGGTCCATATTTGGGGTTTTTAGTTCATCCATATTTGGGGTTTTTAGTTGGTCCATATTTGGGTTTTTTAGTTCATCCATATTTTGGGTGGTGGCTGCAGACAGCCCTGAGGGTGCAGCACATCCCAGCTCCCATTCCCTGGCTATTCCCAAGGCCTGAGCAGCCTTTGCTCTGTTCCCAAGGTGCCTTTTCTCACCAGGGCCTTCTGTGCAGAGAGCAGGAGCCCAGCTGAGGTGGAGCTCTGTGTTTCCCTTCTCCTCCTGTGGCAAGCTGCCTGTGCTGGCAATGGTAAAGCCTTGGAGTCCCCCCCATCCCTGCTAATTAATTAACGTGGGATTAATTTGGCATTTCGTGGCCACCCAGAGCACCTGCACCCATCCAGGTGTGGTTGGCACCCAGATTGTGCAGGTCAGAGGATCTGCTGGGTGCAGCCATCATTGTGGCAGGATGGAATTCCCACTCTGGGAGCATTTCCAGCCCACCCAAGGCGTGGGAAGTAAACTCCCTGTGATTTTTGCTGCTCCTGAGATAACACCACATGCCCCATTTTCTCTGGTTTAAGCAGTCACACCTGCAAAAAGCAGAGCTGTAGAGAAGAGAAGGCTGAATTTATTTGGAATTATCAATCCACAGTGCTTGGGCAGGCACCTGCCTCTGTTTTTAGGGAATGGGTGAGAAATGGGCTGGGGTGGGTGGTGAAGTGGAAATGCAGAATATTGTGGTGACTTGTGGGGTTCAGCTGTTTAAATAAAATATTCATGCTGAAAAAAATGAAAGAAAAGAGATGAGGAAGGCAATGAGGGAGATTGCAGAGATTTTCTCTCCCTTTCCAGAGGAAAATCAGCGTGTCCTGCTGGCCCAGCCCCAGGTGGGGGCCCAGCTGCCAGAGCTGCTCTCCTGTGGCACAGCCCAGATCCAGAGGGAGACCCTGGCCCTGATCTCCCTCTACTCTGAGCACGAGGGGGGCCGGAGGCTGCTGGGCAGGCAGGACCTGAGCAGGTGAGAGCAGCAGGAGAAGGTCCTGGCAGGTCAGAGCTGCCCCAGCTCAGGGGAGGGGACTCGGGGTGCCCTCAGCAGCTCCTGAGAGTGGCTGTGCCCAGCTGGGCTGGCAGAACCAGAGCTCACAGCCTCCAGCTGCACCAAGGGAAATACAGGCTGGAATAGGGAACGGGAATATCAGGAACAGGTTTTTTACAGAAAGGGTGATCAAGTTCTGGAATGTTCTGCCCAGGGAGGTGCTGGAGTCCCCATCCCTGAGGGTGGCTCTGGAGGTGGCTCTGGGTGCCAGGGTTTGGTTGAGGTTTTGTTGGGGCTGGGTTGGACTCAATGAGCTTTGAGGTCTCTTCCAGCCTGGCCATTCTGTGATTCTCTGAATTCTGGGAATTTTGGGAATTTTGGGGATTCCCAGGGCCCGGGGAGGTGGAGTGCCCATCCCTGGGGGTGTTTAACACAGCCTGGAGGTGGCACTGGGTGCCAGGGTTTGGTTGGGATGTTGGGATGGGTTGGACTCGATGAGCTTTGAGCTCTCTTCCAACCTGGTCATCTGTGATTCTGTGAATTCCGGGAATTTTGGGAATTCCCAGGGAATGGGAATGGTGGAGTCCCCATCCCTGGGTGGGTTTAAAACAAGCCTGGATGTGGCACTGGGTGGCAGGGTTTAGGTGAGGTGTTGGGGCTGGGTTGGACTCAGTCTTGAAGGTCTCTTCCAACCTTGTGATTCTGTGAATTCTGGGAATTTTGGGAATTTTGGGGATTCCCAGGGCCCGGGGAGGTGGTGGAGTGCCCATCCCTGGGGGTGTTTAACACAGCCTGGAGGTGGCACGGGGTGCCAGGGTTTGGTTGGGATGTTGGGATGGGTTGGACTCGATGGTCTTTGAGCTCTCTTCCAACCTGGTGATTCTGTGAATTTTGGGAATTTGGGGAATTCCCAGGGAATGGGAATGGTGGAGTGCCCATCCCTGGGGGTGTTTAACACAGCCTGGAGGTGGCACGGGGTGCCAGGGTTTGGTGAGGTTTTGTTGGGGCTGGGTTGGCCTGGGTGACCTTTGAGGTCTCTCCCAGCCTGGTCAATCTGTGAATTCCTGGGGGCACACGGTGGCACTGAGGCTTCTGCTCCGTGGGGCCAGGCTGGCCTGGCAGAGGTGGGAGTTGGGTGTGTGGGGTGGAGCTGCAGGAAGTTCTGGTGTCTGAACCAAAGGATTTAAGTGAATTCCTGCAATTTGGAGCCCCCTCCTCCAAAGCTGTGTAGCACTGAGGCAGAGCTCGCCCCGGTGCCTCTAAAATCTCCTGGGTTGCAGCTGAGAGTCTCTCCTCACCTAAAAATTGGGGTTTGGGGTTATTTAGTGTTGCCATGGCTCAGTGAGTGGGGAAGGAACCCCACTGCACTGCCCCTGTCCCTTTTCCTGCTGCTGCCTCCCCCTGAGAAATGTCCTTTTCCTGCTTTGGAGGAATCAGGTGGGCACTGTGCATTGTCCTGGGGAGGGAAGGTGAAAGGAACGAGCTCAGAGGGTGCTAAAAAGGGCAGATTTAACTGTGGCTTCAAACACCAACAACCTAAACAGCATTTTGATCTTTCGTGATGAAGCCAAGGCTGACAGCAGTTTTTGGTTGTTTTTTTCTATCATTTTAACACCAGATGGCTGCAGGTTTTGATGGAGTTTGTCAAGTGCACTGATGCCAGGGCTGATCGTGCCATGGACATCCTGTCTGACTTGAGTGGGGAGGAAAGGTAATTTATTTCAATTCCTCCTTCATTTCTCTGGAGCTGTGCTGTGAGTGTGTGGAACGAGCCAGGGACAGGCTGTTGGCCACCTCTGCTCTGAGCTTCCTGAGGTCCCCATTGCTCTTGCCTTGCTCCTAGCTGTGCTTTTGGACTAAAACTTTGGTTTTTTTATCCCCCAACAGGTTCCAAGCCCAGTGTCAGGCCACGTTTCCCACGGCTGTTTCACCTTTCTTCACCCAGCTGCTGGTAGGGAAGATCTGGTTCTTTTATTTCCACTTTATTTCTGTGCATCCTGGGCAAAGGGGTTTTTCCAGAAAATATGGCTGTGACACCTTGGGCAGCTGGGGTTTGCCAGAGGGGTGGCACACACAGAGGTGTGATGTTTGGGCTGCTTCTGCCTTGAAGATGCGGTGAAAAGGAGGGAAATTTGCAAACTTTGGGCAGATTTGGGGTTCACCAGAGAGCTCCTGGAGTGCCAGAGTGGGGGCACAGACAGAGGTGTGATGTTGGGGCTGGTTCTGCCTTGAAGATGAGGTGAAAAGGAGGGAAATCTGTAAACTTTGGGCGAATTTGGGGTTCACCAGAGAGCTCCTGGAGTGCCAGAGGGGTGGCACACACAGAGGTGTGATGTTTGGGCTGCTTCTGCCTTGAAGATAAAGTGAAAAGGAGGGAAACCTGCAAACCCTGGGCAGATTTGGGGTTCACCAGAGAGCTCCTGGAGTGCCAGAGAGGTGGCACAGACACCCACAGGGCTGGTTTGGGGCTGGTTTGGGCTGATTCTGCCTTGAAGATAAAATGGAAAGGAGGGAAACCTGCAAACCCTGGGCAGCTGGGGTTTGCAAGAACTCCTGTGGTGCCACTGTCCATGGCCAGAGGGGTGGCACACACACACACAGTGCTTCTTGGGGCTGGTTCTGCCTTGAAGATGAGGTGAAAATGAGGGAAATCTGCAAACTTTGGGCAGCTAGGGCTCACCAGAGAGCTCCTGGAGTGCCAGGGGGGTGGCACACACACCCACAGGGCTGTTTGGGGCTGGTTTGGGCTGATTCTGCCCTGCCTCGTTGTGTCTGCAGGTGTGTGCCAGGCAGGTGTGTGCCAGGCAGGTGCCCTGGGCAGCCCTGGCCCGAGGTCTGGCCGTGCTGGGCAGGCTCTGTGCAGATGTTGGGCTGAGGGCACAGCTGGCTCAGAGCAGGGAGTGCTGGCAGGCCAGCCTGGAGCTGCTGGTAAGGGAAATTCCCAGCCCTGCCCCTGCCTGTCTGTCTGTCTGCTCCCCTGCCAGCCCCCAGCCCTTCCCTCAGCTGGGGTTTTGGGGGGAGGGCTCAGAGCTGCCCCCTCAGCTGGGGCCCTTCACAGTGGCCCCTTCCTGCTGGGAGCTTTTGCTTCCAGGTCAGGTCAAATAAAAGAATTTCCCTGTGGTCTGTGCTCTTCAGCACATGAAGTTTGAAATCCTAGTTTAAAATCCTTCAGCATAGAAAGTTCAAAATTCTTGTTTAAAATTCTTCAGCACACAAAGTTTGAAATTCTTATTTAAAATTCTTCAGCACAGAAAGTTCGAAATTCTAGTTTAAAATCCTTCAGCAGAGAGAGTTCGAAATTCTAGTTTAAAATCCTTCAGCACACAAAGTTTGAAACTCTAGTTTAAAGCTCTTCAGTGCAGAAAGTTCAAAATTCTAGTTTAAAATCCTTCAGCACAGAAAGTTTCAAATTCCAGTATTGTGGCACCTTCCAGGTGAGGCTGTGCTGTGAGCAGTCCCCAGGGCCTGAGGGATCCAGGGGTGGGGACACCCCAAACATCCCAGGGAGGGATCTTGGGACACCCCAAACATCCCGGGGTGGGATCTTGGGACACCCCAAACATTCCAGGGGTGGGGAGGGATCTTGGGACACCCCAAACATCCCAGGGAGGGATCTTGGGACACCCCAAACATCCCGGGGTGGGATCTTGGGACACCCTGAACATCCCAGGGAGGGATCTTGGGACACCCCAAACATCCCAGGGAGGGATCTTGGGACACCCTGAACATCCCAGGGTGGGATCTTGGGACACCCTGAACATCCCAGGGTGGGATCTTGGGACACCCTGAACATCCCAGGGTGGGATCTTGGGACACCCTGAACATCATGGGGTGGGGAGGGATCTCTGGGACACCCCAAATATTCTGGGGAGGGATCTTGGGACACCCCAAACATCCCAGGGTGGGATCTTGGGACACCCCAAACATCCCAGGGAGGGATCTCTGGGACACCCCAAACATCCTGGGGTGGGATCTTGGGACACCCTGAACATCCTGGGGTGGGGAGGGATCTTGGGACACCCCAAACATCCCAGGGAGGGATCTCTGGGACACCCCAAACATCCCAGGGTGGGATCTTGGGACACCCCAAACATCCCGGGGGTGGGGAGGGATCTCTGGGACACCCCAAACATCCCGGGGGTGGGGAGGGATCTCTGGGACACCCCAAACATCCCGGGGGTGGGGAGGGATCTCTGGGACACCCTGAACATCCCGGGGTGGGATCTCTGGGACACCCTGAACATCCTGAGGGTGGGGAGGGATCTCTGGGACACCCCAAACATCCCAGGGTGGGATCTTGGGACACCCTGAACATCCCGGGGTGGGGTGGGATCTCTGGGACACCCCAAACATCCCAGGGAGGGATCTTGGGACACCCCAAACATGCTGGCTTTGGGGTGCAGCTCTGGTCCCACCGTGGGTTGGTGTCACGGGGCTCAGCTCAGCTTTCCCAGAGCTTCTCCTGCCCTGGAGCTGCCCAGGAAGGGCCCGTGCTGCCCTCGAGCTGGTTTCTGCTCTGTCCCAGGACGGGTGCCCTGCTGCCAGCCCTGGGCACCAGCAGTGTGTGTTTGCCCTGCTGGGGCTGCTGATGAACCTGCTGCTCGAGTCCAACAGCACCATCCAGGTAAGCAACACCTGGGAAGTAAAAAAATGATAAATTACAGTGCTGCAGGTTGTTTTTAAGGGCAGGTGATCATTTAAGTAGGCTGAAAAGTGAAAAAAGCTGCAGGATTTTCTCCTCTGCCACCACCTCCAATATTCAAACAGCCATGAGGAAAAAGCAGTGCAGAGTGCACAAATTATCTTGCCATGGTGGTGTAAATGTCCTGAGGTCCTGGTTACATTCCCAGCTGTCCAAAGCTCAGGATCCCATCAGGAATTCCCCCGGGTGCTGGCTCCTGCTGCCCCCTGACCTCCAGGGGATTCCTTTGGCCTTGGGCAATTTCTCCTCCAGCCCCCCCAGCCCAGCTGCAGCTCAGTTTCCCCTGAGAATTCCCTGAGTTTCCCTTTTCCCTGAGTATTCCTTGTGTTGTTTCCACCTGCTTTCCCTGGGTTTCCCCTGAGTATTCCCTGGGTTTTCCCTGTGTTCTTTTCCCTGAGTATTCCCTGAGTATTCCCTGTATTGTCTCCCCTGTGTCTCCCCTGGATTTTTCCTCAGTTTCCCCTTGAGTTTCCCCTGACTTTCCCCTGTATTTTCCCTGTGTATTTTTCCTTGAGTTTCCCCTGTGTTTTCACCATTTCCCCCCCATTTCCACCCCTGTGTTTTCCCCATTTTCCCCGTGTTTCCCCTGTGTTTTCCCCATTTTCCCCCTGTGTTTTCCCCATTTTCCCCCTGTGTTTCCCCCATTTTCCCCCTGTGTTTTCCCCATTTTCCCCCTGTGTTTTCCCCATTTTTCCCGTGTTTCCCCTGTGTTTTCCCCATTTTCCCCATTTTCCCCCCATGTTTTCCCCATTTTCCCCCTGTGTTTTCCCCATTTTCCCCCATTTTCCCCCCATGTTTCCCCCATTTTCCCCCCGTGTTTTCCCCATTTTCCCCCCGTGTTTTCCCCATTTTCCCCCTGTGTTTTCCCCATTTTCTTTTCCCGTGTTTCCCCTGTGTTTTCCCCATTTTCCCCCATTTTCCCCCCATGTTTTCCCCATTTTCCCCCCATGTTTTCCCCATTTTCCCCCCATGTTTTCCCCATTTTCCCCCCATGTTTTCCCCATTTTCCCCCTGTGTTTCCCCCATTTTCCCCCTGTTTTCCCCATTTTCCCCCCATGTTTTCCCCATTTTCCCCCCATGTTTTCCCCATTTTCCCCCTGTGTTTTCCCCATTTTCCCCCTGTGTTTTCCCCATTTTTCCCGTGTTTCCCCCCATGTTTTCCCCCATTTTCCCCCCGTGTTTTCCCCATTTTCCCCCTGTGCTTTCCCCATTTTCCCCCTGTGTTTTCCCCATTTTCCCCCCTGTGTTTTCCCCATTTTTCCCGTGTTTCCCCTGTGTTTTCCCCATTTTCCCCCATTTTCCCCCCATGTTTTCCCCATTTTCCCCCATGTTTTCCCCATTTTCCCCCATGTTTTCCCCATTTTCCCCCATGTTTTCCCCATTTTCCCCCCCATGTTTTCCCCATTTTCCCCCCATGTTTTCCCCATTTTCCCCCTGTGTTTTCCCCATTTTTCCCGTGTTTCCCCCCATGTTTTCCCCCATTTTCCCCCCGTGTTTTCCCCATTTTCCCCCTGTGCTTTCCCCATTTTCCCCCTGTGTTTTCCCCATTTTCCCCCCTGTGTTTTCCCCATTTTTCCCGTGTTTCCCCTGTGTTTTCCCCATTTTCCCCCATTTTCCCCCCATGTTTTCCCCATTTTCCCCCATGTTTTCCCCATTTTCCCCCATGTTTTCCCCATTTTCCCCCCATGTTTTCCCCATTTTCCCCCCATGTTTTCCCCATTTTCCCCCCGTGTTTTCCCCATTTTCCCCCCGTGTTTTCCCCATTTTCCCCCTGTGTTTCCCCCTGTGTTTTCCCCATTTCCCCCCTGTGTTTTCCCCATTTTCCCCCTGTGTTTTCCCCATTTTCCCCCTGTGTTTTCCCCATTTCCCCCCTGTGTTTTCCCCATTTTCCCCCCATGTTTTCCCCATTTCCCCCCTGTGTTTTCCCCATTTTCCCCCCGTGTTTTCCCCATTTCCCCCCTGTGTTTTCCCCATTTTTCCCGTGTTTTCCCCTGTGTTTTCCAGGACTTTGCTGTGCCCATCAGTGGCAGGTGCCTGGCTCTGCTCAGCCATCAGGACGGGAGGATTGTCACAGTAAGTCACCCACGCTGGGTTTGGCTCTCCTGAGCTCCTCAGGGCCACTTTCTGCCCCGTGCAGGAGGCTTTGAAGCCCAAACCACTCCCAGTAGCAATAAAGAAATAATAATCCACTTTTATATTCATTTTTGCATCGTTTGATGCAAGAGGTGTTCAAGCTTCCCTTGAAATCTGCCTGGGAGAAGCTCTTGCAAACATTTCAGTGTAAAACCCTTTTAAATGAGTGGAGAAGCAGAGCAGCCAGAGCAGTCTGGGTGTTGAGGGTTCCCTTTGCAGTCCCTGTGGGACTCCAGGGGAGCAGAGGGGGCTCTGAGTCCCCTCCCTGAGCCCCCAGGGGCTGCTCGGAGCTGGCTCCCCTCTCTCAGTGCCAGCAGTTTGTATTTTTATTTTTAGTGAGTGAGCACCCGGGGTCCCAGTCTGGGCTCCTCTCTCCCCGTGCTGAAGCTCTGCTCAGTTTCCAAAATGTCACATCCTGGAGCTGTTCTTGGTTGGATTCTGCAATTCTGGGGTTTCCATAATTCCTGTGAATTTCTCCTTTCAGCACTTTAATTTCCTCAGTCTTACCGTGCAGGAAACAAACCAGTGCAGCTGCCTGGGCCAGTAAATTTGGGTTTTGCTTCTCCTTTTTCTGCTTTAGAGAGCCACGGGAGTGCTGAGCCGGGTCCTGCCCGCGGCGCCCTCGGCCGTGCACGAGGTGGTGGCAGCAGGAGTGGTGAAGAAAATGCTCAAACTCTTGAGAGTAAATCCAGCTTCCCTCATTTCTGCCTGCCCTGAGCAAATCCACCTCCCCTGGCTTGTCCTCCTGTCCCCGGAGGCTGTGTCTGCATCCTTGTCCATTGCAACACTGATCCCAGGCTTCATTTTACAGTTTTGAAATTCTTCATTCTAATTCTTCTTTGATTTTTTTTCTTTAATTTTTTCTTTAATTTTTTTCTTTAATTGTTTTTAAATTTTTTTAGTTCTTAATTCTAATTATTCTTTAATTTTTTCCTTATTTTTTTATTTAATTGCTCTTAAAATTTTTATTTTTTAATTCTTCTTTGATTTTTTTCTTTAATTTTTTCTTTAATTTTTTTCATTATTTTTTCTTTAATAGTTCTTAAATTTTTTTAGTTCTTAATTCTAATTATTCTTTAATTTTTTCTTTATTTTTTCTTTAATTGCTCCTAAAATTTTTATATTTTAATTCTAATTCTTCTTTGATTTTTTCCTTTAATTTTTTTTCTTTTAATTTTTTCTTTAATTTTTTATTTTTTAATTTTTTTCTTTAATTCTTTCTTCTTGATTTTTTTTTATTCTTAATTCTAATTCTTCTTTAAATTTTTTCTTTATTATTTCATTTAATTTTTTATTTAATTGCTCTTAAATTTTTTTTTAAATTCTAATTCTTCTTTGATTTTTTCTTTAATTTTTTTCTTTTAATTTTTTCTTTAATTTTTTTCTTTTAATTTTTTTCTTTAATTCTTTCTTCTTGATTTTTTTCATTCTTAATTCTAATTCTTCTTTAAATTTTTTCTTTATTATTTCATTTAATTTTTTATTTAATTGCTCTTAAAATTTTTATTTTTTAATTCTAATTCTTCTTTGATTTTTTTTTAATTTTTTCTTTTAATTTTTTCTTTATTTTTTTTCTTTTAATTTTTTTCTTTAATTCTTCTTGATTTTTTTCATTCTTAATTCTAATTCTTCTTTAAATATTTTCTTTATTATTTCATTTAATTTTTTATTTAATTGCTCTTAAAATTTTTATTTTTTAATTCTAATTCTTCTTTGATTTTTTCTTTAATTTTTCTTTTAATTTTTTTCTTTAATTCTTTCTTCTTGATTTTTTTCATTCTTAATTCTAATTCTTCTTTAAATATTTTCTTTATTTTTTCATTTAATTTTTTTCCTTTAATTCTTTCTTCTTATTTTTTTCAAAAATTCTTGATTGTAATTATTCTTTAAATTTTTTTTTCTTCCAATTTTCCTGCTCACCCACTGTCCCCAGCAGGTGTTTATGCAGATCAAGTCAACCTAGAAAAAAATCTGTGCCATGGGGCTCTTGTCAAGGGGAGCTGATTTGGAAAGGATTGGCTGCAGAGCCCCAGGGAATGCTGTGTGTTCATTAGTGGCAGGAATTAAATGAGATTTCTGTGATTCTCAGCCCGTGTTCACCCTGGGGTGAACGCCCCGGGTGTACCCTGGTGCCCGGGCTGGGTTTGCTCCCTGCCTCTGCTCCCTGGGGTTTCTCACTGGGGCTTTGTGTTCACTGGGATTTTGTTCACTGGGGCTTTGTTCACTGGGGTTTTTGCTCCCTGCCTTTGCTCACTGGGGTTTCTCACTGGGGCTTTGTGTTCACTGGGGTTTTGTTCACTGGGGTTTTGTGTTCACTGGGATTTCTCACTGGGGTTTTGTGTTCACTGGGTATTTGTTCACTGGGATTTTGTTCACTGGGGTTTTTGCTCCCTGCCTTTGCTCACTGGGATTTCTCACTGTGGTTTTTTGCTCACTGTGATTTCTCACTGGGGTTTTTTGCTCATTGTGATTTCTCACTGTGGTTTTTTGTTCACTGTGATTTCTCACTGTGGTTTTTGCTCCCTGGGTTTTTTGCTCACTGTGATTTCTCACTGTGGTTTTTGTGTTCACTGGGTTTTTGCTCCCTGGGTTTGCTCCCTGGGTTTTTTGTTCACTGTGATTTCTCACTGTGGTTTTTGCTCCCTGGGTTTTTTGCTCACTGTGATTTCTCACTGTGGTTTTTGCTCACTGGGATTTCTCACTGTGGTTTTTTGTTCACTGTGATTTCTCATTGTGGTTTTTGTGTTCACTGAGCTTTTGCTCACTGGGATTTCTCCCTGTGGTTTTTGCTCACTGGGATTTCTCACTGTGGTTTTTGCTCACTGGGGACTTTGTTCACTGGGGTTTTTGCTCCCTCCCTTTGCTCACTGGGATTTCTCACTGGGTTTTTGTGTTCACTGGGTTTTTGCTCCCTGGGTTTGCTCCCTGGGTTTTGTGTTCACTGTGATTTCTCACTGGGTTTTTTGCTCACTGGGGACTTTGTTCACTGGGGTTTTTGCTCCCTGGGTTTTTTGCTCACTGTGATTTCTCACTGTGGTTTTTGTATTCACTGAGCTTTTGCTCACTGGGATTTCTCACTGTGGTTTTTTGCTCACTGGGATTTCTCACTGAGTTTTTGCTCACTGTGATTTCTCACTGTGGTTTTTTGCTCCCTGTGATTTCTCACTGTGATTTTTGCTCCCTGGGTTTTTTGCTCACTGGGATTTCTCACTGTGGTTTTTTGCTCACTGGGTTTTTTGCTCACTGTGATTTCTCACTGAGTTTTTGCTCCCTGTGATTTCTCACTGTGGTTTTTGCTCCCTGGGTTTTTTGCTCCCTGTTCCCCCCCTCAGGCTGGGGGACAGCTCACTTCCAGCTATGCCATCAAGACCCTTTCCGTCTGCACCAAGAGCAGCAGGAGAGCTCAGGAGGAGCTGCTGAAGGGGGATAAAAGTGAGTGAAGCTTGTGATTTCCTGTTAAAAGACCCTTGGTTATGCTATTAAAAGCACCCCTGACCTCCAGGGCTTGGGGCTGTTTGTGGTGTCAGCTGGGGTGTTGGCCTGGCACTAGAGCCAGCAGGGGCTGGGGGCAGAGGGATGTGCCAGAGCAGTTTTGGGGGGTCCTGCTCTGCTCTGCTCCGTGCCCCAGCCCTGCTGGCCCTGCTGTAAGCCCTGCCAGTGCTGATGGAAGCACAGCACAGAGGTTTCCAGGTGAGCCTGTCCAGCAGTGCCTGCAGCCCAGGGTTCTGTGAGAGCACCCCCTCCCCTCAGTGCAGCCCACGCTGCTCTCAGAGCTGCTGCACACACAGCTGGCACTGCCTCAGCCAGCAGCAGCACTTCCCCCTCGTCCTCCCCACCAAAGCCCTGGGAGAAGTCACCAATTCTGATTTTGTCAGCTCTGTTGGCCAGAGGGAGCCTCCCTCTCGTGGCTGGGTGTATCCAGCCCGTGCTCAGTCATCCCTGAGAGCTCAGGGCTCTGGCCTGAGGTGCTGCTGCTGCTCTCAGAGCCAAAACTCTGCTGTCCTTAGGGGCAGCTCCCCGCTGAGCTTTGGTAGCTCTGGATGCACAGGGAGGGTTTTTTGTGTTCCCTTTCCCAGCTGTTCTTTCCACAACAGCATCTCTGCTTTAAGGCAGTTAATAATGAAGCACTGGAATGCTCTTCCCAGGGAGGAGGTGGAATCACCAACTCTGGAGGTGTGTAAAAAAGACTGGCCATGGCCCTTGGTGCTGTGGTCTGGGTGAGGTGTCAGGGCATGGATTGGACTGGATGAGCTCAGAGGTCTCCTCCAACCTCATCATTCTGGGATTCTGTGATGTGGCACCTTCAGCTCTCTGTGAGAGAGACCTCTGGGCAAGAGGAGCTGAGGCAGCTCCTGGCTGCTGAAACTGCCAGGAAATCCCCCTGTTCCCCAGCTTTTCCAGGGAAACAGCACCAGAGTCACTGTGCAGCCAGCAGGGAACAGCTGGAGCAGCTCTGGCTCTGTCTGACCAGGTTCCATCCTGCCAGGTGCTGCTGAGGGAGCAGCTCTGGCTGTGTCTGACCAGGTTCCCCTCCTGCCAGGGCTCCAGGTGCTGCTGAGGGAGCAGCTCTGGCTCTGTCTGACCAGGTTTTTCTCCTGCCAGGACTCCAGGTGCTGCTGAGGGAGCAGCTCTGGCTGTGTCTGACCAGATTCTCCTCCTGCCAGGGTTCCAGGTGCTGCTGGGGCTGCTGCACTCCGGGGATGAGCTGACAGTGGGCAATGCAGCTTTCTGCCTCAGCCAGTGCCTGCTGCTGCCCGGGGCTGCCTCGGCCCTGCTGGGCTCCAGCGTGGTGCAGCTGCTGCTCAGGCACGCCGGGGGTGATGCTGCCAGGACCTCTGTGCAGCAGAACTCTGCCATTGCCCTGGGCAGGCTCTGCGTGGCTGAGCCCAGGTAAGCCCCAGAACTGCCTTCTTTCATTTCCCTTTTCTGCTGTTCTGTTATTTCTGGGATATTTTTTATTTTCCAATTCTGTTATCCCTGAGAAAGCAGCCAGGGCGAGCCCAATCTAGAGCTGTCAGGTTAATTCAGGTAAATACTCCATGAATTCTAGTTCCTTCCTCCAGGCAGAACTCCCCCTTGGGATCTGTCCCCAAGTCCCTTTAGGGCTCCTGGGGTGCCAGTCCTGTCCCCACATCTCTCAGGGACTGCACTGGCCTGTGCTGGAAGGAATGCTGCTCATTTGGGATGTACAGACCTGTGGGAGTCTGTGGAGAGAAAATATCAGCCCTGAGATTGGTCTGAAACAGCAGAGATAGAGGGGAAACTCTTCATTTTCTTAGTTTTGTTAATCTGAAATGAACCTGTTTGAAGAATGTCATTTATGTGCCTTTCTGAGGGCAATAATAAACTAGAAACTCTATTAAGAGTATCTGCATTGACTCTATGTATTATTATTATTATTATTATTATTATTATTATTATTATTATTATTATTATTATTATTATTATTATTTTATCATAATCTAGAAACTCTGTTTTTTATAGACTAGGTTGTATTTTATACAAATATATAAAACATTGAATATTTTATATTGAATACATTGAACCCTCTCTAGCATTAAACACCCCTGAAAGCTTGGGCAGAGCAGAGAGAGCTCTAAACTTTGATTTCCAGTCTCCAGCTGTCCCCTGTTGTCTCTGCAGGCACATCCATCAGCTGAGGAAGCTCAATGGCCTGGCCATCCTGAACTCCTCCATGAAATTCCTGCACAGCAGCTGAGCTCCTCAGAGCCCTCCAGGGCCCTGCAGCTCGCTGCTCCTGACTTTGCTTGGCTTTAATAAAATTAATTCAAAGCACATCAACTTCTCAGTGGCTTTTTGGAGTGGTTTTGGTCCCCACTGAAGCAAAATCAGGAGGGAGGAGTGAATTTATCATCTCAGCTACCAGCCCAAACTCCCCCTTGCATGAGGCTGCCTTTGCTTTAATAATTGACATGAATTTAATAAAGGGCCATAAATACAGCACAGCTTTTTTTTGTTGGTTTTGAACACAGGACACAGAGGAATTTATGACATTTCTGTGAAGGATAAGCACAGGGCAGCCCAGTCTGGGATTAAAATGGCTCTTCAGGTCCCCTCCTTGGCACCTGGGGGTGTCAGTTCTGGGGGGAGCCTTTGTCCCCTCAAATTATCCAGCAGCTCTTTCCAGAGAGAGAGAGGGAGCAGCTGGATCAGCTTCCCCTCAGGAAAAAGGCCAGTCACTTGGTTTTAAATTTTAAAAGTTTAATAGTAATAAAATGGTTATAAAAATAGTAATACAATTAGAGTGATAACAATTGGGACAATTTGGATTGGGACAATATGAGACAACAAAAACAAAGAGTTACAGACAGTCCAGGTACCTTTTCTGGGCTAAACAAGCCCAAAAAGGCCCCACTTTAAATAAGGATTAACCCTTAAAAGCCACAGCCTGTTGCACATTCCTACACCTCCTCCATGGTGCATCAATTCCATTCCCACACAGGATTCTGTCTGGGCAGGGCCAGCTCCTTCCTCTCAATCCTGACAGCACTGCAGGGCTGAGGGGCAGGAAGAAGTTCATTTCTTCTGAGAAGGGAGCAATCAATTCTCTTTCTCTGAAAGATTCAGGTGTCCTGTGGCTGCTGTCTCAGTGTGAGTACCTCATTCCTCTCTTTAGAAAAAGTATCCAACACAGCACAGTTTCCATTTTAACATTATAACTAAAACTATTTATAACCTAAAACTTATAACCTAATCATGCCTGATAACCTTCCAACCTTCTAACATTAACTTATAACCTGAAACTACATTTAACACACTGCTTGAGGGAATTAACACAGCCTCACTCTCTAACACAACACATATCGTGTTCATTTGGATATTTGTGAAAAGCCAATCATGAAATGCCCATTTTTCACACCCCTGGAGAGGAGGGGTATTCTGGGATGGAAAGTGTGCAATGGATCAATTTAATCATCTCAATTAAATCCCAATTAAATCTCAATTCAATCACCTCAGTTTAACCCTCTGGGGGTTGCAGCCTGCCCACACAGGTAGCAAACCCCACCTGGGGGCTCAGGTGCTCTGCAGGGGACAGGAATGGTCCTGCCAGGGAGGGCTGGGCTGGGCCAGGGAGCTCCTGCTGGATCCCTGGCCCAGCCTGGAGAGTGGGGAGAGCACTGCTGAAAAATGGGAATATTGGTAAATAGTGAGAGTATTGTTCAATAATGGGAATATTGGTAAATAGTGAGAGTATTGTTCAATAATGGGAATATTGGTAAATAGTGAGAGTATTGTTCAATAATGGGAATATTGGTAAATAGTGAGAGTATTGTTCAATAATGGGAATATTGGTAAATAGTGAGAATATTGTTCAATAATGAGAATATTGGTAAATAGTGAGAGTATTGTTCAATAATGGGAATATTGGTAAATAGTGAGAATATTGTTCAATAATGAGAATATTGGTAAATAGTGAGAATATTGTTAAATAATGAGAATATGGTTCAATATTGGGAATATTGTTAAATAGTGAGAATGTTGTTAAATAATGAGAATATTTTTCAGTAATGGGGAATATTGTTAAATAATGGAGAATATTGTTGAATAATAGAGAATATTGTTAAATAATGGAAAATATTGTTGAATAATGGTGAATATTGTTGAATAATAGAGAATATTGTTGAATATTGAAGAATATTGTTGAATAATAGAGAATATTGTTGAATAATGGTGAATATTGTTGAATATTGAAGAATGTTGTTGAATAATGGGGAATATTGTTGAATAATGGTGAATATTGTTGAATATTGGAGAATGTTGTTGAATAATGGGGAATATTGTTGTTCCCAGCTGTCATTGGGGCCCTTATCTGCCTCTGCTCAGGTGTTCAGTGCCCTCACACAGGCAGGGCAGTGTCAGGATCCTCTCCCAGCCTGGCTGCAGGTTTGTGAGCCTGGCACTGAGAGATTCCTGCTGGGTGCTGCCTGCAGGGGATGGTTACAGTGATCTGGGGGCTTTTTGGCTAAAAAAAAGGGGAAGCTGTGGTTGTGCCAAGAAGGTTTGAGTTCTGTCTGGTTTCACTGTGGTTTCTGTTCCTCCCTGGGATCCAGGCTCATCCCTGTGGATGTTTTTAGAGCCACAAACTGGCAAAAAAAACCAGAATTACAGAATAGTTCAGTTTAAAAGGACCTACACCATCACCCACTGCAGCTGCCTGAGCACTCCAGGGCTGAGCAGAAGTCAAAGTGTGTTCAGGGCCTTGTACAAAATCCCCTCTCCAGGGAGCCCTTGGTGTGTTTTCCCCCTTTTTGGCTAAAAATGCCTCCTAACAGCCAGCTGAACTCAGCACCTCCCTCCCACACCTCCACGTCCTCCTGGGGAGCTGCAGAGAGCCAGGAGGGCTCCCCTGAGCCTGCTTCTCTCCAGAGTGGGCATCCCCAGAGGGCTGAGCCTGCCAGGGGCAACCCCAGAGGGCTGTCCCAGCCCTTTCCCCAGAGCCCTGAGCCTGCTTTTCCCCAACCCCAGAGCCCAGAGCCTGCTTCCCTCCATCCCCAGAGCCCTGAGCCTGCTTTTCCCCAACCCCAGAGCCCAGAGCCTGCTTCCCTCCATCCCCAGAGCCCTGAGCCTGCTTTTCTCCAACCCCAGAGCCCTGAGCCTGCTTCTCTCCATCCCCAGAGCCCTGAGCCTGCTTCCCTCCATCCCCAGAGCCCTGAGCCTGCTTCCCTCCAACCCCAGAGCACTGAGCCTGCTTTTCTCCATCCCCAGAGCCCTGAGTCTGCTTTTCCCCAACCCCAGAGCCCTGAGCCTGCTTCTCTCCATCCCCAGAGCCCTGAGCCTGCTTCCCTCCATCCCCAGAGCCCTGAGCCTGCTTCTCTCCATCCCCAGAGCCCTGAGCCTGCTTCCCTCCAACCCCAGAGCCCTGAGCCTGCTTCTCTCCATCCCCAGAGCCCTGAGCCTGCTTTTCTCCATCCCCAGAGCCCTGAGCCTGCTTCTCTCCATCCCCAGAGCCCTGAGCCTGCTTTTCCCCAACCCCAGAGCCCTGAGCCTGCTTCTCTCCATCCCCAGAGCCCTGAGCCTGCTTTTCCCCAACCCCAGAGCCCTGAGCCTGCTTTTCCCCAACCCCAGAGCCCTGAGCCTGCTTTTCCCCAACCCCAGAGCCCTGAGCCTGCTTCCCTCCATCCCCAGAGCCCTGAGCCTGCCAGGGGCACTCCCAGCTCTGTTCCCCTCCCCTGGGTGCACCCAAGCCCCTCCACATCCTCCCCCAGCCCTCCAGGGATGGTTTGAACCCTTCCCCAGGGCTGCTCTGCTGTTCACAGTCACATTTTCCACCTTTTGGATGCAAAGTCCACCTGCCCAGCTCTGTTCTTTTGTTAAAAACAGATTGATTCCAATTGGTGCAGGGTTTTTCCTGGGCCAGGTTATTGGTTGGTGCCTGGCCTAAGCTCTTATAAAGTAACCCAGCCCTCTGCCCTGCAGAGCAGCACCTGCTGGGAGGCAGCAGAGAGCCCAGGGAGCTGCTCCAGCTGGGACATTCCTCTCTGGGATGGCTCAGGAGATGCAGGAAAGATTCCCCCTCTTGGTCCTGCTGGCAGCAGCACTGCTGGAATGGTCTGGTGAGTGCTGGGCTTTGTCCTGCTCTGCCACTGCTGCTTCTCGGGCTCTGCTCTGGCTGCTGTGCCTCCAGCCACAGGTGTGGGGCAGCTCTGGGATGCAGGAGCAGCTCTGGGATGCAGGAGCAGCTCTGGGATGCAGGAGCAGCTCTGGGATGCAGGGGCAGCTCTGGGATGCAGCTCTGGGATGCAGGGGCAGCTCTGGGATGCAGGGGCAGCTCTGGGATGCAGCTCTGGGATGCAGGGGCAGCTCTGGGATGCAGCCCTGGGATGCAGCTCTGGGATGCAGGAGCAGCCCTGGGATGCAGCTCTGGGATGCAGGGGCAGCTCTGGGATGCAGGGGCAGCTCTGGGATGCAGCCCTGGGATGCAGCTCTGGGATGCAGGAGCAGCCCTGGGATGCAGCTCTGGGATGCAGGGGCAGCTCTGGGATGCAGGAGCAGCTCTGGGATGCAGGGGCAGCTCTGGGATGTAGGGGCAGCTCTGGGATGCAGGGGCAGCTCTGGGATGCAGGGGCAGCTCTGGGATGCAGGGGCAGCTCTGGGATGCAGGGGCAGCTCTGGGATGCAGGGGCAGCTCTGGGATGCAGGGGCAGCTCTGGGATGCAGGGGCAGCTCTGGGATGCAGGAGCAGCTCTGGGATGCAGGAGCAGCCCTGGGATGCAGCTCTGGGATGCAGGAGCAGCCCTGGGATGCAGCTCTGGGATGCAGGAGCAGCTCTGGGATGCAGGGGCAGCCCTGGGATGCAGCTCTGGGATGCAGGAGCAGCTCTGGGATGCAGCTCTGGGATGCAGGAGCAGCCTCTCCCCGTTTGTGCAGCCCAGGGTTTGGTGCAGTGCTTTCACCTGGGCGTGAGTGGCCCCTCACCAGGTCACAGCTGTGCTGCTCAGCCCCCAAACTCTGTCTCTTTAGGGGAAAACAAAGGAAAAATCCCCTTTTCCTGAGGGGTTCCAAGCAGCACTGAGGATCAGGCTGGTGCTGCTTGCTCAGAATCCCTTTCCCAGGCAGCACAGATGTGGTGTGCTTTGGAAGGGGAGGAGGGTGGGAATGGGACTGGGAATGGGACTGGGATTGGGGCTGGGACTGGGACTGGGACTGAGATGAGGCTGGGAATGAGGCTGGGAATGAGGCTGGGAATGAGGCTGGGAATGAGGCTGGGAATGAGGCTGGGAATGAGGCTGGGAATGGGACTGGGAATGGGGCTGGGAATGGGACTGGGAATGGGAATGGGAATGGGACCAGGAATGGGATTGGGAATGGAATGGGACTGGGAATGGGACCAGGACTGGCACTGGGTCTGGGGCTGGGCTGGGGCTGGGCTGGGGCTGGGCCTGGGGCTGGCAGTGCCAGAGCTCCCGTGTGGCCCAGGTGCTCAGCTCAGAGGTGCTGCTGGGGCAGCTCAGGGCTGACTCCCAAGGGCTGTCCTGTGTCCCCAGGTGCCTCCAGGAGTGGCCGTGCTGGCAGTGGGGCGCTGGCCCTGAGCCCTGCTGGAGCAGCCCAGCCCAGCCCCGAGCCCGTCAGCGAGGGGGGCTGGGCTGAGGGGACCTTCCAGAGCCCAGGAGCTGCTCCCACCCCTGGAACAAGCCCTGAGCCCGTGTCCCACCCTGGGAGAGCTGCAAACAGAACAGCCCTGCTGCCCGGGAGCCTGCCAGGGGCTGAGCTGGTGCACACAGCAGCCCCCAGACCCCAGGATGGACTCTCATCCCCTGGGAAGCTCTGGAGCAGCTCCACACAGGGAGCACAGCCCCCCACAGCCCTGCAGAGAGAACCAGGAGCTGCTCCTGGCGCTGCTCCCAGCCCTCCCAGCTCCAGCTCGGGGCTGCCCCAGCCCTTTCCCAGGGCAGGGACACTCCAGGACTCTCCCCAGGTCACGGCTCTCTCTTCCCCTGCTGCCATCCAGCACAGCGAGGTGCCAAGCCCTGGAACTCCTCTTCTGACCCCAGCGCTCGATTTTCATCCTCCAAGGACAGAAACGGCAGCGTCTGCACTTCCCCCGGGAGCTGGGATCTCCCTGGGAAGGGCAGGGGAGGGCAGGCTGCCCACGGGGAGAGGGCACACAGGGAGAGAGCCCACCGGGAAAGGGCACACAGGGAGAGAGCCCACGGGGAGAGGGCACACAGGGAGAGAGCCCACGGGGAGAGGGCACACAGGGACAGAGCCCACCGGGAAAGGGCACACAGGGACAGAGCCCACGGGGAAAGGGCACACAGCAGTGCTGCCCACGGGGAAACGGCACACAGGGACAGAGCCCACGGGGAGAGGGCACACAGGGACAGAGCCCACCGGGAAAGGGCACACAGGGACAGAGCCCACCGGGAGAGGGCACACAGGGACAGAGCCCATGGGGGTGCTGCCCACGGGGAAAGGGCACACAGGAGTGCTGCCCACGGGGGTGCTGCCCACCGGGAAAGGGCACACAGGGACAGAGCCCACGGGAGTGCTGCCCACGGGGAGAGGGCACACAGGAGTGCTGCCCACGGGGGTGCTGCCCACGGGGAAAGGGCACACAGGGACAGAGCCCACGGGGAAAGGGCACACAGGGACAGAGCCCACGGGGAAAGGGCACACAGGGACAGAGCCCACCGGGAAAGGGCACACAGGGAGAGAGCCCACGGGGAAAGGGCACACAGGGAGAGAGCCCACGGGGGTGCTGCCCACGGGGAAAGGGCCCACGGGGAAAGGGCCCACGGCCACCAACCCCACAGCAGGGGTGGCGCCTGCCCGCCTGAGGAGCACTCAGAGCTCCGATGCTGGAGCCACAGCTTCTGCCAGCCCAGCCCAGGCAGCCCCCGGGGAGCTGGGCTCAGTCTATTCCAGAAGCACCCAGGGCAGCCCCGTTCGGTTTTCCCCCCTGCAGCAGGAAAGCACGGGCAGCAAAGGCAGGAATTCAAGCTCGGCTGTCACAAAGGGCTCAGGACACCCAGCCCAGCTGCCTGCTCCTCACACCCTCCCTGCAGGCACCACGAATTCTTCATTCTGGATGGAAGCTCCAGCTCCTGAGGGATCCCTTCCGTCTCCATCCCAAGCTGGCAGCAGGGATGCACAGCAGCCCCTCTCTTTGCCTCTCACCTGCACCCAGCCCCTTCCCCCAGAGAGCAGCAGGAGCTCCCAGGACGTGGCACTCCAAGGAGATGCTGCTCCTCGGGCAGGGACAGGGAGCCCTGGAAAACCTTCCTCCCCTGAGAGCCCACAGCCTCCCCCAAGCTCATCCTCATTAACCCAGCTGTGGATTTCCACATCCAAACCTTCCCCAACCACCAAAGAGCCCAAAGAAGCAACTCCTGCCCTCTCTCCAGGAATGCCCACCTTTGGGAATGGTGACCTCCAGCCCTGGGATTCTGTCCCAGCAGGGCTCCAGCCTCCTGCTGCCTCTGCTGCCTCTGCTGCTGGGGTGCAGCCCATGGGCCTCCACACCCCGAGCACCTCATCCTCACCTCCTGGCTCTGGCTCCCAGCTCCGAGGAGCTTCTGCCCCTCCTGTGCCCCTGGGAGCCTTGGCTGGGATGCTGCAGGTGAGCACAGGCAGAAGGAGCAAACCTGGTTCTCCAGCCCTGACCCCAGCAGCCAGCTCTGTCCCCAAAATTGATCCTCCTCAACTGTCCCCAGCAGCCAGCCCTGTCCCCAAAACTGATCCTCCTCAACTGTCCCCAGCAGCCAGCCCTGTCCCCAAAACTGGTCCTCCTCAACTGACCCCAGCAGCCAGTTCTGTCCCCAAAACTGGTCCTGCTCAACTGACCCCAGCAGCCAGCCCTGTCCCCAAAATTGATTCTCCTCAAATGTCCCCAGGAGCCAGCTCCATCCCCAAAACTGATTCTCCTCAACTGACCCCAGCAGCCAGCCCTGTCCCCAGAGCTCCAGCCCTGTCCCCAGCAGCCAGCTCTGTCCCCAAAACTGATCCTCCTCAACTGACCCCAGCAGCCAGCCCTGTCCCCAAAATTGATCCTCCTCAACTGTCCCCAGCAACCAGCCCTGTCCCCAGAGCTCCAGCCCTGTCCCCAGCAGCCAGCCCTGTCCCCAAAGCTGGTTCTGCAGCCCTGTCCCCAGCAGCCAGCCCTGTCCCCAGCCCCTCTGGAGCACTCAGCCCCAGGCACGGGGCAGTTCCCAGCCTTGTCCCCCCCAGCCCCCCCGAGCTGGCAGCTCCTGCCCTGCTCTCCCCCCCTGCCCAGGGAGCCCACCCCGGCTCCCCCTCGGCCCAGCCTGGCCCAGGGGTGCCCAGGGAGGTGCCAGCAGCCCTGGCACAGGCTCTGGGGCACCAGCTCAGAGGGGACCCCCTGGCCCTGCTGCCCTCGTCCCCACTCCTGTCCTTCGTGCTGAAGAGCTCCGAGGGCACGATCTGCCTGCAGCCCACGCAGGGCTCCCCCCTGCCCCCAGAGCTGCCCAGTCCCAGCCTTGGGGGGCTGCTTTCCATCCAGCAGGTCCTGGCAGTGCCCAACTCTTCAGTGCTGGACCTGGCACAGTCCCAGGTGAGCGCCTCCAGCCTGGTGCTGGTCAGGCCTGTGTTTGTGCTGCTGCCCAGGGACGGGGCACAGGGGCTGCCCTCTGCTCAGGGTGACCACAGCCTGGCCACCAGCGTGGGGACACCTGGGAGCAGCCAGGGTACCCCGGGGAGAACCAGTGCCCCCTATCCCACTGGGAGGTCTGTGGGACCTGGGACTGCTGTGTCTGCTGTGCCCACGCAGCAAGCAGAGAGGGCAGAGGGCAATCCTGAGCCAGGGCCAGCTAATCCTGAGCCAGGGCCAGCTAATCCTGCTCCTGCAGCCCTCGGGGGCCTGTCCCCAGCTGTCCCCTCAGCCCCAGGCCATGTGCTGGAGCCCAGGATGAGCCCCACGCTGCAGACCTTGCCCAGGCTGCCCGAGGAGATGCAGATTCCTGCTCCCCATCCCCAGCAGGCCACGGGCACTGCTTTGCTTTCCCTGGCAGCAGAGCCTGGCACCTCCCCTGTGCCACCAGAGCTGGTGTCCACTCAGAGCCTCCACTCTTCCCCCAAAGGGTATTTCACCACTGAAAGGCCACAATCTTCACCTGGAGCTCCTTTCCCGGCAGCAAAGGCGCCCCGGGGCTCCCCAGAGCCTGCCCAGCCTGGGGGCAGCACAGGGGCTGCAGGGCAGGGGGGCTCAGTGCCCACTCCCAGCCCAGCCCACGCCCCCTGCCCGGGCTGTCTGCCTTCCAAACCCCCTCCCAGGGCACTCCCCACCACCAAGGCCCTGCAGCCCCCCCCTCAGAGGCTGCCAGGCACCGAGCTGCTGCCATCTCCTGCAGCTCCCAGCACGTCCTCAGCCTCCCTGGTGCTCCCAGCTGGGCAGGGGCACAGTGAGCCCCCCGTGGGCAGCACAGCCCGGCCTGCAGTCCCTGCTCCTGCCACCGCAGCTCCAGCGCCCAGCGCTGCTGGGACACCCGGTCCCACTCACGGTTTGGAGCTGGAATTGAGCCCGGCTGTGCCTCAGCCCTTGAGAGCCCCCCAGGGCCCAAGAGCAGCCCCAGAGCAGGCTCTGCTCCCCACAGAGACCCAAACGGCCCCAGCCATGTCTGGGGGGGCTCTGGCTGTGCTGAGCCCTGCAGGGATGGCTGCCAGCCCTCCTGCCCCTGCCCCTGCTGAGCTCTCCTCCCAGCCCAGCAGCGGGGCAGGAGCAGCAGGAGCTGCTGGCTCCCAGGGCACCAGCGTGTCCCCACCGGCCACATCCAGCCCCAGCACGGCTCAGCCACCCCCAGCAGCCCTGGGACAGCAGCTGGGTTTAACTGCAGCCCAGCCAGGCCCTGTCCCTGCCCTGGGGGGACATCCCAGAGCCACACAGGCTGCAGCAGCGGGCACTGCTCTCCCTGTGGCCAAGGGTGACAGTGGCACTGCCCCGCTCAAAGGCACAGAGCTGCTCCTGCTGCCAGCCCCAGCCGGGCAGCCCGAGCCCAGGGCGGTGCTGGGGCCCTCAGGGCAGCTCCCTGCAGTGCTGGGGAGCCCTGAGGGGGCAGCAGGAGGAGATGCAGCCCCCAGCAGGCAGCTGCCCACCCAGGCACCCGTGCCAGCTGCACAGCCGGCATCGCCCAGGCTCCTGCTGGAGAAGGTGTCCCACCCTCTGGAGAACATATCCCACCCTCTGGACAAGGTGTCCCACCCTCTGGAGATGTTCCACCCTCAGAAGAATGCATCCCATCCTCTGGAGGAGGTGTCCCATCTTCTGGAGAACATATCCCACCCTCTGGACAAGGTGTCCCACCCTCAGGAGAATGCATCCTACCCTCTGGAGGAGATGTTCCACCCTCAGGAGAATGTATCCCACCCTCTGGACAAGGTGTCCCACCCTCTGGAGAACATATCCCACCCTCTGGACAAGGTGTCCCACCCTCAGGAGATGTTCCACCCTCAGGAGAATGTATCCCAGCCTCTGGAGGAGATGTTCTACCCTCTGGAGGAGATGTTCCACTCACTGGAGGTGTCCCACCCTCTGGAGAACATGTCCCACCCTCTGGAAGAGGTATTCCATCCTCAGGAGAATGTATCCCACCCTCTGGAGAATGTCTCCCACTCTCTGGAGATGTTCCACCCTCTGGAGGAGAAGGTATTCCAACCTCAGGAGAATGTCTCCCACCCTCTGGAGAATGTATCCCACCCTCTGGAGATGTCCGAGCCTCTGGAGGGGATGTTCCATGCTCTGGAAGTGTCCCACCTTATGGAGAACGTATCCCACCCTCTGGAGAACGTATCCCCCCCCCTGGCAGAGGTGTCCCCCCCCCTGGCAGAGGTGTCCCCCCACCTGGCAGAGGTGTCCCCCGCTCTGGAGGAGGGTGCCATGGAAGCTGTCACGGGTCACTCCAGCCCTGGCACTGCGGCCCGGGCAGTCCCAGCCGCAGCAGCCCCTGTCCCTGCTGACGGGCTCGTTACCGAGGGCCCTGCCGAGCCCGCTGTCCCTGGCAGGGACCCGGACCCGGAGCCGGAGCCGGAGCCCGTCGCGGTGTCCCCGGGCCCGCAGAGCCCCCGGGCCGGGAGCGGCGCTCGGACCGCGCCGGGGCAGCCCGGGCTGGGGGCTGCGGGCACGGACTGGGGGCTGCTGCCGGGCACGGAGCAGGCGGAGGAGGAGGAGGAGGGCAGGACCGGGGAGGTGACAGATGGAGCAGCTGAAGCCTTGGGGACAGCGGTGACCGCGGAGCCCGGAGCGCTGCGGAGCGGCTGGCAGCAGAGCCGGGGGCTGCGCTCGGATGTCACCGCGCTGGACGGGCAAGTACCCCGGGCCGGCTCCCTTTGCCTGCTGCTGCTGCAGCCTGGCCGCTTTTCATCCTCTTCCCTCTTTCCCCTTTGTCCCCAGGCTCGCCGTCGTGAGCGACTCCTGCGGCGCCGGGAACCACTCGGTGCGGCTGAGCCTGAGCCCCGCGGGGGACGCAGCCCCCGGGGAGCCGCGCTCGGAGCAGCCCCAGGACACCTTCGTGGCCCTGGTGGCCCTGCAGAGCGACAGCAGCCGGGCCCTGCTGCAGCTCCACTCGTGCTGCGTGACCCCCTCGGCCAGCCCCGGGGCTGCGGGGGCTCAGTGCTGCCTCTTCCGCAGGTGGGAGTGGGGAACACCTCCCTTGGGTTGGGATTTATGGAAATAACCCGTCCTGCTCCCCCCGGGGGCTGTCACGGGGTGCAGCATCCCCTTCCTGCTGGGGAGGCACACCCAGGGCAGGGCAGGGCAGGGGTGCCAGCCAGGCACACCCACAGCCCATTTCAGCCCCCCAGGGGCACGGGAGGGTCATTGCCCGGGGTTTGTAAACCCACAGGGGGGTGAAATGTGGGTTCCAGCAGCTCCGGGGGTGATGGGCACCCTGCAGCAAACCCAAGCTCCCACAAGAGCTCTGCTGCTCTGGGCTCTGAGCAGGGCAGCTCTGGCAGGGAACGCTGGCCTTGCTGGATGTTCCTGCCCCTCAGACAGGGCTGCAGGGCTGGGCTGTGCAGCTTGTGCTGGCATCTGGAGCTGTTTGCTGTTTGCCCCTGCCAGGCTGCCCCTGGAGTGCAGACACATCCAGCTGCTGGAGGGTGGCAGCTCCAGGGCCACCAGCTTCTCCATCCAGCTGTTCCAGATGCTGAACCACTCCGTGGCCTACCTGCACTGCGAGCTGAGGGTCTGCCTGCCAGGCCAGCCAGGATGTGAGCAGGTACTGAGGGGGGATCTGCTCCCACGGGAACAGCAGGGATCCCACCAGATCAGGAGGGATTTGGTGCTTCCAGATCCTCCAGACCGAGGCCTCCCCATGGCCAATCCCTGGTTAAAGTCTGGGAGAGGAGTTAAAGGTGTGGAAGGGTGGCAAGAGTTGGTAATCCCTAAGAAAAGGAAATCAGGGAATTAAGATTTACACATGTGCTGGCCCAGGGATTGGAAATTCACCTTTTGGGACAACAGCAGAGGTGGGAAAGACTGAGGAGGGCCTGGGGCAGGAGGTTCTGCTCAGGACGCTCCCAGGTGTTTTCCATCTCTTTCCCAGGACTGCTTGGAAAGCGTGGAGCCCCTTGCCCAGCCCAGTGACAGGACCAGCCATGGAAACCTGCTCAAGCTGGTCTCCCTTGGGCCTGTTTGGAGGATGAACAACAGGTTTCTGTACAAGCCAGAGGAAGGTGGGGCTCTGCTGGTCTCATTTCTCTTGCAGAGGTTTTTGCTCAGCTTTCCCTGCTGCAGGCAAACCAGCACATGTTTAACAACTTTTCTGGGTTAGGTTATATCCCAACAACTCCTGAGCTTTGCTTTGGCCTCCCTGGATCCCAGACCTGGGGGTTCATCAGTGTCACATCCAACAGAGTTCCAAAGGCACCCTGTGAGGGAACTCCAGCTTTAGGAGGAGGGAAGGGGAGGAAATGAGGCAGAATGTTCTGTCTGTAAAGAATTGCAGCATTTTGGAGCAGAATGAGGCTGGCCATAGGTCAGGAGTGTTCACGGGTGAATCTCATGTTTATAGCTATTAGAAAAGAGCTGGTAAAACATGAGAGACATCTCAAAACCCGCTGGCACCATCCCTAACTCCTTGTGGCCGTGCTTGTCTGTGCAAAGAACATTTCTCACTGCTCCCTTCCCTCTGTGTGTCCAGGTGCTGCTCCTGCCACGCTGCTGCCCATCCTGCTGGGGGCCCTGGCGGGCTGTGCAGCCCTGGGCACTGCTTTCATGGGGCTGTGGCTGCACCAGCGGCAGAGAGCCAAGCCCAGCCGTCATCCCCCGCCTGGAGAATTCCACGGGCTGTGATCCCAGCAGCTGAACTGCTCCTGCAGCTCCCCCAGCCACCAGAGAAGCAGCTGAGTTTGCTTTGCTTCTGTAGAGCTCCTGCTGACCAGGGAGCAGGAGATGCCACCTCTGTCCCGAGCCTGCCTCTCCTCCCCCCCTTCCCGTGTGCATCAGAGCCCCAGGCTGCAGGGCAGAGGAGGAATGGCTGCAGTGCCCCGGCTGCCAGGGCCAGGCTGGGCACAGCAAGGGCCAGCAGAGGGGAGAGCAGGGGGCAGGAGAGCCAGGGAGATGCAGCCCTGTGTGTGCCCCGGAGCTGCCACCAGGGAATGAGAGGTGGTGGGGAAGAGGATGGAATTGGGTGTGTGGACAGGAGCCAGAGCCTCAGAGATGTGTCCCCTCGGATTTACAGCTTCTCTCACCTCCCAGGAGCCAAGTGCCTCCCTCCTTGCCCTTTGGCCCTGTTGCTGTTTTCTCCAAGTCCCCACGAATGGTCAGAGAACTCCAGCAGCAGAACCTGCTGGAATGCACTGAGGAAAGGCATCCATGGCATGGGGACACAAACAGGGCTCTCCTGGGGGCCTTAGGGGGTGGCTGTGGGAGGGCAGCTGTGGAGAGCCCCCTCCAGGCTCCAGCCCCACATCCCCCTGTCCCAGAGGAGCTGGGGCTGCCCCATCCTGTGCAGGACCTCCTGCAGGAGATGCAACAGTGGGAGAGAGAGCAAGGACAGCGCCTCTGGGCAGGGAGGGAGGGAGGGAGGGATGTGCCTGTGCTGGGCACGACCAGCAGGACCTCACCTCCTGCCCTCAGAGCTGGAACTCCTGAGCTGTTGGCCCAGAAAGGCCCCTGGAAGGTGTGGGGAGGGAGAGAAGCAGCAGCTGCTGCCCCTCTGCAGCCGTGGGCTGAGCGTTCCCCTCCTCCTGAGCTCTGCAATAAACCTGAGCCTGCCGTGTTTGTCTGCTCTGTGCCTGCACGGGAGGGAATGGGGCCCCCTGTCCTTGTCCCCAGCTCCAGAACTGTGTGGGCAGCTGGGAGGGGAGCAGGGCATCACTCCAGGTGGGCACTCCTGGGCAGTGCCCAGGAATTGGCAGCAATCCCCTTCTAATTGGGGATTTTCCTCTCTAAACGCTGCAGAGCCTTTTTTCCCCATTTTTTCCCTTCTTTCCTTAAAAGAAGGGAGTGCACTGCCAGAACCCCTCGGTGTAACACAAGTTACTCACATTTCACCTGGGTCAGGCTTCCTCCAAGGATTTCCTCAACATTCTGCCACAGAACTAAAAATCCCAGGTCAAGGCTTGCTGGCAGCGGGACAATTACCCTGCAGCAGTGCTAATTATTATTTGTACTGCAGTAGCTGAGGAAATCAGCTCCACCTTGTATTTGACACTGAGCTACCTCCAGAGAGAGCTGAGGCATTAAAGACACAAATGCACAAGAGCCAGATGAGAGTTTTTAACCCCTGTTCAGCTGAAGGTGTGTGTGCTGCTCCTGTGCTCACATGGTGAGGGTTAAACTGCTCTGACCAGCCTGTGCTCCTCCAAACACCCACTCCCAGGGAGATTTTATTTTAACCCCGAGGGAACTGCTCTGGTTTGCCACATTTCTGGTATTTCTGCTGAGGTTTGTTCTCAGCCTCATGCACTCATGTGCCAGTTCTGGTGATTTGAGGTTTTTCCTGTTCTTTATCTTTCTAGAGTGGTTTTTTCTACCTCTCCATCCAGCTACTTCTGGGGGGTTTTTAAACTCAGTTTTTCATCTTTCCAGAGTGTCTTCCATGTCTCCATCTAGCTACTTCTGGGTTTTTTCCCCCTCTGTTCTTTCTGGAATGTTCTCCACCTCTCCATCCAGCTATTTCTGGGGGCAGTTTTCCTCTGTTCTCTCTGGAGTGTTTTCCACATCTCTCAGGTACAATTCTGCCTGGTGGATTTCTCTGTTCCCTCCAAGCCTTACCCTGCCCCAGTCCCCACCTCCCTTTCCCCCAGGCTGTGCCGATTCCTCAGCTGAGGAATCCCACCCTCACTGAAGGCTTGTCCTTTGCACCTGGAATTCTTGGAGGATTTGCCCACCCAGAGCTGGATATGAGTGAGCAGAGCCACGCTGCCAGGCTGGAGCTGAGCCAGGTGTGAATATTCAGAATTCACACAGGTTTGAATTCACTGAAGGCTTCTCCTTTGCACCATTTCCCATCTGGAATTCTTGGAGGATTTGCCCACCCAGAGCTGGATATGAGAGGGCAGAGCCACGCTGCCAGCCTGGAGCTGAGCCAGGTGTGAATATTCAGAATTCACACAGGTTTGAATTCACTGAAGGCTTCTCCTTTGCACCATTTCCCACCCGGAATTCTTGGAGGATTTGCCCACCCAGAGCTGGATATGAGAGGGCAGAGCCAGGCTGCCAGGCTGGAGCTGAGCCAGGTGTGAAAAGCAGAATATGTGAGCAGCCACACTGAGGATCCTCCCCTTGGCAGGAGCTGCCAGGGCTGCCCTGGGGTGGGTCCCCACCTCCCCGGGCAGGGCAGGAGGAGCTCCGGTGCCTCCCCAGCAGCAGGCAGAGCCAGCTGTGCCATGGGCACGGAGCGGGGCGGGCTGGGCAGCCTGACCGTGTTCAGCAAGGAGGATTTCGAGGATGAGTGGCTGCGAGTGGCCAGCGGGGGCTTTGGCCACGTGTACCAGGTGAAGCACAGGAGGTGGAGGACGGTCTATGCCGTGAAGTGCTCCCCGTACCTGCTGCAGGACTCCAGCGTGGACAGGTAACCCCTGCTCCGCTCTGGCCACCCCAGCTGGAGGGATTGGGGGATAAAACTCGGCAGGAAGGAGCTTCTGCTCCTTGGGAAGGGCTGGGTACCCAGAGGGAGTGGGGAATTGGAGTTCTGCCTTTCCCTGTCTCGTGTGGATGTGCAAAGGGACACGGGGAATAGAGCAGGGCTGAGCCTGGGGCTGAGGTCAGCACCTTACACGTGGATTACAGCAGCCTGGTGGGTGATTTACAGCTGCCACTGGACACTGGGGCTGAGGTGCAGCCATCAAACGGAATTAATCACCAAAAGCACCAGGTTTAAAGACAAGGGGCAGAGGATTTACAGCTGGTTTTGCTGCCCTGCTCCTGTAGCCTCCAGACATCTCTTTCCTCTCCGTGGGGCACCTGCAGCTCCTCTCTGCCTCTTGCTCTGTCTCTTCTGGGGCCCACCTTGACTCTGGAGATGGAGCAAGGCCAGGCAATCACAACCACTGCTGATAACACATCCAATACAGGCAGAGCTGATGGAAAAACAGCAGAGTTGATGGACTCATTTAATTTAAAATTTTATTCTCTTCAATTTGGAAGGATCCTGCCTGGATAAAAATCTCACTCTTGTGATTTCTTGTTACGGGCAACAGCTGAGTTCAGACTGAGCACTGACTGTCCTCAGTTTGCTCTGCAGATTCTACATCTGCATTTTGTTCTTTTTTGTGGGGGGGAAAAAGAGTCAAATAATGATTTTTAATTCTGTATCTTATCAATTGTAGTAAAATACCCGAGATTCCTCAACCCACAGGTAGGTCTCACTGTGAGGAGCCTGGCAGAAGATTTTGCTTGGCTGAACCATTTTAGATCAATTAAAGGCCTGGCTTATTGCTGGCAGCTCAGCTCCGTTCCCAGGGTGTGCTTTTTAGAGGCACTCCTGGCCCTTTGCTGCTCGGCTGCTCCCCCAAACCCGTCGAGCAGGTCGGGAGGGGTGAGCCTTTGGAGAATTTGGAGAAACAGGTCTGCCAGAGCTGGCAGCCAGCAGCCGTGCCAGGCTTCCCCTGGGAGCAGAGTCAGCGTGCCCAGGGACAGAGCTGCAGGCACAGGAGGAGCTGCAGGAGCGGCCAAGGCATGGCACGGAGCTGTGCCCGCTCCTGGCATCCTGCTGCCAGGGAAACACTGGGAATTCCATGGCACCACGGGGTGCTCTGGGCTGGGAGCAGCCTTAAATCTCATCTCAGTCCTCCCTGCCCACTCCTGGCATCCTGCTGCCAGGGAACACTGGGAATTCCATGGCACCACAGGGTGCTCTGGGCTGGGAGCAGCCTTAAAGCTCATCTCAGTCCTCCCTGCCGAGGCCAGGGGCACCTTGCACTGCCCCAGGCTGCTCCAGCCTGGCCTTGGACACTTCCAGGGATGGGGCAGCTGCTGGGAATTCCATGCCAGCCCCTCGCCACTCTCACAGGGAAGGATTCCTCCCCATCTAACCCTGCCCTGGGGCAGTTTAAAGCCATTTCAGCAGTGTCACAAGCACAGGCTCTCTGTCCTCACTGCTAAGGACTGAAACAAGGGCAAGATTTCATCTCTTTTCCTGTGGTGGCTGAATGAACCACCAAATAAACCTCAGCTCACCGTGAGAAGTCACAACACCATCCATGTCAGATTTTAATCTGCAAAAGATCCCTGTGTGGCAGCATTATCATCAACTCCAGGGGGAATTTGGGGTGAATCTTTTTGGGGTAGGCAGTGCTCAGAAAGGCTGGGTGTCACTAAGTGACTGCAGAGTTACTGGGCCTGTGAATCAACTGATGAAATTTCTTGCTCCCACTGTATTGTTTATTTTTTATTTTCAATTTTCCAGGACCAGCATGAACTGTCTAATGGAGGAGGCAAGCAAGATGGAGAAAATCAAATTCCAGCACATTGTCACCATCTACGGGGTGTGCAACAGCCCTCTGGGGATAGTGATGGAGTACATGGCCAGGGGCTCCTTGGAGAGAATCCTCCCCACCCACAGGATGTCCTGGCAGCTGAAATTCAGGGTGATCCATGAGATGGGCTTGGCCATGAATTTCCTGCACAGCATGAGCCCTCCTCTGCTGCACTTGGACCTGAAGCCAGGGAATGTCCTCCTGGATGGGAACATGCACGTCAAGGTAGGGCCATCACTCTCATCAGAGCCAGGCAACTTCTGCCAGGCAGGCCAGGGCCCAGTAAATCAGGTTCTGCAGGAACAGCCCATGAAAGAGTGACCTGGGGGTGCTCAACAAGCAGCTGCTGAGCTGTTCTCAGCACCACACAGGGACTCTGGGCCAGCCCTGGGAACTTAGGGCTCCAGCTGGGCTCGGTGGCTGCAGGTTGTCAGGGTTTTGTCACGCTCCAGCTGCTCTCACCTCCTCCTGCCCCTGATCCCCGAGATGGGCAATGTCTGGGTGACAGCAGGAGGGAGAGTGTGAGCAGTTTGGGGCAGCTTCCCTGTTCCTGCTTGCAGATCTCCGACTTTGGGCTGTCCAAGTGGATGGAGCAGTCCAGCAGGATGCAGTACATCGAGAGCTCAGCTCTGAGGGGCACCCTGAGCTACATCCCCCCCGAAATGTTCCTGCAGAACAGCAAACCCCCGGGGATCAAGTACGATGTGTACAGGTGAGGGCTGGCCCGGGGCCCCCAGGGGTGTCCCCAGGCTCTGGCACCCAGCAAGGGGGGCTGGACACTGCCTCAGTTGGTTTAAATTCTGCTTTTCTGCCTCCTAGAACGTGGGGAACACACTGGGGTGCCCTGACCTCAGTGGTGAGGCTGAGGGAGGGGGGTTCTCTGTGGATAATCATCATCCCAATGCACCCTCCCAGGCTGCACTGCCCCAGGAGCCATCACACCCCGTTCCCATGGGAAGGAGTGAGGGCAGAGCCCACACAGCCAGTGCTGCTCTTTCAGCACAGTCCCTGCTGAGATTGCTTCTAAAACAATTCCAATATTGGCTTATCTGCCTCAGTGTTCAGCTTCATTTTGGTCAGGAGCCGGCAGAGAAGAGATTTCAGCTTGGCTTTTGCCCTTTTGGGTGAGGAGCTTTGCAGCACATTCACACGAGCTCCATGTCCATGTCTGGAAATTCCTCAGCTCCTTGGCCTTTGCAGCACAGAGGGCAGAGGGAAGAGGGAAAGGAGGATTTGCAGGGCCACGGGAACTTGCAGGAGCCAAGGGCTCGAAACCCCAATGTGAATAAAGTGGAAAAAGGCACTGAGAGCCTGACTTTGCCAGGAAAGGCTCCAAGTCACTGATTCACTGCTCAGACCCCTTGGAGGGCGATGACCCCACTCTTAAGGGAGATGCATGAGGCAGAACCACAGGGCGTGATCCTTTTGGCCAGGGGGATGAAATCCTTCTGCTCTGGGAGATGAAATCCTTCCTCCTGAAGAACCTCCCTGCTGATCTCCCCATCTCTCCAGAAGGCAGAAGCAGTAAGTGCTTCTCATGTCCAAGTGCTCACACTCTCTCCTCTCCCGCAGCTTCGGCATCGTCATCTGGGAGGTGCTCATGCAGAAAAAGCCTTACACAGGTAAACACAAACCCTGCACCCCTGGAATGTCTGCCCCAGCCCTCTTCCCAGGCAGAACACCCAGAGGGTGCTGCATTTTTCCAGGGGCCAACATGATGGCCATCATCGTGAAGGTGGCAGCGGGGAAGAGGCCGGGGCTGGAGCTCGTCAGGGACGACTGGCCCGGGGAGTGCCACCAGATGGTGGACCTGATGAAGAGGTGCTGGGACCAGGACCCCAAGCAAAGGCCCAGCTTTGCAGGTGGGACTGGGGTGTGGGTCAGCCAAGGGTCAGCCCCGTGGGTTGGTAAGCAGGGTTTTGTCCCATTTTCCCAGTGCCACCTGCGAGGTTTAACAGCTGAGTGCCCTTCTGCTGTCACACATCCCCTCAGCCCTTCTCCCTCCCTTCCCACCTGGGTCCTGCCTGGCTCTGGAGCTGGGGCAGCCTGCACAGCTGAACTGCCCTGCCCTGGCAGATATCCCCGTGGAGACAGACGTGCTGCTGGCTCTGATCCAGAGCCTGGTGCAGGACCCGGAGAACGAGCGCCTGGTCAGGAAGATGTCCCACAAACCGGCCATCTCCAGGAGCCAGCAGGTGAGCAGAGCCCCCTGCGCCTCTCAGGAAACTCCTCTGAGCCTGCCCCTTGTTCTGACCAGACCTTGAGGCTCCTTCCCCTCCCAAAGGAGCACCTCAGCACCTTCACAGGGTGTCTGCACAGGCTGTGCCCCTGTAATTCATGTATGGGGATGAGACACCTGCAAATTAATTAACAAATGCACTAAATTATAAATAGTCAGAGAAGAAAACCCTTTCCTGGACCTGCCCAGATGAATTTGGTTTATCATGGTGGCCTCAGTCACTAAAAGAAACTCAAGCAAACACAGAATCACAGGCTTCTGTTCACGGCACAAATCCGAGGATGTTCCGCTTTGAACAACTCTTACAGAATTTTTTTTTAAAATAGTTTGAAATCCCCATGTTTCTCTGGCTGAGAAAAAAATCAGCTTCTGGATAGTCATGATGTAATCCTGGGTACTGGAGTAAATATGCCTAGAAAACAGGGAGAGATGGGAGTTGGGAATTGTTGGTGTTTAGAGGGTTTTGCCAAGCTGTGCAAGAAACCCGAGGCCTGAAGAAGCAGGGGCTTGGGGGTCCCTAAACAACAACGGAAATCATTTTGGGATGCTGCCATGCAGTCAGGAAGCAGAATATGGGTGTGTTTGGGAGCAAGTGAGCACAAGGAGGAAAAGCTCATGGGTACCCAGAGATCATCTTCAGGCTCCCCCATTCCTGCTGTGTCGTGATTGGCTTAGCTGAGTTTTGGGTGCAGAAACAGGATTGGATAAAAAGCTCTCAAATGATAACACAAAACTGCAGAGGACTTTGTGCAAACGTTACAGAATGCAAATAAACACTGTGTTTTATCCTTTTCCTTTCCTCCTTTCTGAAAACAAGGGTGACAAAGAGGAGCTCGCCTTCCCCCGAGACACCAGGAGTGGAGGTAAGTAGGGGACTGGCTTTAGAATTGAAAATGAAAGAAGGGGAAGCTAGAAAAGTTGTTTGTTTTGTTGTAGAGGGATGTGGCTCATAAGGTTTTCCATGTGGGGGACACTTTAAAGTAAGGAAAATTTTAAGTTAAGGAAAATGAACTATTCAGGAAATAGGTACTGTGAGAGAGAGGCCAAATGTCCCGGGGCATGTCTGGCCTTACTTTACATTCCTTATCTCTCAAATGACTCCATTCCATGTTGTCCTACAGAGAGTCACAAGCTCTCCCTCCCTTCCTGGGAGTTTTTCACTCTTTTTCTCCCTTTAGGAAAGGACCCCCAGGAGGTTCCTCTCCCACCTCCACACCGGGAGGCCGGCCTCCCGGAGGAGCTGGGCCCCGAGGAGCTGGGCAGGGTGCAGGAGAACGGCCTGACCCTGCTGCACCTGCTGGTGCTGCAGGGCCACGCGGGCAAGGTGCGCTCGCTGCTGGGCCGCGGGGCCGGCGTCAACGGCGCAGCGGGCGGCGGCTGCACCCCACTGCTGCTGGCCGTGCAGCGCCGGCTGCCCGAGCTCTGCGCCGTCCTCATCGAGCACGGCGCCGACGTCGACGCGGCCGACGAGGACGGCTGGAGCCCGCTGCACTTCGCGGCCCAGCACGGCGACGACCGCACGGCGCGGCTGCTGCTGGACCACCGGGCCCGCGCCGACGCCCAGGAGCGCGACGGGTGGACGCCGCTGCACCTGGCGGCGCAGAACAACTTTGAGAACGTGGCGCGGGTGCTGCTGTCCCGCCAGGCCGACCCCAACGCGCAGGAGGTGGACGGCAAGACCGCCCTGCACGTGGCCGCGTGCTTCGGGCACGTCGGCCTGGTCAAGCTGCTGGCCAGCCAGGGGGCCGACCTGGAGAGGAAGCAGAAGAACCTCAGGACGCCGCTGCACGTGGCCGTGGAGAGGGGCAAGTTCAGGGTGGTGCAGTACCTGCTGAAGAACGGCATCTCCGTCAACAGCCTGGACCAGAACCACTACAGCGCCCTGCACCTGGCCGTGGTCAGGGGCAAGTACCTGATCTGCGAGAAGCTCATCAAATACGGGGCCAACGTGGAGCTGAGGACGGACAAAGGCTGGACCCCCCTGCACCTGGCGGCCTTCAAGGGGCACATCGAGATCATCCGGCTGCTGAAGGGCAGCCGCGCCCGGCTGGATGCCAAGGGCGCCATGGACTGGACGCCGCTGCACCTGGCCACGCGCTACGGGGACGAGCCCGTGGTGGGCGAGCTGCTGCGCTGCGGGGCCGACCCCAACGCGGCCGAGAGGTCCCGCTGGGCCCCCCTGCACTTCGCCGTGCTCAGGGGCTCCTTCCTCAGCGTCATCAACCTCCTGGAGTGCCAGGCCGACGTCAACGCCAGGAACAAGGTGGGCCGGACCCCGCTGCACCTGGCCGTGCTCAAGGGCAACATGGCCATCATCAAGACCCTGCTGAAGGCGGGGGCCCTGCTGGACGTGGAGGACATCACGGGGTGCACGGCGCTGCAGCTGGCCGTGAGGCACCAGCGGGACAACATCGTCACCCTGCTCCAGGGCAAGGAGGCCTCGGGGAGCCAAGCTGGGAACAGGACTCTGAGCGAGGCGAAGACACCCAGGCTTACCCCAGCAAGGACAGATCTGTAAATTCACCAGCTCTGGAATCTGCAGCTTGAGCTTTCCCACATCAGCTGTGATGCCTCAAAGCACCTTGTCCCGTCCCCTGCTGATTGCAGGAAAATATTTGCCCTTTTTAAATGGAAGTTTTTAAGCGTGAACACTCAGAGAGTAAAAGAAAATGAAGTTATTTGATGGCAAGTTCTTTTCCAAGCTTGTAGAACGTTTGGCTCGGTGATACTTTAGGCAGTGCTTCCCTCCTGAATCCTTCCTGAGCAGGGATTTATGCACCCCCTGTTCACGCAGGCAGTGCTGAAGCTGTGCACAGCACACACAGCTTTTATTGCTTTCATTCCATGTTTTCCTACAGAGAAAATTGGTGTAAAATGGCCCTGGCACAGGTGGGAATTGAATCGTGAGATTCTCACCTGCTGCTGGCACAGCAATGTGTCAGATTCCCTGACATCTCCTTTCTGTAACAAGACTGAAATAAAACAAGGCAGGGAGGAAAAATCACTCAGAGTATTGAAATGGATGCAGCACGGGGAACAGAAATTCCAGAATAATCACACAGGAGATCTGGCTGCTTGCAGGTCAAGGTTTGAGTCGTGTCTCTGGGGGGAAATAACTCCTGGTTTCCTTCAGGAAGATGTTGCAGAGCTCGATCAGTCCTGTGAAAAACATCATCTTGGATTTGATTCCCTGGTGACAGCGAGAGCCCTGGTGTGCAGCTCTGACAGCCCTGCTGTGACTCCTGAGTCCCCAAACGTGCCTGCTGGGAGGGTGACTTGTCATGGCCTCGAGCTGGGAAGAGGCTGAAATAGAAACAAACAACCCCAGCTCTGCAGGGGAGCTGTTACTGCCTGATAACGTGAGATTAAATGGGTTAAAAAGAGGGTTAAAATGCCCAACCTCTACTAATGCAGGTTTCATTTTATATTAACTTAAGGTTTTGATGTGTATTGTATTCAAACCCAGTTTTTCACCGTGCCTTGGCACCAGAGCCTTTAGACATCATTTGAAATAAATTGTAATGAAATGATTCATTTTTAACATTTGCCATTGGTGAAGTGGGGAGCTGGGCAGGTTATGAAATGCTGGTGACATTTTGGGTTGCAGGGAGTGTAAAAAATTGACTTTTTTATTGCAACCACCAAAAAAACCACCCCAAAATGCTTGGCATTTCCCTGATTTACCTGCTCTTGATATTCCCTAATTTCATCCAAGGAGGAAAGGCCTGGCTGAAGGAATTCCTGGGAAGCTCAGACCTTCCTGCGCAGCTCCTTCCCTCAGCTTCAGCTGTATTGATTCAGCAAATGTCTCCCCTGCTCGGTGTCATTTGAAATATTTACCCAGAAAAACAGAAATCCAATTGCCACACGATTCAGCAGCTCCTCTCTGTCCCCGCTCCGGCAGAAAAACAAAACTCAGCTCCTATGTCATGGAATGTTCTCTACAAGAGCTTAATTAAATTTATAATGAAAATAACAGGGGATTAAGAAGACACGAGGGAAATACATTGCTCTTGCAGAGCATTCCAGAGGTGATAGAAGCAATTTGCAGAGAAAATTACCTGTTTGCTGCTCAGTTTCTATAGAAATTAAATGAGTCTTTACAAACTCTGGAAAAGTGCATTCCAGCCTCCGCTTTGTGACTGTGCAACTTGCAGCTAATTTCTAAAATTATTCGTGGATCTCCATCCCCCCTCTGGTTTTTTTTTTTTTTTCTCTTTCCCCTTTTTCAACTCCACTTCAGTCTTTTGTCCCTGCTGATAAATCTGCTGCTGATTCTCTCACCTTCTTCCCCAAAGTTCCAGCCCAGGCAGCTCCTGGCAGGGCACGGCAGCAGCAGCAGGGCACAAACCTCCTAAAAGGTTTAGATTCCAAAAGATCAAAATCCTTGGCCCTCATGCCTCAAAAATTGTGGGTTTGGGGTGCCCAGAGCTGCCTGGGTGAGCAGGGTGGTGCTGCTGATGCTGGCAGGGAGCTGTGGAGTGACTGAGTGCTGCCCTGAGCCCCCTGTGCTGCAGCAGCCCTGACACCCTGGACCACGGGGAGATTCCACACCAACTGCTCTTCACAGCCCTCACAGAACCCCAGCACGACAGAAAAGCAGAGGGGGGAAATGGAAGGTCCCTTAAAGCTGATCTGGCTGCAGCCCTGCTCCCTGCTGGAGCTCTGTCAGTCCTGGGTGTGCTTTGGCCTTGAGAGCAACAGGATTTGTCTTTCCAAGCCAGCTCTGGGGCTGCTGGTGGATCAAACCAGCACTGGGACAGAAAAGAAACAACAGGAAGGATTCCACTGAGTGATGGATGGAGAAAGATTTTTGCTTTTACAAATAAACTGTAGGTTTGCTGAGAAATGAAATTAGACATTGAGAGATGAAAGAAACAATGGGGAAGAAAAACCCCTAAATTCCATAGGAATGAAAAATGAAAAGGGAGGGTTGTACATTAGAGGGGAATCTTTGGGATCAGGTGTTCTGGGGAGTCTGAACCTCTCAAGCACCTCAGCCATGGGGAAAAAAACCCCTAAATTCTGTAAGAATTAAAAATGAAAAGGGAGGGTTGTACATTAGAGGGGAATATTTAGGATCAGGTGTTCTGGGGAGTCTGAACCTCTCCAGTACCTCAGAAATGGGGAAAGAGAGAAGGGAAATGTGGCTGGAAATTGGGATAAAAACAAGGCTGCATCCTCCAAAAACGTGAGAGACCCCAGGGGATGCCCCATGGCTCTGCCTTGATTGGAATAAAGCCAAAGCACTCCTCTGTCTCCTTCTTGGACACAAACCTCTGGTGTTTGGGGGTTCATTTTCCTACCAGGCTGCCTGCCCTCCCTCTGCATCCCCTCCATCCAGGACATCCCTGGGGAAAGGGAAGGGACTTCCAGCACCCCGTGCTCCCCACAAGCAGCACACCAAGAAACTCAGAGCAAATCCATCACCAGAGCAGGGGATGCTTCAGGAGGGGCTGGCACTGATTTCCTGAGTGCTCTCAGTGCTGGGTCTGACTGTAATACAAATCCTCTGATGTAGAACCCCTTTGAAGGGGAGAAGCTTGTTGTGATGAAAACGTGGCTGTTCCAGTGAGAAGTGTGGCTCTTCTGGGGGGGAAAGGCTCCCAGGAAAATGCTTGGAACTGAATTTGGATAAATCCACGTTTTGCATTGCTCCTGCTTCCCAGTGACTGTGATTTGTTTGTTTGGCAGTGCTGCAATTATGCAGATATGGGATTAAATTAAAATTAAAATAATGCTGCATTTTAGAGGAAAAGAGATCTGAATAAATACAGCTTGTGGAGGGGGGGAACCCTTATTTTTAGCAGGAATGCTTGTTTTTTTCCATAGCCCCTTAGGTGTGGAAAATCAAGATGTTTCTGACAGCAATGATGTGAATGTAGGAGGCAGTGATTTTAATGTAAGAAGGAATAGTGAATTCTCTGTGTTTCTTTTTCTTACAAGGAGGTGGCTGTAGGCTCTGTGCTGTGGCAGACGTCAGTGTGAGACGTGCCAGGCTCCTGCTCAGCCTCTCCCTGGCCTGCCAGGATTCCTCCTGCCCCCTCCCCGGGCCATCCAGCCCGTCCCTGTGCTCTCCCCAGCCCCAGGGAGGGGCTTTGTCCCTTCCTTTGCAATAAAACCACGCTCTCCCCTCCAAAAGCTGCTCCCACCCAGCTCCATCAGTGCAGGTGTGAGCTGCACTTCCATTAGAATAATGGGAAAGGGCCTGGCTGGGAATCAAGGAGCTCTTGCTGTTTGCTCCTAGCAGGCAGCTCATCCCCAGCAAGTTCAACATCTTTTGATCAGCTGCTGCTTTCCTCTCCTGTGGCTCAGAGCACAGCAGGGAACCCTTCTCCTGTGCAATTTGCTGCTGGCCTCCTTCTCTTCTTTGGGGAAAAAAACACAAAACACACAAGCCCGAGCCCAGAAGTGATTGTTTGTAAAGCCTGAGGTTCTTGGCAGTGAGAGGTGGAGTTCAGCTCGGTGGGGACAGTTTGGGGAGGAGATATCACAGTTCAGGCTCTCATTTTGGCAGTTCAGAGCTCCTCACAACCTCTGTGGCCTTGGGAGAAATCTTTTGTACCCAAACAAAGCCCAGGAAAAGATCTGCTGCCCAGCCTGGGTCTGGGGGGTCAGGGAACCATGGAATCTGTGAGTCCAAGGAGCTCTTCCTGAGGCAAGGATTGCTGCTGCCCACAGCAGCCTGGGAGGAGCAGAAAACCACCCTGGGGCATCCCTGCTCTGAATTTCCCTTTAAAAAATTATCAGGTACAGGGATCACCTCCAAATGATCCAGGAGAAAAATCCAGAGAGCACAACTGAGCTCCCCATCCTGGAGGGAATGTCTTCTGAATAAAGAAATAAATGATGCCCACCAGCCTTGCTGGGTAGAAAATGTCCTGTTAAAGACTCCCAGTCCATCTGGAGCAATTAGAGAGGGGAGCATTAGGCCAGGTCAGCAATCAGGAGGGGCAGTAATTAGCTGCAGCAAGGGCTAAAAGGAGCCTTTGTTTGGGCTGCAAGGCCGTGGCTTCAGAAGGAAAAGGGAAATGTTACAGAAAACTCACCTTGGGCAGAGCTGAGCTCTGGGGCATTTCTGGCCTGGCTCCTTGGCACTGCCCCTGCTCCCCAGCAGCAGCCTCTCCTCAGCAGGGCACAGCTGCCTCCTCATCAGCAGCAAGGTTTTATTGCTATTCTTTGGGCAAACCCTTAATATCTGCTCCAAGCAGAGAAAAAAAAATCCTTACATGGCATTCAGGGAATTCATTTCCTCGCCTTGGAAAAGGCTGCAGTCCACCAAAAGGTTTTGCTGAGGCTGCCCTGCCTTTGTTTTGTTTAAGTCTTTGTTTTGTGAGGATTTCTCCCAGGATTTCTCCCAGGAGAGCTGAGCTGGGCTCTTTGCTGCCCACCGTGCTGCTCCTTTTGGCTGAGCAGGTCAGGTTCTGCTCCAGGGAATGCTGGAAAATGCCACAGACCCATGAGCCCACTCAGACATTAAAAAGTGGCAAGGAAAAAATCAACAACTGACATGAGAGAGAGAGACAAACCCAGAGAAAAGGTGGAATTCATCTGAAATCCCAGGAGCTTGGAAAATGCTGCTTGTGAGGTCATTTTGGGAGCCTGGGGCAGCTCCTGGGATTCCTGCTGCATCTCCTTGGCCCCACAGAATCCCTGATGCTGGAAAGGGTCTCCAAGTTCATCTTTTCCAACCTTTTTTCCATCCCAGCCAGGACAGCAGGGAAGGGCTTGCCCAGCCCTGGGATTCACCTGGAAAATCTGGGCCAGGGTCTGGCCTCACTGGGATTGCAGGCTGAGGGGGGAAATTCCAGATTGGGCCTGAAACACCAGCATGGACTGGGGAGGATTTGGGAATTTGGGAGGGTTGGGCAGCTGGAGGGTGAGTGTGGCTGCAGGAAGAGCCTCTGGCCCATGAGCTAGAGCTGGCAGTGAGCTGGTGCAGCCCCCTGCAGCCCCTGGGATGTCACCCCAGGGCTTTAAATGCCCCTTCCCAGCTCTGCCAGCCGGGCTGGGTGAAGCAGTGTCTCAGTCACTCTGCTCATGGAACACTTCCTTTGGCTTTTTTTCTTTTTGTAATTAAGAAGGAGGCAGAATTTACTGTGATTTTCCCTGCTGTCTCTGAATCACAGGCCCTCCAATTTCACTGCCTGTAATCTTCCCCAGCCACTCTGGCCTGGGCTTTGAAGAGATTTAGGGCTTGTTTATCACAAAGGCAATCAGACATGCTCCTTCCCAGACACCCTGGAACTGCCAGGGAGCTGAATGTTCCCTTGGCTGGGGGGCTCAGACACAAAGCAGAGCTAACCAGGTTACCAGGCACTACCTGAGCCCTGCCTGTCCTGCCCTCCCAGCAGCCCCAGGTGGGCATTTCAATGTAAACATGATGCAGGAATGTGTCCTGGAGCATCTGCCACCAGCTGGGAACATGCACAAACTCCATTGCTGCTGCAGGAAATTGCCAGCCCCGATAATTCAGACATGAATCTGCATCCCCAAGGTTAATTTGGTGTGACTTTGGCTCGGGCTGCAGCCTCCAGGAGCTGAGCCCCTGCTGCTGGCCTGGCAGAGGGGCAGGGACACAAAGGCACCAGGGTTTCCCCCGGGGTTTGGGGAGGATGGAAGTTTGACAGGAGTCTCACAGAGATGTGTGCTGGGCAGGAGGGTTTTTGAATGGAGAATCTTGGTGCTGTGGTCTGCTTGAGGTGTTGGGGCACAGGTTGGACTCGATGTTCTCAGAGGTCTCTTCCAACCTCATCATTCTGGGATTCTGTGATCTGAAGAAGGCATAGAAATGAAAGCAAATTTTGATCCAGAAGAAAGGAATTGCTGAGCCAGCCTGACTGGCTAACCAAGGAGCAAAGGGTGTGTTAGTGAGAAGGGGTTTTATGGCTCAGAGCAAAGGATAAACCCACCCCAAACAAGGAGATGTTTGTACCAAGCACAAAGAGAGCACAGGCAAACAAGGCACAAATGTGGCAAGGAGAAAAAAGGGCTCAGAATTTCCCAGTGCAAGAAAAGTGAAAAACAACTTCTGGCTGAAACTGTGATGTACTGGGTGTGAGGGACTGGAGAGCAGTGCCATGGATGTGGGAATGACAGGAGTTATGAGAGGCTGTAGGTGACAGTTAAGGGGTAGATTGGCTCTGCTGGGTGAAGATGCTCAGCAAAGAAAAGGATGGAATGCACTGGAACCTAAAGAAAACTTTATAATGCATTTGTAACCAAAAGAAAAGTAGATCATGCACTGTAACCTAAACTCAGGGTGTCCAGGCCTGCCTGCAGCTGGAGCTGACAGCTGTGGGCACAGCTCTGTCACCCACCACCCTGGGCTGCTGTGACATCCTGGATACAATAAACTGCATTTTGCAATAAACTGCATTTTGTAATAAGCTGCATTTTGAAGAGCTGCCTGGAGTCCCACATCCCTCACTTCAGCTCTTACATCTGTGTTTCTGCTCCCAGCCCCCCTCAGCAGGTTCTGGGGCCCTTCCCCAGCTCAGTTCTGGGTCGAACCCACCCATTTTCATCATTCCCCCAGGGTTCCCTGGCAGGGAACGCAGCCCACGGCCCAGAGGGAGGCAGAGGCAGGAGCTCAGCTCTTTAATGTCACAGGATTGTCACTGTTTCATGCCATGGCATTGTCTCATGCCGTGGATTTCATCCAGGGTGGGCTCACCCCTCCCCAGACTCGTCACACACCTGCTGTCACCCCAGACTTGTCACACACCTGCTGCCACCCCAGATTTGTCACACACCTGCTGCCACCCCAGACTCGTCACACACCTGCTGCCACCCCAGACTTGTCACACACCTGCTGTCCCCCCAGACTCATCACACACCTGCTGTCCCCCCAGACTCATCACACACCTGCTGTCCCCCCAGACTCGTCACACACCTGCTGTCCCCCCAGACTCGTCACACACCTGCTGTCCCCCCAGACTTGTCACACACCTGCTGCCATCCCAGACTCGTCACACACCTGCTGCCACCCTAGACTTGTCACACACCTGCTGCCACCCCAGACTTGTCACACACCTGCTGCCACCCCAGAGCTGGCCCTGCTGTGAGCACAGTCCCCCCGTGCCACCTCCCTCTGCAGGACCCCCAGCAGCTGCTCTGCCACCTTCGCTGGGGTTTTTCCAGCCAACTCAAAGGATGGTGCCAGCTCAAAGTCACTTTTGTGTTTGACAGGAGCTGTCCCAGGGGGAGGAAGGTGCTCAGAGGAGATGTACATGTTTGTTTAGCCTGGCACTGGCTGCCCATTTCTCCACACAGACGAGCTCCCAGCTCATAACCTGTCTTGTTCAATCAGATTTGCAGCTCCCGCTTTCCCTGGAAGCTTTGTACATTTTCCAGCTGGTGATTTGACAGAGCTCTCTGAACTCACACTCAGGAGCTGCTCAGAGACTCTCTGTGTTGCTGTTAGCACTCGGAGACGAGATTGCATTTCTGGCTGATGTCAGTTTGGGCTCCTCTTGCTTTTTTTCACACGGCCTGGATAAAAACCAATCAGCTCTGTGGCTGCACTCTCAGTCAATATGAACGCTGGCTGTCAGCAAGCCTTTGCTGCAGGGACAAGGGCTGAGGTCATGACCTGGTGTTCTGCCAGGTGAGCTTTGCAGCCCTCCCCATCTGCCCTGCACACAGCTCAGGAGGATTTATGGAGCAGCTGGATACAGACAGGAAGCAGAAACAGCCATGAGGACCCCTGGATTCTGCTGGTTTGTTTTTCCCCATGTGCAGCATTAAAACCCCTCAACACCAGCCGTGGAAGGAGGATCTGGGTGGTGCCTGCTGCTCTGTCCTGCTGTCCTGAGCTCAGGGCAGAGCCTGATGGGGCAGGCTGTGGTCAGGAACTGGCCACCCTTCATATCCTTAAAAATTCATATCCTAAAAATTCATATCCTTAAGAATTCATATCCTAAAAATTCATATCCTAAAAATTCATATCCTAAAAATTCATATCCTTACAAATTCATATCCTTACAAATTCCCCATCCCAAGGCTCCCAGGCTTCTGGGGCAAGAGCTGAGGGTGGCATTGCCCCAGAGGGCTCAGGGCTGCTCTGGGATGGGGTGTGGGGTGAGGGAGGGAGAGGAGGGGATGAAGGCTCCTGTTCCTGCAGTCAGCATCCCTCTGCCCGTGAGGCAGCAGACACAGAGGAGTGTGTCCCCTCCCAGCCAGGAGCTCTGGGGGCTGATTTCCCCACTCTGTTCCACTGAGGAGCCTGCCCAGAGCAGGGGCAGCAGCTGAGCCCCATCCCCCTGCAGAGCCATTTTCCCCAGCTCCCCCTGCACTGGGTGCCTGTTCTGCTGCTGTGCCACCCCTCGTGCCCCTGCTGTGTGCCACCACCTCCCCTGGCAGGCAGGGGCTGGGGTAAAACCACCAAAAACTGCTTTTCTCCGTGTGCTATCACCTCCCTGGCAGGCAGGGGCTCGGGTAAAACCACCAAAAACTGCTTTTCTCCATGTGCCATCACCTCCCTGGCAGGCTTGGGCTGGGGTAAAACCACCAAAAACTGCTTTTCTCCATGTGCCATCATCTCCCTGGCAGGCTTGGGCTCAGGTAAAACCACCAAAAACTGCTTTTCTCTGTGTGCCACCATCTCCCTGGCAGGCTTGGGCTGGGGCAAAACCACCAAAAACTGCTTTTCTCCGTGTGCTATCACCTCCCTGGCAGGTAGGGGCTGGGGTAAAACCACCAAAAACTGCTTTTCTCCGTGTGCCATCACCTCCCTGGCAGGCAGGGGCTGGGGTAAAACCACCAAAAACTGCTTTTCTCCGTGTGCCACCATCTCCCTGGCAGGCAGGGGCTGGGGTAAAACCACCAAAAACTGCTTTTCTCCATGTGCCATCATCTCCCTGGCAGGCAGGGGCTGGGGTAAAACCACCAAAAACTGCTTTTCTCCGTGTGCCACCACCTCCCTGGCAGGTAGGGGCTGGGGTAAAACCACCAAAAACTGCTTTTCTCCATGTGCCACCATCTCCCTGGCAGGTAGGGGCTCGGATAAAACCAGGAGAATTGCTTTTCAGGAGGGCAAGGACAAAGCCCTGCTGTCCCCTCCCTTCCCCGAGGCTGGCAGCGGTGCTGCAGCTGGGCCGGGGGTGCAGTGCCCCTGGCAGGCTCATCAGGGCTGATTGCGTGCCAGGGAGGATGGCAGCAGGGAGGCAGAGCTGCTCGGGGTAAATGTGCTCACTCACTCTCATCAGCCCTCTCCTTCTTCCCGGGCCCAGCATGGCAGCTTGGGGAGGCACGATGTTTTCCTCTCCTTTAAAAGGGTTTTGCTTTGCTTCTGAAGTCTCTTTAAAGGCATTTGTAGGCCTGTTAATTATTCATGACGCCGTAATTATGTTTAGTCCACTGTGATCGCTCTTTCTTTGGTGAAGAAAGTTGTTATTTGTGAGTCAAAAGCTCTTTATGAAGCAGACAGGCTGGTATGTCAGAAAGACTTGAGGGAGCAGTTGGAGTTATTAAAAGAAGCTTTGATTAAAGACAGGGAGTTAATTTAACAAGAGTAACTGGTTTTCTGGATTTTTTTTTTTCCTTGGGTGTGCAGAACAAAGCACACCCAGGGATGTGTCAGGGCTCACCTGGAGCAGCAGGACTCACTCAGGAGCCCCAGGAGATGGGCAGATCATTCCTTTTATCTCTCTTGGGTGCTGTGAATGCCTTTTGTCCACAGGCTTAGAAATGAAATTTGGCTGCGAGGGTGAACCTCAGAGCAGCTGCCTTTGATCCTGCCAGGCTCAGGCCAGACTGGCTGAAAACAGCCTGGTGTGTCCTGTTTGATCTGAAAATATCATTTATTCTGCTGTGTTTGGGAGGGGAAGGGGCTTGGAGCTCCTCATTTTCCCTCTGTCACGGTGGCACTGAGGTGAACCATCCAACAGGGAGAATTCAGCCTCATTTGAACCCAGCAGTTCTGGAGAGTCTGGTTCCTGCATAAACTGAGGGCTTCAGGGCAGGGATTATTCTGTGCTGGCTCAAAACTGAGTAAACCTCTGGGTCTGCAATGCCATTAAACTGAAATTTTAGCTTGTTAGTTCTTGGAGATGGACAGACAGCTTTCCTTCCCAGCAGTGGGAGGGATTCCCTTTGTATTATTATTTTCTTCTTCTTTTATATAAAGAAAATAATCTTTATTTTTAAAGTGCTGATAAGCCTGGCTGAGGCTCGACCTGCACAAACACCAAATCTGGGTGTGCAGCTTGAGAAAACAGTGCAGCAAAAATTGAAATATTCCAAAAGAAAATAATTAAGTCCTCCAGCATGAATCCAGCTGGGCACCTCTGCCTTCCTCCCCTCCCTCCTCCCATCCTCCCCAGCCCTCTCCTGTCTGGAGAGGAGAGATATTTCAGACCATTCCCCCTCTGTCTGTGCCCTCCTGCATCTCTCCTTTCTCCTGTCTGACTCTCGTGGCTGCAGGCAAGGCAAACACCAGAGCTCTCAGGGATGGACTGGGGTGAGGGGGGAAAAAGGAAAGTCTGAGAAGCAAGTCAGAGAAAAGGCCACTCCCAGGTGAGGGCAGCTGCTGCTCTGTGTGTTTGAGCTGGGCAGCAGAGCCAGGGCTCCCTGGAGCCTGAGCCCTCAGAGCCCAGAGTAAAGCAGAACAAAACAGCCAGATCAACATCAGGGTGGCTTGTGCAAGTCTCTATTTAATGACAGTGCTGCATGAAGACATTGGTTGGTGTCACATGTACCTGTGATGGGCATTTATACATTCCTGACTCCCAGGGGAGCCGTGGTTGCACTGGAGATTTTCACCACAAGAGGTAGTGGCTTTATTTTTCCTGTTTTCCTTTTTTTTATTTTTTATTTCAGCAGGATTGGATAAGCTGGTTGGACCTACTGGAGTTCATTTACTCTTCAGCCAGGAAGATAAACAGTTCTGTGGAGTGGGAGCAAGCAGGCAAGCAGCAAATACAGTGCAGGCAGAATTCACTGGCTTTTAATTCAAACCTGTTTGGGGGTGCAGAGATCCCCACCCGGGGCTTCAGCAAGCTGGGAGTCACAGGGAGGGAAAGCAGGACCAGGAAGACTCAATAAGCTGAACAAAAGCTTCAATTATAAATAATGAATCCCAAAAGAGGGGCTAGAGCAAGGCTCTGAAGGTCTGGAGGAACAAAGAAATGAAATCTTCTCGCCAAGCTGTTTGTAAAAACCAGCTCAGTGCCCTTCCCACCAGCAGAGGTCCTTGGGGGAGCAGGGGTTAATCTTTCCCAGGGTGGGAGGAACAGAGAGGTCTGGCTTTGGCAGGCTCGGAGCTGTGGGAGAGGCTCCCGAGTCCCTTGGGGTGGGCTCTGAGGAGCCCCCAGCGCTGTTCTCGTGCCAGCACACCCTGCCCGTGCTCCTGGCACTGCCCCACTCCTTGGGAAGGCAGGGGTGAGGATGACTTTGGTGCTGTCTCCAGAAGGGGAAGGCTCAGTCCCGGGTTTCAAAGTGCTTTGTTGGCTGTCTGGAAGTGCAGGAGTGTGATGGGGAAGGAAAAGCTGCTGCAGAGATGGGCAGAGCTGGCACTGCCACCTTCCCAAGGGCACTGGGGACGGTCACATTCCCACAGTTCAGCCTGGAGTGTTGGGAAGGAGCAGCCTAGAGTGTCCTGGGGATGGAGGCTGGGCTGCAGGTGATTCCTCACAGCCAGCACTGCAGCTCTGGGAATCACACCTGGGGTTTTGCTCCACGTGAAGGACACTGCCTTTTCCTGCAGCTTTTTCCCTCCATGGCATTGTGGAAGAGTTTTTCAGGTAGTGGTTCAGATGGGTTCTGCTTCTGGATTAAAAAAAAAATCTGGGAGTGAGGTACACAGCACTGGAGACGAGGATTTGCCTTGGGTTAAAACTGGACACAAAGTAAAATTATGGCCCAAAGTGAAGATATAATCCACATTCTCCTGAGGGATATTATTATTCCACTTATCCTGAGGGCTCACACCAGCCTTTAGTACGGGGCAAACATCACCTATGGCAACTTCCAAATGCTCTAAAGCTTTTTTGTCTCTATATCTCATATTTGCTATTTTTGTTCAGCTCCTCACCTGTTCATTCCCCAAGTCAAACAGATCTTTCTGCTTGCCAGTACATTAAAAGATGGACCAGGAGCCTGTTGCTATTTTTCTTCCCCCAAACCTCCTGCCTTTGCACCATTCTGTGGATATTGGGGTACAAGTCTGAGTTGATTCCCATCACTGAGTGAATTTGTTTGGTTAAAACCGAGGGGAAGGAAGAGCAGCTCATGTGTGCCTGAGATCCCTGGAGCTGGAGTTCCCAGTTTTGCAGTTTTTAGCTCTGAAGAGCCGGGTTCAAACCTTACACAAGGCTGTGGGCTGAAAATCAAAGCCCTGGATTCCAGCCCGTTCCAGGAATGCCAGGTTTGGAACAGAAACCTGGGGATTAAGGTGGGACTGCTGCTTCCCTTTCAGAAACCAGTGAGATTATGTGCTAGAGCTGCTTGGTGTAATCTCCTCCTGAATCAGAGCTGGAAGCATCCTGCCAGCACAGGAGAGGGCTCTGCTAGCAACACAGGAAATCCGGGGAATTAAAGGAAACCTTGGCACATCTTCACCTCATCTGAAGCAGAAACTGAGTGAATATTCCACAAACTGCATAGAGAAAAAAAGGGATTCTATTGCTCTCCCAACTGTGGTTTTACTCCTTTAGAAAACAGCAGGAAACTGCACCCTGGGAGTCTGCCCCTGTTTATGGCTATTGCAACCCTCTGCTGCTCCACATCCTGCAGGAATTTCTAGCCAGACCTATTTCCACGTTGTTTTATTCACCTTGCTGTGTTTTATTTACAGAGATATTGCAAAATATCATGTGGACTGAGTACAAAGAGCACGTAGAGCGTGGGTTTGGCAGTGCCAGATTCAGCGTGGTGAGATGATGCTCTTGTGGGGTTTCCATTCCTAGAATCCATGGAAAAGTAGACAGCAGAGAGTAAGGGATGCTGGAAACATCCAGACCTTCCCAGAGTCCAGCATGGACACAGGAGCTGGTCCAGGTAGGAGCTTTCTTGGGTTTTTATTCTGGCTTTTTCCAAAATGCACAGTTTTATCTCCTTGACTGTTGATTTAAATTAGGCACAATGTTATTCTGCACTCTCTGGGGAGAGACAGAGGCAAATCAGACCCGAGGTGCTCCTTGGGGCCCCTGATTCAGGTGAGAAGCAGCAGCCCTGGCCTGGCTGGCGTGCTCAGGGTGCTCCCCTGGCACAGTGTCCTCGTGTCTGTACATTCACCACGCTGCCACCCCTCCCCTGCTGTCACCTGGGCAGAGCCTGGAGATGAGATGCTGGTGGGCAGAAGTTGCTGATGGGAGGTGAGGGGGTCCCGTTGGATGTACACCATGCAAGACAAGGTTCCACTCCTTGAGTTTCTCTCTCTCCACCTCTATTTTTTTCTTTTTAGCTCGGGGCTCCAAAATCCATCCTATTCATTCCTATTTACACCGATGGTTTGACGTGATGCCCCCTTCTCCCTTCCACCCATGGCTCGCAGGCTCACTCTGCTGCAGGGTCTGTGGGTGGCAGAACCTTCTGGACCCGCCTGGGGACCTCTGGAAGTTCTTGGGTTGGTTTTTATGGAATTTCTGAAGGCTTCAGCAGTTAAACACCGGGTGAGTCAGCTCGCGGTGAAGGCAAAGCTATTGCACGGAGCTCGCAGAGGCCCTGGCTGGCTGCTGCTGCCCAGGGGAAGGATGGCCTTGTCTTTGGTGAGAGTTGTGCCCAGCGCTACCTCCTGCTGGCCCCGTGGCCACCCTGTGTCCAGCGCGCTCCAGGCCGGGTGGCCACGGGCGAGAACCGAGCGAGAGCGCCTCGGCTCTGGCACTTCCACTTCCAGCACAGTGTGAGGGTGGCTCTGAAAAGCGCCCTCGGGGCCGGTCCAGAGGTCACCCAGCGGGGTGAGAGACCCCCCCACCTCGTTCCACCCCCACGAGGTGCCCGGCTCAAGAGCTGCAGCCCCCTCCCCGGCATGGATGGCATCGCTTCCTCTTCCCCCTCCGTTCCTAAAAAAATGCGGGCGCTGTTTGTGGCTTTAGCAGTGGAGGATCTTCATGAAAGCCTTGCGAAACTCGATGTTGAAGGTGGTGTAGATAATCGGGTTGACAGCGCTGTTGACGTAGCCGAGCCACGTGAAGGCGCTGTACATGGCCGGCGGGATGTTGCAGTCGCAGTGCATGTTCAGGATGTGAGTGATGAAGAAGGGGAGCCAGCAGATGATGAAAACACCTGGGGGGGAAAAGGAGAGAGGAGGATTTTGATTGCTGAAAGCTGGGCGGATTCTTGGGCTGAGAGAGCAGCAAGGTTCTCTGTGGTGGGAGGGGAGTTTTAACAATGAGCTTTGTGTTGGTGTGCTCAGTGTCCTGGTCTGCGTTCTGCCCTGGGACTAAAGAACTCCTCTGCTCGAGGAATGAGCCCAGACACAGCAGAAACTCTGCCCTTCAGAGGTGCCAGCTCTGCTGAGCTCTTTTTGCTCCAGAAAGCTCAGGAGCTCTCCCCTGTTTTGGGAGCTCAGATGGCCCCAAGAGGGGCAGCTTTGGGCACTCTTATTGCAGCCCTGCCAGCTGTGCAGGGAGGGGCAGCTTTGGGCACTCTTACTGCAGCCCTGCCAGCTGTGCATGGAGGGGCAGCCCTGCCAGCTGTGCAGGGAGGGGCAGCTTTGGGCACCCTTATTGCAGTCCTGCCAGCTGTGCAGGGAGGGGCAGCTTTGGACACCCTTAGGGCAGCCCTGCCAGCTGTGCATGGAGGGGCAGCTTTGGACACCCTTAGGGCAGCCCTGCCAGCTGTGCAGGGAGGGGCAGCTTTGGGCACCCTTAGGGCAGCCCTGCCAGCTGTGTGTGGCTGGGAAGGAGGAACCCCTCCTGTGGGCAGCCCTTTGCCTGCCATCCTCTAATGTATGAAGGGAAATGAGTTCTGGGAGGGGTTGGAAAATCAGCCTGCAGGGGACAGGGGCACTGGGATTTCTGCAGGGAGCCCAGGGCAGCCAGGGCACGCTCTCACCGAGCACGATGGCCAGCATCTGGGTGGCTTTCTTCTCCTTCTGCTGGGACAGTTTCCTCCTGATCACGGCCTTGAGCAAGTTCCTCGTCTTGCCGTTGGGCAGGGAGTGGATCTCGAAGACCTTGGCTGTGTGGTGGGATTCTTTGGCATGGCCATTCTTCTCCACCTTCCCAGGGCTGCTCAGGGGTGCCTGCAGGGTAGAGTTGTTGCCCCGATTAGAAGCAACTGGCACAATCAACTGGTGGTTACTTGGTGCTGTGGGTTTGAGGGCCGTTTTCTCAGGGGGACTGGTACTGGACACCATCTCCATTTCCATCTCTTCTATGTGACTCTCTGCCTCCTGGACAAGAATCAAATGTCCACAACATAATGACAGGTAAATACACAGAGAGGAGCAACGAACATTCCTTACAGAGTGAAGCTGGATGATGCTGGAGAACAGTCAGTCCCTCTTCTCCCTCCCTGCGTGGCGCCTGGAGAAAGGGCTGTGCTGTGTTTGGGTATTCTGGGCAGATGGGATGGACAGAGCTGCTCTGGAGGATTCTCCTTTTTGGCACAAAGAGGCTCAGAAATGGGGGAGACGCTGTCTCCACTCTCTACAGATTTTGTTCAGGTTTTCAGAATGCAAATAAATAAAAATGGAATCGGCAAGCAAAACCCAACAAAGCCAATGGGGTCCAAGATTTAAATAACAGAGAAGAGGAGGAAAGCAAAGGCACAAAAATGTTCAAATGCCATGGCTTTTAGAGCTGATCTTTCGGTGAGCTTAATCTGGCTTTGTGAGCTCTGTGAGCTTAAACCCCCTGCTTCACTCCAAGGAATGGGAAGACTATTTAAATTTTGAGATTGAATGGTAACCTTTGCTCTTAGGTTTACTTTTCTCCCACCCTACATAAATCAACCTCGTGTCCTGAGGGAGAAGGGGAAGGCTGAAGGCTCTGGAAAGCTCCCACTTCTCTTTAACACTCACCACTTTGCGCTTATTAACTTGGAAGCTCCCATTGGACTTCACAATAACTGTGCAGAGCTTGACGTCTTCTGGATGAGTGCATTTGTCCTAAGGGGCAAGCACCAGCTCAGAGGTTACACAGGCAGAGAGGGGTTGGGAAGGGAAGCTGGTAAGGGAGGCACGTGGGAATACAAAGGGATGAATCAGGAGCTCGTCAGCGCGGCTCAGGCCGAGCGGGATGGAGACGTGGATGGAGAACTGCCGTGGAGGAGCAGGGATGGAGCTGCTGCCCCCTGTGCTGTGCACCAGAGGAAGGAGGCCACGGAGCTCTGCTGTGTTTGTGTGTCCCTGTCTGGCTGCCTCCTCTGCAGGCAGCACGGTTTGGAGCTGGAGCATGCCCCAGGCTGTGCTGTGTGTGCTGCCAGAGCCCTGCTTTGACAAGTGGATTCACAGCCAGCCTGCCCAGCTGGGCTCCCTCAGAGAGGCTGGTCCCTGCAGAGCTGTCCTTCCCAGAGAGGAGCTGTGCACCCCAGGCACTGTCACCAAGCTTTGGGGACACCTGACAGACCCTAAAGGGGGGTTCCAGGAGAGCTGGAGAGGGGCTTGCAGTGGTGGGGCATGAGGGAACGGCCTTGAGCTAAAGGAGAGTGGGTTTAGATTGGGTATTAGGGAGAAGTTCCTCCCTGGGAGCGTGGGGAGGCCCTGGCACAGGGTGCCCAGGGCAGCTGTGGCTTCCCCTGGATCCCTGGGAGTGTCCAAGGCCAGGCTGGATGGGGCTTGGAGCCATGTGGGATGGTAGAAGGTGTCCCTGCCCGTGGGCTTCAGTGTCCCTCCTGACCCAAACCATTCCTTGGCTGATTCAGTGATTCCTCAGGACTGACTCACACAACGGTGCAGCCTCTGTTCTTGGCTCCCCCAGCCCAGCCCACGGCAATGCTGGGGGTCACTGCAGCAGCTCCTGGTGCAGATCTGCTGCTGGAACAGATCCAGGCAGGCCCGAGGAGCCCCAGCCAGCCAGCTGGGACCCCAGGGAGAGCAGCCGAGACCCCGGACTGACCACAGCACCCACCTTTGGGAGTTTGGCCCAGGCAGGGCGGCGCAGGGCAGGGGGAGCAGGGCAGGGCAGGGTGTGAGGCTGGCTACCTTCAGGGGGGCCTGCGTGTCCGAGTCCAGCACGTGGCTGCTGCGCTTGGTGCTGACGCGCTTCCTGCGCCGCCGCAGCACGATGTAGATCTGCACGTACACCAGCAGCGTGACGATGAAGGGCACGTAGAAGGACACGATGGAGGAGTACACCACGAAGGCAGGGTTGCCAATGATGCACTCCTTCTCGTCTGGAAGAGATAAACCTTTCAGGGTTGGTGTCCCCGCTCAGGGGGTCACCGTGCTGGCTGCCCTCGGCCCGGAGGGAGTCACATCACCCCAAAACTCCTGGCTGCTCCTTGCCTTGCAGCTCAGCACTGCTGATCCCATGCTGTATCCAACCAATATTCCCAGGAAACTGCTGCCTGAACTGCCAGCCCTTTTCTCTGCTGCCTCAGGGAAGGTTTTTGTCCCACGGCTTTCCTTTTTGTGTGTTTTAATAGAAGGAGGATTTTGAATTTATAGTGGGCAAACACAGATTGGTGTTGTGTGAACTTCTACATCACCTGAGTTCTGGTGAGCCTGAAACCCTGCTCTGGAACAGCTGGAGATGAAACAGGCCCAGAATCAGCGTGCAAATAGTGAGGGGTGGCAGAGGGAGAGAACACTTCAGCACACCTCAGACCTGATCCCACCTTTATTCCTGCCTGTCTGGGAAGACAGCAGGAGCCAGCTGCAGGTGGCAGAGGGAGAGAACACTTCCAATACACCTCAGACCTGATCCCATCTTTACTCCTGGCTATCTGGGAGGACAGCAGGAGCCAGCTGCAGGTGGCAGAGCCCTCACCTGTGTTGTTGAGGCCAAAGAGGAGCGGGCAGGAGATGGCAAAGGAGAGCACCCAGACCACGGCGATCATGACGGTGACGCGGCGCTTGGAGCTGTAGCGGGTGTTGTAGAGCATGGGCATGGCCACGGCCGTGTACCTGCAGGGGACACATCCCCCCAGGCTGCTGTCACCCTGCCAGGGCTGCCACTGCCCAGCCCCTGCCCAGCCAGCACAGCTCACGTGTGCCGGGGGGGCTGCAGCCACACCAGGAGGGGTGAGGCTGGGCCAGCTGATGGTGTTCTCCTCCCACCCTTCCCACCAACGCCTGCTGCACCATCCCAGAGTACAAAGAGAAGGGCCAGACCCATGGAGCACAGAGCAATTCCATCTGCACCCCCAGGAGCAGAGGTTCTGTGCCTCCTGACAGAACTCCCTGCTCACAGCTCATCGGGATCCTCTAAGCTGCTCTTCAAAAAACTCCCACAGTTTTCCAGGCTCTGAGTCCCAGGTAAACGTGACCACACAGAGGTGGCTGGGACTCACCACCCTGGGTTTGGCACAGCCCGGTGGCACAGAGCCCTCACCTGTCAATGCTGATGGCACAGAGGTTGAGGATGCTGGCAGTGCACATCATGACATCCAGGGTGACAAAGATATCGCAGTGGATGCGGCTGAACCGCCACTCCCCAACCACCTGCAGAGAGAGGATGGGTGGTCAGCAATCCCTGGGTTAGTGGGCAATCCCTGGGGCTGGTCAGCAATCCCTGGGGCTGGTCAGCAATCCCTGGGGCTGGTCAGCAATCCCTGAGGTTAGAGAGCAATCCCTGGGGCTGGAGAGCAATCCCTGGGGCTGGAGAGCAATCCCTGAGGTTAGTGGGCAATCCCTGGGGCTGGAGAGCAATCCCTGGGGCTGGAGAGCAATCCCTGGGGCTGGAGAGCAATCCCTGGGGCTGGAGAGCAATCCCCGGGGCTGGGCTGCTGGTGGGGCACAAAAGGAGAGTTTGGCACAAAGGTGGAGAGGCCGGTGGGTGGTTTGGGCTGAGCTGAGTCAAAGGCAGAGCTCTGCCCCTTCCAAGGGGCTGCTGTGCTCCCACCCTGCTGCTCTCTGTGGGTTTGGCAGCCCCAGCACAAACCTGGGCTCACATTCCAGTGCCACCAGGGAGCACAAGGCTCCTCCAGCTCACAAGGGAAGATAAGGAGGCTTAAACAGCTCCCTGGAGCATTTCAAGGCAGAATGAGGAGGGAAACATCCATTTTCATTCCCAAGCACCTCTGATTTTACTCACAGCTTTTTCCCCAGACAATTTTTCCAATTACACCCAGCAAAGGTCAGCAGCAGACAGGCAAGAGTTCCCTTCATTTCTTAATTTAAAAAATCAGGGTAAGCATTCCTCACCTTTATCTTTTTTAGTTTTCGTGAACAAAATGAGTTTAATTCAGAGTGAAAAGCCTTTAACACTCCACACGAAGTGCTAAAGACAAAGAACTAATGATAACACTTCCAGGCACCAGTAGCCTTTTTTCTCTTCACTTCTCTTGCTGTTGAAGCTGAACTTTGCCAATTAAGTTTAATAGCAATTATTCGGACTGCTGTGTTTGACATGTGATGAAAAAAAAAGTATATTTCCCTCTAACAAAAATAGAGCCCTACCGCATTTGAAAATAGAATGAATAAGATATCTATTCTTCAGTTATTTCTGCTCTGATATACATAACCATAGGCAGCATAAAGAAGGGAGAATGACTGCATTGAAGCCTGAGTGACAGATGAATACTCAGTGATTAAAAAAGCACTTAAGAGACAGTTACATCAGGAACTTTGAGGAGAATTTGCCCAAAGGCAAAGGTTTCCAGCCACATCCAAACCTCCTTGAAACCGATTTCCCGCGGGCATGGTTTGGGGGAAGCTGGGAACTGCAGCAGTTCTTTCTCTTGGTGTTTCCATTTGTGCTGGGGAAACCTCCGAAATTTGGGGGTAAAAGATCTGTTTGCACCAAGACTGGGGTTTTTTCAAGTGTTTCATTTTGATTTTTAGGCCAAGCTTGTGACACAGAACCTGGAGGAACCTGTCCCACCTGGTAGATGGAGGCAGCTGAGGCTCCTCACCAGCCCCTGCACCTGAGCCCAGAAAAGGGAGAGAATTTTGCATCATCTGTGGTTTATTCTTCTGCCTTAAAATTAAACGGGTCTGAGAGATTCTTCTGGCTGGACCTGAAGGAGCAGGAGCTTCTCCCAGCATCAGCCTCTGCTTCAAACAGGTGGAACAGGAAGACCAGAGGAGATGGAGCCCCAGAGGCAGCGCCTGCCTCCCCCAGCCCGTGGTTCATGACTTCGGCAGAGGCTCCGCTTCTCCAGTGCCACCAAAACAATCATTAACCCACTGCTAATTAGCACCGTGCTCTCCGGCAGCCCTGCCACGTCAGGGGCTTCGTTTTGCTTTGCATCAGGACTCTCTGGGCTCGCTGATCCCCCTTCCCCTGCTCTCCTCCCTGTGTTACCATCCCTCCCGTGGGGCAGTGCCTGGAACTGCCTGTGAACTCAGCATGGTTTGAGCTCTGAAAAGTGTTTTTTTTCCCTATATTGTGACATAAAGCTGTGGATTCCCATCCTGCTTCCACAATTGCCTTCCTGCAGCCCTTCAGAAACGGGGCCTTGATTGCTTTTTTTTTGCTTTTTGTTTTTTGATTGCTGGATTCAATGATCCTTGTGGGTCCCTTCCTTCCACCTCCACAAATTTCCTGTTGTTTCAGTGTGATACCCATGGTGGAGTTTTGAACACAAAATTGGGCTCCTTTCCCACTTGACCCTGAATTTCTGGTGCAATTGGGCTGTCATTTAGTCCTCTGAGCAGCAGTGGGGTTTCAAGCTACCTGCTCTCCCATCCTTCTCCTGGAAAAAATAATGGCAATTTCAGGGATGAAAAAGCTACAATTTCAGGAACAGTTTAAAAAATGCAGTTTTGGGAATGAGAGAGCTACAATTTCAGGAACAGTAAAAAATGCAGTTTTGGGAATGAGAGAGCTACAATTTCAGGAACAGTAAAAAATGCAGTTTTGGGAATGAGAGAGCTACAATTTCAGGAACAGTAAAAAATGCAATTTTGGGAACGAAAAACCCTGCACTTCAGGGAACAAAACCCCCTGTATTTAGGGCATGAAAATCACCTGTGAGGGAATTCAGGAGGCTGATTTCCAGGCTGCTAAGCCCTCCCCATCCTCCCTCCAGCCAGTTCGGAGCCCTTACCTCCATGTAGACCACCCAGGGCATGCAGAGCGTGGCCACCAGCAGGTCAGCCACGGCCAGGCTGACGATCAGGTAGTTGGTGGTGGTCTGCAGGGCTCTCTCCCTGGACACTGCCATGCACACCAGGACGTTGCCAAAGACGATGATGAAGATGAGGAGGGCCAGCAGCATGGCGTAGTAGTTGTAGTGCGGCTTCTGCGCCGCCTCCGAGGCGTTCAGGGCCCTGCTCCAGTTCCTGTCCCCGTCGTACCACGAGAGGTTGAGGGGATCCATGGGGGCCCGAGTGCCAGCTGCCAGCTCCACCCTGCCACACAGGTGTTGGGCAGGCCCTTGGGTCAGCGTGGGAAAGGAAAGTGGGAAAAAATAAATCAGGTTTTTGCTGCCTCGCTCGTGGTCTGCCCGGGGAGGTGGAGTGCCCATCCCTGGGTGGGTTTAACACAGCCTGGAGGTGGCACAGGGTGCCAGGGTTTGGTTGGAATGTTGGGATGGGTTGGACTTGATGGTCTTTGAGCTCTCTTCCAACCTGGTCATCTGTGATTCTGTGAATTCCGGGAATTTTGGGGATTCCCAGGGAATGGGAATGGTGGAGTGCCCATCCCTGGGTGGGTTTAAAACAAGCCTGGATGTGGCACTGGGTGGCAGGGTTTGGTTGGGATGTTGGGGCTGGGTTGGACTCAGTCTTGAAGGTCTCTTCCAACCTGGTGATTCTGTGAATTCTGGGAATTTTGGGAATTTTGGGGATTCCCAGGGCCCGGGGAGGTGGTGGAGTGCCCATCCCTGGGGGTGTTTAACACAGCCTGGAGGTGGCACAGGGTGCCAGGGTTTGGTTGGGATGTTGGGATGGGTTGGACTCAATGATCTTTGAGCTCTCTTCCAACCTGGTCATCTGTGATTCTGTGAATTCCGGGAATTTTGGGAATTCCCAGGGAATGGGAATGGTGGAGTCCCCATCCCTGGGTGTGTTTAAAATAAGCCTGGAGGTGGCACTGGGTGGCAGGGTTTAGGTGAGGTGTTGGGGCTGAGTTGGACTCAGTCTTGAAGGTCTCTTCCAACCTTTTGATTCTGTGAATTCTGGGAATTTTGGGAATTTTGGGGATTCCCAGGGCCCGGGGAGGTGGTGGAGTGCCCATCCCTGGGGGTGTTTAACACAGCCTGGAGGTGGCATGGGGTGCCAGGGTTTGGTTGGGATGTTGGGATGGGTTGGACCCGATGGTCTTTGAGCTCTCTTCCAGCCTGGTGACTCTGTGAATTCCCTGGAGCCTGCTGCCCCTGCCCTGGTGAAACGTTTGCCTGGAAATGGATGGATGCAGAGCTGCTGACCCAGGCAGGGATTGCAGGAGTTGTTTTTTATTTCCAGCTCAGCCCCAGGTTTCTGTGGCAGTTGCTCTGTGTTACAGCTGGCTCAGGCAGGGTGCCTGGGATGTTCCCCTGCCATTCCCTGCTCCCTGTTAGGTGTGCACAGCTCAGGGCAGAACTGCCATGACCCACTTTGTTTATTTTCCACGTGCTCCGTGGGGCTTTGGGCTCTATTCCTTTCATTTTTTCCTTTTGTCTTTTCCTTATTTTTTTTTTCCTGCAGCAGTGAAATAAATAAATTTTAAACCCTGAATAGTGACAATGATGGGAGTTGACAGCAGCAGCTTTTGCAGCCAGGGCTGGGCTGTGCTGCCTCTGCCATTGCCCCAGTGAGGTGACAGGGAAGGGGGACACGGTGGGGACAGCACTGCTGCCACCCCACAGCCCTCAGCAGCTCCTGGCACTGGGAACAGGCTTTCCTGGTGTTCCTTGGGAAATCTGGGCTCCAATCTGAGAATCCCCTCGGTTTATCAATCATCCCTGACCTCTCCATGACCCAGCCAGAGGTGCAGGAAATGCCAACACCTGGCTGGGAGCTCCTGAGCCTTTCACAGAGGCCTCAGGTTGTGCCGGGGGAGGTTTATTTGGATATTAAGGGAAAAAAACCCCATGGAAAGGGTTGTCAGGCACTGGCACAGGGCAGTGCTGGAGTCACCATCCCTGGAAGGGCCCAAAATCCTCTGGCTGTGGCTCCTGGGTCAGTGCTGGTGGTGCTGGTTAAGCCAGGCTTTTCCCACCTAAACAATTCCTAAACTTTCTGGGGCCTCATTCCCTGCTCAGCCCTTCCTAGGATCAAAAATTCCATGTTTGAGGGAAGGATCAAAAATTCCATGTTTGAGGGAAGGATCAAAAATTCCATGTTTGAGGGAAGGATCAAATGTTCCATGTTTGAGGGAAGGATCAAAAATTCCATCTGAGGGAAGGATCAAATGTTCCATGTTTGAGGGAAGGATCAAATGTTCCATGTTTGAGGGAAGGGTCAAATATTCCATGATTTATGGAAGGATCAAAAATCCCATTTGAGGGAAGGATCAAAAAATCCATTTGAGGGAAGGACCAGATATTCCACGTTTCCCAAGCTGCATCTCCACCCAGACCACACTGGCAGATCTGGCCCTGCTCTCAGACACCCCAAACCAAGGCCACTTAATTTCCTTAATAAAAGACAAAGTGACTTCGATTTATTAAACCACGTAAGTGATCAAAATAGCAAAACATTTGCAAATATCAAATTCACCTGGGAACAATGGTTTCTTTATGTTTCACTGAGCTTTTGTGTGCTTTTCTCATTCAGAGAACAATTTGGATAATAATCCTTGGAAATTTGTTGCATATGGGTCCTTAATAGCTGATAATTCAAAAAGTGTCTGTCTGACAGTGCTATCAGCAGCACTTGATAGCTCTACAAATGTCTTCTTAGGAGCTGTCAAAGTGTCAGAAATTAATTAAATGTTAGCTTCTGTGACTCAGAGTGAAGGGGAAAAATCAATGCTAAATACAGCAACAGTTTTTTCTCCTCTCCTGTTGCCCTTTCATAGTGCAAAACTATCTCGAGGAGGCAGAACCGTGCAGAAAATGCAGGGTGGGACAAAAAAAAATTATTTTAAAAAAAGCAGGGGCATGGTGAAGTGTCTTTGAGGTGTAAGAGGGTTTGAGGTGGGCAGGATCAGCCCCTTGGGCCTGGGCTGGTTTTTCTGAGCTCCGAGTGCAGGAAGAAAATCGGCTTTGGAAAGGAAAGGCCACAGAGAGGGAGATGGGCTCAGCAATTCCAGCCTTCCCGGGCTGCTCCAGCTCCCTGCTGGATTGGAGGAGTCATTTCCAGCTCATCTCTGCCCATTCATCAGGAGTTTCCTCAGTGGTGTTTAGGGAGTGTGTGAAAATCCCTGGAGAAAGAAATCAACATTTCCTTTCACTTCCTTCTCGTCTTCCTCAAGATTAATTTTTTTTTCTTTAAATAGAACTATTTTCACAGTAATATTTTCGTGTTTATATGCATCGTGGGGAAAGGGAAAGTTTGAATGTTGTACAAAGGAAAAGATTTGATGTTTCTATTAAAATAAAAAATGAAAAAGTTTTAAGTTGGGAAAACGAAACAGAAGAAAAGTTCCAAACATTTTGCACAAAATAGGGAAACTTAAACACCAAAAACACCAAGAAATTAAAACTGTGATCATACAATTAAAGGCTGTATCCAGTGCACATCCTCATGGTACAAACTACAGTTCCATGGACAACTCTGGAAATCTCCAGCTTTGAAAAGTCTGAGTTTTCAGGGCTAAGAAGAACTTCCAGTTGAGTTTTCAGTGCTAAAAAGAACTTCCAGTTGAGTTTTCAGGGCTAAGAAGAACCTTCTTTTCCCCAGCCCCAGAGCTGGCAGCATTCTCATGGCCATTAGGGAGGTTTGAGTCTCTCAGTCCTGCTTTGAGGAGCAATTTTGATTTTAGTGCTGACAGCTCCTCAGAAAGAGGAGAGAAAGGAGAAATAAAGAAAGAAGCACTTAAAGAGCTGCCTGGGAGAGGGAGGGCTCTTCCCTGCCCTGTCCAAAAGCTGCATTTTTCTGGAGAGAAGGGAGAGGGAAAGGATCAAAAACTGCAGGGAAAAGGCACAAACAGCACCTGGCTCTGGCCTTGTCCAAGTTCCTGAGCAGAGATAAAGCAGAGCCTTGGTTTGAGGGGGAAAGAGCCCCAAAAGGAACAAATTCCCTGGAGAATTAAGGGCAGCAAAGCCACTCTAATTCCCACCCCAGAGATTTCCAGGGTGGCTGAGCTGATCCAGCCATGGATTAGCTGCAGGGTCAAGGGCAGGACAGGGCTGCAAGGTTGCAGCCTGGTGTTTGATGGCAGCAGTGCAGCAGCACCCTGCTGCTCATCCCCCCAGCACCCTCCCTGCACGCAGCTCTCCAGCAGCTGGGGGCTGTGACATCTCATTAATACCTTACGAAAAAGCCTTCTAAAATATGGTTTAAGCCCTGCTACTCTGGCTGAGCTAGCAGCTAGCTGGTGAGTTCCTGTGTGAAAGGATAATGGAAATAAAAATTACCCAACACAGCAATCTATTCTAGTGAGAAAACCGTTCACACCTGTAAAAACAAGGAGTCTGAATCATAAGAATGTGCAAAAAAAAAAAAAGTAAACACCTAAGTAAAAGTCTTAACACGTACACACACAGACATTTTCTAACCAATAAATTAAGTAGCAAAAAAATCATTGACCAATTTGATTTAACACAGTGCCTTCTGATAGCCCCATAAAAATATAAGATATATGATAAAGATTCAGCTTTTCTGCTAAAAAACTGAGAGCCCTGTGTGTTTGTGTGAGAGCAGGAGGAACCTGCTGGAATTCACAGGGACCAGGAGCCAGGAGGGGCTGCAGGGCAGAGCCAGGTTTGCCCTCCTCTGCTGGCAGCTGCCCCTGCTTTTCCAGAGATCAAACTGAAAAATGTTCCTTTGCTGGGCCAGTATTCCTGCAGGGCTCCTCCTGAGGGATCCTCTGGTCAGGATTGTGGCAAAGAGCCCGAGAGAGTAAATGTGGGGTGTGCACAGCCCAGCAAATCCCTTCGTGTCTCTGGCAGCTGCTGGAACCTTTTTCCTCTCAGAAACAGCAAAGGTGCAACTCTCCTTTTGCTTTTCACCCTGCCTGCAAACCTTCCAGCAATAAAACCCTGCCAGGGCTGATTCTGGTCAAGGTCTGGGGCCTTGGACCAAGACTTCAGCCAGCCTTTGCTCCTGCATGGAAACCCCCAAGGTTTTGCCTCAGACATGGCCCATTCAAGATGAAATCTGGAGTTCAGGGTGAGATGTCAGTTCCCAAGCTTTCCTCTGGACTCCAGACACGATTTTGGGGCCTAACTCAGGGTGCACCCAAGAGGGAGAGAGCAGCCAAGTCCCCAGAGGCAGCACCCTGAGGCCATGTCCCGCTGAGAGCAGCCCCCACCTGCTGTCCCCAAGGCCTCTGGCCTGCAGGTGATATTTCCTGCTCACTGCTGCTGCCCAGAGGTGCCCATCACTGCCAGCAGATCCTCTCCAAGGGCTTGGCACAGAAAGCAATGTCTGAGTGGGATCTGCACAGATCACTGCCTCCCTGGGTGCTGTCACTCTGCTCTGGAATCCTGGATCAGTGGGCCAGAGCAAACTCAGACTGACATCCTCTCTGTCCTCCAGGTGTTCCTGGGCTCTGCTGAGAGTGCAACAAAGATATTCCAGACAAAGGAAATCACTTCTTTGGAGCAGAGAGAAGGTGGAAGAAAAGGGAAGGGGAATGTGTTTGAGGAGCTGCTTTGTTTCCCTGTTCAGGGGTTTTGTGGTGGGGAATAAAAGCATCTTCTGGAGTAGTTTCACTGTTTTTTATTTTTCATGCAAGCCCAGAATTGCTGTGGATTCCTGGAGGTTCCCTGGAGAGCAGGGAAGGTGTGGAGCAGCTGGCACTGAGTGAGAACCTTTTCCTTCTCCTTTCTGCTCAGGGGACAGGTCTGCAGGCACTGAGGAGGAGGAGGAGAGGCCAGGAAGGAGGAAAATACCTTAAATCCTGCCTTGACCCGAGAGTGCTGCTGGTGCTGCTGAAAATGCCCAAGCCCTGCCCTGGGAGCAGCGGGCACAGAGCACCCAGCACAGTCCTGGTGGCTTTAATAAACACAGCTCCCCGGGCACTCTGTGGCTGAGGGAGGTGACAGGGGAGGTGACAGCCGTGACTGAGGCCAGGCAGTAATTGCACCTGAGTGCTTCTGAGCACGTCTGGGAGGGGGCACAGCTCTGCTCTCCACACTGCCCTCCCTGGTCTCCAGGAACCTCTCTTGAGCAGGAGGTTTGGGCACCTCTGCACCCAGAATTAGAGACAAAAATCTGACACAGGGATCTCCCCAAGCCAGTTCTTGTGAGCTTTTGTGGACCTGTTCCTACAAAAGTCCTGCCCAGGCTGGGCTTTCAGGGGCTGAATTCAATTGCAACACTGCAGCCTTCAGATCTCTCAAGCCAACAGTTCTGCCATCAGCTCCTTCCAAAATCCTCTGGAAAATCTCCCTCCTCTGCTTCTGCTGGCTCCCCACTCCCCTGATCCTCTTCTCTCCAAGATACCAAGGCTGTATTAATTGCAGCTATTGCTCACTTCTGATTCAGAAACATTCCTGGTTCTGCATAATTGTCACCATCACATTCTCTGAAAAATCCTCTTTGCCCAGGGAGGCTGAGAAGCCTCAGAGAAAAAAGAAAACAATAATTATCTCATTTGCTTCTCCTGCGTTTTCTGCTTTGGAATGTGGTTGGAGATTGTTTATCCAGTATGTGAATGCCAGCTGTGTTGGGAGTCAGGAGTTTTTCATTATTATCTTTTAGCCTTCTGTCTGTATCCTTTCTCTATTCTGTAGTATAGTTTAGTATGGCATAATATAATATAATGAATAGAATAGAATAGAATAGAATAGAATTAATATGATACAATATAATATAATATATATTATATTATATATATTATATAATATATTGTAGTATAATATAATATAATATAATATAATATAATATAATATAATATAATATAATATAATATAATATAATATAATTATACAATGTAATTATTTAATACTATATTCTATTCTATTCTATTCTATTCTATTCTATTCTATTTATTATATTATATTATATTATATTTATTATATTATATTATCAGCCTTCTAAGACCATGGAGTCCGATTCATCATTTCCCTCCTGCCATGGGGACCCCAAACCCAGCACACACAATACCTGGTTGGGTGCTCTTGCTAACAGGTGCTGGCAGCCCCCCGAGCCCCTGAGCCCGGCCTGGCCAGGTCCAGCAGGGCTCTGTCACCCCAGCCTCTCCCTGAGCTCAGCAGGGCTCTGTGACCCCAGCCTCCCCCTGAGCTCAGCAAGGCTCTGTGACCCCAGCCTGGCCAGGTCCAGCAGGGGTCTGTGACCCCAGCCTGGCCAGGTTCAGCAGGGCTCTGTGACCCCAGCCTGGCCAGGTTCAGCAGGGCTCTGTGACCCCAGCCTGGCCAGGTTCAGCAGGGCTCTGTGACCCCAGCCTGGCCAGGTCCAGCAGGGCTCTGTCACCCCAGCCTCTCCCTGAGCTCAGCAGGGCTCTGTGACCCCAGCCTGGCCAGGTTCAGCAGGGCTCTGTGACCCCAGCCTGGCCAGGTCCAGCAGGGCTCTGTCACCCCAGCCTCCCCCTGAGCTCAGCAGGGCTCTGTGGGTGACAGCGCCCGCTGCCACCGCGGCCTCTGAGTCACCCAGCCCAGCTGCTCCTGCTGATGCCACCACGGCAATTTCTGCTCCCACATCACTCAGAGCTCCCTGCACCAACTCCAGGCTGTGATTCACCCCCTCCCAGGCAGCAGAGACCCTCAGGAGCCTCCTCTGGAGCATGGCGAGGGTTCCCTTCTCTGGAGAGGTGGCAGAACAATCCCTGTGCCTGGTGACTCCAGAATGTCCAGGCTGAGCCCTGGTTTCAAGGCACATTTCTCAGTTCTCCATCTGTGGTGCTGCTCCCTCAAGCATCCCTCCTTCCCTGTGGAATTTTGGCCTGAATTTGTACTGCAGGAAGGAAAGGGAAGAAGTTTCATCCCAGAGCATTTGTCCTTCACGCCTGTGAGGGACCAGAACCCTCCCCAGGACAGTGCTCTGCCCTGCCAGCTGAGACCCAGGGCACACATCAGGCTGCACCCCCTGCAGAAGGATGTCCTGGGGCTGAAGGATGTCCTGGGGCTGAATTTCTCTGGGAATTCACTGCCTGCTGCTTCCAGGCCCTCTGGAAATCTCATCCTTCCAGCTTTCTGAGCAAGTCCTCATGGAAGGGAAGAATTCAGGGATACCTTCCCTAGAGGGGGAGGAATGCTCCTGTGACTTCCCCTAACCTGTCCTTCTGCTAATAAAAAAGCAGGTTCCATTTTCAGAGGAATCTTTAAAATTAAAGATTTAGGCCTTGCCTTCATCCAAGATTTGCAGCCAAATATGGTTTTATCAGAAATCCTCCAATTTTAACATTTTCTCACTCCAACATGTTAAACTCCAGCAAGGAGAGGTCCTAGTGGATTGGTTTGGGGTTTTTGTCATGAATAATGCTTTCAGGCCCAGTTTGGGGTATAAATAGCTCCCTGCAGCAACAATCTGCTCCCAGAAGAGCCCAGCACTGCCCCTGCCCACCTGGAATTCTGGAGAGGTTTGGGTCCTGCCTGGCAGGCTGCTGACAGAGCCTTGGGTTCCTCCTGTTCTTTCAGAATCTGTGGGTGCAGGGCAAGCTTTGATCTCTGCAACATTTGGCAGATGAATTTTTTGAGCTGGAGCTGCTCCAGACACAGCCCACTTGAGCCCTTCTCAGCTGGGTGGAGAGGATGGGCAGAAAAGGCTTTTTAAAAATCATTTCTGACTCTGTGCTTTCAGCTGTGGCCACAGAGCCAGAAACACGGGGCACATCTCGATTTCCAGAGCCAAAGGGAAGGATTTCCTCCTCCCCTGTGCTCTCACAGAGGGATAGTCTCTGTCAGAGATAGCCTGGAAGATATTGGTTCTTATTAAACATTGCATTGCTATAGACCCAACATCCTGCTCTCCACAAAACCTCTTTTTTTCTCCTCATAATTCCTTTATCTGTATCCTAATGCCAAATCTCTCTGATGAGATCTGAGCCTCTGACTAATCTAATAAATTCCCAGCTTCATGAGTGCTGGGGATCTGTATTCCTTTAGAATCTGGGCTGTGTTTGAGATCATCCACCAGTGTCTGCAAATAACTCTTATTCAGCCACACAGCCAATTGTATTAATTCTGAGGAATTGGAAAGGTTGAATCTCTTCACTTCCCACCCCCCTTAGTTACGTACAGAAGTGGCTGAAATTTGAACAAAATACTTTTCAGTGCTGGATAAAAAGTGGCAAATATTTTGGGGTTTTTTTTTCATTATTATTTGTTTTTGTCTGGCTAATGTTCACATTTTGGTACTTGGCATTGGGAGTGTAAAACAATTTAATTGCAGAAATAGGTTGTGTTAATTCCCTGGCTGGATAAACCCTTTTTGCTTCCCCTGTTCATGCAGCACCTGGCACAGGGAAACTGCAGCTCTTGAGCCCTTCAGCCACACTTTATTAAAAGCAAATAATAATAATTCAGATTGAAGCCATCAAATATTTGCCCTCCACTTATGTCAGCGAGCACTCGTTGAACATCTGCTCTTTGCATTGCCACTCCTCCCCCTGAGCTGGTTTGCAAAAATGTTTGCCAAAAGCAGCGAGTTCCAGAGCAGAGCTCTTTGTTTCCCCTTCCCCCCCTCTCCTCAGATTTCGGGGGGTTTGCCCCAAACCCTCCATGACTGAGCTGTGTCCCCAGACCCCTGGAGCAGCTCTGATGGGGATGTGTCAATCAGCACAGCCTTCACCGACCCCCCTTGCTCCAGTGCCCCTTCCCTGCATTTAAAACCCCAAGAAAACTCAATTAATTCTTGCCTGTCCCTCGTGGCCAAGGAGCAGAGCCAGCTCCCATCTCAGAGGGAAGGCTCTGAGTATTCCTCCATCCAGTTCTCCTCAAATGTCAAATCCTAATGATCCTTAACCCTTTCATCCCTGGCCTGCACCAGCTCAGCTATTCAGACCCTGACTTCCAGCACCCACCTCTGCCACCTTTGCAGGCAAAAGGAGAGGAGGATGTGAAAAATGCACATTTTATCATTGGCTTTTCACAAATATCCAAATGAACATGATATGTGTTGTGTGAGAAAGTGATGCTGTGTTAATTCCCTCAAGCAGTGTGGTAAATGTAGTTTCAGGTTATAAGTTAATGTTAGAAGGTTGGAAGGTTATCAGGCATGATTAGGTTATAAGCTTTAGGTTATAAATAGTTTTAGTTATAATGTTAAAACGGAAACTGTGCTGTGTAAGATACTTTTTCTAAAGAGAGGAATGAGGTACTCACACTGAGACAGCAGCCACAGGACACCTGAATCTTTCAGAGAAAGAGAATTGATTGCTCCCTTCTCAGAAGAAATGAACTTCTTCCTGCCCCTCAGCCCTGCAGAGCTGTCAGGATTGAGAGGAAGGAGCTGGCCCTGCCCAGACAGAATCCTGTGTGGGAATGGAATTGATGCACCAGGGATGAGGTGTAGGAATGTGCAACAGGCTGTGGCTTTTAAGGGTTAATCCTCATTTAACCTGGGGCCTTTTTGGGCTTGTTTTGCCCAGAAAAGGTACCTGGACTGTCTGTAACTCTTTGTTTCTATTGTCTCATATTGTCCCAATCCGAATTGTCCCAATTGTTATCACTCTAATTGTATTACTATTTTTATAACTATTTTATTGCTATTTAATTTTAAAATTTCCAAACCAAGTGACTGGCCTTTTTCCCAAGGAGAAGCCACCTCTCCTGGATTTGTCCTTTCCCAGCTGCTGTGGGCACCGAGCCATGCAGGAATTGTGCTGGATCAGCAGCTCTGCAAAGCAGCATCTGTTCTCCTGGGGAGCTCCTGCTCTGCCCTGGTGCCTCTCCACCCCAAGGGTCTGCCTGCCCTCCTGCTCTGACCTTCCCCAGTGGCTCCCAGATGCACAGAAGGGTTCATTGCCTTTGAAATCTGCAATATTTTATCCCTCCCACCCCGGTGCTGCTGCATCATCATCGTGTCCCCTCTCTGCTCAGCTTACCCCACCCACAGAGCCACAAATTCTCTTCTTTGCTGCTCCCTGTTTTGCCACAAAAACTCACATGCTTGGGAAAATCGTTGCTCCCAGGCAGGGTGTTCAGTTTCCCTGAGAAAGATGCTGAGCTGGGCACCCTGAGGGTGTTTCTGTGCATTTTGGGGGAGTATTTCTCCCTGCCTGACCTCTGGAATTGTTTGACTGAGCAATCAAACTTCCCAGGAGCAGAGGGGTCCCACATCACATTTGAAATTCTCTCATGTTTAGTGAATCCTGGGAGTGGAAGGATTTTGCTTCCATCAGGTGTGGTACCACCTGTTTTCAAGGTGAAATTGTGGCTATTTTCAGATGAAATCATGGCTATTTTCAGTGTGAAATCATGGCTATTTTCAATGTTAAATCTTGGCTATTTTCCAAGTGAAATCACGGCTATTTTCAGATGAAATCATGGCTATTTTAAGGTGAAATTGTGGCTATTTTCAATGTGAAATCATGACTATTTTCAATGTGAAATCATGGCTATTTTAAGGTGAAATTGTGGCTATTTTCAATGTGAAATCATGGCTATTTTAAGGTGAAATTGTGGCTATTTTGCCTTTTGCCAGTTACAAAAGTGGTTTAAGGTTTTCTCTTGTTTCCACAGAGCAGGAATATTGAACTGAACTTCTCCCACCGAGGCCTCACTAAAATTCAGGCAGGCTCCTTGAGGTGCTGCAGTGGAGCCACAGCTCAGGTGTGGAGCTCAGCCCAAGAACAGATTGCACTTTCCAGGTGTCCCCAACCTCTTGACAGAGCATCCCTTGCTCACTTCATGGTTTTGGGCTGATCCTGCCCAAAAAAACACCTTGGAAAGACAAATATTTTCTTCCCATATTCCACAAAACTTGTTGGGAGCATCACTGACAGATCCCCAGCCAGGGGAAAAACTGAACCTTCAGTGCTGCATTTTCTGGCTGATGGGAGGAATTTCTCTCTCTCTGTCCCTGGGATCACTGCACATGCTCAGCTGCTGCTCTCCTGAATTTTATTTGGTTTTTACCCAGTCAGCAAAGTTTCCAGCCTGCTGGGAAGTGCACACTTCATCCGTTATGAAGCCAATTCCTGAATCCAGTGACTGGGACAGTGAATTGCACATGATTTCCATTTCCCTTTAATCCACAAAGTCATTAGCAGGGCTCCACAAAGCCATGAATATTTTCCCCTGCTTGGCAGGGAGCAGATTTCCTTTCAGATGAAGCACGACAAGGAGCTCTAATGTTTTTAATTAAAGTGCTGGGTGCGACCTATTGTGCATGTTCAGGCAGGACTAAACCCGGGACTGTTTAATTCATCAGCAAGAAAAATCCCAGGCTGCAGGGACTGGACTCATGACCTGAAGACAGGTGCCCAAGTGGCTGAGGGTGAAACAGGCACAGAAGGCCAAGCAAAGCCTCCTGCAGGCACTGCTCAGGTCATCCTGCAATAAATATTCTCTTTACCTGCTCAGGCACCTGTGACTCTGTTTTCTCCAGGGGTCAGACCCACTCCCAGTGCTCACTGCCTTGTCCCACCTGACCCATTCAACAGAATATTTTCCTGGGAACACTGCAAGCTGATGGACAGGTGCAAGTTATTGAACTCCCTCTTTGGTAATTGCTCTGCCTGGGTTTTTTTTCATTAGTTTTTTTCTAATAACTGTTTATTCTCTCTACAAACAGTGCCTCTTAAGCTAAATTTTGATGGTTGTGATTCTGAGGCCTCCTGAATCAGAAATTCCATGGGAAAAATTAAATTGCAAAGTGTAGATCCAAAGAAAGGTGACATTATTATTATTATTATTGTTGTTATTATTATTATTATTATTATTATTATTATTATTATTATTATTATTATTATTATTATTGTTATTATTATTATTGCTATTACTATTGTTATTATTAGTTATTGTTATTGTTATTATTAGTTATTTTTATTATCCCTCCTTGTCATTTTCTGTTAGGGTTGTGATTTCCTAATTGATTCTTCCTTCACACCGAGAGGAAAAACAAAGAAATCTTGAGATAAATAAAAATACCCCTTGGAAAGGATGACAAAGGCAAGTGCAGAGCACCAGACATCACATGTAGACAAACATCCTCCCCCAGAATTGGGTTCCTGCTCATGGATTTCTGCTTCCTTTAGTGAAGCATCTCCCAGGAAATGCAGGCTGGGCTCCAGGGAGGATGGCAGAGGACCAGGGGGTCACTGACACATTTTATGAAAATCCTTTCACCAGGATTTTTCTCCTGAAAAGCTGAGAGGCCTCAGAAACAAAATGGAAACAATAATTATCTGATTGCTCGGAATGGGGTCTGGAGGTTGCTCCCCAACTTTGATGGGTTCCATGTGGATTGTTTTTAATTAATGCCCAATCCTGGTCCGGCTGTGTCAGACTCTCTGGTCAGTCACAACATTTTATTATTCATTCCTTTCTACCTTCTGATGTCTCCTTCCTCTTTCTTTAGCATAGTTTAATGTAGCATTTTTAATTAAATATATATTATAGAATAATAAATCAGCCCTCTGAACCATGGAGCCAAGACTCTCAGCTCGTCCTGGCACCCTCAAACCTGCCAGGGCATGGTAGAGGGGCAGTGCCAGGATGTGCCTGGGCTGGACACCACCCCCTTGCACCCTGAGCCTGCAGAGAGCTCCCTGCCCCAGCAGAGCCATCCCCAGCTCGGTGCTGAGGGGCAGGAAAGCAGGAGAAGCCCTGAGAAAAGCAGCCTTGGTGCAAATGCTGGTTTCGTTTGATTCCCAAGGGGAGCAGCTCAGGCCAGGCCTGGCTCTGTCAGCTCTCCAGAACCAGCACTGGGCTCTCAGAATAAGGGATTTTAAAAAGTGCTGCCTCATCCCACCACATTTGCTCCATGTGCACACTTTCTCTGGTGCAAGGACAGGAAAATCTGCCCAGTTTCCTCAGATCCTGCTCCAGAGGTGCTGGTGCCACCTGAGGCCTGGCCGTGCTGCAGCCCTGGCACTCTCAGAGTCCTTTTGGCCCAAGTGCTCCTGTGTAAAACCCCAGTGCTGGGACAGGGGGGCCAGGCCAGGCTGGGAAAGGCTTCGTGTGCCTGGGGCACAGCCTGAGCACTGCCCTGCTGTGGTTTCACCTGGGCACAGCTCTGTGCTGCTGCTGCTCCTGCCCAATTTCAATCCCTTTGACCCACTCCATGATCCAGGGAGCAGCAGCAGGCCGGGAGGGAGCCCTGCAGGAATTCATGGGTGGCCAGCACTGGGCTCTCAGAATAAGAGAGAGTTAAAAGTGCTGCCTCATCCCGCCACATTTGCTCCATGTGCACACTTTCTCTGGTGCAAGGACAGGAAAATCTGCCCAGTTTCCTCAGATCCTGCTCCAGAGGTGCTGGTGCCACCTGAGGCCTGGCCGTGCTGCAGCCCTGGCACTCTCAGAGTCCTTTTGGCCCAAGTGCTCCTGTGTAAAACCCCAGTGCTGGGACAGGGGGGCCAGGCCAGGCTGGGAAAGGCTTTGTGTGCCTGGGGCACAGCCTGAGCACTGCCCTGCTGTGGTTTCACCTGGGCACAGCTCCGTGCTGCTGCTGCTCCTGCCCAATTTCAATCCCTTTGACCCACTCCATGATCCAGGGAGCAGCAGCAGGCCGGGAGGGAGCCCTGCAGGCATTCATGGGTGGCCAGCACTGGACTCTCAGAATAAGGGATTGTTAAAAGTGCTGCCTCATCCCGCCACATTTGCTCCATGTGCACACTTTCTCTGGTGCAAGGACAGGAAAATCTGCCCAATTTCCTCAGATCCTGCTCCAGAGGTGCTGGTGCCACCTGAGGCCTGGCCGTGCTGCAGCCCTGGCACTCTCAGAGTCCTTTAGGCCCAAGTGCTCCTGTGTAAAACCCCAGTGCTGGGACAGGAGGGCCAGGCCAGGCTGGGAAAGGCTTTGTGTGCCTGGGGCACAGCCTGAGCACTGCCCTGCTGTGGTTTCACCTGGGCACAGCTCCGTGCTGCTGCTGCTCCTGCCCAATTTCAATCCCTTTGACCCACTCCGTGATCCAGGGAGCAGCAGCAGGCCGGGAGGGAGCCCTGCAGGAATTCATGGGTGGCCAGCACTGGGCTCTCAGAATAAGGGATTGTTAAAAGTGCTGCCTCATCCCACCACATTTGCTCCATGTGCACACTTTCTCTGGTGCAAGGACAGGAAAATCTGCCCAGTTTCCTCAGATCCTGCTCCAGAGGTGCTGGTGCCACCTGGGGCCTGGCCGTGCTGCAGCCCTGGCACTCTCAGAGTCCTTTTGGCCCAAGTGCTCCTGTGTAAAACCCCAGTGCTGGAACACAATATGTGTGTGAATGTGGGGGGTGTTTCTATTTTTAAGGGCTTTTAAATTAGCAAGTTCTTTATAATTGTGGCTTTTCAAACCCAGGTGACTAAAATTCACCTCCCAGATCTGTGTGGGGACGTCTCAGGAGGCTGGAGGTGTCCTGGCCCCTCTCTGGGGTGGCTCCCAAGGATGGAGACAAGGCTGGAGCTAAAAGGGGCCAGGCCAGGCTGGGACAGGCTTTGTGTGCCTGGAGCTCAGCCCTGGGCACCTCCCTGCCAGCCCTGACTGTGTCCCTGCCCAATTTCAGTCCCACTGACCCTCTCCCATGATCCAGGGAGCAGCAGCAGGCAGGGACGGTGTCACCCTGGGTTTTGGAAGTTTTTCTAAGCCTTCTGATGTTGACATTCTTTCTGTAAATAACTCATTTGTTTGCATTCTTTAACAGAAGAAGAGAAATCGGATGGGCTGTTGGTTTGTCCAGTGTCACTGGAGAGGTGGCACTGTCACCCTCCAAGCCACTGCCACTTTTGGAAATCTATAAATGTCAGAGTCAGAAATTAAACTCTCTCTTTTTTACCTTGGAAAGTTGAGTGTCCTCATTGTTTTATTTTGATTTATTTATTCCTGTAAGGACAGGAGGGAGCCCTGCAGTAATTCCTGGGTAGAAATCCCTGTGGGTGGGAGCTGCTGTGGCCAAATGGGCTGGAATTCACTCTCAGCCCTTGGCTTCAGTGTGGAACAAACCCAGAGCCAGGGACCCCCCTGATCTGTTCCCTTTCCTGCTATCCTTGGAAATATTAAACCCTGCTCTGCTTCCTATTGCTGAATTTGAGGGAAAGGTTCCCCTTTCAGTCTGGTTCTCTAGAGAGGAAAGATAAGCAGCAGTCTGAATCTCACTGCTACCTTATGTGCCATTTCAAAATAATAATAATAATAATAATAATAATAATAATAATAATAATAATAATAATAATAATAATAATAATGACAGTGCTTTATAGTAATACCTGTCATGCTTTAATCAGCTCCTGTTTTACAGCACAGGCCCTGGGCATGGATCACAGCCTGCTTTACAAATAAAATAAAGCAAGGTGTGGGACTCCACTCACATGGAAATTCTGGTGTTGACTTTTTGACTCCCTTGTTAGACTCTCTAATTCTCACAGTTTTGCCACCAAAGTGCAAATGAGGAGCTTTACACATGCCTGGACATGGTGGGCTGAAGTGTTCTGTAGTATTTGTTAGAATCCCCATTTTAGTTCTCACAAACACATTTTTAGAGCATCCATAACCTCATGGGGATGATGAATGATTCATGTACTGGGACATGAGTGATTCTTCCTGTTCAACAATATGGATGTGAATGTGGGGGGGTGTTTCTATTTTTAAGGGCTTTTAAATTAGCAAGTTCTTTATAATTGTGGCTTTTCAAGCCCGGGTGACTAAAATTCACCTCCCAGATCTGTGTGGGGACGTCTCAGGAGGCTGGAGGTGTCCTGGCCCCTCTCTGGGGTGGCTCCCAAGGATGGAGACAAGGCTGGAACTAAAAGGTGTTCAGAGGAAATAGATCAAGTGCTGGACACCTAATTGCAGACTCCAGTAATCCCAGAGATAATCACATTTTTCTCAGCTGTCATACAAACATGCAGAAGCTGGAAATAAGCAGATACGACGGGGCTGGGGGTCAGAGAGTGCTTGTTGCAGAGAATCTTAATTTGCTGGAGCTCCAGATTGCCTGAGATACCAAACTAGGAGGGAGTTTAGACAAGTCATTTGCAAGGTGCCATATTTTAGGTAATAGCTCAAAGTTCTCTGCTGGAGTGTGTCAGCTGCAGCATTCAGGGGAGCTGATTGAAAAACCTGAGCTGCTGGTGAAGGGTTCATTTCTCTCCCTGGAGCTGCAGATTGCACAGAGCACTCTCGGTGGCGTTGATTTTGCTGATCCATCCCCAGCCCCGGCAGCTGGCAGCCCGGGGCAGCGAGCAGGATCCAGTGTTTGTATTTTTGTGGGCATTTATCAGCCCCTGAGTGCCTGCAGACCCTGGCACACCGAACAGCCGGGGCTGCAGAGAGATTTGGGATAAAGGAAAGGAGCTCCAAAAGCAGGAGGATGCCCAGCAGAGGCTGCAGAGAGATTTGGGATAAAGGAAAGGATGGTGGATGCCCAGCAGAGGCTGCAGAGGGTTTTATTCAGGTGACTCCGTGATTACCTTTCCCCAGGCAGCTCAGTGGGTTTATTTATCCCCCTGTGAAGTGTGGCCATGCCCGAGCTCGTGCTGTGCTCTGTTATCTCAGCTTTTATTGCTCCTTGCAGCCTCTCCCTCTCCCCAGCGCTCCAGAACACATAAAGCTGCATTTACATTTTCTGAATGGACTAATCATGGCTCTCTGCTTTGATAAAGAAAGTGCAGCCTCCCACATAACCACATGGAAACCAACAGGGAAGAGTAAACCAGAAATAAACCCATTCTGGGGGGTTGAGAGAAAAATACCCACCAGGATAATTGGGAGGGATGTACAGAGAAGCAGCAACTGAACACACAGTCACATCTCCAAAAAAAAAAAATTTAAAAAAAATTACAATGCTAAAAATACCCAGGTGAAGGACAGCGAGAGAAAACATGATTGAAGCAGAACAATTGGGAGAGGAGTTAATAGTTATTAGCAATCACTTCAGATTGAATATAGGTTGGTTTTGTAACAGCACAGGGGATGATGCATCTGACAGGACTTAAACAATTGCCTCCCCCTTCCCCAGAGGATCTCGCTGGCAGAGCCTGGCACTCACTGCTCCGTGCCCCTGCTCCTCAGGAGCTGCTGCTGAAAGTTTTTATTTATAAAAGTTTGATCCCAGACAAAGCTTTCCAAACCTGTATTCCAAGCCTCAATACATTTTAACCTTCAGCTCACTGCATTTTCTCTTGTGGCCTTAGAAAAATCCCCCTGGGAGGCCGAAGTTCCACCAGTCTGGGATCTCTTTATCCTGTTCTGCCTTTGCCTGGGCAGGAGTGTGAGAATGGAGAAATGTTTGTGTTGTTTCTGCAAACACTCCCCCACCACCCAACTGTGCTGTGCCAGCCTGCTTTCTGTGCATTCATTAACAATCTGTGGACTTCTTTCCCCTGGAATTGCAATTCCCCAGGGTCCCCAGCACTTGGGAACGTTCTGCATCCAGACATCAGTGCCAGAGCTTTCCAGCTCAGTGTTCACTGTCCTGCACCTCCTGGCATGGAATATCAGCTCTGGGCACGTGGGAAATCCAAAGCTGAGTCCCAGATTTCCTCCGTGCTCACAAGGAATTTGTGCACAGAGGGTGAAATTGAAAACGAGTTATCCTGAAAGGATTGTGAGGGGCTTGAGCCAAATCCATCCTGTTCATGACTGGAGAGCTACAAAACCTTGAGGATGAATGTTTTTCAAAGGGTTTTTTTTTTTTTTTTGGCTGCTGTTTTAGGGAATTTGAGTCTGGTGATTGTTACAGAATGATCCTTGTGGGCCCCTCCAGCTCAGGATATTCCTACTTCCATCAGCTTCACCTGCAGCCCAGAGCTGAAGTACCCAGAGGAGGGAGGGTGGAGATTTGCTGGCTTAGAGCAGAGGATGGCTTTGGGGAGAAGAGCACCCAGGGAATGGCCCTTTTAGTGCCAGGCCTGTGCCCCAGAGGGGGAACAGCTCTGTCACAGTCCTGCCTGCTCTGAGCTGCTCTGAGCTGCTCACTGAGCTTCTGCTGCTGCTGCTGCAGCTGCAGCCCCCAGCAGGTTTGTCCCTGCTGTGAACCCTGCCTGGTGCCTGCAGCCTGGAGCAGCCTGGAGCAGCCTGGAGCAGCCAGGGCAGGGCAGGGGACCATGCCAGGCACATCCATGAGGTGCCAGGAGGGCAGAGCTGTGTCCCTGCCAGGCAGGTGTGTGGCTCCTGAGCAGGGCTGAGCACACCAAGGGCACCAAGGATATGTTGGAGGAGTTTCTGAGCACGCCGTGTCCTGCTGCCTGGCACGGGGGCACAGAGGGGTCACCTGTGCCTCTGCTGGCACCTCTGTGGGGACAAATCCCTCAATCCCCACGGCCAGGCAGGCTCAGGGGGGATCCCCCTCAGCTCAGGGTGATTTGGGGTGTGGGAGCAGCGTCAGGATGGGCACAGGGGACACTGTGTGGCCACTGATCCCATCCTGACCCTGGCCAAGCCTTTCCTGCAGGGTGACAGTGACACAGGAGCAGAATGTCACAGGGAAGGAGCTCTGAAACATGCCCACACTGACTGCTCTCCTGCTTTTGTGGGGTCACAGGCTTCTCTCTAAAGCCTGAAGCTTGCTCATTTTCTTCTCCAGTGGGGCAGGGAAGCTCTTCCCCACACACAGTGTGTGTGCCCATTGAAGTTGGGTGGAAATGTGGAAAGCACAGCAGATTTCACACAGGGGTTCATCAGTCAGTAGGAAAACTCTCTTACAAAACTCTGCTCAGAAGTGAGGAAGGAAGGCTTGAACGTAACAGAATTTCTGCAGCATGGAATAGAAGTTAAAGGGGGGGAATATCAAAAACTACAGCAGTCTTTACTTGATGGAGTCAGAAATAGTGCCAAGAGTTTTTTTCCAGATTACTACAAGCAATTACTTCAAAAGAGAAAAAACCCAGGGGTTTGAGTTTTGAATACCACTGAGTGTAAAGAACAATAATGCCAGGAAAGCCTGAGCACGTAGGAGAGCCAGCCCACGCTGCTTAGCATGTGTAACCTATCTGACCAGCTCCACTATCACCTGGTTATTTATAAAACAAGCCAGGCTGTTTTCCTTTTCAACTTGGAGCTCCACTCGAGCAGCAGTGATTCATGCTCCACACACAGGCTGGGAGCTCTGCAGTTCCACGCCTGGCATGTGGGAAAGCCAGGATGGGAGAGAGACTTGAGAATTAGAGTGGGGATGTGTGATCTGGGGTAGAAACAACCTACAGACAACAGCTTGGACCAAAAATGCTCCAGGGCTGAGCAGGACCCAGCACCAGCCTGGAGCTGGGCTCCCTGCCCCAAAGCCACACTTTGCACTGGTTGGGATGGAACTCAGAACTGGGGGGGAATGGGGGAAAAAAAAATAAGATTGAGACAAAGGTGATTGTAAACCTCACAGAAAATCTGCTTGTAGCATTCAGAGAAGAATTTCTGGAGGTTTCCTTCCAGGGGCTCTTCAGGAAAGGGCGACAGATCCCCTGTTCTCCACTGGGGAGGATTGCTCTGCATCAGGACTGGAGCTGAGCACGAAGTCTGAAAGGATGCCAGCTTTGCCTTACCAGATGTAAAAGAATGAGTGTGGTAAGAGGAAAAAAGAGTGTTTTCCCTCAAATAATTTGACTGAACAATCTTGTTCCTTGGGGAGCTGGAATGTACCGACACTGTATCCTCTGCACACATCCTCCTCCTCCACTTCTCCCTGTCACTCTCTCTCCATTGTGTCTGTGTGAGAGCAACGTTAAACATCAAACTTCTAAAAACGAGCCGAGCTCCTCAGCAACTCCAAATGCCTCTTTAGCATACAATAACAACTGTTTGTTGCTTTGCATTGAGTGGTTTAGATGGAGAAATGAGACAGCCTGAATTTCAGTTTGAAAACCCGCTCTCGCCTCTTGTCTCGCGGAAGGGAACAGCTTAATGGATCCTCTTGGTGTAATGACAAATATTTTCCTTTTTCTCCTGTCTTTATTTACATCTCTAGGCAGTGGTGATCACAGCAGCCGCCGCTGTCTGTGTTCCCTCACCAGGACATTCACAACATCTCTATTTCTGGAAGAAAAGCACAGAACCAATCTCTTACCTTCAAGCCATATGAATCCCTCGAGCAGAGGTGTGAGTACTTTGTGCCAAATAAATCCAAAACGCCACAACTCTCCACCGTGGCTTTTCCCAAGCTCTCCCAGGCTCTCGGGCAGACTTCTCGGTGTTCAGCATCCACGCAGGAGCAGAGGAGCAAAAAGAAAGGCAATCACCTGCCTGACCCTGCCAGCCGGGAGCGGGGCGGGTGGAACTCGCCGTGGGTAACCCGGGCTGGGCACTGCTGGAACTTCAGGAGCTCGGGAAGCGCCTCGGCTCCCCGGAAATGCCTCAGCTCCCCGGGAATGCCTCAGCTCCCCGGGGCCAGGCTCCCCCGCAGCAATTCGCTGTCCATCCCCTTCAGCACACGGCCGGCTGGCGAGGCAGCAGCTCCGGCTCCATTTCCCGGAGCCCAGGCTTGGCTAGCGGCTGAGCAGAGCAGCCCCTTCCTCCCACGGACAGATCCCAACAACCTGTTTCCACTCCGGCTCCCTTCTCCGGCCGCGGGATGCGAATTCCCGCAGCGCTTCCCCCTCTGCCTCGCCCGCCGCTGCCGCTGCTGCGGGGAGGGGAGGGAAGGGAAGGGGAGGGGAGGGGGCGAAGTTTCCTCCCCCGAATCCCACGGACTCACCCCGGCGGGGATGGGCGGCTCCAGCCCCGGGGATGCGGCACCGGCACCGGCCCCGGCACCGGGACAGCGCCGGGCGGAGCGCGGGGCCGGGGGGGCCGGGGGGGCTCAGCCGCCCCCAGCGCAGCCCCGGAGAGAGGAGCGAGATGGGTTCCCACCCCCAGGAACCCCTCGGGGGGAGCGGCCCTTCCCTGAGGGCTGCCCTGCCCCGCGCAGAGCTCCCAGGTGAGCGCCGGGGGTGCTCGGCCGGGGATGCTCGGTCAGGAATGCTCGGTCAGATTCTCTGCCAGAGATGTTCGGTCAGAGATTCTCTGCCAGGGATTCTCTGCCAGAGATGCTCACTCGGGGATGCTCGGCCCGGGATGCTCGCTCAGGGATGCTCGGCCCGGGATGCTCACTCAGGGATGCTCGGCCCGGGATGCTCACTCAGGGATGCTCACTCGGGGATGCTCTGCCAGGGATGCTCGGCCGGGGATGCTCCCGTGCTCCCGGAGCGCTGGCACCCTCTGAGCGCCAAGGTTAGCGCTGTCCCCGCGTGTGCACCGCTGTGGCACGGCAGGGAAAGCACAGAATGGCCCCCCCAGCACGGCAGGGAAAGCTCGGAGTGCCCCCCCCAGCACGGCAAGAGGGGGTTTCTGTGTAAAAAGCGGGCTGGAGCTGTTGTTGGCGCTGTTCACAGCTCGTAAAGCCCCGGGGTAAGGGAGCAGGGCACCACGTCCTTCCCAGCCCCTAAAAACCCCGGCTGGAACTCTCAGCTGTGCTCCTTGTTTAAACACTCCCTGCGCTGGCACAGAGATCTCTTTGCAATTCAAATACCAAGAGAAACCATTTCCTGAACGTGTGGCCGCACTTGCAATATTTTCATATCTTTTTATAGTTTAATATCCCTAACAGCAGCTCACTTCCAGAGCACTGGCAGTCCCTCATCTCAAGAGTCTCTTTATTTCTCCAGAAATGGCTCCAAACCTTTCCTGAATGTATTTTTCGTATCACCAAACAGTCCCAGACAAGGAGAGAACAGAGTGAAACCCTTCTGTGGTGAGGCCTTAAAGAAATTCAGTTTCTGGGGGATTTTCTCCAAATGAGTGGATCTCAAATGCTGCTTTCGACCTCTCTGGGTGGTGGAACCCTAAATCTCCTGGGATGTTGCATTCCTGAGCTGCTATGTGTACTCTCTTGACTTTCTGAGTCATCTTCAGTGCTAAAGTCAGACTGAATTCTCCTGAACTTTCCAAGTGTTACTGCAATAATTTCCTTTTTATCCGATTTATGTGAGTATTGCAATGCCAAGGCAGCCAGATGAGCTCAGCATAGAACAATTATTTCTTCTGCAGAGCAGGACAGCAAAAGCTCTCACACTCTTTGCTTGCCTCGAAATAAAGATATTTGTTTAATGTATGGCCAAGACTTCTTTGGGATGTTTACTCCTTCTCTGAGGCCAAGAAGAACCTGTCCTCTCCTTGACTCCTTGGGCTTCCAGTTGGATCACAAGAATGTTTTCCATCCAGCCATCCATAAGAAAATCATCTCCAATCTGAGTCAGGAGAGGAGCAATTTAATAACTGAGAGCTGGGCGAGGTGTTTAATGGACGAGCTCTGAGTCTCACTGACTCCTTGCCATCTGCCTCAGCCTGTTGATTTACAGCATTTAACTGCTTGTAAAACTCATCTCTGTGTGGGTTTTTTTTCAGCCCTACTAAAGAAAAGAAGAATTTATTCTTTTCCCTGGAAAACGATGGATTAAAATAATGGCTGGTCTGATGGGAGGTGTGTCACAAATCACATCTGCCTCTGCCAGAAATGCACCTTGTCTCCGAGTCTGGAGTGGGAAGGGCTGGAAAAAACTGCAGGAGACTTTAATCAGGTGATGGAGATGTCCTTAGGAAGTTTAAAGTGAGATTCATTTCCCTTGCATTCTGTATCAAGGATTTCAATAAATGCCCTAGAGTCAGATGAATCACGGGAGAAAATAAAGCTCAATAACAAGAAAACCAAAGCCAAAACAAAATGAAACTTCAAACCCACGAGTCCATCCTTCTCATAAGGAGCAAAATCTTTTCTTTTCGGGGCTTTTCTGGTTGGTGGAGTGCTGTTCCTGGGGCAAATACTGGTAAATGTCCTGACTGTTCTGGATTTCCTGACCCTGTGATCATTTTGTGCTCCTGTACCAGCAGACTCCGAGCAGCACAGGGACTGGAAGGGGGTCAGGGGTCTCCTGCACTGCCCCACACCACAGAAAAGGGGAAATGCCAGTGGGATATCAGCCCCTGCCTGTGAGATCGTTCATTCCTTTGCTGCTCTGCCACAGGCTGCTGGTGTGGAAAGCTTTGTAGAGAGCACGGAGGTCCTGAGTGATGATTTGATTCCTCTGATGAGAGGAGCAGTTGGCCACAAATGCTGAAGAGGAAACATTTCTGGCACCTCTGGGGTAAGACAGAGGGTTTTAAGGACCAGTCCTGAACTGCAGAATTAATTTCCCTGCAAGTTTATCACAGCTTTGCTGCTCTCTGTGTCAGGCCTGTCTCTTTCTGGCACCAACATTTAACAAATAGAAAAATGGGGAAGATTTTCAGAGCAAGCCACTTCAGTTTGCACTCAGGTCCTCCTCCTGCAGAAACCAGACCCACCCAAGCCCTTGAGCACTGATTAACTGGTACAAGAGCATCACACACACTCCTGAATGTTGCTCAGGTATCACAGAAAGTGAAAAACGCCAGAAAACCACAAAAACTAGCTGAGAACAGTGCAGAGCTTGGTCTGCCTCACTGCAGGATGCTTGTTATCTCATGGGACATGCCCCAGAGCACCAGTTCCCCAGGCTCCCAAAATCAGGGGTCAGTGCTGTGCAGCTGAGGGGGAGAGTGGGGAGAATGCACTGGGAATGCATTCCCAGCCAGCCCAGGCTGCCCAACTTCCTCTGCAGCACCCACAGCCCGGCCCAAAGGGGTGGAAATGCAAGTCCCAGCTCCCCAGTGAGAGCCCAGCCTGCCTCTCCAGCAGCAGCAGGAGCTGGATGCTGGTGCAGACCCCTCTGGGAGCTGGCAGAGCTCCTCTCCCCCCCTGTGCTCCCTCCCAGCCCTGCTGCAGACTCATCTGGCTGCAGCTTGTGCCACCTTTCTCACAAATCTCTAAATTAGCATCCCTTGCAGATGTTCCCTCCCAGGGCAGGCCTATATCTGACTCTGGAATAAAAGACCTGCAGCTCAGGAAGGCAGATTAGTCATAATGAGCCTTCTGAACTCGAATGCTCTGCGGTTTTCTCATCTCTTCTGCCAAAACAAGCAGCACTCCCAGCCCCCTGTGCACACTTGGAGTGTGGAGGGAGCCTTTGCCTTGCTCAGCAGAACAGGCTCCGGGAATTTTGGGCAGAATTGGCTGCTGGGGGATGATTCTCCCTCTGGGATGGTTCTCTGCCTGTTCCCAGCTCCTCAGGGCCTGGCACAGGCTGGCTGCTGATTGCAGATGTTAAATGCAGCCCTGGGAAATGCAGGCTCTGGACACAGATGTGTCTGAGCCCCTCAGGAAGTGTCCCATCAAACGAGCTGGGCTTTAATTGTGTCCCATCATACGAGCTGGGCTTTAATTGTGTCCCATCAAAGGAGCTGGGCTTTAAGGAAGGCACTGAGTCATCAGCTGGGAGAACAGAGCAGGGCTGGGGCTGAGGGCACGGCTGGTGCCCTGAGTGCTGCACAGCCCAGTGATACCTGTCCCCCAGGTGAGGTGAGTGCTGCACAGCCCAGTGATACCTGTCCCCAGGTGAGGTGAGCACTGCACAGCCCAGTGATACCTGTCCCCAGGTGAGGTGAGCACTGCACAGCCCAGTGATACCTGTCCCCCAGGTGAGGTGAGTGCTGCACAGCCCAGTGATACCTGTCCCCAGGTGAGGTGAGCACTGCACAGCCCAGTGATACCTGTCCCCAGGTGAGGTGAGCACTGCACAGCCCAGTGATACCTGTCCCCAGGTGAGGTGAGCACTGCACAGCCCAGTGATACCTGTCCCCCAGGTGAGGTGAGCACTGCACAGCCCAGTGATACCTGTCCCCAGGTGAGGTGAGCACTGCACAGCCCAGTGATACCTGTCCCCCAGGTGAGGTGAGTGCTGCACAGCCCAGTGATACCTGTCCCCCAGGTGAGGTGAGCACTGCACAGCCCAGTGATACCTGTCCCCAGGTGAGGTGAGCACTGCACAGCCCAGTGATACCTGTCCCCCAGGTGAGGTGAGCACTGCACAGCCCAGTGATACCTGTCCCCCAGGTGAGGTGAGTGCTGCACAGCCCAGTGATACCTGTCCCCCAGGTGAGGTGAGCACTGCACAGCCCAGTGATACCTGTCCCCCAGGTGAGGTGAGCACTGCACAGCCCAGTGATACCTGTCCCCCAGGTGAGGTGAGCACTGCACAGCCCAGTGATACCTGTCCCCAGGTGAGGTGAGCGCTGCACAGCCCAGTGATACCTGTCCCCCAGGTGAGGTGAGTGCTGCACAGCCCAGTGATACCTGTCCCCAGGTGAGGAAATGGCCATTTTCAGGTGCCTGAGTTGCAGCAGGAGGGGCCTGGAGTGTCCTCCCCTGCGGGCCCCGTGGCACAGGCAGCTGTGGAAGACATCGTGCCTCACCCCATCCCTGGGACCCCCAGGGAGGATTTGGTGCCCCAGGCCTGCTGCATTCCCAGTGCATTCCCAGAACATTCCCAGTGTGCTCCCAGTTATTCCCAGTCATTCCCAGTGTGTTCCCAGTGCATTTCCAATGCATTCCCAGTCTGTTCCCAGTACATTCCCAGTGCACTCCCAGTACACCCCCAGTTCATTTCCAGTGCATTCCCAGTCTGTTCCCAGTGCATTCCCAGTCATTCCCAGTCATTCCCAGTCATTCCCAGTGCACTCCCAGTACACCCCCAGTTCATTTCCAGTGCATTCCCAGTCTGTTCCCAGTACATTCCCAGTCATTCCCAGTCATTCCCAGTGCATTCCCAGTGCATTTTCAGTACATTCTCAGTCATTCCCAGTGTGTTCCCAGTCTGTTCCCAGTGCATTCCCAGTCATTCCCAGTCATTCCCATTGTGTTCCCAGTACACCCCCAGTGCATTCCCAGTCATTCCCAGTGCATTCCCAGTTGTTCCCGGTGCACTGCCAGTCGTTCCCAGTGCATTCCCAGTGTGTTCCCAGTCTGTTCCCAGTGCATTCCCAGTCATTCCCAGTCATTCCCAGTGCATTCCCAGTCTGTTCCCAGTGCATTCCCAGTCATTCCCAGTCATTCTCAGTCATTCCCATTGTGTTCCCAGTACACCCCCAGTACATTCCCAGTCCTTCCCAGTGCATTCCCAGTGCATTTTCAGTACATTCCCAGTCATTCCCAGTGCATTCCCAGTCTGTTCCCAGTACACCCCCAGTACATTCCCAGTCATTCCCAGTCATTCCCAGTGCATTCCCAGTGCATTTTCAGTACATTCTCAGTCATTCCCAGTGTGTTCCCAGTCTGTTCCCAGTACATTCCCAGTCATTCCCATTGTGTTCCCAGTACATTCCCAGTCATTCCCAGTCATTCCCAGTGCATTCCCACTGTGTTTGAGCCCAGCCCAGCCTGTCCACCAGCCCTGGAACTGCCTGAGCCAGTTCATTCCAACGCAGGAAATCAATAGTGCTGCTGTGAGATCTCTGCAGGGCCAGGCTGGTATTGATATCCCTGGGAAGGAAATGAATTCTCCTCTCCTTGCACATTCCCCAGCACGGGCCAGGAGGATGCTGTTACTCCCATCAATCAATAACGTCAATAGTGGGCTCAAAATATTTATCTTTTATTCCAAAAGCAATCAGCAGAAAGTTCTAACCTGAGAGGGAGGGCTGGAAAATGGATCTGACCTCCCCATGCCCTGGTTTCCTGGGGAGCACTGGGCACACTTTGGGTTTTCTCTGTCTTAGCCTGAATTTAGGGCAGAGTTTTGGATTGCCACGGGCGAGGGGTTGCCACATATTTGATATTTTTCAATCAATTGCCATTTCTCAGAGTTGTTTTTATCCTCTGGATTGGCCTGTGCAAGCCCCACAGGATCTGACTGGGGAAGTGCTCTCAGTGCATATTCAAATGACCCAAAATTTGCTGTGGTGGTGTTACAGAGCACGGGCTGAGCTCTCTGGAGAGCAAAGCCAGGCTCAGAGCAGGGTCAGTAAGGATTCCCCCGTGCTGAGGGGTGGCACAGCACACACGCCCTGCCCCGAGCAGCCCTGTGGAACCTGAAATCCTCTCTTCATTTCCTTCTTGGGCACAGGGATAAAGGACGTGCTGCTGAAAGGGATTCCGTGGCAGGGCCTTTGTTTCTCCCCACATGCAATATTTTGCAGGACAGATAAGGGCAAGAGGAGGAGGATTTCAAAGCACCTGGCTGAGCCCAGGTTATTAATTCTGATTCAACCTGAGAGAATTGAGCTCCTCACTGTTCCAGCACCCGTGGGGTGGCTCAGGTGCTGGCAGAGCTGTGTCTCACCAGGGAAGCACAGAAATGTCAGGCTCTGGTGGCCCCAAAATATCTGAGTGTCCCAAGTGCTGGGTCCTAACTTTGAAAGGTAGAAGGAGAAGACTCTTCCTCTTCCCTCCATCTCTTTGTCTGGTGCTTTCTCTCTGCTAACAAAGGCCCCTGGGAGCCCTGAGTGTTGGCAATCAGCTCGGCAAAATTCACCTGCATTGCAAGAGCCTCTCCTCTGCCTGTTCTGAGCTGTTTTTCTTTCCTTGCCTCCTCGTCATTCTCAAAGCTCGGCAGCCAGTGAAGACGTGTAATTAGAGTTAATTGTGATTGCTCGGTGATGCAACAGCCCCCCACTGACTCCAGGGTGCTTCAGGCTCCCAGGGAAGGGGAAATTTCAGCAGGACAGAGTCCCCACAGCCCTGCAGAGTTTGTCCTGCTCCCCTGCCTGGTCCCAGGGGGAGGTGGCAGTGTCACCTCGTGCAGGTACATTCTGTTTTCTGCTGGTTTTGAGGCTGGTGCTGACAGATCTCTGGAGCTGATCAATGCCCCAGCTGCAATTTTTCCTCCCCGGGGCCCAGGGGGAGGCTGACAACACTCTGATAGATGATCAAAGCCACTCTTGTCACATCTCACAGCCAAACACCCAGGCCAGAGCTGACTCCTGCCCTTTCTAGGATCCACAGCCTCTGGGAATTTTGCCTCGTTGTGCCTCTGTCATGCTGGGATTTCAGAAGGATCTGCAGAAATAACCTGCCTGGCTTCCTGGGGGGGTGGAAAAAAGGCATTTTAATAGCATTCAAAATCCCTAATTGACATAATTGTGGGCTGCTGTCGTGGCCACTCTGGACAGTGGATGGGGCTTTGCCCTGTTGTGCTGATGGGGATGCAATTGCTGGATTTTGGGGCAGCACAAATCCCAAATTGCAGCCCCACCCTCAGGAGGGGACCATCCTGGGCTGGAATCCTCCTTTTTTACTGTGAGATGGAAAAGAGCAGAGAGGAGGGAACAGATGGGGCCATCCTGGTGCCACACACACACATCTCCAGAGTGGGAGGGAAACACCAAACAGCTCCTGGGAGTGGGGGCTGGGGGCAGTTCAGGAGCTGGGGAGGCTCAGAGCCCGGGGAAAGGCGGCTGCTGAGCGAGGCAGGAGAGCTGCACTGCTGGGATGAGTGAAAACCCCAGGGACAGCCACCCACAGGCCACAGTCTGCTGCTGCTGCTGTGAGGCTGTGAGACAGAGCTTGGAATAATCACAGAGAATAACTCAGCACACCCAGCCCATCCCAGCCCATCCCAGCCCATCCCAGCACATCCCAGCCCATCCCAGCCCATCCCAGCACATCCCAGCCCATCCCAGCACATCCCAGCACATCCCTGCACATCCCAGTACACCCCAGCACACCCAGCACACCCAGCACATCCCAGCACACCCAGCACACCCCAGCACATCCCAAAACACCCCAGTACATCCCAGCACATCCCAGCACATCCCAGCACATCCCAGCACATCCCAGCACACCCAGCACATCCCAGCCCATCCCAGTACATCCCAGCACATCCCAGCCCGTCCCAGCCCATCCCAGCACATCCCAGCCCGTCCCAGCACATCCCAGCACATCCCAGCACATCCCAGCCCATCCCAGCCCATCCCAGCACATCCCAGCACATCCCAGCACACCCAGCCCATCCCAGCCCATCCCAGCACATCCCAGCACATCCCAGCACATCCCAGCACATCCCAGCACATCCCAGCACACCCAGCACATCCCAGCACATCCCAGCCCATCCCAGCACATCCCAGCCCATCCCTGCAAATCCCAGCACATCCCAGCCCATCCCTGCAAATCCCAGCACATCCCTGCACATCCCAGCACACCCCAGCACACCCCAGCACACCCAGCACATCCCAGCACACCCAGCCCATCCCAGCCCATCCCAGCACATCCCTGCACATCCCAGCACATCCCAGCACATCCCAGCACATCCCAGCACACCCAGCCCATCCCAGCCCATCCCAGCACATCCCAGCACATCCCAGCACATCCCAGCACATCCCAGCACACCCAGCACATCCCAGCCCATCCCAGCACATCCCAGCACATCCCAGCCCATCCCAGCACATCCCAGCACATCCCAGCACATCCCAGCACATCCCAGCACACCCATCACATCCCAGCACATTCCAGCTCCCAGGGCCCTCGGCACATCCCGCTGGCAGCTGCCTGCTGCACGTGGAATTTGGGCTGCAAAGGGAATTTTGGGGTTCTCTCAGGGCAATTTGCCTGTTCCACTCCAGGAATTTGGGCTGCAAAGGGAATTTTGGGGTTCCCTGAGGACAGCTGTCTGTTGCACACAGGGAATATGGATTGGAAACGGAATTTTTGGGTTTCTCTGAGGGAAGCTGCCTGATTCACACCATGAATCAGGGATAGAAAGGGCATTTCTGGGGTTCTCTGAGAGCTCTACATGCTGCTGCCAGATCAAACAGAAGGATATCCCAGCTCACCCTGCCCAGCCCTTTATGTCTGTCATTTCTTTCCCCTCAAACACCTCTTTGGTGCTTTCTCTCATCCACAGCCACCCAAAGTGTGTGGTAATCACCAGGATGAATTGATTGCTGCAGGAACACTTTGGGAAGGAATCCAGCTCTGCCTGGCAATTTTGGGATCAGTGGCCAATGTTGGGAAGGATGAAAGTTGGACAAGAAAGTCTCACAGGAATGTGTGCTTGGCAGGAAGGTTATTGAATTTGGAGTCTGGTGAAGGAATAGAGATGGAAGCAAGATTTGATACAGAAGAAAAGAATTGCTGAGCCAGTCTGACTGGGTAACAAAGGAGCAAAGGGTGTGTTAGTGAGAAGGGGTTTTATGGCTCAGAGCAAAGGATAAACCCACCCCAAACAAGGAGATGTTTTCACCAAGCACAAAGAGAGCACAGGCAAACAAGGCACAAATGTGGCAAGGAGAAAAAAGGGCTCAGAATTTCCCAGTGCAAGAAAAGTGAAAAACAACTTCTGGCTGAAACTGTGATGTACTGGGTGTGAGGGACTGGAGAGCAGTGCCATGGATGTGGGAATGACAGGAGTTATGAGAGGCTGTAGGTGACAGTTAAGGGATAGATTGGCTCTGCTGGGTGAAGATGCTCAGCAAAGAAAAGGATGGAATGCACTGGAACCTAAAGAAAACTTTATAAAGCATTTGTAACCAAAAGAAAAGTACAGAATGCACTGTAACCTAAACTCAGGGTGTCCAGGCCTGCCTGCAGCTGGAGCTGACAGCTGTGGGCACAGCTCTGTCACCCACCACCCTGGGCTGCTGTGACATCTTGGATACAATAAACTGCATTTTGTAATAAACTGCATTTTGTAATAAAGTGCATTTTGTAATAAAGTGCACTTTGTAATAAAGTGCATTCTGCAATGAGCTGCATTCTGCAGAGCTGCCTGAGTCCCCCATCCCTCACTTCTCTCTCACTGACCAAGGCTCTAGGGAGCAGCTGCTCCAGCAGGAGCTGTTCCCTTCCTGCCTGCCCTGCAGCCAAAGCCAGCTGGCTCAGCCTTTCCTGGAGCACAAAACCCTTCCCCAGCCCAGGCTCTCACACCGAGGGTGCTTCCCCAGCTCCTTTTCAGAAATGAGATTCACGAGCTACCTGGATCCTCTTTGCACTTGGGGAAATAATTACTTTACGCAAGATAATTTGCTTAAAACCATGACAGTTTTAACTATAGTTTAAGGCTAAATGACTGCTCAGCAAGACAGCTGGTAAAATTCACCCTGTAATAAGACTGCAGCAATGTAAACAAGCCCAGCCCATTTAGGGCTTGGAGTTAATATAGACGTCAAATACTTTCAATATCTCTCAATTTCCCAAACCATCAGGCATTTCCCTCCTTTGTAAACGTGTTTGTAATTGATCTCCTCCTTTATCACCTGAAATGTCTGCCCTAAATCCATGGAATCGATTCTGTTTGAACGTACATGAAATTAACCTGGGAGGAAACGCAGTCTGGTGTGCTGGAGCGCGGGGAGTGAGGAATGGAGGGAGCTCCAGGCCGGGCTCCTCCTCCCCTGGAATGTGGCTTTTCCCCAAGAAAACTCAGCCTGAAGCAGCCGAAAATGACAATTCTGAACTCGGATGGTGAAAGGTGCCTCGGGGTTTCCCTCTGTTCTGCAGAGCTCCTGGCAGCAGCTGTGCTTTGCTCGAGTTTAAGATTTTACCTGAGTTTACTTTCTCATGCTCAGGAACTTGGAGAGCTCCAGCCAGGTGAGAGTCACCACAAACCAGGCTTAGGGGACAGGCTGAGCTTTCCCTCTCAAATGCTGAGAACTTGACCAAAATCAGGCTCAGGACTTGCTGAACCCCTGCTGTTCACTCCTCACTGCAGACCTTGAGAGAGCCTGACCCAGCAGAAACCAGCCTGGTGGGCAGGTGAAAATTGTATTTATTGAGAAGCTGAGAATATACAGAAAATTATCTATTATTCCAGATAGATAAAAATAGATATATAATTATTTATTAGATATATTTTATATAGTACATAGAATATATATTTTAATATTATTTAATATTATATTATTATATTATTTAATATTATATATTTTAATATATTTTTAATATTTTAATATTAAATATATATTAAAGATATATTTAATAATATTTAATATATATTTATTATTTTTAATATTATATATATTTTATATATTTTATAGAATTATATATTATTATACATATTATATAATATATATGTATAAATTATGTACTTTATTCTATCATAATATTTTTATATTTTATATTATTTTTATATTTATATTTTAATATATTTTAATGTATTTCTATTTTTAATATTTTATATTATTTTTTATTTTTTTTTTTCCTGCCAATGAGCCCTCTGCAGCCTGCCGGCAAAGCCAAACCATTCCAATTCCCCTCCCCAGCAGCAGGGGGGATCTCTGGGGCCTGATGTCCTCTCTCTGCTCAGTTCATCACCCCCATCCAATCGCAATGATGGCCATAAAGCTCAACTTTCATTTGCAGCCGCTGGAGTCGGGGTGATTTATTGCTGGCTAATTATCTTGCCGCAGACTTGAGGATGGAATAATCGCCCTGATTTGCATAATCAAGGCATGGAGGCTTTGGAGCAGGGCTGGCTCTCAGCAGATGGCCCTGGTGTGTGTGGTTGCATGCCATCCTGTATCTCTTTGCCTATAGCAAAAGTTTACTGCCTTTCAGTGATTAAGTGTGATTGACATTAATATGGAGAGTCCTTTGTGTCAGCCTGCTGCAGGCACAGGCAGCCCTGAGCCACCTGTGGGGCTGAACAGGAGCTGGGATGGGCAGGATTTCCTAAAAGTGGGGAATCCCAGGCTGGTTTTGGCTGGGGAGGACGTTAAAAATCATCTCCTTCCAATTTTCCAGGAGCAGGAACACCTTGCACTGGCCCAGATGCTCCGGGCAGAGCTGATACCAGCACACAACAGGATGGTTTCCCCTTTAAGCCAAATAATTCCAAAAAACCTCCCTTAAACCAGAGGGGTGGTCTGGATGTGCCCTCGTGAGGAAGGAGCAGGATCCATAAAACCTGAGAGCTTTCCTCTGGAAATGTGATTTCTCTGAGTGCAGCTTCCAGCTTGCCATTAGCTCAAACACCACACATGCAAAAAGAGGCTGGGAATTGTGTTTCAAACCGAAATTTTGACTTGACATTTCTGAGCCCTGCAACTCTGTGCCTTAAAAACGACACCAGCACTTTTCATCTGCCTCTAACGTCGGTTTTATACCAATAATTACCCTCACCGTGTAATTAGCTGAGTGTTCTGAAGCTCTGCCTGTCACACAGGAATGGGGCTGCTCCCGTGGAAGGGTGAACGCTCACGGGCTCTTTTATTGCCTGAAGTCTGAGATTTCCACCCTTGGCTCGTGGGCTTGTTGGTAAAACCATCACACAGGAGGCAGAAATCAATAAAAATTCTGAGGCATCTCACCAGGGGTGTTCCAAAGTGAGGGTTTTATGCAGGATGGAGAGAAGGAAGGCTAGGTTTGAAAATTCAAACTCCTCAACTTTAGATATTTGCCTGCAGTGCAGATTTTTGATTTCAGCTTCATTTCAGGTGCCCTGCCCAAAACCTCCCTGCATTTTCCACCGACACCAGCCCCACCAGGTTCAGCGTCCCGAGGCTCCCAAACTGCCCAAGAGCAGCAGGAATTGCCTCCTTCCCTGCACTGGCTCCCAAACTGCCCAAGAGCAGCAGGAATTGCCTCCTTCCCTGCACTTTGTGCCCCCACCGTGGAGTTTTGGAGTGTCTAAAGAGGGCTGTGCTCTGAGAGGAAATCCTCCTGTGCCCTGGGGATTCTGGGCAATAAAAGCAGGAAAAAGGGCAAACAAGGGCAGGGTTTGGCACTGAGCTAATGCCCACCCACTGCTTTCCCTCCCAAACTGCAGTGGGCACAGTCAGAGGTGAATTCCCAAGTGTTCAGCTCGCTCTGTTTCCAAAGGACTCAATTTTGTTTTCAGACCAATCCTCCAAGGATTTTGTTCCCTTAAAGGGGTGGGGTGGGAAAGCACAAACTGCTCTTTTGTCTTTTTTTCTTTTTTTTCCCCCCAAGTGTAATTTTTAATTACGCTTCTAATTAGGGAGAAAAACTGTCACAGAAATTACATCTTTGGATTGTCACACGCAGGGAGGTGAACTTGGCACTTCTTTCTCTCCTGCTAGCTCCTCTCCTTGGGATTGGGATGGCTTTGTATCCATGGGGCACTTGTGCCAGCCTGGGAAAAGTCTGTGCTCAGGACTGAGGGTGGGAAATTCAAAGCAGATTCCAGAAATTGTGCCTTTTTCCCTGCCTGTTTCATCCTCGAGGAGAGAAAAGCCACCTTGGTGGGTCTGTGTTCGAAGGAGCTTTTCCCGAGGAAATCTCCTCCCAATAGCCATGGGGAACAGGGGATGGGCTTGGATTTGCAGCGTTTTCTTCTCACCAGGGCACTCCTGAAGGGGTTACAGGGCCAGGACGCTCATCCCTGGCTCACCACTCCTCTGGGAAGCTGTGCAAAGTTCAGGAGGAGCCTCACCTGTTTGCCCAGAGCTCACCTGCTGCCGGAGCCCTCCCCGAGGAGCAGCTCAGCCCTCTGCAATAACAGCAGCAAAGGTCAGCCCTGCATGCCTGATGAGCAGCCCTGCCCAGGGGACAGCAGCTGACTCGGGCTTCTGACAGCCCCCAGGCCTGGCTTTTCCCAGAGTTCTGCCCAGTTAAAGGTTTAAACCCAGCTTATTCAGGGATAAAACCTCTTCTCCAGAGCGTTCCAGCTCACTGCCAGCCAAGGGCTGGTTCAGGAGTTGCTAAATCGGGTTTAAAAGGCAAATTAACACTTGGAGATTATCTCCACTCTCCTTTTTCCCTTTTATTCTGAATTCATTTCAGGCTTGCCCGCGGAGCCTGCAGGATGGATCACTGCTGCAATCAGAGTCCTTATTAAAAGGAGCAGGATTGAGCTGCTAATTCCACAGAGCCATTCTGCAGCTCGCAGCTCCCGTGTAATTTAGATTCAATCAGCAAATAAATATGATAACAGGCTGCTGCTTATTGAACCAACAGACAGGAAAGCTCTGTCTTTAGGAGCTGGTGGTGAAGCTGTGGGACTTGGCAGGGCTCCTGTCTGGCTGCTGGGCTGGAATGCAGGGAGCAGGAGATCCTTCTGCAGGATCTATCCAGGCCCTTTCCCTGCCTGCCACCTCTTCTGCTGCCTGATGTTCCCCTTGATCACCCAACCCCCCACCCCTGCTTTCTCCTGTCACCCTGAGCCCACCCTGGCTGTCAGACAGCCCCATCCATCCCAGTACTGATCCCAGTAGTGATCCCAGTATTGATCCTCATCCCAATGGGATTTCCAAAGAGCCTTCCCAGCATGGCAGGTGACAGGAACAGAGCTCTGGCAAACGAGGGTCTGTGGCCAGCAAATCCAGCAGGATCTGCCTGTTCCTGGCTGGGATCAGCTCTGGGATGCCCAGCACCATGTCCTGCCTCGAGTGGAGCATCCTCTGCTCCTGCTCCTGGAGCATCCTCTGCTCCTGCTCCAAGAACCTGGAGCATCCCCTGCTCCTGCTCCAAGAACCTGGAGCATCCCCTGCTCCTGCTCCCAGAACCTGGACCATCCTCTGCTCCTGCTCCAAGGGAGAGCCTGGAGCATCCCCTGCTCCTGCTCCAAGGGAGACCCTGGAGCATCCTCTGCTCCTGCTCCAAGAACCTGGAGCATCCCCTGCTCCTGCTCCAAGGGAGACCCTGGAGCATCCTCTGCTCCTGCTCCAAGAACCTGGAGCATCCCCTGCTCCTGCTCCAAGGGAGAGCCTGGAGCATCCTCTGCTCCTGCTCCAAGAACCTGGAGCATCCCCTGCTCCTGCTCCCAGAACCTGGAGCATCCCCTGCTCCTGCTCCAAGAACCTGGAGCATCCTCTGCTCCCCCCAAGAACCTGGAGCATCCCCTGCTCCTGCTCCAAGGGAGAACCTGGAGCATCCCCTGCTCCTGCTCCCAGAACCTGGAGCATCCTCTGCTCCTGCTCCAAGGGAGACCCTGGAGCATCCCCTGCTCCTGCTCCAAACAACCCCCTGCAAACACCAGGCAGGCAGAGGAGCTGGGGTTGCGCCAGCTCTGCCATAATTTGCTGGAAGATGAGCTGCCCAATTCCCACTTTTCTTGCCCAAGTATCACAGCAAGAAACCCCCATGAGGCTGAGCCATGCAAACGCTGGGTGCCCTGGCTTTGGGAGGCAAGAGCTCAATTAATCACTCTCCTCTCAGATCAGGGCTCCAGAGCTGCACCTTTCATTCCCCAGGGCCAGCAGCGACAGCCACCCACTGGTCAAGGCAGTCCTGGGTTAATTATGATTGCCCTGGGTTAATTATGATTGCCACGATGTGGAGCCATCCTGCAGGGGGGCAGAAGGAGCCAGGCTGGTTTGAAGCCATTTCTGGTGGCTCAGGGCGTTCTCCTGCAGATTTTGGCCAAACAAAGGCAGAAACACCCGGCAAAAGTGAGGATTCAGCTTGGGAAATGCAGTTTGGGGGTGGCCCTGGGGTGTGCCAGTGGGATGTGGCACTGGAGTGCAGGATGCCTAAAGCAGGGAGAGCTCTTCCTTGGCCTCTCACTGCAGGGCTGGTGGATCTTGAAGCAGAGGCGTCACTATCTCTTCAAAATCATCCCAGATCATCCAAAATCATCCAAAATCACCCCGTTTTTAATCCCATTTCGGAGCGAGACTTCCCGTTCCATGGGAAGTTCATTCCACAGCTTCCACCATTCCCTTTCCCCACTCGCTCTGCTCCTCCTGGACGTTTGTTTGCCTGTCCTCAGCAATAGTTACCAATTGTTGCTTTTTTCTCCAGTTGACTTTCCAACACCAGGGGGAAAACACAGAGATTTAGGGCAGGATGGGAAGGGAACTAATCACTCAAGAACTAATTAGCAAGGGACTCTCACAGGGACATCCTCCCCGGGTAATTGCTGCTCATTTTCAGCTGTGGATTCAGGAAGACAGAATTGTTTTAGGGAGATTATTCAATTCCCTGCACAATCCTGCGAGGAGCAGGCAGTGTTTGAGCGGGGAGGGTGGAAAGGAGGGATTTGCCAAGGGCTCTTTACAGGTGTTTAATGACACAGATTTCCCCCGTTTGGTGAGGGGCTCCGGGGGATTTGCTCCATCTCCTCCTGCTCTCCGTGCTCACCGGGCAGGATGCTGCAGAGTCTCTGCTGCTACAAACCCAATTCCTTTTGGAACATCCCAGAATTGTCCCCAGGGCTGCTCCCATCCCGGCAGGGACCAGAACACCAAAGAGCAATCTGGAAGCTGTGCAACGCCAGTTGAACTCAGCCACCAGCAGCATCCAAACCATTCCTGTTTATTTACCTCTCCAACTGCCTTTAAAACATTAAATTTGGGCTTTTTTTTTCCCCTGCAGAGCAGCCCCAGCAGTGTGAGAGCTGCACAAGGCATGTGTGCTCCTGCAGCTCATGACTCTGGCACTGTGAGTGACTTGTTCTGTTAGCATGATAAACACATGCTGGAGAGGAACAGCACTAATTATGACCCTGTCACCTTCATCAGCTCCCCACTAATTGTTTTGGCTTTTTTTAATCTCAGTGCTTGGAGATGAAACATGATGTTTGGTTCTGCAAAGGAGTTGAAAAGAAAAGAGAAGAAAGAATTGCATTTTAAAATAGAAGCATCAGGTAGATCTTTCTGTTGGATTTGAAATTCAAATGACAGAAATTATAACTTTTTTGTGTGTTATTAAAATAAGGCATGGGAGGTTTGCAGAGGACTTTTCTGGGACTGCCCAGATCAGTCCACTGCTTCCCCTTGGGCTGTGCCCTCAGGATCCTCCCAGCCCAGGACTGGGGCTCTCTGTGTCACAACAAAACAAAACTTCCTCAGTCTCTCCAGGTGTTGCCAGACAGCTCAGAAACCTCCCCAGGGATAAATCCCTTCATCATTTTTTGAGGAAAAGAAGTGATATCTCTTCATTACGGGCTCTGTGGATCTTGGATTCAGGCCTGCAGCAAATAAAAACCCCAAATTCATCTTTTGTTCCTCTGGCTCTCCAAAACAGCAGGGAAATGGAGCAGAATGTGGATTTTCTGCTGGGCATTGCTGGAGGGTGATGCACAGGTGTGAGGGACTGCGTCAGACCTACACACAAAATACTAAATATTTCACAAATGAGAATCAGGACTAAGGCTTGATTGGGGGAAAAATCTTCCCAGGGGCTCCTTCATGCCCTCCCAAGGGGCAGGCTGGCTGTGGCTGCACCAAGGCCAGGATTAAACCTGCCAGTGGAGCCTCTGTTGCCTTCCATGGCTCAGAAATGTTCTGACAATTTAGATTTGTATGAAAGGAGGGATCTCTGAAAACTCCTAGCAAAGCTTGCAAGATGTTGTTCCACCTGGGGAGAGCTCTTGAGGTGGAGAAGGTTTCCAGCCACTTGAGAATGTTCCATTTCCAGTATTCCCAGAGCAGTGAGAGAGGCACAGCTCAGCCTGTGACACTCAGGCCTTGCCACTGACCTTCACACAAACCGGTTTTAATTTTTGTTTTACACCAGCTCTAAAGGAACATGGAGAAATCCATGGATCTCAGCCAGTGCTCCACCCTCTCCTCTGTGCTGGTGGCTGTTGGGTGCTGTTTTAGTGTCTGGAAGTGCAAAGAAGGCAAAAAAATCCCAGTGCGAGGCAAGGCTCTGGCACCCTGGGAATTGTGGTGTGGAAAATGCCTAAACTGGGGTGCCCAGGCCTTGGTGCAAACACACACAGGGAAAAGCAGCCAGGAAATGAAGCCAAAAGTACAAATATGAATGAGAGACAAGGCTGTGATCAGTCCAGGCTCTGATTTCCCATGGCTGCCCTGGGTAATTTCCACCAGCAGTTGTTTCAGCAGCCTGTGAAAGGAAATTGCCTGGGCAAGAGAGCCCAGGGCTGTTCAATTGTGCAGGTTTCTGTTCCACCACATTTCATAACCAAGAGCAGATGTCCAGCTCTGCTGGGCTGGGCTTTGGAACACCTCTGGCTAGGCACTTGGAAAGATTCCCCTTTTGGGGGAGGATGGAGGGCAGCGAGTGAGGAGAGCAGGAGCTGCATCCCACGGCCTGGGCAGGAGGGGCACAGAGAAGGGCTTGTGTGAGTGTGGAACCACAGAAAGGTTTGGGGTGGAAGCACATGAAACATTCCCAGCTGCTCCCCTTCCTGCTCCATGCAGGGCTCTCTGCTGTGCCAGACCAGGCTGGCTGCTCTCAGCTGCCCAAAGGGATCCCAGGCTGTGCCCAGGAGCTCCTCTGGGTGTGGAGGGAGCAGCAGCTCCCCTTGCCTGAGGCTGGGAGGCAGAGCCATGAATAAACATGATGTGCTCTGCGACTGACGCACGGCAATCAAAGGCAAACTCGTTCAGAGTTTGAAATCCGGACTTTAATTGCCAGCCCACGTTTACCTGGCTGTGTAGGCAGGAGGGAGAACTCTTCACCCAGCTGCATGGGGATGCTGGCTCTTGGGAGGGGAGGAATTGCTGGCAGCTCTTCTGGGAGAGCTCTTCTCAAAGCACAAGGACTGTCCTCCCTCCTGCTTGGCACACAGAGGTCATTAAATAAAGAAAAGACCTTTCACATCTGCCCAGTAATTAAACAGCAGCCAGCCCCACGGCAGAGCTCAGCTCTCAGGCTTGTGCAGGGATGTTTGGCTTGGTCATTTTAGTTCTCAGCTTGAAAACATTCAGATTATCCAGGGTAATCCAGGAGTGGGGAGACAAAACTGTCCTTCATGGGTTTCTGGCTGATCCAGCCCAAACTGGTACAAATACCAAAAGCAAAGTTCCAGCAGGGCACTTTCCAGGGATCAGGGAGCTGTTTTCACTGGGGGGATGCAGCTGCAGTAAATGAGAAAAAGGGCTTTTGCTCTGCATCATTTTTAATAAAATCGATCCTCACGCTCGACAAAGATCAGAGAAATCGAATCCCTGTGGGGAGACACAGGGCCCTTGGGCTCAGATTAATTCCACTCCCCTCATCCCAGGGCACTGGCAGCACCACCCCATCCCCAGGCAGTCGTGTAACCTCATTAACCCAGCTGACAGCAGCCCAGTCTGTATTTCCTGTAAGTTCCTTTTCACTGCCTCTGGTGGCCCCAGCAAAGCACACCCAGTGCCCTGGTGGGTTCATGGAGAATAACCCAATATTGTGTCCCTGGTGGGTTCATGGAGAATAACCCACTGCTGTGTCCCTGGTGGGTTCATGGAGAATAACCCACTGCTGTGTCCCTGGTGGGTTCACAGAGAATAACCCAAAATTGTGTCCCTGGTGGGTTCATGGAGAATAACCCAAAATTGTGTCCCTGGTGGGTTCATGGAGAATAACCCACTGCTGTGTCCCTGGTGGGTTCATGGAGAATAACCCAAAATTGTGTCCCTGGTGGGTTCACAGAGAGAATAACCCAAAATTGTGTCCCTGGTGGGTTCATGGAGAATAACCCAAAATTGTGTCCCTGGTGGGTTCATGGAGAATAACCCACTGCTGTGTCCCTGGTGGGTTCACAGAGAGAATAACCCAAAATTGTGTCCCTGGTGGATTCACAGAGAGAATAATCCAAAATTGTGTCCCTGATGGGTTCACAGAGAATAACCCATTGCTGTGTCCCTGGTGGGTTCACAGAGAGAATAACCCATTGCTGTGTCCCTGGTGGGTTCACAGAGAGAATAACCCATTGCTGTGTCCCTGGTGGGTTCACAGAGAGAATAACCCATTGCTGTGTCCCTGGTGGGTTCACAGAGAGAATAACCCATTGCTGTGTCCCTGGTGGGTTCACAGAGAGAATAACCCACTGCTGTGTCCCTGGTGGGTTCACAGAGAGAATAACCCACTGCTGTGTCCCTGGTGGGTTCACAGAGAATAACCCACTGCTGTGTCCCTGGTGGGTTCATGGAGAATAACCCAATATTGTGTCCCTGGTGGGTTCACAGAGAGAATAACCCACTGCTGTGTCCCTGGTGGGTTCACAGAGAGAATAACCCACTGCTGTGTCCCTGCCCAGCCCCAGTGCCTGAGCTGGGAAGCCACCTGGAGGCACAGGACATACTCCGTGGTCTCAGGTGAGGGGGCTCAGCACCATCTTCACCCCACACTGGAAATGCTGTTTGGCTTTTTGGCCAAACCTTCTGCCCCTCTCTGGGCAGCACACCTGGGTGTTCTCTCAGGCACCTCCGACCTTCCTTCCCCCTCACCTGGGCTTGGGCTGGCCAAGCTTCAGGACCAAAATAAATTTTGAGGTCACAGGTGAATGTCAGAGGTGTTGATCCTTAGAAAATAACTCCTAAGAGGTTCTAATGTTATGGTGAGTGAAAAATCACTTTAAAATAAAAACTGTTTAGTCCCAACCTGGACTTTTTTCTCTTTGGCTTCTTGTTGATGTTTAGGCCAAACATCTGAGCTCTCTCTTCTCCCAGCTTGCTCCCCTCTCCCTGCTGGCTCCTGGCAAATTGCTGTGGATCAGTTCAGCAGCACAGGCTGCTCGGGGAGGAGAGGGGAAGATTAATTGAAGACTTAATTCTTCCTCTTTTCATTTGATCAGTCAGGGAGAGGTTCTCCTGGAGGCCCCGTGTGGCCGTGAATCAGAGCCCCCGGGCTGGGTTTGTGTCAGGCTCAGGGGATTTTGGAGCACACAGCCCAGCCATCCCAGCTCCTGTGCCCTCCCTCCCCAGAGCAGGGAGCAGCAGCTCCGAGGGGCTGGGGAGGGTCAGGAGGGGCTGGGCAGGAGCTGGGGACAGGGACAGGGCTGAGGGAAGCTCTCCAAGGGACAGCAGCCAGCTGGAGCCAGACGAGCCAAGCTGCATGGCCAGACTGTCCTGGGGGCAGTAAATCAGCCCGAGAGAGGCAGGCAGGGGGAAAGGAAACGTGCCTGCAGGAAAGCTGGAAAATCCAGAGCTGGGAGCCACCAGCAAATGGGGAAAGAGCTTCTCCTCCTCCCCAGCCTGGCACAGAGCTCCCTTCTGGCCTTGGCACCCCAGTTACTGCCCTGGCACCCCAGTTACTGCCCTGGCACCCCAGTTACTGCTCTGGCACCCCAGTTACTGCCCTGGCACCCCAGTTACTGCCTTGGTACCCCAGTTATTGTCCTGGCACCCCAGTTACTGCCCTGGCACCACAGGATTGTGCCATCCCCAGCTTTGCCCAAGGGCACAGATGTGCTGTCCCTGCCTTGCTGCCGTGCCCAGGCTGGGAGGAACAAGCCCAGGGGAGCCCAGCCCGTGGAGAGGAGCCCAGAGGAGCTGAGGAGCTCCAGAACCACCGACCTAATGGGCTGGAAACTGCAGACAGACGCTGCCAAGCTCCAGATAAAACCATTCCACATAAACAAGGGCTCTGCCACAAGGGCTCCAAATCCCACGCAGAGAGGACTTGAGAAGATTTTTTTTTTTTTTATCCCTTTTTGCTCAGTTTAACTCCTCCCCGGCACTTTGGTGGCGGTGACATGGAGACAAGCAAGTGTTTTATCTCCTGGAAACCACTCACATCCTCCCTCACCTCGCTGCTCTGTCCACAGAGCTGCAGCCCCATTACACAGACGATTTATGGCCGTGCCTCTCAGCTTTAGGCTGCCAGCAACTTCGGGAGGGTTATTTGTCCTTAAGTACTTGTAATTCTTCCTCTGCAGGAGCATAATCAGTCATTATCAGCGGCAGTTTCAGGCTCTAATCATAAAGCTGTTATTTCTGCTTAATCCTAACCTTGCTAAGTATTAATTTGATGTTTAATCCCCCTGGTATCTGGCAATATTGGCCTGTTATTGTTGTTGCTGTTGCTGTTGTTTATGTGACAGTGAAAAATCAGCCCTGTAGGAGTCATAGCCTTAATTATTTACCGTTCATTTGCCAAATCTCAGTTGCTCTCTTGCCACCCTGAGTCCTGCAGTCTCTCAGGGCAGTGTCACCCCAAAGTGCCCCAGTGCTGTCAAAGGGACAGGTGACACTTCTGAGGAGGGGAACACCACAGACTCACTCTGCTCTTTTGATCCCTCCACCATCCTTTAAAAACAAACAAACAAAGGAAAGAACTGCAAACCTGTTAGGCTGTCAAGCAGGAGGTGACAACTTATCAAACCTCACCTGGAGAGAAGTGACAGAGCCGCTGCAGGAGCTGCAATTAACAGGAACGCCGTCATTAACCAGTAATGACCCGCTGGGATCAATAGAGCCATTTCACAGCCTCAGCTCCAGGGCTGGGGAGGGAGTGGAGCCAGCAGCTCCCGCAGGCCGGGCTGGCCCCGGGAAACGCTGGGGTTTGTCCCAAACCAGGGCCCGAAGGCTCTTTGGGGGTGGTGATGCTCTGCGGACGCAGCTGCTCTGCCCAGCCTGGCAAAGGGAGCGCCAGGGCAGAGCTGAGGAGCAAAAATCCATCCCCGGGCAGCTTCTGGGGGCTGCTGCTGCAGCGCTGCCCCTCAGCACCCCCTGTGCTCTGCAGCCACTGCTGCTGCTGTGACAGCCTGGCTCTGGCTTGCGGGGCTGCGACAGCGACAGCGAACAACGACAATTAACGGCGACAATTATTAACCATGACAATTAAGGCAGGGAACGCGTGCAGGGACCTTCGGGTGAATTTGCCCATCAAACTGCGCGTTTTTTGTCACTGCAAATCTGCAGCTCCTGCCCGGGGCTGAGGGAGAGCAGCCGAGGCACTCAGAGCTGGGCTCTGCCTTCAGCCCCTGCCTTCCCTGGCAGAAGAAGGTGACAGTTGTGATGCCACAGGTGCCCAGGGCACACCCGAGCTGTGCCACCAGAGCTGGACACGGAAACCAGGAGGCACCAAGTGCTGTTGGATGGATTATTGCAGCCTTTGTTCTGTGCTGCCATGGGAGAGAGGAACAAGCCCTCGCTCCCAGCCCTGCCTCAATTTTCAATGTATAACTTTGGAAGCTTAATCATCTTCTTTTCACAAAGCCTTATGGTTTATATATATTTGGGTTTTTGTTACTCTTTTGCATTCACCCTTTTCGCTGTCAATTTAAGCTTAACATTATTAAAATTGCTGTGGCTCGCTCTGCTTAAAATTCTGCAGTTACGGGATTTTTTTGGGAAGAAGAAGTGCTAAGTCAAACGCTTTCTCCTGTTTCTTGTTTGTCTTTAATGACTCATTAGATCATCACCTCTGAAATGAGGAAGCAATAAACGGGCTCTGAGGAAAGCCTGGCAGGCAGCTCCGGAGGCTGCTTTGGGATGGGAGCTGGGCTGGTTTGGGACACAAATCCCCTGCAGAGGTGGTTCCTGAGGGGCTGTCCGAGGGCACGGGCCACAGCGGGTTAAAACCATCACCCTGCTGCAGGAAGGGTCAGAGTTCTGCTTTCTGAACGGGGTAAATCAGCACTCCACCTTGCCCAGGGGGGATCAAATTTGACGTTTAAAGGGAAAAATGGAGAGCTGCAAGGAAGGCAGCACTGGTGTCACTGGGGATGGGCGACTCTTTTGTGCAGAAATCCGTGTGAGCTGCGGAAATGTCTTTTTTCAATTTTATTTTATTTTTCCAGAGGGCGGCGAGAGTAGCATCCCTGGAGCGGCAGCTGCTGCCCTCTGCCCGGGCACGGAGAGGCTGCGGGGACACGAAAATCATCAAAATCCCCCCTGGTCACCTCCCTGTGCCCCAGGGGAGCTCCAAACCCTCCGGCAGTGAAACTCTGCCCCGCTCGGGTCCGGGCAGCCCGGAGAGGAACCGGGGCAGAGCCGGAGCCCGGCCCGAGGGGTGCCCGAAATTCCTGCTGCCCCACGCCCGCAGGAAGGAGCAGCTCCGGAGCGCAGATGGAGAGCCCTGCGTTTGTTTTCCCCCTCCTTGCCCGCGAGCGCGGGGCTGACTCATCGCCTCAGGTGAGAGAAGAGAAAACTCCCCCCGGGCGCTGGGGAAAGTGATGAAAGTGATGAAAATGATGAAAATGATGTTTTCTTCCACGTGCGGAGCATCTCTCGGTGAGGCTGCGCTGAGAAACCCCAGCTCTGGGCTCCGGCACGGGAACTCTGTCCCGGGCTGGGTTTGGGGTGATTTATTGGAAACTGCTTCTCCAAACACGAGTGAGGAGCGATGTTGCTGAGGGGGTGAGGGTGCTGTGCTCGGGGGATGGGCGCCCTGATTTTTAAAGTTTTTCTGAGCCTTCTGATGTTTACATTCTCGCAACGAACTTTCTCGCACTCTTTATGTAGATAACTCATTGGTTTGCATTCTTTTCTGGAGGAGGAGAGATCTGCTGGGCTGTTGGTTGGTCCGGTGGCACTGGAGAGGTGGCACTGTCACCCTCCAACCCCCTGTCACTTTGGGAAATCTAGAAATGTTATCTATAAATCTGTAAAGGTTGGAGTCAGAAATTACAAATTCTCTTTGTACCTTGAGAGAGCTGCGTGCCCGCGCCGTGTTATTCCGTGTTTCATGGTGACATGGGGGGTTCTCAGCAGCCAAAATTTCCCCGTTCTGGGCTGGCCGGACAGCGCTGCCCGCGGCTCCCTCGGCGTTTAGCGAGGATTCACAGCTGGGCGAGCCGGGCTGAGTCACTGCCCCGAGCCCTGCGCAGCTCCAGCTGCTGGAAAAACCGAATTAATGAGTCAGAAACTGCAGCCCCTTCGTTATACGGGTGTCAGCGCGGCGTCCTTTGGGCTTTACGGCTGCGCTGAGAGAAAAGAAAAGAAAAGAAAAGAAAAGAAAAGAAAAGAAAAGAAAAGAAAAGAAAAGAAAAGAAAAGAAAAGAAAAGAAAAGAAAAGAAAAGAAAAGAAAAGAAAAGAAAAGAAAAGAAAAGAAAAGAAAAGAAAAGAAAAGAAAAGAAAAGAAAAGAAAAGAAAAGAAAAGAAAAGAAAAGAAAAGAAAAGAAAAGAAAAGAAAAGAAAAGAAAAGAAAAGAAAAGAAAAGAAAAGAAAAGAAAAGAAAAGAAGAAAAGTTTGGGTTGCTGGGACCTCCTAAAACACGTGGCTGTTTTTGAGCCACACACGGCAGCTCTGTCAAGCCAAGCACCTTCTTAGCGCCGCACAAAAACTCTGCTGGCCGCAAGGGCTGACACAATCCCAGGGCTCGGCATCGTTGTTCTCCCTTTCAGGCACTTCCTAAATAAAATCCCTTTTATTTTTTCCCCCTTTTCCAGTCGGCAGGGGCTGCTTTGCAAACCTGAGCATTCAGAGCTGCAGGAAGCTGCGTGCCCGGGAAAGGCTGTGATTCCCAAACTGCTGCGGAAATGAAACAGAAAGAGAAATGTGGATTTTTTTATTTTTGAGGTTCAGGTGATCCTTCAGGGAGATCTCGAAGCTGCTGCTTCAAAGTGCTGAGGAACAACCCCGAGTGAATTTATGGGAGGAAATAAATAAGGAAGGAGGGGAAATAAATAAGGAAAGGCTGGTTTGGACCTTTACTCCTGCCTTGCAGCACTGCTGGTGGTAAAGGCTGGCACAAGGGGAGTTATTTCTCTGCCAAGATGCATGAAAGGTGTTTCACTTTGTAGCCTGGAGAAATGCAGAGAATTCCAGGTGGGAAGGGCGTTCCTGGTGTTCCTGGTGCCAGAGGAGGTGTCAGGGTGTGAAGGGGACCAAGGTGATTTTCTCTTTAACCAAATCCATATTTTCTAATAGCTTTTCATAACTTTGTAATTTATTTACATCAGCGGTGCCTGCAATTACAGAGAATGCAAATGTGCAATTATTTAATTAGGGTCTGTAATGAGGCTGTGGGAGGGAGCTGGGAGGCAGATGTTTCTGGAGAGCAGCACTGGCCAAGGCTTTGTGCTTTTGGAGGGGAAGCAAGTCAGGATCCAGGAGGGTGCACCCAGGAACTGAGAGCAGGAAAATTCTGCTGCTGGCTGGGGAAACCTCGATTTCTGTCCCGAAGGAGGAGGTGGGGTTAGGAATCTCTCACTCGGATATCTCAGAGCAGAGGCTGGCAGGGGCATCCTGCTGCTCCTGGGCTCTTTTCCCTGCTGAGCTGAGCAGTGACGGATTTCCCGGGAATGCTGGCGGCTTAACTGTGAAACACAAAGTCGTTAATGAACGACAGGGTCAGGAGGGTTTCTTTTTAAGTGAACTGAGAGGGGGCATTGTGGGAATCCATAAAATCAGAGGGTTTGGGAAAGCTGCAAAAGGCCTCAGAGCCAGCAGAACTGTGACTGGAGCTGAGCAGCAGCCATGAGATTGGTCAGCAGGAAAGTTATATGAGAAGTAGAAAGTAAGGACAAACAGAACAATGGTCTGTGTATTAATGCTGGTCTAGAATAACTCCCTGAGCTGCAGAAAAGTTCATCTAGAGAGATATTAGGGAGTTTTAAGTTAATCCTGGAGCTCTGAGCATTGTGTTTAAGGCTCACAAGCAGCGTTGGATTTGAAATCAGCCAGCATTGTTTAACCAGAGGTACCTGTGCTTACAGGGTGGGATGGAACCACTGTCACTATGGAATATATCCTGTACAGATATAAATACTGTCAGCGTGCTTTGGCTTCGTGGGACTGGGCAAAAAACTTCTAAAGTGAGTTGGAACACTGAGTTCTTTGTCTGCTGCCTGGGATGTGAGCTGCTGGCATCTCCCATTGCCATAGCCATGGAAGGAGGCTGATGCTGGGAAATAGAACAGCCCAAGGCAAGTCCCGTCCCGTTGGTGATTTGTACACAGCCCCTGGCCGGCGATATCCATTTCATCGGGCGTTTAGCAGCCTCTGAAGACCATCAGAGAGCCGCAGCCCCTGGCAGGTGGGTGGCCTCTGGCTGCAGCTCCGTTGGTGGCCCGCAGAGGCACAGCCCGGCCAGGGATGCGTCCCCAGGCAGGGCAGCCCCGCTCCCGCGCACGGGGATGCTGCGGGGACCCGCCAGCCCCGGCGACATCCGCCGTGACTTCATGCGGGCTGGGAGGAGGGCGAGTGGCCCCTGTGTCACCGTCTGGGCTGGCCCTGAGCCACAGCCCGGCTCTGCTCCCTCTCGGGGGGCAAATGTCACCCCGGGGTGACTCCCCCGCGGTTAAAAGCTCTGGTTTCAATGCAGGGAGTGAGCGTACAACAAAGCAGAAATGCCATCCAGCCTCCTGAAAAACCTTTTCCTTTTCCCTCCCTGGGATTTGGGTCCTCAGCAGCTTGCGAGGGCAAAGGTTCAGCTGACAAGTGACAAATAAACTGTTTGGAAATGGGAGGAGAAAGAGCATAAATTAATTTCTGTGTAGCAATTCTTCTTCTTCTTTGACTCATCTCCGCAAATAAATCCCTCGGGATATCTTTGTGCTGGAACACGGTGCAGAGAATGAAAACACTTCATCCCTGACATCCCTAAATTCTCTCTTGATTGGCTGATGGATGAGAGCCCAGGGCCCAGCCCTCTCCTGGCTGTCCTTGCTCTGCAGAAACACAACAGAGGGACACCAGATCCCTGCCCCTCCCCTGTGCCAGGTGGAAGGTGACAGTGCCTGCTCAGGGCGAGCACTGAGGTGTCCCCACCACAGCCACAGCATCAGAGGGCTCAGGACATTTCTGCTGTGCCCTCTGAGGAGCAGCATGCCCATTCCCTGCCCCTGGGGAGGTTGGCACCATCCCTGCAGGGAATTGCCTGGAAATTGCCTCTGCCTCACGCCGTGCCAGCTGCTTTTAAACAGATTATTGCAGCAGGTTACAGCAGTGCCTCCGTTCAATTCCTTCCAGGCAGAAACCAGTTTTCCTGAAATTGCCTTCTCAGCTCCATAATCATTACCCGGGAAATTGCCCCGGGAGAGAGGCTGGAGCAGGGCAGGGGTGGGGGCTGCTCTGCAGCGGGGGATGAGCAGGAAAATCCTCCAGGAGCTGTGCTGGGAGCTGTCCCTGGCCTGGCACTCACACCCCTTTTCATCTTCGTGTCACCCTGAAAAGGTTCCGTTTCTGGCAGGTTCTGGGAGGGGAGGTGCCCTGAAGTGGTCGAGCAGCGGCCCCGGGCGGGAGGAGCAGCCTGGAGAGCCCCTGTGTGCCCAGAAGAGCTGGCCAAGGGTGCTGGGGCTGGATCCTGTGCCCGGGCTGTTCCCTCCTTTCCCACTGGTGCTCCAGCACCATCTACAGTCCTGCCAGGGTGCTCCAGAGGCTCAGGGTGCAGCACAGACCCAGGAAAGGATCAGGAGCTGAGCCAGGTGTGATCTGGGGGATATTTGCAGCTTTTCTGGCCTGAACTCTAAATGAGACAGGGGGCTTGGAGAAAAAACACCCAAACCAAGCCCAAGCCCCCCCATTTTCAGAGCAGCTGCCCAGCACAGGGTGAGTTAGTGCCACAACACACCTGGTGCAGCTCAGAGGGAGGAGAAACCCCCCCTGAACCTGCAGGACAGGACGTGAAACATTCAGGGGAGTTCCTTTGGTTAAACAGCATTAAAAATTCATCAGTGCTTCACTGGAGCCCCGAGCCAGCAGCTGTGCCTGTCAGGGATGGAGGAGGAGGGAAAAAAGAACCTTTATTGCATGGGACAGCTCTTCCAGTCTGCTCAGCTGCCCTTGGGTTGGGGGACTGGGGCACAGGAGGACGAGGGGCTGCAGCAGCCCCAGGGATTTCTGTTCCACCAGGATGGAAAATCATCTCCTGCCCCAACACGGCCCAGCCACTGGCTGGAAACTCCTCTTTCAGCAACAAGGGATTTCCTGGAGAGTCAGGAGCCAGCTGGGAGCTGCTGCCTGAGCCCCGCTGCTCCCTGTGGGCTCCAGGCAGGCAGAGCCAGCTCTGGCAGGTGGGGCTGATCCCTGGGGGGGCTCAGGGTGGGGAGGAGCTGCTCCTCAGACAAATCCCAGGATCCTGCTGAACTCCATCCCTGGATGTACAAGACTTTAGACCCTTTTTTTTGGTACTGATTGCTTTTTTTGTTTCCTTTGTTATTGATTTTCTTAGATGCACTAGAAATCAGGAAAGGACAGACTGCACATGGCAACACCCTGCCCTTCCCACAAGGGAAGAACAGCCCAGGCCTGGCTCCTCCTGCCTCACTCTTACCCAAACAGACTCCCAGACCTGCTCAGTATAAATAGTTTATTAAAGAAAATAGCAAATTCCAATTCTGTGAACAATCAACAGGGGAGAAGTGTTTTTCAAAATAGACCAATTTGGATTGCTGTGTGAGAAGGGACAGGGGATCCCAGGAGATGTTCTGGGAAAACAAAACCACAAAGGTTCTGCAAGGACTGGGGTGACAGGAAAGCCTCAGCCCCTGCACAAATGCCTGGAAATGGCAACAGGAGTGGGACAGAAGTGCCAATGACAAGGAGACAACAGGAGACAACAGATTAAAACATTAAACTGTGACCAAAACTCTTCTAAGCACGACAGGGCAGGAAGGACTTTGCAGCACCTTGGTCTCTGGGCTGAGCTCAGTGAATGCTCTCAGTGAGTTTTTCAATTAAAAGAAATGTACAACAATCCAGGTGTCAAACAGATCCTTTTGTGGCTTCATGCTGGGAGTGCACCTTTCATTCCCTTTGTGTATTGGTTTACATTTCTCTCAAAACTCCTGAAGGACAGAAAATACACCACCAGAAAGACACAGAGGTGTGCAGTGCAACCCAACACAAACACAAAGGAAGGAGCTGAACTGGCTTCTACATTTGGGAAGGTGACATTGAAAAGCTCTAAATCAGTGTGAGGATATTTTCCACAAGAAGAGAATTTTCCCACTTGTGAGAAATCCTGTGGCCTGACCAATGGTCCACTCCCCACTCCCTCTGAAGTGTCTCTCCCTTGAGGTCTCAGGGGAGGCTGAGGTGGGAAACTCTGGAGGGAGAGCAGAAGCTCTCCAAGTCTCCAGGTTCCATGTGTGCTTTGGGGACAGCAGAGGGCACACAGGGGCTGCAGGTCCCAGATGAGCAGTGCATAGAAGAGTCCCAGCTGAGCACTGAAAGGGCCCAGCCTGAGATGAGGTGACAGGAACACTGAGCAGGAAATGCTCCTTCCCCCAGGCAAGCCCCAGGAAGCACCTCCCCAATCCCAACGTTTCCCAGACCAGCAGAAATAAGAAAGGTGAAATCAAAAAAGTATTTGGAAGTGTCAGTTTGCTCTTGCTGTGCCACAAGGTGCAGGTGTAAACTGGAGTCACTTGATCTTGGCCAGTGCTGCTGCTCTCCTCTCTGTGTTCTGGAACAAGGCTCGGATCAGACTCTTCACCTCAGCTGCTGAAAATTCCTCTGCCAGAGGCCCCTTGCCATCTGCCCACCTGGAAGGGAGACAGGGAGAGCTTCATGGCATAACCTGTCCAGAAATGGCACCTCCAACAAGCCTCCAAGGACCCGTGCCAGCAGCTGAACCTGACCCTTTCTTCAGGAAAAAGAAAGGAAAAGGAAAAGGGAAAGGGAAAGGGAAAGGGAAAGGGAAAGGGAAAGGGAAAGGAAAAGGAAAAGGAAAAGGAAAAGGAAAAGGAAAAGGAAAAGGAAAAGGAAAAGGAAAAGGAAAAGGGAAAGGGAAAGGGAAAGGGAAAGGGAAAGGGAAAGGGAAAGGGAAAGGGAAAGGGAAAGGAAAAGGAAAAGGAAAAGGAAAAGGAAAAGGAAAAGGAAAAGGAAAAGGAAAAGGAAAAGGAAAAGGAAAAGGAAAAGGAAAAGGAAAAGGAAAAGGAAAAGGAAAAGGAAAAGGAAAAGGAAAAGGAAAAGGAAAAGGAAAAGGAAAAGGAAAAGTTCAGTTCCTGCTCTTCCTCAGAACTGCAGCTCGCTGGCCCAGGCCTGGAGAAGCAGCTGGAAAGGAAAACACCTACTGATCCACAATTTCTTGGAGGTTGGCCTGCAGGATGATCATCAGCTCCTTGAATGTCATCCACTTCTGCACGTAGACTGGAACTTCCTCCTGGTACTTCTTGTTTTTGTCCTCCTCAAGCAGAGGGGTGAAAACCTGGGGTCCCTCCTCCACCATGATCCTGCAGAGTGAGTAGAGCCTGTCTGCATCCTCTGCAGAGATATCCTGGAATGGGGAGAACACAGAGAGAGCTGAAGTGAGGCTTATTTTTGGAGTGCCAAGTGAAATGAAAAATTGGGATTGTGAACAATTCCTGTGGATACATGATTATAATTTCCGGGTCAATGAACTGCTCCCCTGAAATGTGATTTTGGGGAGAGTTTCTGGAGGTGACAAATGCTGTCCCCAGCACCCCCCATGGCTGTTACCTCCAGGGCAGCAATCCTGGTGACAATCTCTGCCAGGGCTGTGTTCAGCAGGGCCCCCATGGCCTTGCAGTACACATTCACAGGGAGCACATCCTGCCACACCATGCCCAGCCTCCTCAGCTGGTGCAGCACCTGCAAGGCAAGAGCTGAGTGTGACACCAGACAGAGCCCTGGGCAAGACACCAGGGCATCAGGAGAGTACAAGGGGGGAGAAACAGCAGAGCAATCCTGCTAAAGACAGCCCAGGACAAAAAAACCCAAACCATCACAACAGAAAATAGGTTTTTTAGCAGCTGCACAGCTGTGAGGGCTGAGATTCCACACTGCACCCTCCCCAGGATACCTGCAGGCACTGGGATGCTCCTTCCCTGCCTTCCTCACCTGCTTTATGGCTTTATTTGCTGCACAGTAATTCTCCTCATCATCCATGTTGGAAAAGTTCCTGGCACTCGAGAGCCTCTCCAGGATTTCTCCCTTCTGCACTCGCATCTGGGCCAGAAAACACTCCATCCCTTTAGGAGCAAAACAAGCAGAGAGAAGCAATTAAACAATTACTAAATTTGCTCTGCCTATTTATGACTGCAAGTGCTGAATAATGAACTTGCTATAACGTTTTATTTTTAATCACTTTCCAGTCCCCAAACAGTCTCCCAGAGCCAGTTTAACCAGTGCAGCCTGCATTGCCACAACACTGCTGGAAAAGAAGCAGAGCAGCAGAATTGTGCACGACTCCTGTTAGCTCACAAACTTACCTCTGAATTTATTTCTGTGGAGTAACTAAGGAAAATAACAAAGGACTGAGCAGCAGATCCCAGACACATCTTGCTGGATACCAAGCTGTTCCTGGGACTAAGCCCACAAGAAGATACAGCTTTCAAAGAGCCAAAACCTCCTCACTCAGAAAATGTTCCTGCCACTTGTCCAACACCACCAACCCACTGCTGGCACGGAGGGAGCAGCCACACCTCCAGGAGAGCACTCAGCAGCCACGGCAGGGGTGAACTGCCAGCTGACCCACAAGCACATCTGGAGAGGGGAAGGGGGAGGGAAGTTACCCAGCCTCCTGAAGCCAGGCACCAGGTCCACGAAGGTGGCAGCCCCGTTGCTGAGCACGCTGGTGCTGCGGTAGCGGAACTGGTGGCCCAGGGTGAGCAGGTGGTGGGCGATGTACATGCAGTTGTTGTGGTGGATGGCAGCCAGCTGGGGCAGCTTCTGCAGGTTCTCCCTGGCCCAGCAAGAAGGGAAAAGGAGAAATGGGTTTATTTAGAGCTGGTTCTGTTAAAAAAATGCTCGTGTCTATCCTAGAGAAACGCATGGTCTGTCAGCAGATGGTGCTGGCAAGGCCTGACTGACATCAGAGTAAAAACATTTAACCTCTCACATCCCCACAGGAACTGGCAGGAAAAGTCTGAAATGGCACTGAGGCATCTGAACCCTGTGCTATCCCACACTGTTTCCAGCCATGGCCTTTCAAACAGGAATATATTTTGTTAGAGCAAAGTCACAGTGAGGAAAAGGGAGAGAAGGTCTCTGACAGAATTGTGAACTTTCCATCTTCATTGTTGCTCTTTTCTTCACGGGAGAAACATCCTGAAAAATCTGTGCATCAGATCTGAGGTCAAAGTTACGTGGCTGGAAACAACTACAGCTGTGTGAGAACTTCACCCACACCCTTGATCACAGACTGACAACACAGAAACTCTCAAGCACCTGCTTTGCACAGGTATGGTTTAGAGATGGAGTAGTTGATTTTTGCTGATGGAGCTGTAGTGGGCAAGTGGGACTGCTCCAACAGCAGCACTCCCCCTCAGAACAGGAAATGTGGACACACTCACCTGTGGTATGTGGGCACTACCTCATAGAAGAGCTGGAAGATGTTCCTGACGCAGTCAAAGAGCTGCACACAGCTACAAGGAAAGGGGGCTCATGTCAGCCTGGCACTGATGTCCTGCTCACAGCTGACCCTCAGCCTGCCCCACAACAAGGGTTTATGAGCAGTGAAGCACTGGCACAAAGAGGGGATTGTCAGGATCAATGACAGCACTGTCAACACTCTGGAAAACTCTCAAAGGCTGGGCTGACCTTGAGGGTCAGTGTGGGAGGGAGATGTGTGAAAGCCCAGAACAAAGGGGACACTGTCCCTGCCCCTCCAGGTGAGCAGGAACACTCAGCCCTCTCTCTGCCCCTTGAGGGCAGCTGTTACCTGGGCAACTCTCCTGCCTCGGGGCTGTGGTTAAAGCTGAGTTTGTGTGGATCCTGTCTGTTTTTCCCCAAGAGCCCTGCCAGCTGCAGGCTGGAGTCCTTTGTTTTCACCAGCACAAAGAACTCTGCTCACACTGAGGCCAGTGCTTGGTTTTGGCAAAAAGAGATGGTTTGATTTTTCTAAACAACTGATTTCTCTAAAAACATGAAGGAACAGCCTGCAGCAGTGTCAGTCTCTGCCCAAACCCAGGGATACATCCTCCAGCCAAAACAAGAGCAATGCCTGAGCCGAGTTTTTAAAGTCCTTTAAATCTATTACCAGATGCTGGGTGTTGCTAGAGCCTGACACACAAGCTACTAAATGAATAAATACTGCTTTGATCACTGATGCTACCTGAGGAATGCCAAGCAGTCCCTACCAGAGGTCAGTGCTGGCTGTGGCCTCCAGCAGGGTGTGGTAAGCCAGCTCCACCAGCTGCTGCACGGAGCAGCTGATGCGGCAGGAGGGCAGGCACAGCGTCAGGGGGCTCAGCCTGCTCTCAGTGCCCACACTCACTGTGCCACTGGGCACCAGGCTGGAGCCTCTGGGCAGCTTCACGTGGTCTCCTGAGCCAGGATCAGGGAGCTCTGGGAGGGCTGTGCTGGAGTCAGGTGTGATCTAAGGGAAAGCGAGAGAGAGAACAGGACGGTTTTCTCCAAACAGAATTTGGAGCTCTGAAAGGAGAATCTGCAAGATTAAAAAGCACTCAGTGGCAGAGGTTTAAGACTCAAGATAAACACAACACTGCAGCACTATTAAAAAATATTTAGAGATTGTTTTCCAGATGGAACAACTGCGCAGGCATCCCCAGTCACCTTCATAGTGTTGTGTATTTCTGAGGTCATCAGGTTCCTGGCTGCCATGATCACATCCTGGCACTTCTTGTTGGCAAAGTGGGAATCCACATTGCAGGCGTATTTCAGCAAGGCAGTCGAGTCTTCCTTCAAAAACTGCATCTTCTTCAGGGCCTTCTCAAACTCCTCTGTGGACTCGATCACCTGAGGAGAGCAGATGTTAGCACAGCCCCCAAAAATCAGGGAACAAAGTTACGTTGGGTATAAAGGCTGAAAGCAAAGGATGAAGGAGGTTTTGGAGGGCATTAACTGCTGGAATGCCATCCCACTGGAGTGCCTGGCTCTGTGTTCAAACCTGGGAGGGTTTTTGGGACCCACCTCTTTGTACTGCTCCAGTTTGCTGCTGTTGGTTGGGATGGAGTTCACCAGGCAGTTGTGGATGAGGCAGTCTGAGAGCTCCTCCCAGATGAGCTCCCCCAGCAGCTCTGCCAGGGTGACTCTGCCTTCCCCAGGCTGCTCCAGAGGCACATCTGCATCCCGGAGAAGAAAAATGGATTTTAACACAGCTGCTTCCTGGGCCAGACCCTCCATTAGATCAAAAGCCTTTCCTCCATTTACCTTTCCCATAATGCTGATTGACAATCAGATATTCTAGAAAACTCCCATTAAATGAACAAGGTTCTGATCATAACTAACTCCAGAAGAGAGGAACTGCATACTTAGCAGGTATTTGTGCAGAACTTCAAACACCAGCTTGATCTTCTCAAACACCTCCATAGGAGAGGACTCATCCAGAGCGAGCTCCTGGGACCTGAACCTCAGGATGAACACATCTGGCTGTTCCTCTGGGACTGGCTCCAGAGGTGGGTGTGAGATCAGAGGCTTCAGGATGTACTGCAGCAACAAGTGGCCTGAGGAAAGGGAAAAACAGAGGTTTTCCAACAGCAGATTGCTCCAGTGAGGTCCAGCCCTGACTGTTCTGGATTTAGAGACTGCAAGAAGTGGGAGGAACAATCCCTTGATCAGCTCCATCAGGGAATTACCAATGAGGTAAAACTCTTCAAGCACCAGGCTATGAAACCACAGTCACAGCTCAGAAATACACTGAACTGTCAGGAAAGGAGAAATAATTCCAGGTAGGTAATGGGAGTAAATATTTTCCTATTAGTAAGAGCTCCAGCATTCCCCTCAGTGGGAAACACAAGCCAGGAGAGGAAGAAGTTTCCCAGTGTCCTGCTGGAGTGAAGTGGGTCTCACTATCCATGTTAAAAGTATCCCCTCGAGCTACTGGGGCTATTTCTGGGGTCTGCCTTACCAAAATCTTTGAGCTTGGAGTGCAGCTCTCCCAGGACAGCCAGGGCCTGCAGCACAGCAGCCACGGGGGGGACAGCAGTGTCCTTGTCCTGGGGTGGCACCATGTACAAGTGCAGCTCCGAGAGCACCACGGCCTCCAGGCTGCTGCTCCCTGCACACAAAGCACACCCAGGGCTGTCACAGGGCACAGCAGAAGCAAAGGTCCACCCCTCCCCAGAGCAGTGTGGTATTCACACGCCCTCTGAACAGAGAGAAACTGTGAGACAAGCAGAGAAGGAAAACACAATTCTTATCTCGCTGGCTGTGCCTGTGTTGTGCTAAAGCAGAATGCAATATGGAGATTGTTTACATAAAGTGAGGATGTTTTGTTCCCTTGGCCTATCAGGGCCAAGAAGGGTGTGTGGGACTGTCCCGGGAGAGTCAGAGATGAGTGCAGCTCTGTGCAGCTGTGAGCAAGAGTGAGAGCCTGGCAGATTCAGTTTAGATGGAATGTACATAGTTCAGTATAATAAAGTAATTCATTGGCCTTCTGGTGATGGAGTCAGGTGCATCATTCCCTCTCCCCTCTGTCAGAGTCACTGTTAAATTACAATACACCAGCTCCTTCAACCCCTGAGCCCAACAGCTTCACTGCAGGTCCCACCCTGCAGGTGAGAACTTCAGTGGGGCACAAAGAGTGAAAAAAACCCCTACGAGCACCTTTGGAAGGGGGAAGCTTCCAGACAATGAGCTTCTGCCACTCCTCCCCGAGGTGGTAGATCAGGTTCTGTGTCTGCACCGTGAGCTCTGTGCCCAGGGCCTTCAGGATCTTCAGCTCAAAGCCCCTGCGGGACTCCAGGCTCCTGAGGCTGCTCCGTGCCTGGGGAGAGCAGACACAGCTCAGGCAGGCACTGCCCCTGCCAGGGAAAGCATCCTCTGGAACCCACCCCGTGCATCCAGCACCCTGAAGGGGCTCTGCTACCTTCTCCAGCTGCTGAGCTGCTGCCACGTACTGCTTTTCCTGCAGGGCAGAGTTGCACTCCTTGATAGTTGTGTCAAACTGCAAAGGCCAAACACACACAGTGGGTGTCACTGCAGCTCTGCTCTGACATGCAGACACTCACCCAGACCTGTGAGCTACAGACACACAAACCTGTGAGGAACAAACACTCACCCAGACCTGTGAGCTACAGACACACAAACCTGTGAGGTACAAACACCCACCCGACCCTGTGAGCTACAGACACACAAACCTGTGAGGTACAAACACTCACCCAGACCTGTGAGCTACAGACACACAAACCTGTGAGGAACAAACACTCATCCAGACCTGTGAGCTACAGACACACAAACCTGTGAGGTACAAACACTCACCCGACCCTGTGAGCTACAGACACACAAACCTGTGAGGAACAAACACTCATCCAGACCTGTGAGCTACAGACACACAAACCTGTGAGGTACAAACACTCACCCAGACCTGTGAGCTACAGACACACAAACCTGTGAGATACAAACACCTACCTGACCCTGTGAGCTACAGACACACAAACCTGTGAGGTACAAACACCCACCCGATCCTGTGAGCTACAGACACACAAACCTGTGAGGTACAAACACTCACCCAGACCTCTGAGCTACAGACACACAAACCTGTGAGATACAAACACCCACCCGACCCTGTGAGCTACAGACACACAAACCTGTGAGGTACAAACACCCACCCGATCCTGTGAGCTACAGACACACAAACCTGTGAGATACAAACACTCACCTGACCCTGTGAGCTACAGACACACAAACCTGTGAGGTACAAACACTCACCCGACCCTGTGAGCTACAGACACTCAAATCTGTGAGGTACAAACACTCACCCAGACCCTGTGAGCTACAGACACTCAAATCTGTGAGGTACAAACACCCACCCGACCCTGTGAGCTACAGACACTCAAATCTGTGAGCCACACTCACCCAAAACAGAAGCCCAGAACAATGCTCCCACTGAGGAGCAGGATTATTTTGCTCCCCCTCCTCACCTCCTGCAGCTTTTTCAGGACACTCAGCACCAGGGTGTCCCTCTCCAGCTGCTGCTTCAGCTCTGTGAACTCAGCAACAGCCACGTTTAGATCTCGCTGGACCTAGAACAACAGCAGTTTTCAGTTCATTGACAGCATTGGTTAGCACACATTTTCCTCCTAAATTTCATTTATCATTTATTTCTGTTCATAGAATGATTTGGTGAGGAGGAGAAAAACTCCATCCTTTTAATTCGTGTGTCCCACCCCCTGCCACAGCCAAGGCTGGTCCTTCTCTCTGAAGGACACTGTGACACACTTTTCCACCTTTACAACAGCCACGTTTAGATCTCGCTGGACCTAGAACAACAGCAGTTTTCAGTTCATTGACAGCATTGGTTAGCACACATTTTCCTCCTAAATTTCATTTATCATTTATTTCTGTTCATAGAATGATTTGGTGAGGAGGAGAAAAACTCCATCCTTTTAATTCGTGTGTCCCACCCCCTGCCACAGCCAAGGCTGGTCCTTCTCTCTGAAGGACACTGTGACACACTTTTCCACCTTTACAAGAGTGACAACCCCTTAATGACAGCTCTTAATGTGCACCGTGGTGTCACCTCAAGGCATTCTTCAGGGCTGATATCACCCAGGGATCCCAGCCACAGAATCACAGAATTCCCCAAGCTGGAAGGGATCATCGAGTCCTGCCACAAACCCCAAAATCCCATCATGAAAGTGTGGCCCAGACACTCCTTGAGCTCTGGCAGGTTTGGGGTTGTGACCAAACACCCCATGATGGGGTGGGGGGCTCCAGATTTGGGCTGAAATGGAGCAGAATGTCCCCGGGAGTCACCTCGTTCTCGATGCCCGCCTTGAGCAGGTCGATGTTGTTGGAGAGCCCCTCCACCTGTGCCACCAGGTCCTCTGCACTCTGCATGCTGGGCAGGAACTCGCTGTACTTCTTGTTGATCATGGTGCACACCTCTCCCTGAGGAAGTGAGGAGCAGGACAGCGTCACCTCGGCGGCAGAGGGACAGGACAGCCAGCACAGGGTGAGAGAGCGGGGCAGGGCCGGGGCACCGCGGGATGGAGAGGGCCGGGCACCCCTGCCAGGGCTCGGCATCCCTGAGCAGGGCTGGGCACCCCTGAGCAGGGCCGGGGCACCGCGGGATGGAGAGGGCCAGGCACCTCTGGCAGGGCTGGGCACCCCTGAGCAGGGCTGGGCACCCCGGGATGGAGAGGGCCGGGCACCCCTGAGCAGGGCTGGGCACCCCTGCCAGGGCTGGGCACCCCTGAGCAGGGCTGGGCACCCCTGAGCAGGGCTGGGCACCCCAGGACGAACCAGGACTGGACACCCAGGGCTGACCCAAGGCTGGGCACCCCAATTCAGCTGACCCAGGGCTGGACACCCGGCCCAAACCAGGGCAGGACACCCGAGCTGACCCACGGCTGGACACCCAGTCCTGACCGGCACGGCCGCAGCGCCGGTTCCCTGTCTTTCCCCGCGCCCCTTCCGTTCCCCGTCCCTTGCCTTGAGCTCCTCGACGCGGCGGGAGAGGCGCCCAACGCGGGCCCCCAGGTGCTCCTTGTCCAGCCGGCCCGAGTGCGCCAGCACAGCCGCCACCAGCGAGCCCGCCCGTGCCGCCATGGCTGCGCGCCCTACGGCGGCCGCGAGGGACATGGGACCGCGGCGCGGAGCTCGATCGGGAGGTCGCGGGTTCGAGACTCAGCGGGGACACCCGGAGATGGGGGAGACGGCGGTTATGGGGACACGGAGGTGGTGGGGGGCTCTGTGGCTGCTGCAGGACTTTGTGAGTGACCTGTGGCTGCTGGAGGACACCAGTAGATGCTGAGGGTCTATGGCTAGCAGGGGGCACCCCTGGATGTTGATGGACTGTGGCTATGGGGGACCAGTGGCTGCAGGGGATGTGGAAATTCTGGGGACTCCCCAGCTCTGTGGTGTTTCCTGTCTGGGGGACCATCAGTGGATGCCAGGGGTCCCTGGCTGCATGGGGACAGGGAGATGCGGGGCTCAGAGGCTCCTGCAGGGTTCTGTGGGTGCTGGGGTGAGGAGGCAGGCACCGAGCCCCCATCCATCCATGCCGGGGGAGGGAGGAACAGCCCCAGCATCCGGTGCCTGACGCAGCCCGGGCGGGAGGTGCCTCGTGGTGACAGCTGTCCCCACGTCCTGGAGCGGGGACAGAGCCACCACCGCCGTGCCATGCCGGGGGGAAAGGCCCTGAGTGCCTGGGGGCTGCTGGCCAGCCTGGCCGTGGCCAGCTGGGGGGTCCGAGGTGAGTCCAGAGGTGTGGGGCCAGCGGCCAGACACTCGCCGTGGTCCTTGGACATGCTGGGAAGGAGCCCCAGGGCTTGGTGAGGTTTTCCAGCAGGGAGGGTTTGGAATATCCGTGGGGAAAAAGGAATCAGTGCAGGAGGATGGGGGAGTTTGCCCAGAGTTCTTTTGGGACAGCCTGATGTGATGCTTCCTGCCCAGGAAGGAGCTCCGAGCTCTGCACTGCTGCTCATCACTCAGAGGTGAGGCTCTGCTCCCTTCTCCTTGCACAGGGCAGATATTCGTGAAGGAATTCAGTGGGAAGGTGTTCCTGGAGTGTGTGAGAAGCCAAGGCAAGAACATCACGTGGTGGAGAGATGGGAGCGCTGTCGGGCACGAGGCACAGCTGGACCTGAGCAGCGTTTACGACGACCCCAGGGGCCTCTACGTGTGTGAGACAGGAGACAAAAGGAGCAGCCTCCAGGTGCACTATCGCAGTAAGTGCTGCCCTCCTGCTTTGCCAGAGCCAGAACTGCTGGGAGTTTTCCCCCAGGGAATATCCCCTCATCTGGGAGTGTCTCCAGCGGGTTCCTCTGCTGTGGTGTCACTGTGAGAGCCCTGCAGCCCTGTTCAGTGCCACGACCTGCTCCTCTGGCCCCACGTCGGGCACACAGCAAAGCCAGCTGGGCTCTGTTGGGCTGGCAGAGCTGGCTGAGCCCTCTGGATGTGCCCCTGCCCTCAGTGTCCGTGTCCTTTTGGGCTTGCAGTGTGCCAGAACTGCATCGAGGTGGACGCTCCCACCATCTCGGGCATCCTCGTCGCCGACGTGGTGGCCACGCTGTTCCTGGCAGTGGCCGTGTACTGCGTCACTGGCCATGACAGGGGACACACCTCGCGAGGTGAGGGATGGCAGCAACCCCAGGGCCGTGCCTGCCGCCCCTGGGGGCTGCAGCCAGCTCTTGGGTTTGTTTGGAAATGTTCCCCACATTGCCCACGGCTCCCTGGTCCCTGAGCTTGTCCCTCTTTCTTCCTTCAGCCTCTGACAAGCAGAACCTGATCTCCAACGAGCTCTACCAGGTGAGTGTGGGGGCACCCCTGTGTGGGGGGACACCTTCAGCCCCCCTGTGTGAGTGTGGGGACACCTTCAGCCCCCCTGTGTGTGTGTGGGGCCACCTTCAGCCCCCCTGTGTGTGTGTGGGGCCACCTTCAGCCCCCCTGTGTGAGTGTGGGGACACCTTCAGCCCCCCTGTGTGAGTGTGGGGACACCTTCAGCCCCCCTGTGTGTGTGTGGGGACACCTTCAGCCCCCCTGTGTGAGTGTGGGGACACCTTCAGCACCACTGTGTGAGTGTGGGGACACCTTCAGCACCCCTCTGTGTTTGGGGACACCTTCAGGCCCTCTGTGAGTGTGGGGACACCTTCAGCCCCCCTGTGTGAGTGTGGGGACACCTTCAGCCCCCCTGTGTGAGTGTGGGGACACCTTCAGCCCCACAGTGTGGAAAGAATCTTGCCCAAGGCTGACCCAGCTCACCCTCCCAGGGCTGGGCAGGTACAGTTTGGGTTCATGTCCCCTTTTTCCCCCTGGCAGCCCCTGGGAGAGAGGGAGGAGGAGCAGTACAGCCGGCTGGCTCCCGCCCGTGCCCGCAAGTGAGGAGGAAGACTCTGGGACTGCCTTCATCAGCGTGCTGGCTTTGCCTGGGGGTCCCTCCAGGGTGGGCTGCTTGCAGCCCTGTGCTCATTCCACACCTCTTGCACTTCTCTATTCATGCCATTAAAGATGAGCCTGTCCCACAGGCTCCCTGCTCCATCTGCTGTGTGCAGCTACTGGGAAGGGCACAGGGATGGGGTCTGGTGACTGGGAAGGGCACAGGGATGGGGTCTGGTCACTGGGAAGGGCACAGGGATGGGATCTGGTCACGGGGAAGGGGCACAGGGATGGGGTCTGGTCACTGGGAAGGTGCACAGGATGGGATCTGGTCACTGGGAAGGGCACAGGGATGGGGTCTGGTCACTGGGAAGGGCACAGGGATGGGGTCTGGTCACTGGGAAGGGCACAGGGATGGGGTCTGGTCACCAGAATGTGCACAGGGATGGGATCTGGTCACTGGGAAGGTGCACAGGATGGGATTTAGGATGGCAATGCCAGGTCTCCATCCCCCAGCCCCAAGCAGAAGCAGCTCACGTGGTCTGAGCCCCCAAAAAAGGGACACAGACACCAACAGGGCCAGCCAGCATCACCTCACCCTGGAAGGACGAGGACATTTGCAGCCCTGCAGGCAGTAAAGCCCCGAAGTGGGGGTGCAGCAGTGGCACAGGTGAAGAGGGGCCCGTGGGTTGTTTTGGTGCCTGTTTGAGCTCAAAGGCTGGCTGAGGCAGCCCTGAGCAGAGGAAGCAGCAGCAGAGCAGGGCTGGGGGCGTTCAGGATGCGGTTTAGAGCACAGCTGGGCTCCTTCACCACAGCAGGCCCCACACCCCAGCGGGGAGATGGCGAGATACAGCCAGCACCAGCCAGCCCCAGAGCTCCAAACCCACACAGGGCCACGCTCCCACCTCTGTCAGCCAGCACTGCTGCAAATGGAGGCTGGGAAGGGGAGAGCGGGACCAGGGCAGAGGCAAATCCCCCTGAAAAGGATCTGCTCTCAGCCCAGGAAACACCAGAACCAAGTGGGGGAACTCAGGGTGGAAATCAAACCTGAGGGAAAAGCAGCAGGAGCAAATCCTGAAAAGGGTCTGTTCTCAGCCCAGGGACCACCAGAACCAAGTGGGGGAACTCAGGGCAGACATTAAACCTGAGGGAAAAGCAGCAGGAGCAAATCCTGAAAAGGGTCTGTCCTCAGCCCAGGGACCACCAGAACCAAGTGGGGGCACTCAGGGTGGAAATCAAACCTGAGGGAAAAGCAGCAGGAGCAGAGGGAAGTGTGAGGGGAAAAGGAGACCAGGAAGGCCCAGTGAGGCTGCAGTCCTTTAATGAGAGGGAAATCTCTTGCCAGTGTGCTCATTTCTGCTCCAGGCTGGCTAACCCAGGGTGGGACAGCACGTCCCTGTCCTGTGGCCACCGGGAGGCTCAGCAGAGCTGCAGAGAGCTGGGACAAGGTGGGCAGAAGCGTTTCCCCAGAGCTGCTGGCTGCAGGCTGCCATCAGCAGGAGTTTCAGATGGCCCTGGGGGCCAGGCCTGCGTACACCTCCCGCTGGCCCTTCCGGATGGGCTGCGGGGAGACGTGAGGGCTGGGTCAGCAGCTGCAGCCCCACATTTCTCCTCGCAGAGAAAAGCAAGGCACAGTTCTTCCCAAAACAATTCTTATCTCGTTTGCTGTGCCTGTGTTGTGCCAAAGCAGGATGCAATGTAGAGGTTGTTCACCCACGGTGATGGGGTTTGGTTTCCTTGGCCTGGCAGGGCCAGGTGTGTGTGTGTGTGTGTGTCAGGACTGTCAGGACAGTCACGAGATTGTGTGCAGAGTTGGGTGCTTGGCAGGTTCAGTTTAGATGCAATGTGATATAGTGTAATAGAGTATAGAATTATAAGGTATCATAAAGTAATTAATTAGCCTTCTGATACCAATACAGCCCTCCTCATCACTCACAGAGAAATTCACCTTCAGAGAGAAAAGCAAGGCACAATTCTTCCCAAGAATATTTATAGGTTTCAAATTCTCTGAAAGGAGAATTTCACATTCCTCGGAGAAAGGAACCACAATTCTTATCATTTGCTGTGCCTGTGTTGTGTGGAGATTGTTCACCCACAGTGATGGGGTTTTGTTTCCTTGGCCTGTCAGGGCCAGGTGTGTGTGTGTGTGTTGGGACTGTCAGGACAGTCACGAGATTCTGGGCAGTGTGTGCAGAGTTGGGTGCTTGGCAGGTTCAGTTTTAGATGTATAGAATAATATAGTATAATAAAGTAATTAATTAGCCTTCTGATGAGATGGAGTCCTCCTCATCACTCCTCCCTCAGCACCAGCTCTAAGGAGTCCTCACCCGAGCCCACTCAGGGCATGGAGAGAGGCACAGCAGAGCAGGGGCCGTGCCCAGGGAGCTGCAGCTCTGCCCCCAGGTAAATCCCCGTGGCAGCCCCAGGGAAAGGGGCTGCACCCCCAGCACCCTTTTCCTGCACTGCCAGGAAATCTGGGAGCTTGGCTGGATGCCCCTCCAAGGATGGAGGAGCTGAAAGAGCCCCAGCCCCAGCTGTCCCTCCCCAGCAGCAGGATGGAAAGGGACTGTCCTCACCTCATAGTCCGGGTTGGGGACAGGGGGTGGCCGCTGCATCTTCTGACCTGGAACAAGGACACAGAGAGGGTGAGTCCCTGGGGATTCCTGCCACCAGGGACCTCCAGGCTGATCCCAGGGCCAGGCACACCACGGATCAACTCCCAGGGATTCATTCTGAGCTCCTGAAGAGCCAGCTGCTGCCAGGAGCTGCAGGGCTGGCTCCAGCACAGCAGCTGGGAAATGGGCTCCACTGCAGCAGCCAGCCCATCCCTGCAGAGGGAACACCTGGAGAACACCCTGGGATGCAGGAGCATTGCCTGGAAGCTCGTGGGGAGCAGAGGATGCAGTGAGGGTTTCCCTGGGTGTCACTGTCATATTTTCTGAAAAATCCCCTTGCCCAGGATTTCTCTCCTGGGAATCTGAGAAGCCCCAGGGAAAAAGAAAAACAAGAATTATCTCATTTGCTTCTCCTGTGTTTGCTGCTTTGGAATGTGGTTGGACATTGCTTATCCAACATGTGAATTGTTTTTACTTATTGGCCAGTCAGGGTCAGGCTGTGTCGGACTCAAAGAGAGAGTCAGGAGTTTTCATTATTATTTTTTGTAGCCTTCTGTCTGCATCCTTTCTCTATTCTTTAGTAAAGTTTTAGTATCGCATAATATAATGTAATGTAATGTAATATAATATGCTGATAAATCAGCCTCTAAGAACATGGAGTCAGAGTCATCATTTCCTTCCTCCTCTGTCCAGGATCCCCAAAAATACCACACCTGGGTGCTCAGAGGTTGACTGGGCAGCAGGGGTACCTGCAATGGCTCTCACCTCGTGGCCGGCTGTCCCCAGCAGAGCTGGCTCGTCCCCTCCTGCGTTTGCTGAAGTAATAAACCAGGATCAGCACGCCCAGGGTGATGAGGAGGTCTGCAGTGATGATCCCTGCCACGGTCAGGGCATCCAGCTCCTCACAGGTGGCACAAACTGCAGGGATGAGGGCAGGGGAGGCTCAGAGCCAGCAGAGCCCAGGCCTGGCACAGGGCTGTGGGCAGCTGGGAAGGGGAAAAGGGCAAACTGGGAGGGAAGATTTGCCAAAAATGGGCTCTGGGACTGGCCTCAGCAGCACCACGCTCACCCACCCCAGCACTGGATACACAATCAGCCCCAAAATCTGCCAGGGCAACGTGCAGGGGAGGGGGCAGCGCTCACCTTTGGCATTCAGGTACAGCTCATGCTTCTTTTTACCCGAGGAGCAGCTGAGGTTGGCAGGGGTGCTGTCATGGTCCTTTATAACCAACTTCCTCTCCTTGGTGGTCTGGGTTTTCCCAGGCAGGTCCCACCGGATGTCCTCGTCCTCCAAGGGACACGTGATGGTCACCGTGGTGCCAGAAATCTCCACCAGGAATTCCCCTTGGGAGGACACACCAATGAGAAAGGAAACCAAGGGCAAAAGTCAAATATTTCTACCTGATTTTTAGTCAGCTGCAGTCTTTATATCCTGCTAAATACTAAAGAATGCTGGTGAAGTTCACTTACCCTCTGGTTCTTCATCTGCAAAACAGAAAACAAGGAGTGTTAAAAATCATCTCACATTGCCTCACAGTGCTGGAAATGCCCAGCACTGGTAATAATCAGGGACCAGTTTCTCCTATCAGTAAGACCACTGTCAGTTAATGAACAGTGAATTTTTCCTATCCTGCAGTATTTACAAAACTAAAATCTTTCTATTTGACTCTTAGTCCTCACTTTTGAGGCATATTTGGGGTTTTTAGCATGATAAATAGATAAGGATGGCAGTAAAATACACTTACCCTGCTGAGCTGTGGTGCCAACTGGAAAAAAATTAAAAAAAATAAGAAATGTTAAATAACTGAGCTTCAGATATCACACACCTTTCCTACTGCCAGGACCTCCTTTCTGAGCTCAGCTTGAAAGAGATGTTTGTAATCCCACACTCATGCTGAAGGCTCAGAAATACTCTGCTAGTGAGACAGGATGTTGTTCTGAACTTGGAAGCCATTTGCAACACAGCCTAATGCAGAATGGAAACTTGAATCATTTTCCAACTCGGCTCAGAAAAAGGGTTGTTATTGCAAGATGCAACCCCCAAAATTCTGCTTTATTATCGTGGAGCAAACACTGCTGGAAAATCCTGGTAAGAACCTCTGTCCTCTGCAAGAGCGGGAGCCTGATGTTGATTTATCGCTGTAAAACTGTTTATCTGTGTGGTTTTTCTGCCTTGTAGGAAACAACTTGCTCCAGGAGAGGCTCTGGAGCTGGAATGTTAAAGAAAGAGTTTTTAGGAGGTGTGAATCACATTTGTGATTTCCTTTAAAGACATTTGTCCTTTTGCAAAAAGTAACGTGAATAAGTGACTGCAGATTTGAATAAGTGACTGCAGATTTGAATTCCACAGCGGACTTCCCCGGAGAGGTGACCTGACGGTTTTTATTTTATAGATACATTTAAATCTGAAAAAAGTACAGGCCACTGATAAACCGACCACGTTTTCTATCTTCACAAAGGCTGGTACTTGCAGCACTTTGGCAGAGTAGTTGGGGTCTTGTAACAACTCCTAATGGATGACCTTGCATATTCATCTCTCCTCATTACTGTCATCTTTAGAGCCTTTCCAGCTACTCTGCACTTCATCCTAAACCACCGGGCATCCCAGCTGCCCAGGTGGGAGCTGCCACCCCACCCCTGACATCCCACCAAGCCTGAATCACTCACCCAGGATCACCAAACGCTTTTAGAAAAGTGCACAGAAAAAGGATAAAACCCCAAAATCAGGAGTGTGGAGCCTTACAGCTCACACTGCACCCAGCTCCGGCCCAGCTGCCTGAAGTTTGGGGACTCACCTGCACACAGCAGGAGCCCCAGGAGGGGCAGGCACTGCTCCAGCCTCATCCTCGTGCTCTTCCTGCTGCTGCTCCTCTCCACCACATCAGACTGGCATGGCTGTGGCAGGAAAGAACACGGTGGCTTTTCTAGAAAGAAGCCCAGGATTGTTTTTCCCAGAATTGTTACCCACCCGAGCAGGGCTGGGGCACTCACTCTTTCCAGAGCAGCCAAGGCAGAGCCAGACACGTGAAGAAGCCCAGGTCAGGAAGTGCAGAGGCTCAAAATGTCTTCATGGGACGTCACTGGCAGCCAGGGGTGGCTGCTCTGCTCTGCCCCAGCTCTGCAGGGCTCGGGACAGCTCCTGGAGCTGCCCTGGGAGCCGAGGAGAGAGAAACGAGCTGGAATCAGATTTACCATCAGGACCTTCCCAACAGCTGCTCAAAGTGAGAGTCTGAGAGGCTCCAACCATGTCAAAAGAGTTCACGTGGAATCCCAGCGTGGTTTGGATGGGAAGGGACCATAAAGCCCATCCCATCCCATCCCATCCCATCCCATCCCATCCCATCCCATCCCATCCCATCCCATCCCATCCCATCCCATCCCATCCCATCTATCCCATCCCATCCCATCTCACCCCACCCCTGCCATGAGGGACACCTTCACTGTCCCAGGCTGCTCCCAGCCTGGCCTTGGCCACTGCCAGGGGTCCAGGGGCAGCCCCAGCTGCTCTGGGCACCCTGTGCCAGGGCCTGCCCACCCTCCCAGGGAACAATTCCTAATTCCCAATATCCCATCCAGCCCTGTCCTCTGGCAGTGTGGACATTCCCCCTTGTTCTACCCCCCTGACAAGAGCCCCTCTCCATCCTCCCTGCAGGTCCCTTCGGGCATGGCAGGCTGGAACGAAGGGAGCAGGAGCTGCCCCCAGAGCTGAGCACGCAGAGCCCTGCTTGGGCACAGAGCCGAGGCCGTGGCTCCCTGCCCATCCCCCGTGGTGGTGCCCACAGGGGTCCCAGGACGAGGGCAGAAATGAGAATCTTGACTCTATGTTTTAAAAAGCTTGATTTATCATTTTATTTTATATATTATATTAAGACTATACTAAAAGGATAGAAGAAAAGATTTTATTAGAAAGCTTGAAAGCAAAAGAGAAAAATAGAATGATTACAAAATCTTGTGTCTAACTAGAGAGAGACACAGCTAGACTGTGATTAGCTATTAATTAAAAACAACTACATGAAATTAATCAAAGATACACTTGTTGCATTCTACAGCAACAGAGAGTTATACTTTACATTTTGTTCTTGAGGCTTTCTCAAGAGAAAAAATCCTAAAGAAAGGATTTTTCATAACACGTGTCTGTAACACATCCCCTGCACTCAGGCCCTACCCCAGCAGCGTTTTTGGGATGCTCTCCCGCTCGGGCGCTGCCCTGGCAGTGGCTGGCCCCGCTAGAGGGGGCTCCTGGCCCGGCCAGCGCCGCACCCGGGGACGGTCCCTCCCAGCCGGATGGAGGGGATGCTTGGTGCCCCATTTCCTTCATCGCGGTGCTCTCTTCGGCCTTCGGGGCTTTCTTTTCCTTATTTATGTTTCCAAGCGGAACATCAGAGAATTTAAGTTACTGGTGAGTGTGCCAGGGTCTTCTCATAAAAGGTGGAGTCCACGCGTTCCGTAAAATGATGAATATTAGTTAAAGTCTGCAAGCAAAGGGGCTGTTCCCAGCCCTGTGCAGGAACAGGATTAGGAAGTGGCAGCAAATTGGCTGCTAAGCATTAAACACAACCTGAACAAAGCCCCAGAGTGATAAATATTCAGGGTGGGAGAAAACAAAAGGAGGCGATATGCTGGAATTGTAACTGAGTGGAAATCTGGGGACGTGAAGTGATGAAGGGCTAACGCGGGACCGAATAATTCCAGGAAAATGGAGATCCCTGGTGTCCCGGAGGCGTTAGCAGGGGTGTGTTTGCACACACAGATTTCCCTGCTCTGCTCTGGGGGCAATCCAGGGAGATGACGGCCTCAGCGCTGTTCTTCCATGGCCAAATCGCTGAAGGGAACCCCCCAACCACGCAGAGGTTGCCTGCAAAGGAAATCGGCACCAGGCACCACTGGAATCGGTGACCTGGGATGACTCCTGGGACGGGAACAAACACTGCCGCTGCAGTGATTTATGGCCCTCGAGTGCAAACATCCTCGCTTTGCCAACACACGGGCTCTGAGAGGTTTCACACTCTCACAACCACCACGTGCCACTGCGGAATGTTTTGTGTCCCACGGAATTTCTCCCTAGCTGGAATATGGCCGGGCTGGACCCATTTCCCATCTGATTTTTCCCAGAACTTCCCAAGCTTGAGAAGTTGGCTGCAACCAAGAGACATTCAAATCACTTTGGGGTAGGTGTCTGTCTTTGGTGGGACGGTTCCATCCTCTAGGTGAGGGCCCACACTGCAGCCATGGACTGTCAGGTTTGGGCTGCTCTTTTTAGGATCGTTTGCAGGCTTTTTGCCGAACAATGGCCCTCATTCCTTCGAGCCACCTATGAACACCTCCAGGCAAATGTTCTTTTACCTCCCACAAGAGGGGAGTGGTTTCGAGTGGAGGCTGGGAGGAGGAATGATTGCAACACCAAAGAGCAGGGGAATATGGGAGGGAGAAGAAATTAAGCTTACCTTGGGAATCGCTGGTGTACGGCAGGAGTGAGCGAGGAGGGGCCGGGCACACCTTGGCAAGGAGCGCGCCTGACTCGGGCTGGGGAGCGCTCACCTTCCCCACCGGGCAGGCCGAGCTGGGGGCAAGGAATCTGCCCCGTTGTGCTGGGAAGACTTCGAGAAACTCATCTTTTACCCGCTGGCGGAGAAGCCGAAGCGGATTTGCCTTGGCAGCCCGGATTTGTCTCCCCGATGCGCAGCTGGCTGGGCGCTGCGCTCGTCCTTGGGGCGCAGCTCCGAGGTAAGGAAACCTGTCCCCGGTGAGCTGCCCGCACTCCCCTCTTCCGATCCCTGAAATTATCCCCAGGGCTGAAGCTTTCCCCCGTCCTTGCTGCCATTCTTCCTGCGCGGGGTTCTCTGGAAGTGGCACGAAGCGGTTGAGTTTCTTCCCCAACAGGTTTGGGCGTATTCGGGTGGAAGCGCACCGATCTCCTCCACTGATTTCCTCCTCAGCTCCGCTTTCAACGTCGTTTTCTCTCCTGCCAGGAATCTGAACTTTACTCCCAGCCTTTCTTCCTTTTTTTTTTTTTTTTTTTTTGCTGCCTTTGTTCCTAAACAATTGAGGACTGTCCAGGAGCTCCGGCTTCAGATCCTTTACACAGCAAAGGTTCCAGACTGACACGAAACTCACCTGAATTTTCAGTGCTTTATATCAAAACACCTGGATTTTAATAATAACACATCTTCATTCCCCAAATGCATCAGCACACGGATGTAATCTGCCTTGAATAAATATTTTACTCTTATTTCTCGTTTAGTTCTTTTCAAGGAGTTTAAAATGAAAAGATTTGGCACCGAATCCATGTATGAGCAACGTGATCTCTGCCAGTGAGGTTTTTCACGTGTGAACACTCTCAATGCTTTGGCATTCCAAGTCTTTCTCCCTTTGAGATAAGGAATTGTTTGGAAGGAAGTATTTAGTCATAAATTAGTTCCAAATACATCTTTATTTTGAAGCTATATTTTAAAACCCAGAAAAAGCTTTTTTTTTTTTTTTTTTTTTTTTTGCTTGAATCACACTAGGGTGAATTATCTTCCTAATGTGACAGAATATTGATATTTTCTATTTCCTTCGCCAGCAAACCATTAATTTTTCTTATTTTTCACTCTCCTTTTCTCCTTTCCTTGCTCTCCCTCCTGCTGGCTGTCCCTCTTCCAGGAGAGCATCGAGTGAGCAATGCTCACTTATTTTTAAAGCAGCAGCCGTGGTGGTTGTGGGATGTTTCTTGGGAAAACAAACCCACGTTTACCTTCAGGATTTCCTCTAGAACTGTTCAGCCTGACTGAATTTACCTGCAGTTGCCCAGCAGGGCTAAAAAGCCTCTAAAACTGGCTCTGGATATACCAGTAGGAGCAGTTTCACCGTGGTGTGCACGGGGCTGAGCAGAAAGTGTAGAAAGGGAAATTCTGGCATGGGAAATAGCAATTATTGGGTGGGTTCAGTCCAGTTTGAAAGGGTTTTTCTGAATAAATGTGCAGGATCACCCCCCGTGGAATGCCTGAGACACTCAGGTGATCCCTTGCCAGCCAGATAAGGCTCCCGGGGATCTAAAGCCGATAAGAGCAGCATGAGCTCACTCCGACTGTGATTTCCCTGTGTTTGCCCTGCAGCGCTGTGGCTGGCGGCAGCAGTGGAAGTTCACACTGCCAAGGAGGTGGTGGCCGTGAACGGCACCAACCAGCGCCTGAAATGCACCTTCTCCAGCAGCAGCCCCGTGAGCCAGCAGCTGTCAGTGAGCTGGAACTTCCAGCCCGAGGACCTGAGCGCCCACGAGCCGGTGGGTGAGACCCCTGTGCTCCCCTCCCGGGGCTGGGTGGGCAGTGAGTGAGATCTCTGCTCCCTTCCCGGGGCTGGGTGGGCAGTGAGTTAGATCTCTGCCCCCTTCCCGGGGCTGGGTGGGCAGTGAGTTAGATCTCTGCCCCCTTCCAGGGGCTGGGTGAGCAGTGAGTGAGACCCCTGTGCTCCCTTCCAGGGGCTGGGTGGGCAGTGAGTGAGATCTCTGCTCCCTTCCAGGGGCTGGGTGAGCAGTGAGTGAGACCCCTGTGCTCCCTTCCAGGGGCTGGGTGGGCAGTGAGTGAGACCCCTGTGCTCCCTTCCAGGGGCTGGGTGAGCAGTGAGTGAGATCTCTGCTCCCTTCCAGGGGCTGGGTGAGCAGTGAGTGAGACCCCTGTGCTCCCTTCCAGGGGCTGGGTGAGCAGTGAGTGAGACCCCTGTGCTCCCTTCCAGGGGCTGGGTGGGCAGTGAGTGAGACCCCTGTGCTCCCCTCCTGGGGCTGGGTGGGCAGTGAGTGAGACCCCTGTGCTCCCTTCCAGGGGCTGGGTGGGCAGTGAGTGAGATCTCTGCTCCCTTCTAGGGGCTCCCCTCACCCCCAAACCCAGCGCTGGGTGAGCAGTGAATGGGTACAGACACACCCCAAACCCACAAGTACATCTGGGCCTTCGTCACTTGCAGTGATTAATCCGAGTCCTGTTTATAGACCCTGCCTAAAAACCACTCTCATGTTTAGTTTTGGGTGGTCAGGTTCAAATATTTGTGGCTTTACAAAGCTGGACCTGCTCAACCACAGTTGACCCTGTCTTAGGTGACGTCCTGCACCTGATGAGACTCCAGGAATGTCCCAGGTCCCTTCCAGCCCAGGCCATTGGATGTTCCTGTGACTTTTGCAGGTGTTTTACTGCCTGTGACTTTTGCAGGTGTTTTACTTCCTGAAGGAGCCCTACCAGCCCCCCTCGGGAAGGTTTAAGGACCGAGTCACCTGGGATGGCAACATCGAGCGCCAGGATGTTTCCATCATGGTCTGGAACCTGAAGCCCAGTGACAACGGGACCTTCACCTGCCAGGTGACAAACTGGCCAGATGTGTATGGCACCATCGGGGAGGTGCGGCTCCGGGTTGTGCAGAAAGGTGAGAGGCCAAGAAACCCCCCAGAGGCTGTGTGGGTTTAAGCAGAGTGACCAGGGAAAATCGTGGGAGAAAAGGACTTGTACATTGTAAAAAATGCACATTTTATGATTGGCTTTTCACAAATATCCAAATGAACATGATATGTGTTGTGTTAGAGAGTGATGCTGTGTTAATTCCCTCAAGCAGTGTGGTAAATGTAGTTTCAGGTTATAAGTTAATGTTAGAAGGTTGGAAGGTTATCAGGCATGATTAGGTTATAAGTTTTAGGTTATAAATAGTTTTAGTTATAATGTTAAAATGGAAACTGTGCTGTGTAAGATACTTTTTCTAAAGAGAGGAATGAGGTACTCACACTGAGACAGCAGCCACAGGACACCTGAATCTTTCAGAGAAAGAGAATTGATTGCTCCCTTCTCAGAAGAAATGAACTTCTTCCTGCCCCTCAGCCCTGCAGAGCTGTCAGGATTGAGAGGAAGGAGCTGGCCCTGCCCAGACAGAATCCTGTGTGGGAATGGAATTGATGCACCATGGATGAGGTGTAGGAATGTGCAACAGACTGTGGCTTTTAGGGGTTAATCCTCTGTTAACCTGGGGCCTTTTTGGGCTTGTTTTGCCCAGAAAAGGTACCTGGACTGTCTGTAACTCTTTGTTTTTGTTGCCTCATATTGTCCTAATTGTCCAAATTTTTATTACTCTAATTATCTTGCTATTTTTATAACCATTTTATTACTCTTAAACTTTTAAAATTTTAAAAACAAGTGACTGGCCTTTTTCCCAAGTAGAAAGCATGAGGGGAAAAGAGGAGCCTGAGGAAAGGTTTTACTCACAGACACAGGATCCCAGCCTCGTTCCTCCTGTGCATCCCTCTGCTTCACTCCTCTGTCTCTCTGTCTCTCCCCACGCAGTGAGCTTCTCAGAAATCCATTTCCTGGCCGTGGCCATCGGCTCTGCCTCTGGGCTGATGATCATCGTGGTGACAGCCGTGATCATCTGCCGGCAGCGCCGCAGGAAGGCGCGAGACAGGAGGCTGGAGGCGGCGGACACCGAGCGGTGAGCCAGGGCAGGGGGAGGCTCCTGGGGCAGCTCCTGGGACAGCTCGGCCACTTTATCACCATGGCCTTCCTGAATTCTTGGCCTTTATTTCCACAGCCTTCTTGAATTCTTGGCCTTTATCTCCATGGCTTTCCTGAATTCTTGGCCTTTATTTCCACAGCCTTCCCGAATTCTTGGCCAGTTTATCTCCATGACCACCCTGAATTCTTGGCCTTTATTTCCACAGCCTTCCTGAATTCTTGGCCTTTATCTCCATGGCCTTCCTGAATTCTTGGCCTTTATCTCCATGGCCTTCCTGAATTCTTGGCCTCTATCTCCATGGCCTTCCTGAATTCTTGGCCTTTATTTCCACAGCCTTCCCGAATTCTTGGCCAGTTTATCTCCATGGCCTTCCTGAATTCTTGGCTTGGACCCTGCACGGGGCACCCCCAATGCAAAACTGCCAACGCAATTAGTGATAATTGGCTGCGTGCAGGCAGAACAGAGCCCCAGGATGGAGCAGCTCTGGAGTCCTCATCTGGCTCTTGTCCCTCTCAGTGGCTCCTCACTCAGAAGGACACAGCTGCTGTGGTGGTGGAGGGCAGATGACCACCCTGTCCCCTGAGCTGTGGTCACCACGCGTGTGTCACACTCACCATGTCACCTCAGGTGTGCTGTGTGTGACTCAGGACATCCTGCTGCTCTGCCTGACTCTGATTTGGGCTTTTTTTCTCTTTTTTTTTCCTCCCATTTTTGTAACAGTAAAGAAAAGGAGAGCCTGAAGATGGGGGAAGAAAAGGAACCCATTCCACTGGAAGATTAAAGGTCTTTGCTGGTGTGCACAATGCAGGTACCCATCCAAACCCTCTCTAATTAACGTCTCAGTGCTCCTGTGGACTCTCCAAGACATCCCTCGGGTATTTCCCTGCTGTTCACAGTCAGAACTGAGGCCACAGCCAGACTTTGCTGTTGAGGATCCTTCAGAGACAGCTGAACAATCCCTGAACAATCACAGCCTCTTTAATGTACAAGAGATTCCTCCACCCTGGTGCTGAGGAGCATTTGTAGGAAAGCCATTGTTGCTGCTTTCCATGGCATTCTTGCTTTGTAGATGAAGAGGAATGAATTACCTCCCTTTTGTCAGTTTGGAATCTGCTTTTTGATTACTTTAACCTTTATTGTCTTAAAATTGCAACGGGAAGTCTGGCACTGTTTCCATATTCATTGTCTTTGCTTAAGTGTGTCAGCACAAATTTTACCCACAGGTTCTGAGGTCAGCAGTTGCCTCTATTATTTTGGCTTTTGACAGTAACCCTGAGTAATGGATGTTTGTTTTTCTTACAATCTTTTTTCTCAGGTGCTTCCAAAGCAGCTGGTGAAAGCTTGTAATTTGGGGTGTTAGAACAAAGCTGGATTACAGACGCCCCACGCTGCCAGTGTGGGGCTCTGCTCAACCTGAAAGTCTGGCATGGAAAGAGGGTGACTTTACCTGAGCTGTGAATTCCCTTCAGTGAAGAAAAGCAGGAGGATCTTGCCCCATGAACAAAGAACTTCTCTTCATCCCTTCACCTGTGGAATGGGAGCTTCTCTGGAAGTGCCAAGACTGACTGAACAGAGGGCTGGGAGGTGTTTGATGCACTCCTGCCCCTTAGAAACCACACCGTGCCTTTGTGCTGCCCTGGTTTCATTCCCTGGGACTCCTCCCTGGCATCCTGAGAAGGGAGACTGAGCACTGAGGTCTCAGCTGGTACAACAAAGGTCCCTGGAATTCCTTTTCTGCATTAGATGGACAGAGTTGGAGCTGGGCAAGGTCTGCTGGTTGTTATCAGGGACGTTCACCAGCCAGGGTGCTTAGCACATCCTTCTCTGGCAGCTTTGGGAGAATCTGGGAGTTGAGGAGAGTTTTCTGCCTGGGTTCAGCAGCTCCTCCCTGTTCCCATTCCCACTGTCACCATCCCAGTGCTCCCCCTGTTCCCAGTCCCACTGTCACTATCCCAGTGCTCCCCCTGTTCCCAGTCCCACTGTCACTATCCCAGTGCTCCCCCTGTTCCCATTCCCACTGTCACTATCCCAGTGCTCCCCCTGTTCCCAGTCCCACTGTCACTATCCCAGTGCTCTCCCTGTTCCCATTCCCACTGTCAGTATTCCAGTGCTCCCCCTGTTCCCATTCCCACTGTCACCATCCCAGTGCTCCCCCAGTTCCCATTCCCACTGTCATCATCCCAGTGCTCCCCCAGTTCCCAGTCCCACTGTCATCATCCCAGTGCTCCCCCTGTTCCCATTCCCACTGTCACTATCCCAGTGCTCCCCCTGTTCCCAGTCCCACTGTCACCATCCCAGTGCTCCCCCTGTTCCCATTCCCACTGTCACTATCCCAGTGCTCCCTCTGTTCCCATTCCCACTGTCACCATCCCAGTGCTCCCTCTGTTCCCATTCCCACTGTCACCATCCCAGTGCTCCCCACTGTCACTATCCCAGTGCTCCCCCAGTTCCCAGTCCCACTGTCACTATCCCAGTGCTCCCCCAGTTCCCAGTCCCACTGTCACCATCCCAGTGCTCCCTCTGTTCCCATTCCCACTGTCACCATCCCAGTGCTCCCCCCCGTTCCCCAAAACTGGAACCCACGGAGTTCTGAGGGTGTCTGACCAGCCCCAAAGGGATCCTGTTACAGTATTTACCCAGCCCCAAATCACAGCATTGCTCTGTTTGTTTGTAGAGTGTCTTTATGGCTTTATAACCTGTGAAGTGCCAGCCTTCCCTGGCTCTTCCCTGGCTGTTTTCATTTGCACTCACCTGTGTTGTAAATAAAGGCACCTTGCTGAGAGCTGTGCTGGTGTGGAGTGGGGCTGTGACCTGGGGGCCCCAACACCTCAAATGAGCAGATTTGCACTGTTTGTCCCCAAAATTGGATTTGTTACCCCGTGTGCAACAATCCAATAATGAAATACTTCAGGGAGACTTTGATTATTGATTTCAGAGGAGCCCAAGCTGGGGTTCTTGGTGGTGTTCCACAAATCCAGCACATCCCACTGGACTTTTACCACCATTCTTTGTGCACAGAATTCAGAGTTAGTAACTCTCCAAGTCCAGCCCCTCTCTTACAATGGGTTATTAATTCCCATACAAGTTATGTCACCCCAGCCAACTTCTGCCCCTGCTCAGGGGCAGGCTCTTCACCTGGCTGGGCTCTTTTTGACCTGCAGGTGTGATTTTTGGTATTATAACCAAGATAGTTCACTCTGGGATATATAAACCTCGGGTGCTTGGCTCAGTTAGCAATGTACACATAGACACACATCAACATCTTGATTTATTACATCCCTAAAACTTGTCAGTTCCAGGGTGGCCTTGGCTGAGGGATGCAGCTGCTCTCTGTTCCCCTGATTAGGTCTCTGGTTTTGCCAATTGATTGTGCTGAAAATCTACAAAGATCTCACAGTGAGGAGCAACCCGACTTCATAATGTAATCCTGACACATTTCTCATCTAGCGGCACCCAAAAAAACCAAAGAGCAGCGAGCGGGCTGGCGGTGACAGGAGCTGCTCAGGGACTTGGGGACAAACACGGTGGCGCCGCCGGACCTCTCCCAGCAGTGCCACCCAGATGTGCCCAGGTGTGCCTAGTGTTCCCTCCCAGGTGTGCCCAGGTGTGCTATGGTGTTCCCAGGTGTGGCCAGGTGTTCCCTCCCAGGTGTACCCAGAGCTACCCAGGCGCCGCGGCCATTTCGGGGCTGCCCCGCCCTCACCTGCGCCAGGTGAGCGCCATGTTCCGGGGCTGAGCCCGGCCGGGATGCGGCGCCCAGGGGCGGCGGGGCCCGGCGGCCGCCTCCTCCTCCTCCTCCTCCCGCGGGGGGCTCTGCTGCTGCTCGGTACCGGGGGGCTCCGGGCTGGGATGGGACGGGACGGACGGGACTGGATGGAGTGGACGGGACGGGAGCGGCGGTGCCCGGGGGGTCCCGCGCTGGAACCGGGCCGGGAGCGCTCGGGATGCGGCTCCGGGGGCAGGGGGAGGCTCGGGAAGGGTGGTCCGGTACTCTGGGGGAGCGGGGAAGCTCGGGAAGAGCCGTCCCGGAGCGGTGGGAGGCTCGGGCAGAGGTCTGCCCGGGGCGGCGGATGTCCCGGGGCGGAGGGAGACTCGGGAACGGCCGGGGTTGAACGGGGCAGAGGCGGCTGCACGCCCTGGAAACGAGAACTGAAAACATTTGGTGCTGTGGGGAGACTTTTGACCCGGTGCGTGTGAAATTCAGGCGCCGTGGCCACAAACGCAGGGCAGAATTGCTTTAAGTCCCTAAAGCTGGTACTTGGTAACTCGTCAGAGACCCCGCTGATTCCATTTCTCAGCTCCTTGTCCCCAGATCTGAACACCCCTGGTGGTGCTGCCCCGGTGCCTCATTTGGAGCCGGTTCCTGTCCCACGGAGAATGGGGCAGGGAAGTTTTCTGCTTTCCTGCAAATTTCAGTGCTTAATCCCTGGATTCTGGCTGACCTGAACACAAGTCGGTGTTTTTGGGACAATTTAGCACCTCGCAGGTAGCAAGAAATGAATCCCTGCCTTTTGTGCCCATTCCATCAGGTGTCTGCAATGCTCTTTCCCTGGAAATTAAAGTCAGTCCTAAAGTCCGAGCTTTTGTGGGTGAGCAAGCGCTGCTGAAATGCTCCTTCAGATCCAGCTCCCCCATCACAGAGAGCCTGCTGGTGGACTGGACCTACCGGCCCCTCACTGGGGGCCAGATGGAGACAGTAGGTGGAACAGGCCAAAATCAGAATTTTCTGTTTGTTTTGCTGGGCTGCTGCCTCACTTTGTGGTTTGGGACTCTCGCTGTTGCCTTCTTCCCCCTGTAAAACCCCTTTGGTGTTCTCTGGGGGAAAAAAAATATTCCAGGTAAATACAAAATGGCATAATAGTGATAAAGTAGATAAATTTAGGGGGCTGTCACAAGTGCTGCATTGTGCACTGCACAGAATGACTGTAAAGACTCAGTTGGTGCCTTTATTTCTCTTATATAGGGAATATTCTTCCTGACTTCTATTTGTGACATTATTCCTCTATTTTTGCAATGCAAAAGCAGTTTGTTCTGCTTTCTTGGACGAGTGTTTTATTTCCTCAGTCACTGCCTTTCCCTCCCTGCAGGTTTTTCACTATCAGTCTGTCCCACACCCCACACCAGCGGGGAGGTTCAAGGACAGGATAGTCTGGGTTGGGAACGTTGCTAACGGTGATGCCTCCATCGCCATCCAGAGCCCAGTGCTCAGTGACAACGGGACATTCTTCTGCAGCGTGAAGAACCCTCCAGATGTCTATCACAACATTCCCCAGACCGTGCTGCTGGTTACAGAGCGGGGTAAGGCTCCCTGCCCTGGGCTTGGCCTCACCCCTGTGACAAGAGCTGCTTTGTGGGATCCTGGAATTCCCAGCATGGCGTGGGAAACGCTCCCTGGACTTCCACGCTGGAGTTTCAGCAGGGGCTGCCTCAGCCCTGCTCTCTGAGCTCAGTACTTTGAGAGCTGCTGAACTGATTTGGGGCAGGAAGGGACGGGGGGAGCCGTGGTGACAGCAGAAATCAAAAGTGTCCCTTTGTTCAGAAGTTTCAGCCTCCGCAAATTGCGGCAGAACAAGTTAAACATTGAGGAAACGCTGGCCTAAAAATAATCCCCACATCACAAGCGCTGATTGTCAGCACCAATTTCCTCATCTGCCCTGCGTGCCAGCCCTGCCCCAAATTCCCAGCTCAGCATGCTGATAGAACTGTGTCGTGCCTTCCTCTGCAGCTCCCTCCACCTGAGCCTGGGCTGGGCTTGGGGACAGGAGCCCCACGGGTCTGGGGACAGGAGCCCCGTGGGTTTGGGGACCACGGGTCTGGGGACAGGAGCCCCATGGGCTTGGGGACAGGAGCCCCACGGGTCTGGGGACAGGAGCCCCATGGGTTTGGGGACCACAGGTCTGGGGACAGGAGCCCCACGGGTCTGGGGACAGGAGCCCCGTGGGTTTGGGGGCAGGAGCCCCACAGTTTTGGGGCAGGAGCCCCGTGGGTCTGGGGGCAGGAGCCCCGTGGGTCTGGGGTCAGGAGCCTCAGAGATTTGGGGTCAGGAGCCCCGTGGGTCTGGGGACAGGAGCCCTGCGAGTTTGGGGTCAGGAGCCTCACAGATTTGGGGTCAGGAGCCCCACGGGTTTGGGGACCACAGGTTTGGGGTCAGGAGCCCCACGGGTGTGTAGACAGGAGACCCACAGGTTTGGGGACCACAGGTGTGGGGACAGGAGCCCTGCAGATGTGGGACAGGCTGTTTCCAGCCTGCCAGCCCTGTGTCTCACATGGAAGGGCCACCAAGCTGTGCCCTGGCTGGAGTTTGTCCCACAGGCTCAGCCAAGCCGTGCCTCGCTGTGTTTCAGGCCTGGAATTCCAGCTGAGCTCAGCAGCTCTGCTCTCCATCCTGGTGTTCCTCCCGTCTGCCCTCGTGGTGGTTCTGCTGCTGGTGAGGATGGGGAGGAAATTCCGGGTGCTGAAGGAGAAAGGAAAATGTGGCTACAAGAAATCTTCCATTGAAGTGTCTGATGAGTAAGTGCTGGCTGCAAGCTGGAGCCTGTATTTCCACTTTGGGGTGTTGGCTCAGGCACGAGGGATGATTTCCCCACTGTCCTTCAGCACAAACCAGTGCAGCTCAGTCACTGGGCTCTGCTGCTCACCCACAGGCAGAAAGCCTTGGGAAATCCCCGAGCTGGAGCACAGACCAAGTGCTGCACACCCCCTTTTGTGCTGCCATTCGTGTGAGGAGTGCCATGGAGCTGAGGCACTTTGGGCTCAGACATATTTCACTTCTGTAATGAGGTTTATTGGAGCCTGACTCATCAGGGTGCTTTGCATGTGTGAGCTTTGTGTGCTGCATTTTGAGGTGAAGTCCCCATAACAGCAAAAAAAAGCAAATAATGCTCCCTGTGGTGGGCTGAGCAGGATGCCAGGTGCTGAATGAGCCTTGGAGACCGAACTCCTTTCTGCTCAACTCCTTCAAAATTATTTTTTTACTGCAGTCCTTTAGTGTTTTGATTGGGGGGGTATAAGATTTGCCAGTCAAAAAGCAACTTTTGTTTTCATTTTTGAGGCACTGAAGTGCCACCTTCAAAATGAGGCATCTGGCAGCTTGCAGTCCTTTTGGCTTTGCTGTGCTGGCTTGAAGGCTTTTCCTCACCGTGAAAAACCTTCAGTTCCACGTGGTACCACCAGAATTCACAGTCCAGGGGAGGCCCTGGGCTGTCTGGGGGGAAAGTCCAGCCTGATGCTGTGCTTTTCCTGCAGGCCTGAGCACTCAGACACAGCTGGCTGCGGGGGGAAGCTCAAGGAGTGGTGCCTGAACTGCGTGGTAAGTGAAAGTCGCTGTTTTCACAGCGGTTTTGCCAACTTGGGTGCTCCAAGGAGGTGCTGAGAGCAGCAGGTAGAGTGTCCCAGCACCTCTGGGTGTCCCAGGCTGTCCCAAAGGCTCCTCGGAGCTTCCCAGCTCAGGGAGTGAGAGCTGCTGGTTGTGCTGCTGGGGAAGCTGAGCTGGGTTCCATCAAACTGATTTTTCTGGACTTGATAGAATCAAAGCTGTGGTTTGGAGATGACAAATCAGGGCTGAAGTGCCAGCTGCTGTGGGGGTTCTTTGGGGGCTCTGCACCAGCAGTTTGGGGTTGGCAGTGCTGTGCTGGGGGAGGCAGGCAGTGACCCCTCAGCCCGCTGGGTTTCTGCAGGGCTGCTGGAGATCTTCCTCCTTTTACCTCATTTTCACTCCAGCAAAACATTGCCAAACCCTCGCGGTTTGTTTGTTTGTTTCTGCTTTTTGTTCGTCGTGCTCTCTCAAGCGGCGGCTCCCTTCTAATTCTGCGGCAGCAGCTCCTGCTAATCAGGAGCCTGTGCTCCCGCCCCGGAGTGGTTTTGCCACCTGCTGCCCTTGTTCTGTGTGAGTCCTGCTGGCTGGAATGGCAGCCACATTCCAGAGTAATGCCCGATTCGAGAGGGCTTTCATTCTTTCTGTGTCCTGCAGAGCACATTTCCCTCTGGGGCACCTGTGCCTCTCCTGCACACGCTCAGGATGCGAGTTAGGCAGGGTTTAAATATGTGTTGTTTGATCCACTCTCCTAATGCCAGTGATTTTAAAGGCCCTAAATGCCCAAGCCTTCAGACAGGCGTGTGCTGAGGGTTTCTATTAGACCCAGGATGAAAAACAGGCAATTATGTAAGTTGTACATAAAATATTTACAGTTCTGCATTAGACACGGCAGGCAGGGAGCTGCGGCGGTGGGAACGAGGGTTTGGAGAGGCGGGGGAAGCAGGAAACGCCTTCTGCCAGAGGCTGGGCTGCCCTGGGAGGCGGGAGGGCTGTTCCCGGTGATGTTCTGCAGTCAGGGAGGTGCCAGGAGCAGAGATGGGGAAGGATGGAGCCCCGGCTCGGTGAGGAAATGCTGTCAGGACATGTGAGATCTTGGAAGTTGAAAACTGTGCTCTCATCCCTTGGGAGGAGTCCAACTGGAATGATAAAATCCTGCTGCTTTTATGGCAGAGCTTTGCCAGGCCTGACCCTTTGCTGTCTGATGCTGAAATATTTATCTGATCAGGCCTCTGAGAATGCTGCCCTCCCACTTTGACAATTCTGCGTGTTTGAGGTTTCTCTAATGTGCTTTTTCATGCTTCCTCTGTGACCAAGCAATTAAAATTGCAAAGCCAATGGAAAATCTCTTTAGACTGCACTGTCTGGGTGTCAGTGAGATTGGCCTTGCAGAGCTGAGGTGTTTGGTGAGCTCCCAGCTCAGAGCTGCAGAGCTGCCTGTGGGGACATCATCAAATCCTGCTGTGGTTGCAGCAACCAGGGGCTCCTAAAAGTGGCTGAAAACCAATAATTGGTGCTGCTCAGGGCTGTCTCTGCAGGGCTGTGCTGCATATTTATATTTATTTTTATTTATATTTATATTTATATTTATATTTATATTTATATTTATATTTATATTTATGCTTATACTTATATTTATATTTATGCTTATACTTATATTTATATTTATGCTTATACTTATACTTATATTTATGCTTATACTTATACTTATATTTATACTTACTTATATTTATACTTATATTTATACTTATCTATATTTATATTTCTAAATATTTAGATTTAGATTTCGATTTTGATTTCTAGCAGTGGTTTTGCAAGTCCTCTGGCCTGCTGAAGCACAGCAGGATTTTTGGGAAGCATTTAGGCTCTTGCCAGAAGCCCAGCCAGGCTCAGCCTTTGGCTGAACTCGTGGCTTGGTTCATTTCTTCACACATAACCTCAGTTTCCCTCCTTGTTCCCCATTCAGGACACGGATGAGGAAGATCCCTACTGACTGAAGCTGTGGAAAAAGACCAGAATTACAGCCCTGAAAATCATGGTTAGACCCTTCCAGAGGCTGCTGGGTAACCAGAGCAGATTGAAGGACGTGCTCTGCTCTCAGTGGATTGGAAGAATAATGCTGATGGGACAATTCTCTTCTATTTAAACACAAAAGAATGATTTTCTAAAAATCCTTCTCATTTACTGGGGAAAAGAAAACCTCTTGCCCTCAGATCTGTGGGGCCCAGAGAAGCCTCAGTGCCTGCAGTGCCAATGAGCCTTGGTTTTCCTGCAAGGTGCTTTGGTTCGTTGGTTTGATTTTTGGTGACATCCCTCTTTTCCTGAGCCCTGGAAATCCAACTTTTGAAGAAAAGGCTGCTCTGGGCACTGCCAAGGTTTATTCTCAGGTGTTTTGGAACGTACAGACTCACACCAGTTTGATGAAGTGATATCTGGCATCCTCTGTGCTGGAGTGAAGAGAACCTACTGCTTTTGAAGTATTTTTTATTCAGCTGCACCACTGGGTACTGCTCCTTCTGCTTGTAGAAGCGAAGCACAATTCATAAAAAACCAATTTTTTTTTTTCTTTTTTGAAATCAGAAATGCCAATGGGGACTCTGTTTCTGGGGACACACAACCCCATCTACCTCAGCCATGGACTCAAGCACTGCCAAAGGAATGTTCTGTTTGCAGTAGTTGTTTTCTTCCTCCCTCCTAGGACCTGTTTTAGGGAAATGGTTAATTGTGAAGCATTACTTCCCCTCGGTGAAGGGCATTTCCTCTTTCACCAGCCTTACCCACCAATGAACAGCAGACAGCAGTGGAATTCATTCACTCAATCCCTAAAAAGCTGCTTTCTTTCTGTATCTGTCCAATATTCTCCTTTTACAGGCGTGCTCCAGGTTTACTGCTGATTTTGCTGTGCAATTACCAATAAATTGCATTATTCCATTCTGGGCTGTGGGTCTGTTTATTTGGCTAAATAGAGCTGAACTCATAAAACTGCCATCCTGAGGTGTAAAAATTGGCATTTGATGATGGGTAAAGGTTTTTAGGGAGCAGATTTAACCCTAAAGAGGACAAGTACCAGACCCCCTTCAGCTTCAGCATCTCTGTGGCTGCAGCTTTCAGGTGTGGTGAGGCTCTCCCTGAGAAGTAGGTCAGCTCTAGATCTCTGCCTCCAGATAAAAACATTTTCCCCTCTCTACTATAAAGCAATATTTCAAGTGTTTGTGCTCCCTGGTGACACAACATCTCAGTCAGCCAAAACCTTCCTGGGAAAGGCTGCTGGGATCCCAGAGCCCTGGGGAAGTGGCTTTGCTGTTCCCTTCTCAGCACTCACGACTTCCCCTGGGGAACCAAAGCTCTTTTTTGCTGCAAAATGCTGCATTTCAGCTGTGCCTCCTTGGCCAGGACTGTGCTGATCCTGGGCCAATGTTCCTGCTGCAAAACTGAGCTGCCACCCTGGAGCTGTGGATGGTGCTGAGCTTTCCCTTCCTCTGCCCCATATGGGAATTTCTTGGTGTGGTGGTGCAGACAAGTGGAGATATTATAAAAGAAAGGCCTTAGAAAATCAAGCCTAAATTACCAGCTAAATTACCTAAAATCAGGCTAAATTACCAGCTGGCCTGGGACTCCTCAGTGCAGCTAGCTGGTAAATTTTAGAAGTTAACAAAAAAAATCTATTCCAGTAAGGAAAACAGGCTGCACTTGTAATAACAAGAAATTTGTCCTATGGGAATCAGTGAACAAAATGTGTAAACAATCCAAGAATAGGGAGATTTGATGGAAAGGTAAAATGCCACTTACTAACCAATGAGAGCAGCAAGGAAACTGCTGGGCAAGTGGAGCTGAGCACAGGGTCTGTGAGAAATAACTTCTGTGAGTAAAGGAGGAGCTTTTCTGCATGAAAAACAGAGTGCTGTCTGCTTTACTGCAACAGTGTGCCAGGGAAGGCACTGACACTGGGATGGGGAGAGGGGACACTGGGATGGGGAGAGGGGATACTGGGATGGGGAGAGGGGACACTGGGATGGGGAGAGGGGACACTGGGATGGGGAGAGGGGACACTGGGATGGGGAGCAGTGGGACACTGGGATGGGGAGAGGGGATACTGGGATGGGGAGAGGGGACACTGGGATGGGGGGAGGGGACACTGGGATGGGGAGCAGTGGGACACTGGGATGGGGAGAGGGGATACTGGGATGGGGAGCAGTGGGATACTGGGATGGGGAGAGGGGACACTGGGATGGGGAGCAGTGGGATACTGGGATGGGGAAAGGGGACACTGGAATGGGGAGCAGTGGGATACTGGGATGGGGAGAGGGGATACTGGGATGGGGAGCAGTGGGATACTGGGATGGGGAGAGGGGATACTGGGATGGGGAGAGGGGACACTGGGATGGGGAGAGGGGATGCTGGAATGGGGAGAGGGGATGCTGGAATGGAGAACAGGGATGCTGGAATGGGGAACAGGAGCTGCTCTGGTGTTTCAAGGAAAGAGGAAGGGTGAGAATTCTCTTTCAAAGTGGCCAGGGGGGTTGTAGCAGAAGCAAACCAGTGCCTGGTGTGTGTTTCAGAAGGAGGCAGCTGCCCGAGCTGTGCCAGGCAGGTTCAGGGCCCTGGCAGCCCCAGGAGGAAGGCACAGCCACGTCACCCAGTGCTGCTGCTGCTGCCTCACTGGGACAGGATCAGTGCAGCAGGGACAGTTCTCTGGGCAGCTCTGGTCCCCAAAACAACACAGGAGGGAGCACAGGGGGTGTGCCAGGAGCCTCTGTGTGCTGGACTGGTCATTGGGACTGGTCAGGCCGGTCCCTCACCTCGGCCTGAGCCCCAGCTCTCCTGTCAGGTGCCTCCTGGAGCTGCCCCATCGCCCCTCTCAGGCAGATGCATCTGCAGTTGGTTTCCCCTCTCTGTTGCACATCCTGATTTCATGTTCTGCTTTCTGTTGTGTAAAAGTGACCATCAGACCCAACCAGCCAAGAAAGACCTTGCATGTGCAACCTCGATGATTTAGCAACTGATTCAGATACTCCAGGTTCAGACACTGAATCAGCAGCTGAAGAACGTGCAAGACAAGCTGACCTTTCCAGGCCACTCTAGGTGAGTAATTTTTGCTGTAATATTTATTTCTGGATGGGTTTTTTTCGTTTGTTTTTCCCGAGAAGAGAACCAGGGGAGCAGAAGTGCTGTTGGCTCAGTTGCCATGAGCAAAGGCAGGGGGAGTGAAGGCCATGTGGTGGCTGTGCCCCTTTCCCCCAGTCTGTTTGGGAGAGGCAGTTTGGATGTGTCAGCACTGGCACCCACGGAGCAGCCTGGTGAGTGGGTGCTGGCTCCAGCTGGTGCCTCCCAGCACCCTCTCTCTGCTGTGTGTCACAGGGGAGACCCTGCAAAAATGTGTTCCCAGCCAGGACCAGAAATCCTCCCTGAAACCAGGGCAATGAACCCAGCAAGGACCTGGTGGCAAACACAGCCCCGAGCCCCTGGAGCTTTGGGGGGTTCTGGGTACAGAAATCTCAGTTTTCTGCAGTCAGACAGGACTGGGGTTGAGCTGGCTGCCAAAGGGGGGTGGTCCTGGGAGGTGCAGCTCTGCAGGTTTGGGCACCGTGTCTGTGCCTGCTGCCCTGAGCTGTGCTGAGGGCCTGGGGCTGAGCAGGAGCTGTGTTTGTAGGTCGGCTGTGCAGCCAAGTGTGTCACGGCAGAGCTGCACAGAGCACAGCAAACCACGCAAAAACCAGCCCCAGAGGGGTCCTGTGTTTGGAGAGGCAGATGGCAGAGAATTCCAGAAGGCTTGCTGCCACTTCTCAGGAGTTTTTGTTTGTGAAAGGGGCAGGGTGGTGAAGGTACAAAGCTGTAGTGATTTTCTCAGCCTAGAACTGATCCAAGGGTCCCCAGCAGCTGATTCTGGGTCTGGAATCCCTGCCTGAGGCTGCCCTGGAGAGCCTCTCCCTTGCACAGTGGAGCAAAATGAGAGAAGCCACCAAAATGCCAGAGATGATTCAGCTCTTGTCTTTTTAGTTCCATTTCATTTCTGCAGTATTGGAAAATACCTGCTGGTAATGGCAGCCTCAACTGCAGCTTCACGTGAGGGCTCTCGGGCAGGAGAGCTGCTCTCAGGAACCACTCACCCCCAAAGGAAGGGCCCCAGGTGGGACTGGAGCAGGGGCAGGGCAGCAGGGGGCTGACCCCTGCCTCCCTTGGGACACTGCCTGGCACCTTCTGGGGGTGGCAGCCAGTCCTTCCCTGGGCTGCAGGATAAATCTACAGAAAGGAGAAGTCAGCTTTGTCCTGAGATGTGGAGCAGGTGGAGCTGAAGGCAGAGATGAGATGTGGCACTGCTCCAGCAGAGCCTCTCACGGCGTGCAGCACGCAGGGGCAAGGGTTAGATCTGGAGCAGGAGGTCTTGGTTTAGGACCCAACTTCTCTGACGAGCAGAGTCAACACCTGTGAACATCTCAGCTCAGATGTCAGAGGCTCGACCCCCAAACCACCGGAAAGAATCGTGACAGGAGAAAAGATGAGGGGGCTGAGCCCTCTCCCCACGCTTGCTCCTCCTTTCCAGGCTCAGTGTGGTCTCACAAACCAGAGCCCTGCCTCTGCCCTCTGTGCTGTGCTGATTTCCAGCCTCCCAGCCTCAGAGGCTGCACACCAGAGTCTTCCTCTGACCTTGAGCTGGCTGCCAGTCCTTGGTGTCATGCCCCAGGGGACCCTGGAGCATGTGTCACCTGTGCTGTTCTTTTCAGAGGGAGATGAAGGTGTTGCTGAGCCTGGCCCTGCTGCTGACATGGCTGGGTAAGCTCTAAGTTTTATTCCCCTCTGCTTTCCCCTCTGCCTTTGCTCTCCGACCCATCAGTGTCGCTCTTCCTGTGGTGGGAGCCCCGTGGAGCTGCTCCTCTCCTGGGTGCCAGTCCCTCTCTGGCCCTGCATCTGCCCCTCCTGCCGACCTCCCCTGTAAACAGGCTGCAAACTGCGCTGCCATCCCCGGATCTGCCCTCCACTGAGGCTCCAAGGCTTTGAAAGAAGCAGAACTGCTTCACCAACTCTAAATACAGGGGGAGGTTTCCAAGGTATTGATTTTGGCTCTGCTCGAGGCAGGCAGCTCCCTTGGTCTTCTCCGCTGGCAAATATTTGTCATTTTCAGCTCCTCAGCTGGTCAAGACCAACAGAACTTGTTTGGGAAGCTGCAGCACTTTGCATTCATTATTTACAGGCTTTCAGACAGACACTTGGTGCTTGGCCAGGGCCCAGCCCTCGGCGGTTGTGGACAGGCTGGGTGCAGTGGCTCAGCCACGAGGACGAGCCTACCTGTCTGAGCAGCTCCCCTGGGCTGAATCAGCTCTCAGCAAACAGCAGCAGAGCCTCAGCCTCCCCTTGCAGGGCCACTGCAGGCTGGGGCAGGAGGGGTTGACGAGCTCCAGTGACGTTTTCTGCCCCACACGTTTCACAGAATCTTTTGGCTCAGAGGAGACCTTTAATCCCCTTCCTGCTGCCGCTCTGCAGCCGCAGCTGCCTCGTGCGGGCTGTCAGCTCTGTGCTCTTTGATGTTCCCCTGCTTTGCTTTTTTCCCACTGTCCAGTCGCTCTAGAAACCCCAAGCTGTGGTTACGTGGCCAGACAAGCACAAGCCCAGGTCTGGAGCCTGTGAGCAAAGGGGAAGGAAGCCAAATGGGCAGTGAGGGAGGAACTGAAATTCGTGTGAAGCGCTGGAATCGCCCCTGGCCTGGTAGAGATGAGAGCAGCACAGGTTCTCCCAGGCAGTGAGTCACAGGCACAGCCCTGCAGGAGCTGCAGGCTTTGGCTCCGAGGCGAGGAGGGCAGGGGCTGTGCTCCCAGCTCCCCTTCGGCTGCATCAGCGGCAGCAGCCCGTGGTGTGGCGGCGGGAGGATGCGCTGCCCCACATCCCAGGAGCAGGGCTCAGGCACGGGCTGGGCCTCTGGGCTGCTCAGGGCCGCGAGCCCCAGGCTTCCCTGCGGAGGAGACAGCGATGGGGACAGGCAGGCTGCAGCTGGCCCTCCTCTCTGGGCTCATGCTGCTGTCCTTGTCCCCGGCAGGGCCATGCACGGGGGCTGCCGAGGCGTTCACGGAGCCTCAGCTCCGAGCTAGGGCTGGCGACTCCGTGCTGCTGCAGTGCCTCTTCCTGGACCCCGACAGCAAGGGGTGGACCCTGCACAAAGTGGACTGGCTGCACAAGGCAGGAGCTGGCACGCAGGTGGGTCGGGACAGGGCTGGCAGGACAGGGGACACGGGGGTGGTGACAGGGGAGGGAGGGTGAGGCAGCCCTGGGGAGGCTGTGGGGATGCAGCCGTGAGGATTCAGCCATGGGGAAGCAGCCCTGGACAGGCTGTGGGGAAGCCCATCATCCTGCCACCAGGCCATGAGGAGAGGAAGTTTCCATGAGAGGAAGAAGGGTCCCCGGTGGGGGCAGTTCCCACAGCAGAGGGGGAGCAGCATCCTGGGGCTTTCCCTGGGAGCGCCGGGCTCTGTGCGAGCAGAACAGCCCAGGGGACAGGGAGAAAGTGTGAACTGAGAGCTCTTGAGGAGGGACGGGCACCTGACATCCTGCACCTGCCCTGGCAGGAGGAGATGGTGTTTTTTTACTACAGCAACCACGGCGTCCCCGCGGGCCGCTTCAAGAACCGGGTGCAGTGGCGGGGGAACATCTCCCGCTGGGACGGCTCCATCCTGCTGCGGGACCTGAGTCTCAACGACAGCGGCACCTACGAGTGCGAGCTGCGGCTGCTGGAGACCAGCAGCGTCTTCAGGAGCCGCACGGTGCTGCTCGTCAGCCCCGCGGTGCCCAGAGGTGCGCGATGCTCCCCGCCCGCCGCCTCCCGGGGCTGCCCCCGCTCGGGGGGTCCCCGCGGTGCCACCCCCGCCTCGGTGTCTCCCCGCAGGTGCCGAGGATGCGGCGCCCCCGAGAGACTCCGGGTTCTGGCCGGCCGTGGTGGGCTGTGGCTGCGTGGCCGTGGTGGTGGCGTTCCTGGCCGGGCTCTGCGTGAGGAAGAGGTAAAACCGCTGCTCTGGGTTTAGGGGGTGAGAAGGCAGCTCCCTGCAGCCCTCCCGCGCTGCTCTCCCTGGCCGGGCTTCGCCCTGGTGCTCGCAGGTGCGAGGGTTCAGCTGCCCAGGTGTGGGGTGCCAGCCTCCTGCTGCCATCTAGTGTCACCGTGTGCGTCCCCTCGGCTCCCAAACCTCCTGGGCTGTGCCAGCAGCACGGATAGCCTGGCCAGAGCGTGTGAGGAGGGATGTCAGTGTCCCGGGAGAGGGAGGGAGGGACGGGAGGAGCGGGTGATGCTTCTGGCCGGAGGTGACACTGCTGCTGCCTTCCCTCGAGGTTTGCAACCGTCACGGCCCTGGAGAGGATGGGGAAGAGCAGCAGCAAGGGCAAAGCAGAGGTGAGTGAGGCTGGGGGGGTCACAGGGGCTCGGTGTGTGGGCTCGGGGCTGGGGAGGCCAGGGAGGGGCTCCCACCCTGCCCGGGCACCAGGGGCCCTTTGCTGGCCAGCTCCAGCCGTGGCTGGGCTCAGGCAGCCCCTGTGTGTGGGGGGGCTGCTCAGTCCTGAACAGCCTGATCTGCCCCTCGCAGGAAGCAATTTACTCCTCAATCCCTGGAGCCGAGGTGCCCAAGGCTGAGCAGGAAGCAAAGAAGAAGAGGAGAGCTGAGGACACATACATAACCATGGTGAGGAGCTCAGCAGGCGTGGTGGGACCCCCACACCACTGCCCCCCTTGCCAGGGCCATGGCACCCAGGGCCTCACTCCCTGTGCCATACCCCAGCATCCCATGGCCCCAAACCCACCCTGGTACCCGTGGTGAGGCTCACACCTTGTCCCTTGCTCCCTGCAGCACCCATCTCACTGCCGGGACAACGGCGTCTACGTGGAGCTGGCCAAGAGGGCCATCCCGTCAGAGTGGATGGCAGAGGGGACCCAGGGGCATGGACAGAGCCAGGAGCCCCTCAGCAGGCCAGAGGAGGCACCTCCCCATCCCACAGAGCGGCAGAAGTAGCTGTGCTGGGGGTGGCAGCCCCTTCCCAGGTGTGTCCGAGATACCTTTGTCCCTCTGAGGACTGAGAACTGGTGACACGTCGCTGTGTGCCCCATGCCAGGGCAGTGCTGGGGCACAGCCCACCCCAGCTGTCTGCAGGGGACCAGGGGACACCTGTCCCTGCAGCTCTTGCCCCCTGGACTCGAGAGAGTGGGCACAGCCTCACGCTCCAGCTCTGATCCTGGCCCAGGATGAGGATCCCCAAGGGGGGAGATGCAGCAGGAGCTGTCACAGTATTTTTCTGCAGATAATAAAACTCAGGGAATCTTCCCTGATGCTGTCTTCGTTTTACCTCCAGCCTAAGCATGTGATGTCCAAGTGTGCCAAAATCTGCCTGGCCCAGGGCCTGGCAGCCCCTGAACCCATGTGCAGCCTGGCACGGGGCACCCGCCAGCCCCGCTGGCTCCTGGGGGAGCAAAGCCAAACGGGGCAGAAAAGGGGTCCGTGGCAGCAGGATGGGGACTGAGGGGAGCAGGACAGAGCCCGCGGGCAGTGGGGTACCCCCGCGTGTCCCCTGGCCACGGGCGAGCAGCCGGTGATGGGCAGCGCTGGCCGGGGGGAGCCCGGCCGCCCCTCCCGGGGCCCCGGGGCAGCGCCTGGGCGGGCGCTGGCGCTGCTCCCGCTCTATCTCTGGGTGCTGGGCGCTATCTCTGGTGCCGGGCGCTATCTATAGATGTTTGACACCTCCAGGTGCGGAGGGAGCCGGGACCCTCCACCTCCCACCGCTGCCGGCTCACTGCAGCGCCGCGCTGCGCTCCTTGGTTCTCGTTGACACCCGGCTCTCTTTTCCTGCAGGCGGCCTCGGGACGGGATTTGGGAGCGACCAGCCCCGGAGCTGGGTCTGGGGGGTCGGGGGATGGCACAGCGCCCTTGTAGGGTCGTGTCAGCAGTAGCAGCAGAGCACAGCTGGCTTTGCCTGCCCAGGACGGGTGGCAAAGTGCTGTGTGTGCAGTGTCTGCTGAGCAGAGCTGCTGGGACGCTGCTGTGCCTCCCCTCCTGGCTGTCCTGCTTCCCCTCCTGGGTGTGGTCAGGCAGCAAAGCCCCTCTGCATCCCTCCCCTCTGCATCCCTCCCCTCTCCATCCCTCCCCTCTGCATCCCTCCCCTCTGCATCCCTCCCCTCTGCATCCCTCCTGCCTCCCCGGCCCTGCTGCACAGGCACTGCGGCGTGCCCTGGCTCTGGGGCATCCCTCCCCTCTGTCCCCAGGGATGCTGTCCCAGCACCCCCGTGTCCCGGGGCCCGAGCAGCGCTGTCACTGCCCCTCCGGGCTGCAGGAGGTCACTCCTTGTCTTCCTGCCCCCATCCCTGCAGCTGGAGCCCAGGTGTGGGCGCAGGGCCCCAAGGCTCCCTTGGAGGTGCAAAGGGGACCAAAGAGTTTCTGCTGCCCTGTTGCTGCTGGGCAGAGCCTCCCTGTCCCGGGGCTGGGAGAGCAGAGCTGTTATCCTGGGAGAAGCTGCTGCTGGAGAAGGGGAAGGAGCCCCAGCAGTTTGGCAGCCCTGGGAAGTGATGGAGCTGTCCAGGAGCAGGCAGGTGAGCAGGAGCACCTCTACCTGCCGCAGCCCACCTGGGGCATCCTGGCTGGGCTGCTCGGGCCCCTCTGCTGCTGCCAGCCCGGAGCAGCCCCTCTGCTCTCTGCCTGCCTCCAGGAGGGCAGTTCCGACCCTCCTGGGCCCCGCTGGGCTCTCCAGAACAGGAACTGCTGCCGTGGGTGGTGTGAGCATGGCTGGCCGCCAGCCTCCAGCGGGGCACAGGGGATACACCTGCGTGTCCCCACCGCCCCCGGGGGCTCAGGAACCCACCGTGTGCCACAGCCCTTGCACAGAGCACGGAGCCGGCAGTGCCAGGAGCTGTCGCCTGCAGTTCAGGGGAAAATTTTTCCGCCCTCCCACTCCGGCGGCTGCAATCCACCAACCACAGCATTTACTGCTTTTTTTCGCCCCAGCACCGCTCCAGCCATATTGGGCTGTGGGGAGAAAGCGGCTCTAATGTTCTATGTCACCTGCAAATAACCCGGGCGTTCGAAAAAGCACCTCCACCACCTCCACAATCCACACCAACACCACGTCCTCTCCACACACAAAAGTCCGTCAAAATGAGCCCGGAAGGCTGGCTCCCGCAGCCCACCTTGCTCCTCACTGGCCTCACCTTGCTCCTCTCGCTGGGTAAGTGTCGGCTTGAGCCCCCTTGCATGTGCCCAGGGGGGAGACACCCGTGCCCCTGGCCAGGAGCCCCTGCCCGTGTGCCAGCCCGGGCAGCGCCGTGTCGCAGGGGCTGGCACAGAGGTGGTCTGGCGTGCGCCCTGCAGAGAGCCACCAGCCTGGGTGACCTGCTTTTGGGCGGGGTGGGGGCTATGGTGCCACTGCATCTCCTAAAAACGCCCTGCATCCCGGCTGTGGAGAACAGAGCCCTTGGCATGGCGGGCAGGGGAGCGGGCTGCCGTGGGGACAGGGCTGCGCTGCCAGGTGGGCTGTGCTGTCCTTTGGGTGCTGCCAGGTGGGCTGTGCTGCCTTGTGCTGTCCTTTGGGTGCTGCCAGGTGGGCTGTGCTGCCTTGTGCTGTCCTTTGGGTGCTGCCAGGTGGGCTGTGCTGTCCTTTGGGTGCTGCCAGGTGGGCTGTGCTGTCCTTTGGGTGCTGCCAGGTGGGCTGTGCTGTCCTTTGGGTGCTGCCCGGTGGGCTGTGCTGTCCTTCGGGTGCTGCCAGGTGGGCTGTGCTGCCTTGTGGCTGTCCTGCGGGCACTGCCAAGGATGCTGTGGCGGTGGCTGTGGCTGTCCCCGGCCCGGTGGCCGTGCTGGGGCCGGCTCCGTGCATGCCCCGCGGCAGCAGCAGCAGCAGCAGCAGCAGCAGCAGCAGCGGCGCTGTGTCAGCAGCCCCGCGGCCGCATCGATCGCGGGCGGCCGGGAACGCTCCGCTCCTCCAAAGCGCTGTCCCGGAGCTCCCGGCGGGCTGCTTGTCCCCGAGGAGAGAGCCTGGGAAAGGAGGGTACAACAGCCGGTCAGGGCTGCTGCAGAGGCTGCTGTTCGTCCCCCCAGCCCGGGTGCAGCATGACGGCGCACTGGGAGCCAGCACAGCGCCGCAGGACACGGCCTGGAGGGTCCCGGGGGTTTTGGGGGTTTCTTCCCCCACCTCTGTTGTCCCCCAGGGCTGAGTGCCAGGCCAGTGGCAAAGTTTGGACCCACTTGGGTGCCTCTAGGTCCTGCCAGGCCGTGGTGTCCCTGCTTGGGTGATGACAGGTTTGCTGGTGGTGGAACCTCATATCTCTGTAGAGCCCTGGGGAGCCCTGAGGACAAGGGACAAGGCCAGGTCACCCACCTGCAGGCACACGGGGCACCCTGTGAGGGGCACCCAGGGAATGATTCCATGCAGGGATCCCCTCCAACCACTCCTGCTGGGACAGGCCAGCTCCTGGCTCTTCTCTCCGATCCCTGCAAGGTTTTCTTGGAGGCATCAAAGGTGGTGGCTGCCACGGGGCAGCAAGGCGGTGACACTGGGACACTTCGTCCTGCCTTGGGTTCTGTGACCCATCCCCATGCACCAGCTGTGCCCATCCCTGTGTCCCCAAGCCCTGTGGGAGCCCTCCCTGCTCTGGGGGTCGATGGAGGTTGTCTCCCCATGGGGTGTTCCCCATGGCTGCCAGCACAGCCAGGAGCTGTCCCAGGGCTTGGCCATACCCGAGGGCGCCGCTCTGCCCCCAGGAGCTGCGGGGTGCAGCTGGTGCCCAGCTGGCAGTGGGAGCTGCTCAGCACAGCTGTGCCTGCAGCTCGGGCACGGCTCCTGTCCCTGGCTGCAGAGCCTGGCCCTTTCCTGCCCTGCTTGCAGGCGGAGCGCAGCACGGAGCAGCCCTGACATGCGCCCAGCTTGGCCTCGGCAAGAAGGTTTGAGAGCAAAGAGCAGCAGCCCGAGGGGAGAGGTGAGGTGATCATTAAAGCACCTGGTGGCAGTGTCCCCGTGCCTGCCCTGCAGGGTGTCACGGCCCCCCAGGACACTCTGGTCCCTCGCAGGGCTCACTGTCCCCGTGTCCCTGTGCTTCTCAGGGCCTGGCCTGGTGTTGGCAGCCAGCTTGGCTGCACAGGAGCCTGCTCCCCCTGCCCAGCCTGGGCACAGATGCAGGTGCTGGGTTTGGGTGCTGCTCAGGGGAGCTGCAGGGAAGGACTGGAGGAGGGAGCAGGGCACAGACACCCCATCCCTGCCCCTCCCCAGGTGCGTCCTGCCCTGCGAGCTGCACCAGGTACTGCCCCTCTTTCTCAGCAAGGCCAGGGATCAGGGACTGGCCTTGTTCCCCCAGCAGAGACCTGGGTCCTGCTCTGGTCATTCCCAGCTGGAGAATCCTCCCGTGGGCTCTGCTGGCAGGGGAAAGCATCTGCATTCCCCGGGAGCCCCGGGGCCGGCCCTGGCAGATGCCAGCCCTGCTGCCGGAGCCGTGTCCCGCTGGGAATGCGATGGGATGAGCTCAGCCGTAATTTGCGTGTGGCTGTGGCGCCGGCCCCGCGTGCTGACGCTGCAGCCTCGCCCAGCGCCATCGATCCCGCAGCAGCACAGCCCCGGGGGACGGCCGGGAGCAGGGCTGGCCTGCAGGGAGCCCCGGGATGGCACAGGAGGGTCAGCAGCCCTGGCAGAGCAGGGACCATGCTCGGCCTGTCCAGCCCAGGGACGGCGCCAGGGCTGCTCCCCTCGTTCCTGCTGGGCAGGGAAATTCCAGTCCTGGCTGGATGCAGAGTGTGTGGATGTGCCTGGAAGGCAATGCCAGGCCCCAGGAAGAGCTCTGTGCAGGCAGGGCAGCATGGGGACATGGGCTCAGCTGCCAGGGTGGCTGCCTGTGACACCCCCCAAATCCATCTGCATTGGCAGCGCCCCCGACACTGGGCATGGAGGTCATGGCCCCTGCCATCATCAATGCCTTGAATGGCTCCTCTGTGAAGCTCTCCTGCACCTTCAACTCCTGCTACAAGGTGGAGAACAAGCAGTTTTCCCTCAACTGGACGTACCAGGAGTGCAGTAACTGCTCGGAGGAGCTGGTGAGTCTCTCTGGGGATATCTGGGGGCCTGGGACTGGCTCGAAGGGTGTTCCTGGGGGCTTCTTACAGGGCAGCACATGCAGGGAGGGGGAGCCTGGCTGGGAAATGACCTGTGGGGTGCCACACGCTGCCTCACCTGCTGTCCCCACGGCTGCCCAGTTCCTGCAGTTCCGCACCAAGATCATGAACAAGCAGCTGGATCGCTTCGGGAACCGCGTGGAGTTCACCGGCAACCCCGCCAAGTACGACGTGTCCTTCACCCTCAAAAACGTGCAGCTGGAGGACGAGGGCACCTACAACTGCTACGTGCTGAACCCCCCGGACCGGCACCGGGGCCACGGCAAGATCAGCCTGAAGGTGCTCACCAAAGGTCAGTGGTGCCCCGCGCCGGGGGCGCCCACGGGGGCAGGGTTCTCTCGCAGAGCCCTGCCTGTCCCCGCGGCCACTGAGCCCGTGCCCTGTGTCCCCAGAGCCCCCGAAGCACGACTCGACGGTGGCCGTGATCGTGGGCGCCTCCGTGGGCGGCTTCCTGGCCGTGGTGATCCTGGTGCTGATGGTGGTGAAATGCGTGCGCCGGAAAAAGCAGCAGAGGCTCAACACGGACGACCAGAAGACGGAGGAGGAAGGGAAGACGGACGGCGAAGGCAACCCGGATGAGGGCACCAAGTAAAGGCCCCCTGCCCGCCCCTCCCTCCTGCCCCCTGTACAGTGTGACCCTCTTGATGTGCTTCCCAGAGCAAGGATTTCTGTCTCCCCAGAGCATCCCTCCTTCCATGCAAACACCCAACCCAGCCTGGAGCAGGGCGCAGAGAGGAGGTCCCTGGAGCCTGGCTGCGCTGGGCAGGGCTGGGGAGAGGGGCTGAGGCCCCTGAGGCTGAGCTGGGACCAGCCTGTCCCCTGCTCTGAGTTGTGCCAGTGTAGTGAGGAGGTGCTGGGGAGAGGCTGGGGTGGGTGAGGGGGGATCTGTGCAGCCCCCACACACGGAGGGGCTGGAGCAGGGGATGCCAAGAGGGACAGAGGGGTCTGGGCAGCCCCGTGCCCCAGTGTCTGCTCTCTGTCCCAGTAGAAAATGTGAACGGGGGCCAGCAGAGCCTTTGGGGTCAGGGCTCATCCCCAGGTGCTCCTGCTGAGCCTGGGCCACTGGCACTGGTGTTTCCATCCCGAGGGATGCCGATAGCTGCCAGTCTCCTCCTTGCAAGCTCATGCTCCTCAGGGACTGTCCCAGGCTGCTCAGAAATCAGAGGCCAAGGCCGTGAGCCCACCCAGTGTCCTGGAGCTTTGCAGTGTTTTGGAACCATTAACAGCTCTTGGTGAGCGAGGGATGGACCCTTCTGCCTCTCGGGCTGGTTTTGGGTCTGAGCATCTCAGCCCGAGGTGCTGGGCTGCCTTTCTTGTGCTTGTTTCCTTCTTGGGGAGGGTGGTTGTGGTGGAAAATGTCCTGCTGATGTGTCAGACTGGGGTGGTGGGGAGTGCTGGGGTGAGGCTGCTCAGGACAAGGAGCTGCTGAAAGGGAGAGGAGCTTTTGGGCACTTGCTGGGAAGGACTGGGCACAACAGCAGGCCCAGAGTTAGGACAGCTCTGTCACCCTGGAGCAGCCCTGCGATGCTGAGACTGCCTCCTCCAGCCTCCCTGCAGAGCACTGCACACTGTAACTGCCATGGCAATGCACTGCCAGCATGCCCAGCCCCGTGTGCCACCTGCCTCACCTGGCAGGTGAGCTGTGCTGGCCTCAGCACTGGGGGTTCAGGCAGGGAGTGACCCAGGGCAGTGTCCCCTGTGGCACCAGACCTGAGCTTTTCTCCTCCCGTGGCTGCCAGGAGGGGGACAGTGCCCGGAGCCACAGGGGACACTGGCCAGGGGTAGGGGATGGAGGTCCTGTCACCCATGAGCAGCACTGCCAGGGGAGAAGGGACATCTTTGCAGCATCCCCATGCAGAGAAGGGGCACCTTTGCCACGTCCCTGTGTAGGTGCCATCCCGGCAATGCCATCAGGCCCCAGGGATGGGGGACAGCTGTGCCCTCCCCGCTCTGCCCCATCGCTTCCCACCCCGGCCCCACGTGCACCGTCCATCCCACTCGACCCCGCTGGGCTCCACGCTGCTCCCCTCCCCTCCGCAGCAGGAATGTGCCGTGTCCCACGCCTGGCCCCCTTCCCCGGGCCCTGCTGCCCGGGAGGGCCGGGCAGTCCCCGCCCCGCACAGTGCCAGCGGTGCCGCAGGGCTCCCGCACCGCTTTCTGCCAGAGCCGGGCTGTCCCCGGCTCCTGGCGGGACTGAGCCGGCTCCTCGGGGGCGCTGAGGCCTCCGAGTGTTGCACACGACCAGTCTTGCCTCTGCCTTTCATTTCTGCTCGTGCACTACCCTTGGATTGCTACTCGCCGATGCACCTGTCTGTACCTGGCCGTGCCCAGCAGAGTGACAAAGACAGATCCGTACACACGGGAGGGGCTGCTCTGCCTCGGGCCTGCGCCTCCCCTGGGCTTCCCTTGCCAAGCGCTCTGCCGAGTGTGGGATGTTTTTATTGCTCTTTGTACAGTCAAACAAACAAAAGAACAACAAAACACCGACTTTGCCCTCGATGCTTTTGTGCCGCAGCCCGGAGGGGCGGGACGGGCCCCTCGCCTGCTCTGCCTGGGGGGATGAGGCCGTTCCTTGGTCCTGCTGAGGGGCTCTGGGTGCTGAGGGAGCCCAGGGCACCCTGTGTGTCCACAGCTCTGTCCTGGGAGGTGGCACAGAGCCAGGGCAGAGCTGGGGGTGGGAGCGTGGCCAGCGCTGCCCCAGCCTCCCCACGGGGAAATTCCAGGGGGGCTCCACACCCACTGTGGGGCCTCCTGGACCTGTGCCCTGTCAGCCTCTCCACGGTGCTCCTCAGAGAGCTGGGATTGATGGCTGCTCGTGGCAGGTAAGGCTCAGCAGGCTCCAGCAGAGCCCAGGGCACACACTGGGTGATGGACACCCGCAACCGGCTGTTCTCCCGGTCCAGCAACGCCGTGGGGATGCTCCAGAGCAGCACGACACAACTGGGGCACAGGTGATGGGCACATCCATCAGCTCAGCCACCGTGGAGACACGAGGGAAGCTCTGACAGCACCCTCCACCCTGCCTCTCCCTGTGCCCTTCACTCGGGCTGCCAAGCGCCAGTGCATCCCAACTCCTCACACGGGCAGAGTCTGCCCCGAGGCACTGCCACCCCTCTTTCCACCCTCCAGCCCTGCCTGGCCCCCTCCTCAGCCCCCCAGCATTCCCAGCAGCAGTGCCAGTGGGATGAGCTCTCTGGGTGTCCCTGTCCCTGCTGGGCACTGTGCCCTGGGCACCTCAGCGTGGGGTCAGCGCTGCGGGAAACTTCCAGCTTCCCGTGGCACCTCTCCCTCCCCGAGGAAGGGCACCCAAATCACCTCCACTGTCCTGCTGACACAGTCCTGCAGCTCTGGGGAGTGCAGCAAATCGATCCCTGGAACAACTTTGCTGTGCAGGGAGGAGCAGCTCCCCGGAGGAGGACGTGGGGTTATCCCCACCCAGCTTCAGGGGTCAATACAGCCATGGGCAAAGGGGGTGGGAGACCCTCGGCACCTTTAGGATGCTCGTTAGAATGTTGCTGGCAGAAAACTTGAGGAGAGCAGCGGGATCAGAGAGGAGACCCCGTGGGACACAACAAGGGTGAGTTCTCCTCACTGCAGGGACTGAGGGCAGTGACAGAACCCCCCCAGCACTGGGGCTTCACGGGTTCTCCAGAACCGTGGGCATTCCTTGTAACAGAACACTGGAATTTCCTGGGGCAGGTGGGATTGCAAGTGTTAAAGAGCAAGAGAGGGGCTGAGAGGTGGCAGGGACCTCAGCCTGTTCCTGTGCAGTCACAGGGGATGCTGGGGTGTCTCGGGGAGAGTCCAGAGCCACAGTCCCAGCAATGCTGCCCTGCTCCCGGGGCTGGTGAGCAAAGAGGGGCTCCTGGGAAGGGAACAGCCTGGGGCAGAGCGGTCCGGGCCAGTGAGGGGTGTGAAGGGCAGCTCTGGGGGGACACAACAGGGAGGCCCCGGTGGGGGTGGCCTCGGGCTGTGCCGGGTCAGGATCAAAGTTTCTCCTGGGATACGGCAGGGCTGCCTCAGCGATTCTTGCGGATGCTCTGCAGTGGCTGCCGGGGGACACGGCCGCTCTTCCCCTGCGTGTTTAAAGGGCCGGTGGAAGGGAAGGGGTGAGGAACCTGTGTGCTCCAGAGGGCAGGCAGCCCCGCTGCGGGGGCGAGCAGGCAGCGGCAGCGCAGGGAGAGGGGAAAGCACCGCTCCGAGGCAGAGCAGCAGGCAGCCGAGAGCTGGGGTGACAAAAGCAGCCAGGTACTCACCCGCAGTCTGTGCCCGGGAGCTCTCGCTCAGCTTCCAGCCCAGCCAGGACAGTCCTGCAGAGCCTGATCCCTGCGGTGCCTCCTGCCCACTGCCAGCTGCCGGGATGCCAGGCCACCTTGTCTTTTAAAGGTCACAGCCAGAGGACCTTGCAGTAAACATAAGGTGCTGATGGGAAGCTCTGTTCCAGCGCTGCCACCTCCTCCTCCCCCTCCATCGGCAGGAGGGCTCTGCGTGCTCCGGGTCCGGGAGCACAGCATCGTCTGGCTCGGGCAGCTCTGGGAGGAGGCTGGGGCTGTCCTCGGGGAGCAGCCCCTGGCAGGATGCTCCAGGGCAGCCGGGGCCGGCGCTGTGCCTGCTGCGCTGGAGCTGCAGCCCAAGCGCTCTGCTCAGCCCTACCTGGTCGGTAGCCACGTGGAGGGAGGCAGGAGCCCTCCTCGGAGAGCAGCAGCCTGGCATGTTAACCCTCCCAGCTCCACCAGTGCAAGGCGAGAAGGACTGAGGGTACACAGGCGGCCGCTGTGCCCCCGGCAGGCCGTGAGCCAGGTGGCAGCACCCTGAGCCCTCCTTCCTGTCCCCGGGGAGGTGACAGTGTCCGAGCACAGCGTGCTCGCCTTCCCTGAAACCAGACGCGGCAGCCTGGTGCTGGGCTCAGCAGAACAAGTTTCCGCTGAGCCGCAGGAGCCGCGGGTCTCAGGCTGGACATCTGTGTCCTGCCGAAATGCCAGGGCCAGCTGCTGCCAGCGCCCTTCCCGGGCACGGCCGGGCTGGGGACAGCAGAGCCCTGCCCCGGCCCGCGGCGGTGGCAGCTGTCTCACGGGATCAATCGGCCGAGGAGACCGGCCGGAGCTGCCGAGTGTGACAGCTCCATCAGGCGCTGGTGACAGCCAGCGTCCCGCTGCCAGCCCCGGGGCTGCGTGGGCACAGCTGCCCCGGGCGTGCGGGGGAGCGGGCAGGGGGTGCCGGGCTGAGACCCTGCTCAGCAGGGAGACGTGGCTGCAGGACCTTGTCAGCACGGAATTAGCTGGGTGCCCACCTGCCCGCTGCACCCCGTTTGTGCCAGCGCCCACAGCAGCTCTGTGGTATTTACTGGCCAACCCTTGCAGCCAGGTTTCCCAATCTTCCTGCCTCCAGAAGGATTCGGGACTCTGCTGGCACGGCTCTCAGTGGCAGTTTAGGCAAATGCACCCCAACTTGCATCCCAAAAGCAAGCAAACTCGGCAGGCACCTGAGCATCCCGGGAGGGGCTCCTCCACACCTGCCCCTGCACCGGTGTAGGGCTGCTCTTCCAGGTCCCCGCTGCTGCAGGTCCTGTTTGCTGCATGCTGGCCTCAAACTCACCTGTGCCTCTGGCCCCAGCAGCCACCAGGCACCCTGCCGGGGTGACAGGCGTCCCTGCACCCCGAGGACCTCTCTGCCTGCCCTCTCACAATTAGTGATTCTCCAGCAAACGCTGCACTCCTCCTCCCGTCCCCACACCGCGCCTGCAGCTCCGCTCCCCTCGCTGTATCCATCACCTCCCTATATCCATCACCTCCCTATATCCATCACCTCGCTGTGTCCATCACCTCGCTGTATCCATCACCTCCCTGTTTCCATTAGCTCCCTGAGTGCATCCCCTTCCTGAATCCATCCCCTCGCTGAGTGCATCCCCTCCCTGAATCCATCCTTTCCCTGAATCCCTCCCCTCCCTGAATCCATCCTTTCCCTGAATCCCTCCCCTCCCTGAATCCCTCCCCTCCCTGAATCCATCCCCGCGCCCGCCGAGGCACCTTCTGCTGCATCAGCAGAGCCGTGCTCGCCGCTCCTGCAGCGCCGGCTGCCAGCGCTGCCCTGCCCGCTCCGCCGGTATTTTTCCTGCCTCTCTTGCCAGCTCTGCAGCCCTAACGCCTCAACCCACAGGCACTGCTGGCATCCTCTCAGGCTCCCCTGGGATGTCCCCGTGCCCTGCAAAGCCTCCTGCTTTCCCTCCTCTCTGCCGCTTCCTGCTGCAGAGGGGGCTGGATGGGGACGGGGAGCCTTAAGGTGCCCTGAAGGTGACAGGCTGTGGCACCTGAGACGTGCAGGCAGCATCCCTGCGGGTGAGCTGCTCTCACACCCAAAACCCAATCAGTCCAGGTCGGGGAGGCCTTGCCTGGTCCCTGGGGTGAGCTTTGCCAGGACGCGTGCCCTGTGTCACCGCAGCCCAGGGAAAATTCAGCGCCGTTCCTGCTCCAGGAGGGCGGCAGCGCCTCCTCCCCTTCCCGCCGTGGCTGTTTTGGGACGCGCCACCTCCCGCAAACGCTGCTCTCGCCGTGGGGCTCGCTGGCTAATGGACCAGGGCACGGAGGTGAGGCTCTGCCTGCCCGCACCACGCCCCGGGGCTTCCATTAGGAGAGCCCCGCGGCCTAAAGGATGCGAGAAAAGGTGGCTGAGACGGGAACTTTTGTGCAGCCAATTATCCCGGAACAAGATTACTGTGAGAAAAATGAGTTCTGAGTGTTCCCTTTGGCGCCGGGCGGGTCCCTCTGCAGCCATCGGGCTCTGGCTTTGCATCCCACCTGTGTCTGCTGTCTGTCTCGGGGATGCAGGGCAGGGACACCTGGTGCCACCCTGCCGAGGTGCCCCGAAGGACAGCTGAACCCCAGCCTTGTCCTGTTTTGTTGTCCTGGGAAGCCACCGGCCTTAGTGGCACTTCAGCCTCTTCCCAAGGTGGCCCAGGGCAACACCAGCCCAGTGTTTCCGGGCTACCACAGAATCACTGAGACTGGAAAAAAACCTCTAAGATCAAGCCCAACTATTAACCCAGAACTGCCAAGGCCATCACTAAACCATGTCCCCAGGTGGCACAGCCGGATGGTTTTTGAACTCTTCCAGGGTTGGTGACTCCACCACTGCCCTTGGCAGCCTGTGCCAGGGCTGGACAACCGTTTCAGTGGAGAAATCTTCCCTAAAATCCAACCTAAACCTCCCCTGGCACAGCTTGAGGCCGTTTCCTTTTGTCCTGTCATTTGTTACCTGGGAGAAAAGCCCGACCCCCACCTGGCTCCACCCTCCTGTCGGGGAGTTGACGAGAGCGAGAAGGTCCCCTCGAGCCTCCTTATCTCCAGTTTAAACTCTCCAGCTCCCCCGGCCTCTCCTCATCCCGCTGGTTCTCCAGCCCCTTCTCTGGACACACTCCAGCCCCTCAATGTCCTTCTTTCGAGGGGCCCAAAACGGCTCCCAGGATTCGGGATGCGGCTTCATCAGTGCCGAGCCCAGGGGGACCGTCACTGCCCGGGTCCAGGGAGCGCTCCCCGACTCCCGGGCGGGCGGGTGCGCGGGGGGATGCGCGGGGATACGCGGGGGGATGCGGGGGGATGCTGGGGGATGCGGGGGGATGCTGGGGGATGCGGAGGAGCGCGGAGGAGCGCGGAGGAGGGCTCAGCGCAGCCCCGCCCCGCCCGGCGCGGCCCCGCCCGGCGCCGCTCGCCCTCGGCGGGGGCGGCCAGAGCCGGGCGCTGCGGGCAGCAGGGACCGCTCCGCTCCCCTCCGCGCCGCAGCCATGGCCCCGGGCTCCCCCGCCGCTCGCCACCGCGCCGCGCCGCGCCTGCTGGCCGCGCTCCTGGGTAAGGGGCGCCGAGGGCTGCGGGGACCCCTCCGGGTACCGCCCGCGTCCTGTGTCCCCCCACCCCGGCTCCCCGGCGGGGACCCTGCCCCGGGGAGCCGCGGCAGCCCGAGGCGGGGGTCCCCGCTCCGCACCCATGCCCTGCGCCCCGCCCGCCGCTCCCGGGGATGCCGCCCGCGGGCGCTAACGCCGCTCTCCGCTCTGCAGACGGACGGTCCGGAGCGCCGGGGATAAGTCACTTGGCCAAGGTGACTTCGCAGCCGAGCCCCAGCTCCGAAGTCCCGGCTCCAGCCCCTGCCCTGCCCGCACCGGCGCTCCCGCGGCCAGCGCTTCTCCTGCGAGCACTGCGGCTGCACCCCGCTTTGCCCCGCTCCTGACCCCCCAGCCAGCGGGGACCGCGCTGCCTGCCTGCCCGGGACCGGGGGATGGCCGTGGGGAGGCCGTGCACTGCTTCAGCGCCAGCACGCCCGCCGACAGGTCATGGTCTTACGGTTCGTTCGGTACAACGACCATCCGCATGTGCTTGTCCCCGGCGCGGGGACCGACCCGCGCTGCAGGGCCGCTGCTTGGAGCATGATGCCGGCCCTGTGGCCGGGGATGCCAGAGATCCCCCGCCACAGGGTGCAGGGAGGGGCTGGCAGCCGTTCCCTCCCCGCTGCACACCTGGGGCAGGCTCCAGCCACCTGCATCAGCCTCACGCCCCCGCTGCACTCCTGCTCCCGCGGGTCATCCTCGCGTCAGCCTGGAACCGAGGGCTGGCTGTGCAGCGTTTGCTGCTGGGGCACTCCCGTGGGAGGCGTTTTAGAGGGCAAAGTTCTTAAGTTAAAGGATGCTGGAGACGCAAAAAAGCATGTAAGTACCTGACCCCCTGCAAGCTTTGGGTGCCAGCACCTGAGCTGGCACTGGGGTGGTAGGAGAGACTCGGAGATGAGACAACTCAGGGGTCTGGGGTACAGGGCGTGGAGGTGGGAACAGGGTCCCACGAGTCGCTCAGGTGGGCTGGGAGCTGGAGAGGGCGGTGGGCAGGGGAGTGCAGGGCGGGTCTCCTGCAGGTTTCGGGGCTGCCGTGCTCCGCAGGGAGTGGCAGCGGGCTCCTGGCTGCAGCACGGAGCCAGGGCACAGCCCCTCCCGGTGGAGAGGTGAGGGCCGTGTGTCCTGTCCCCGAGCACACCGCACCTGGCTCGGGCTGGGCAGGGAGCTCCTCTCTTTGAAGCCCGCTGGAGAGGAGCCCGGCCAGCCTGCCAGGCATGGCTTGCTGCCTGCGCCAGGATGTCACGCTGACTTTTATGGGCAGTGAAAGTTTTTCTCGAGCAGCTTCCCCACAGATGGCAGTCCGGGATGGGCACAGAGCCCCCTCGCTGTGGGGGGCTCTCCCTCTGCAGGAGCAAAGCGCAGGCAGCCAAGGCTCTGGCGGCAGCAGGAATGGCTGCTCCCTGCTTCCCTGGGAAACGCTGGTGCCTGCAGGCATGGGAGGAAGCCTGGAGCCCCCAGGGGAGTGGCCCTGAAGGTTGGGGATCTGGTGGTGCAGCAGCTTTGGGAAGGTTTGGAAAAGCAGCACTGAGAGCTGGTGCGTGGCAGGGTCGGTCAGTGCTCCCCCAGCATGTTTTCCTCGGTGCTTTATTTAGTGGTAACATATCGGTTTTGTCTTCCTGAGAGCACAGGATGACAGGAACAAGGTCAGCCTCGATTTACCCCACACATTCAATTCAGATTACATTCTAAGGGTGGCAGACAGGTTTTAAAGTGTTGCAAGCTGCAAGGAATCATCTTTCCTGCTAGTGTCCGCTTGCAGCACGCTGCAGGCTCAGAGGGACCTGCAGAGCCAGGCATCCCTCTGCCAACTCCTGCTCCAGCGGGACAACTCCTGTCCCCTGGGATACTCCTGCCTGTGAAGTCCCCTCTGTAGCACCCCAGAGCTGCTCTAGGAGCCTGACAGCTGCAGGAGATTCCATCTGCTGGGAACCACTCCCTGCCGGTAGCTCCGGCCTCTCGAGCAGAATGAGGAGTGCTTCTGTGTAAAGTTAAATAACTCCTGCCTGCAGTGCTTGCAATGCAGCACTGCAGCAGGGCCCGGAGCCCAGGATGCAGGGCTCTCGGGCTTGGCTCTGGCTGCGACGTGCCTGGGGAGTTGTTAGCACCGGCTTGTGTGGGAGAATAAATCAGCAGCTGAGGCGGCTGCAGAGAGAGGCGAATCCTGACAGAGGGCAGCGTGTCCGAGTTAAGGTGTTGGGGCAGCTGGGGATCGCCTTGCAGCCCTGGGAAAAGCTGTGTCCCCTGGATGTTGTGCCCAGGAAGACTCTGCAGGGCTGGCTGAGGTCTGGGGAAGGGGAGGACAGTGCTTTGCAGGGCCGTGTGACACCTTAGCTGTGCCACACAAACAGAACGGGGCAGTGCTGGGATGGGGATGGGGAGCAGGGCTGCTCCTCTGATCAGGACCAGAGCATCCCTGTGCTCCCAGAAAGAATCTGTGAGGACAGTGGTGGCCCAGCCCAGTGCACTGCCAGTCCCTGCACCCCAGGAGCGCTCAGCTGCAGCTGGGCTCCTACCTACTCCTCTCTCCCTGCTCCTCTCTCCCTGCTCGGGGGAGCTGAGGAGGAGCAGGAGAGCTGCCTCCTGCAGTTTGAAGGTCATCTGGCCGCTCCGGAGGGAGCCGGGGCTCTCTCTGCTGGGCGTGAGGGGGCTGCTCCCGAGGGCAGGGCAGGGCAGCGGGAGGGCAGCGGGTGGCAGGCGGCCAGGACAGCCACGCTAATTGCTGCTCCAGCTCCCGCCTGAAGAACAGAGCTCTGCTTCGCCTTGGCTTTTTTCTCCCCCTTTAAGGTCCAGCTGGAGGCCTGTGGATAACATGCAAATCAGGGCTGTCATTTGCACGCTTTCTTCGTGGGGATATTCTGGCTCCCTTTGAACCCGCGCTGTCTCTGCGGGTGACCCAGCCCCAGTCCCTGCGGGTCCCCTCTGTCACCGAGCCCTTCTAGGGCTGGGGACAGGTGCTGTGCTCCTGCCACGGCAGCCTGGGGTGCCAAAGGGGGCAAGGGGTGACAAAGCCTTGGCCTCACTCTCTGCTCCCCTCTCCCTGCCAGGTTTGCACATCTTGGCCATCGCCTTCGCCCTGGAGGTGTCGGTGGGGAAGGCCAACACGGTGACGGCTCTGAATAACTCCAATGTCCTGCTGCCCTGCACCTTCACCACCTGCATAGGCTTCCAGGACCTGGTCTTCAAATGGTATTTCAACACGACAGAGCTGGTGGGTGGCTCTCTGGGCTCTGCCTCTGCTTTCCTGGCAGCTCCTGTTGTGCTTCCCCAGCGCAGCTCGGCACCGCAGCTCTCACAGTTCCCTTTCTCCTCCTGCAGGATGTCCTTCTCTCCGTGTCACCAGCTCTGGGGGGGACAAGGCTGTGCCAAGGGGTGACTGAAATACCCCAGAACATTGTGCTTTTGGCACAAAGCTGTTCTAGATTCGCTGCTGCCCACAGGCTCATTTGTTTTCATAAACTGGCTGTTCAGGTGCAAATCTGCACTTAGGGCAAAATATGGTTCATTTCCTCCTCCTTCGCTTGCTTTGAAATATGAGAGGTTCTGTATAGATTTGCTTTCTGCTGGGAATATTTGGCTCCTCAATTCCTCAGCAGAAGGACTGGTTTGGAGCAGCTCTGGCCAGCAAAGGAGCTCACTTTCTCTGGGGATCTCCCATTTTTTGCATGGTCTGTTCCATTTCTTCAGGGCAGGTGGGATCTGCTGCTCCCCAGCAGGATGTGCATCAGGTTCCTCTCCACAGCCATTGCTGCTTTAACGGGGTGTAATGGGACATTTGGTGGGGGTGTGTGTGGGCAGAGCTGAGTCTGGGCACCATCAGGAGAGCGTGAGCCTTTCCCTCACGCAGCTGATCCTGCCCCCCTGCCCCTGCAGATCTACCACGGCAAGATAAAGACCAAGGCCACGGAGCCCACCCTGGTCTGGCACAACCCGCGGGTGGAGTTCGTTGGCTCCACCACCAAGAAGGAGAACAACATCTCCATCGTGCTGAACGGCGTGGAGTTCAGCGATGCTGGCAAGTACACCTGCCACGTCAAGAACCCCAAGGAGAGGAACGCCCAGCACAACGCCACCATCTTCCTCTCCGTGGTCCATAAGAGTGAGTGCTGGCCGGGGGTGGCCCTGGGCAGGTGGAAATGCCCACACATGGTGACAGGCCCCTTGGTTTGCTGTTGAGGTGGTGCACAGAGGTGGGTGGCACCCCTGGAAGCCTTGTGGGGAGGAGGTTGTGGGTTTTTGGCATGGGGTGTGCAGCTGGGAGCTCCCCGCTCCCCTCCCAAGACCCCTCAGCACCTTCTCTCCCACAGTGGTGGAGACAGACAACACTGTGACTCTCATCATCGTGGGCGTGGTGGGGGGGCTCATCGGCCTCCTCATCCTCTTCATGCTCATCAAGAGGGTGGTGCTGTTCATCATCAAGAAGACGCAGGACGGGAAGTGAGTGCGGGGGCTCTGCGTGGGGTTGGGGCTCTGGGGCCGGGCTCGGGGGGCTCTCGGGGCCGGGCTCGGGGGGCTCTCGGGGCCGGGCTCGGGGGGCTCTCGGGGCCGGGCTCGGGGGGCTTTCGGGGCTGGGCTCGGGGGGCTCTCGGGGCCGGGCTCGGGGGGCTCTCAGCTGCCCGTGCCCTCTCCCCGTGCAGGAAGGAGTGTCTGGTGAGCTCGTCAGGGAACGACAACACCGAGAACGGCCTGGCCGGCTCCAAGGCGGAACAAAAAGCCCCACCAAAGGCATGAACGAAGCAGCGGCGCCCCGCGCCCGCCTCGCCCCGCCGCGGGAGCCCCGGCACGGGACGAGCCTCCCCCTTTTGTTTTCTTTCCGAACTGCCAGCGCTTGAGACATGTTTCTATTACACACGTGCCTGCAACCTGCACTGCTTCTCCGACAAGGCTGCGGCTGCCGGGGGGACTGGGAGCTTCTCGCGGACTCGGACTGGGAGGCTGCTGGGGCGGAGGGAGCCGCCGGCTCCGCTCTGAGCACAGGCAAGAGGGTGCCGGGCAGGGCAGGGGCAGGGGCCGGGTGGGTGCCGTGCCCGGGGCCCGGTGCTGGGCACTGGGGATCCGCTGGGTGCTGGCGGTGCTGAGCTGAGGTGGCTGGGAGCTGCTGCTGCATCCAGGAGGTTTCTGGAGCAGGGCAAGGATGCTCAGAGCTGGCCGTGCAGGTGGCGTGGCGCGGCAGGACGGCAGGAAGCAGGACTGTGATAAGCACACTGGGGAACCAAATCAGCCACAGGCCCTGGCTGTGCCTCGGTGCCTCCCACAGCAGGGCTGGGGAGGTGGCCGTGTCCCAGGGCCATCCCTGGGGACAGGGGGGCTTCTCCCCAGGCAGCCATCCGGGGAGAGCTCCCCGGCTTGGTGCTGCCCCCTCCCCTCTCTCTGGAGCTCGGCACTCGGAGCAGCGACGCTTTTGATGCTGGTGCCAAGGCTGAGCTCGTTACGTGGATGTTTTTGTGTGAGATTCCAGGGGAAAGCAGCCAATTGCCTTTCCCTTTCGCCAGGGCGGGGAGGGAGCACAGCCGAGCCCGGGCCAGGGGAGCCGGGCCAGGGCTGTGCCACTGGCCCACTGGGCAACCCTGGGCAAGTTGCTCTGCCTCTCCATGCCTCAGTTTCCCCATCTGTAAAATGGGGACAAAAATACTGCTCTACCTCACGGGGTGGGTGTGAGGTTTCCTTGGCTATGATGGTGAAGTGCTCTGGGGTGAGGGGTGAGTGGACTCACAGGATGTGAGACACAAAGAGAGAGAGCTACATCTGAGGTTGACCATTTCCTTTAAAAAGTGATTTTTTCCCTGTCTCTCCAATTTGTGGGTGTCTGACAGTGACACTGCAGGACAGGCAGCTCCCCTGTCCCCACAGTAAATTGGGATTCACAGCTGAGCCATGGCTTGCTGTGGGGGCTTGTGCTCTGGCAGAGGTGCTGGAGTGGGAGTAGGTGAGGATTTGGTGGCCAAGGTGACAAGGAAAGGCTGGGTGCTACTTTCTCTGGAGATGCTGGTTCACAGGGGGCTGGTCACCCCAGGCTGGGCCTCGGGGCAGCCACTGGAGCAGGACCGTGTGCTCGGGACAGGGGACAGGTACTGGCACCTGGCCCCAGGCAGGTCCCTTGGCTGTTGATAAGACAGGCAAGTGGGAGTCAGGGTCCTGATCTTCTCTCTGAGGGTCTGTGGCACCCTCAGAGAGGCCAATCTGTGCTTCGGTGTCCCCACCTGTACGCTGGGGACAGTCTGAGCCACCTCTGAGGAGGGGTGGGGCGCCCTGCCCGGCTCTGCCACAGCCCGCGGTGGGAGGTGCCCTGTGCCAGGTGTTGTGACACGCCAGCGCCACCTGTGCGAGCCCGGGAGGAGCCCGAGACCTCCCAGTCACCCCGAGAGACCCCGGCCCGCCCTTGGAGGAGCCCTCCCGCGGGGGAGAACAGCGAGGCGAGGAAGGGAGTTTTTTAAAGACTATTTTTAGCTGTCCTAACCTGTTGGCCTTTTATAGCCGGCGCGTGGACGCAGCTCCACTCCCCGCCGGATATGCAATGCTGCACTATGCATGGATATCTCCTCTGGCTCGGTGGGAAACGGCCACAAAAGCACTTTTGGGAATGTAACCCCGTGTAACCCAAGCCACGGGTGCTCCGGGGGAGCGGGCTGCCCCGGGGGGTTGTGCCAGCACCAGCGGGGTCTCTGCTGTCACCGGGGCCCTGGGGGGGCTGCAGAGGCACCCCGGGGGTGTGTGCTGCCACAGACAGGTGTGTGTCCAAGCACAGGTAAAGCTGCGTGGGAGGAAGCTGCGGGTAAGCACAGGGGGGTGTGCGCCGGGCTGTGTGATGACTTACAGCACATCTTTGCACTGTAGAGGTTTAGTTAGCTTTGCCTTGAATGAAATAAAGTTTACGTTTACTAGAGAAACTCGCCGGTGTTTGGGGTTGCTGTGGGTGTTTGTTTAGGTCTGGGAGGTGGCTGAGTGAAAATAACCCTGTGAGGAAGCAGGACGAAGGCTCGGGAGGCTGAGTGAAAAAACAAATTCTTTCCTTTAATGGGAATAGGGGGAGGCTGTAGAGCACAAACGTCATTTCTCTCTGTACAACAGGAGTGAGCTGACAGCAGCTTGGCCCCCCAGGAGCCATCCTGCCACAGCGGGGTCAGCACAGGGCAATAAATTAATCTTCCTCCGGAAGGGAGCTTGGGCCAGCGAGATTCCTTCCACGGGATCAGGGGCTGCCACTCCGAGTCACCCTTTGCCTCCTTGGCTGGGCTCTGGCACCCTAAATCACAGCTGCCAGCGAGGCTTTGGGAGCCTCTGCTCACCTTCCGTGGCTGGGGATCCACGGCCCTGTTGCTGCCAGAGCAAGGGCAGAGGGATGGGAAGGGAGGCTCGGGGCGAGGAGCGACCTGTTCCGGCAGGTCTCAGAGCTCTGACTGCGAGGAGAGAGAGGCACAGAAGGCATTGAAAGCTCTGAAAGGGCGGCCAGAAGCAAGAGGAAAGCAGCAGAAAGTGTCCTTCGGGGGGCAGCTCGGCCGAAGGGAGCTGCAGGACGGCACTGACCCTGCGCACGGCGTAGATCCAGTCCAGGTAGGCGCGGACGCTGGTGTAGACGCCGGGTGTGCTGGGGGTGCCGCAGCCCTGGCCCCAGCTGACGATGCCCACGACCTGCCAGTGCCCTCCCGAGTACAGGAGGGGCCCGCCGCTGTCCCCCTGGCAAGGACAGACCCTCAGGATGGCCCCATAGAGCGGCAGCCGTGCCCAGAGCAGCTCTTCCCTCTCAGGAGCCGCGGCACGGATGGGTACAGAGCTGCCCAGCCCCGTGCCCAGCCCAGCCCCACACCTGGCAGGTGTCCACGCCGCCCTGGGGCAGGCCGGCACACAGCATCCTGTCGGTGACATCGCCGTGGTAGGCGGCCAGGTTACAGCTCCGCCCGTCGATGAGCTCCACCTCGGCCTGCTGCAGGCGCTCCGACAGCTTCCCTGGGTGACACACGGCCTCTCAGAGGGACCCTCCGGCCCTTCTGCTGCTGCCGGCAGTGCTGGAGGCTCTGCCTTGTCCCTGCCACCCCCAGGCTGTGCCACTCACCGTGCTCCTCCGTGTAGCCCCAGCCGATCACCCACAGGGGGGTGCCCGGCACCAGCTCCTCATCGAAGTAGGGCAGGCAGATGGGCTTGGTGCTGTCTGGAAAGGAGATGTGAGGGGGGCTCACAGGGAAGGGGCCCAGACTGCCTGGGGACAGCCACCAGCTGGTCACCCCACTCCCTGCTCCAGCGCTCGGTGCCATGGAACGCTGCCACGCCGGGCATCCCCACCCCAGCCCCATGCTCAGTGCCAGCAGGGGACACTTGTGACCCCTGCCCCAGGCAGGGCTTTGCCAGGCCCACCTGAGAAGTGCACGGGGGAGCTCAGCTTCACCAGGGCGATGTCATTGTCCTTGGGGGACGCGGGTGTCACCTCCGCCAGGAACACTTTCTCCACGGCGATGGTGGCAGCGCCCGACAGCAGGTCGGAGCCGGCCTTCACACGCCAGCTCTGGATGATGGGGTTGTTCCTGCGCACAGACAGCGCTGTCACAGCCTGTCCCCCCGCGGGGACAGCCCCGGAGCTGTTAATGACAGGAGGTTCCGCAGAGCCGCTCAGAGCCGGCGGGCGGTGCCCACTCACTTGAAGCAGTGCGCGGCCGTCAGCACCCAGCCGGGCCCGATGATGCTGCCCCCGCAGATGTGCTCCTTCCTGTACTGCAGGCTGACCTGCCAGGGCCACGCCTCGATGGCGGCCGGGCTGCCCCCCAGCACCCGCGGGGTCCGCACGCTCTGCCCGCAGTCTGTCGGGGGACACGGGGACACGGCAAGCCGAGGTTCCCAGGGACGGCAGCGTGGCCAGGGTGCCTCATCCCCGCAGTGCTGCTGCCACCCCTCATCCCCAGGCTTGCTGGAAGGGGTCCAGCCACCCCCTGCCTGCTCCAGCCCCCCCAGGATAATTAGTTTAATCGGGGTAATTTGCCGGTAAAGGTAAGCTCATGCAGGCAGCTGGGTAAGCCTCCCTTAGGTGTTTCATTGCTGGGAGGTTTGTGCTGGCTTAAGGAGGTGAGCAGTAATTAAATCCATCTTTCCTCGTGCAAACTTTGTGGAATGGGCTTGGGATGGAGCCACGCTCCCACGGGGCCATGCCAGGAGAGAGGCCCCAGTGCCCACAAGGCCCAGACACCACCGTGGTACTTACTGGAACAAAAGAGTGACACAACCAACCCCGAGAGGCATTTCCTGCAGCAGGAAGGAAGAGAGCTGCATTTGGCTCCTCTGCCAGGCACCAGAGGCTCCTGCTCGGGGTCCACACCGTCCCCACTCACCTGCCTGGCTCAAGCACCTGGAGGCTCCCGTTGCTCAGCACGACCTCGCGGGGAGGCAGAGGCTGCCCCGCGCTCACCTCCACGCCCTGGAAAGTTGGGGTGCTGGAAGACAGGGGGGGACAGGGCTTCAGCTGTGGGGGAGCACAGGCACTGGATCCCATAGGAAAAAGGGGCTTCTGTGGGACAGGGGTGCCAGAGTGGGGATGTCACAGCCCTGGAGGGCCCAGGAACAGGGAGGGGAGAGAATTCCCTGCTATGCAGAGGAGTGAGCAGGTGGCTGTGGGAGAACTCTGGGGGCTCCTTGCTGTTGCATTTGGGACCTGAGATTTGACTCAGTCCGGGCTCCTACAGTGGCTCAAACACCAGAACCCATCTTAAAAGGGAAGTGCAGGGCCCTGAGCCTCTCTCCCCAGGTGAGCTGTGTTGGCAGCCTGGGCTGTTGTGGGGAGGGCAGGGCTGCAGGTAGGGGGCATGGAGGCAAAGCAGGCACAAGGCAGGGTGCCCGTGGGCTGTGGCAGAGCTGGGCACAGCACTCTGCTCTCCCGGGAGGCTGCCAGGGCTCCCAGCCAGCTCCTGGGTACCCACAGAGTGCTCTGCGTGCTGGGGATGGACTGAAACCATTAGTGCAGAGCTCTGAGTGCTTCACAGACCAGCAGAGCCCCACTCCAGAGGAGCTTTTAAGGAAGAAGGGAGGTGAAGCAGGGCAAGCAGCCAGGTACCTGCTGTAGCCCATCTGCTCACAGGCAGCTCTGGCCAGCGCCGGGGTGAAGCGGTCGTGGCACACACAGGACCAGGTCCCCGTGTGGCTCTGGAGCACCTGCAGGATGGATCTGTCTTTGGAAACGCGGGCTGGAGGCAGACACAAAGCCAGCTTTGGCACGGGGTGGCTGCAGCAGCCCAGCCCCCCGAGTTGTGGCAGGGTGTCCTGCACTCACCCCCGGCTGGTGGCCCCTCGGGGACCCACTGGGGACAGTTGGCCTCGTCCTCGCCCTGCAGACAGTCCACATGCCCGTCACACACCTGCTTCAGCAGCACCAGCTTCAGGGGCTGCTTGCAGAACAGGTAGTGGTGGTCCAGGTAAATCTTCACTGGAATGAGAGGGGGGCTCAGTGCCGAGCTCCAGCTCCTGGGCAGGCTCGGGGGGCCCAGCAGGGAGCTGGATCTGTGCTGGCTGAGCCGTGGCCATGGGGAAGGAGGGGCAGAGATCAGGAGCTGTACCCAGGAACCCGATGGCGACCAGGCAGGCCAGGGTGAGCACCACGGCCAGGACGAGGATCCCAACCCGCTTGAAGGACTCTGATGACCTGGAGGATTTGGGTCTCGTGTAGGGACCTGCAACACAGAGGAGCGTGGCCCTGCATGGCCGGGCTCAGCCTGGCACCTCTCATCTCCCCCAGCTCCCAGCGGTGTTACCTCTGCCATTGAGCCGCTCCGAGGCCGAGTCCTGCAAACCAGAGAGGAAACCAGCCATGAGCTGAAACCAGAAAGCAGCTGGAAGGTAGGAGGGGCAGCTGGAGCCAGGGTGGTTGGCCCTGTGGTGAGCTCACAGCCCAGGGAAGGCAGCAGGGATGAGCAGGGACACTGCCCCAACCTTCACCTGAGGTGACTTTAGAGCTGCTGGGAATGGGGTGGCTTGTGCTGTGGTGACAACGCCCAGCTCTGGGTCACCCAGGGTCACCTGCTGCCTTGTTCCCACCAGTGCAGTTCCAGTAACTGGCTCTCAGTGGCATAGAGTTACTGTCATTAACACACCTGGGGCTTAAAAAGTCACAGTTGTTGCGCAAGAGGCTCTTTGTGGTGTGCAGAGACACCCTGAGTCAAAATAAACACGCCTGCGGGGCTGTGGCACTGGGCATGTCACGACGGGGGATTGTGGCTCCAGCAGGGTCAGCAGCGGGGTGGCACAGCCCGGTGCCCCCTGCCGGGCTGCAGGAGCACCGGAGGAACCAGCCCGAGCCCGGGGAACCTGCGCTCCCAGGGCGGGGAGGGAGCCAGGGCTGTGCCGCTGCTAAGAGACGGGGTAAACACAGCCGGGGCTGGAGTGGGGATGACTCAGGCATCGATCCGCTTGAGCTGCTCAGAGTTATCTCAGAATTGTCCTCCTGTAACAGCTCCTTGTACAAGAAACCCCGGACCATGGGCGGGCAGGTGCTGTGAGCCCGTGCCCGGTGGGGGTGGGCGGGCTGGAGCCCAGAGCCCCCTCGGGAGGTTCAGGGGGACATTGTCGCTGTCTGTTCCGTGTTTTCCAGCCGTGGTTGTGCCGTGCCACAGAGCAGCCGTCTGGAAAGGTGTTCCTGCTGCACTGAGCCTGCTCCCCACCAGCCCCAGTGAGCCCTTCTCTTCTGCTGCTGCTCCTGGACTCAGCCACCACAGGTAAGAGAAGGTTTTGCATGGGCAGAGGTAAGGAGGGTTCAACCCGCCGTGATAAACCCACAGATCCAGGTGCACGATCCAGCAGGGTTTGGGAGCCTTTGCTCCAAGTGCTGAGCTCCAAGAGCAGCACGGTCTGGGGATGATGGTGTTTGTCACACCAGAGGAGGGCAGAGGTCCCTGTGCCATCCCGGGCTCAGAGGCTTGGCAGAGCAGTGTGGGGACACTGGGGATGTGGCACAGCTGAGGGGGGCTGTGTGCCAAGTTCAGAGGAGAGAGGAGCCCTCCCTGCCCAGGTCACTGTGCCAGGGCATGCTCAGCCGTGCACACACACCCTTCCAGCAGGATTTTACAGCGAGTGCCAAGGCATTATCCCTGGGCTGCCTCACAAAGGCAGGCTGGCTTTGTGAGCCAGGAGCTGTTGCCTCCCTGTCGTGTCCCTCAGCGTGGCTGGGGCTGCTGGCTTTGGGAACAAGCAGTGACCTGTGCAGGGGAGGACTGGGTCCTGCCTGGTGCCGTGTGGCCGTGTCCCTGCACGCTGGAGTCTGGCTCCTTGAGGAAATGCCAGCAGCCTTCCTCCCAGAACCAGGCTCAGCTGGCACCCATGCCGAATTCCCCAGCCCTGGACAGGCTCTGCTCAGCTCCTGGGGTGCAGAACCTGTTTCCTGGTGGCTGGGAGCTGCTGGGAGCAGGAGGGCAGCGTGGGAAGAGGAACCTGGGTCCTGCATCTCCCACCTCGCTGCCCTTCCTGAGCCACTCCTCTGTGGAGAAGGGGAGAGCTCCTGGAGGCCAGGGAGTTTTGTAATGCTGCCCCAACATCTGCCAGCCCAGGGCACGTGGGGCTGGTCCTGCCTCATGCTGACCTCCTGTGTCACCTGGGCCTGGGCCGGGCACCTCCTGGATAATGGGATCCTAACGGTTCCCTGTGGGAACGGGCCCGGGTCAGGATGGATCCTGCAGGCCCCACTGCAGCAGCACGGCTGCCCCTCTGTCCCCACGTTGCCCAGAGCTGTCTCCATCATGTCACCCACTGCCCAGAGCTGTCCCCATCACGTCATCCACTGCTGGGATCCTTTCCAAGACACCAGGTCTGGTATGGATGCAGATGAGATGGGTGACTACTGGGCTTTTGGGGTTTTTTTGCATTTTCTTCAGTCCATGAACCTCTTCTGTTTCAAAGGGATTCAGAGCTTGGGGCTGCCTCTCCACGACTCCTCTCAAGCCCCACCACGAGCAGGAGCTGCACTGGTTAAATCCAAAGCCAGGGCAGGAGTGGAGGCACATGATTTCCTGCAGAGCTCCATGCTACCGTGACCAATTAAGCTCCCTTGCTGCGTTCTCCTGGAGCTCTCCACGGCACCGTGGCCATCCCAGGCTCCAGCTGTGCCAGTGCCAGCCCAAGAGCTGTGGAGTTCTGCAGAGCCTCTTCCCCCCTTTGAGCCAGGATCCGTGCTGGGGGTGCAGGGTGTGCTGAGGGCTCTGTCCCTCCCTCGGGAGCAGCTGGGGTGTTCCCTCACCCGACTGAGCTCTGCAGGGCGATCCAACTCCGAGGGTGACTCCTTGGCTGGGGGATTTACCCCGTGGGTGTGTGCAGACACTGCAGAGCCAGCTCCCCACCCTGCAGGGCTGATGTCCCGCTGTGCTGCTGCTGCTGGAGGCTTTGCAGTGCCCGGCCAGCCTGGTCACACGCGTGTGCCCTCCTGGGGAAGTGTCTCCCTCCCAGGGAGGGACGGCGTGCCAGCCCGGGGTTCGGTGGCCGTGGCTCTTCCTGCCCAGGGCGCTGCAGGTGTGTCCCCCGTGCTGAGCAGAGGCACCGGCAGCTGTGCTGGGGGCTGGGAGGGCCTGGCTCTCCCCCAGGTGGTGCCCAGGAGTGGGATAAGACCCTTCAGGAAGTCCTGTTCCCCTCGGCATGGGGGACACTGCCTTGCCTGTCTACTGCCCGGGCCCGGAGAGGGAAAGGCAGCCCCAGAAATGTGGGAGCGAGAGCGGAGGGGGGCACACAAGCACGGTGCCCAGCCACGGAGGGGTGTGAGGAGCAGGAGGAACCCTTCCTTGGCTGCTGGGGAGCAGCAGCTCCTTGGCTCCGGGCTGCCCCGTCCTCTCAGCACCGCTCCGGGCTGGGAGAGCGGCCGGGCGCGGGGTGTGCGGGGGCTGGTGCCCATCCCGGGGCTGGGGGCAGCGCTGCCAGAGACTCACCATGTCCATCCGGCTCCGGCGGGGTCCTGCCGCCCGCGAAACCCGGCAGAAGTCCCTGGTGAGGGGCACGGGGCGGCTGCGGCTGCCCTGGAGCGGCCCGCGATGCTCCCGCAGCCCGTGCCCTGCGCTCCGTGCCCACGCCGCGCTCTCACTGGGGCAGGACCGCCCCGGCCCTCCTTAAAACCCACAAGGGGAGTTGTGAAACAGGAATTCTGGTTTGTATTGTAATACAACACCGGTCTATCAGCAGCACCATCACCTGCGGTAATCTCCCGAGCATCTGCACCGCAGGTGACTCACCTGCGGGGCTGCTGTCACCAAATACCTTATCAGAGGGGAACGGACTGATTTTTCCTGCTCCTCCTGATGATAAGAGGATGCACGGCCATCCCGCTCTTTGTCAGCCTCTTCCGCGTTGCGCTGGGTTGTTGTCAAAGCGAGGTTCGAGTAGGTGGAGGAGGAAAGGAGGAGAGTTTGTGCTCTGGGTCACCCGGGCTGTGTGTCCCCGCCAGGGCCGGGTCACGGCTGGCAGGGCTGGGGGAAGTTAAAGGGAAGGCAGGGGGGTGCCCATGGGAGGTCACCCCAGGCTGCAAGGGGGGCCCCATGGGGTGATCTCGGATGGCTGAGGGTCGTGGGTCTGCGATTATCCAGGAATAACCAATCCCTCTGGGATGGAGCCGTTTGCCTTAGCCTGGCAGGATGGGAGGGAGGTTGAGGAGTGCAGGAGGCAGTGTCCGAGGGGATGAGGGTGGCCCAGGGGGCGGGCTGGGGTCGGGGAGGCTGCTGGCTGCCCTCTGCACGCTCATGCTGGAGGTGCCAGGTGTGCAGGATGCACCGAGCAGCTAATTACCCCCTTCTCCCGTGGAAATGCAGCTAATTATCCCCTTCTCCTGTGGAAATGCTGCTTTCCCAACGGCCCTCCCGCTGCCAGCGGGACACTGCAGAGCACCCACGACCTGCAGCTCCTCAGGGAGCTGTGCCAGCTCAGCCCTGCCAGCTGGGATCCTGCCTGCTCCCACAGCCTGGCCAGGGATGCAGCTCTGGCTCTGCAGGTAAGGGGCACCCTCCCCACACTCACACTGAGGATCCAGCCCCCTTGGGGCTGTGGGCACCTCAGCCCTCGTGGTCCCTGCGATGCCCAGAGGATGTGGGATGCAGGGTCCTGTGCTGCTGTGGCAGATTTCAGCTTGAAAAATGCTTCACGGGCTGCAGCAGTGGGAGCTGGGCAGGCCTTGGCTCCCTGGTGCACCTGGCAGGTCCTGGCAGCCTCCCCAGAGCATCCCGGCGCCAGCACTGCTGCCGTGGAAGGGAGAGCAGCCCGGGAGCCGCGGCACGGCGGGAACAGCCAGTCCTCCCTTGGGGACCCGCAGGCTCTGAGGACGCAGCTCAGGTTTGCAGCTGTTGTGTCACAGCCCCAAAGCCTCGGGGCTTTGCTTCCTGGAGTGCCACTGTCACACTTCCCTGCTCCCGGAGCCGGGCATGGCACAGGCTCCCGGGCCTCTGGCTCCGCTGGGGCCGGGCAGAGCTCAGGCCGGGCTGAGTGACCGCCCCTGAGCCGCACGGACACACCCCCACCCCATCCCTGTCCTCTCCAAGGCAAGGAGTGATCCCAGTCTGGGGGCTGCAGTTCCCGCTGTCCCCTCCGTGATCTGCATCCCCCGGGCATCCCCGAGTGCTCACCTGGGCAGGGCTGCTCAGGGCTTGGCTCCTGCTCTGGCCACCCAGTGCCACTGATGTGGGGCACGCAGGGTCAGAGGCACAGCAGCACCAAGCAGGGAGGAGTTCTGCCCAGTTAAGGGTCACAGCTGTTTGTCACTTTCCCCTGCAGCCACAGGTTTTCCCTCTTTCTACAAACAGGAGCTGATTCCCAAGTGACGCCCTGGTTTGGGACTTTGAGGAGATGATCAAGTAAAGCTGTAAGTGCCTCATTCTGGGATGTGTCTGACTGGGGGCAGCTGCTGAGGGTCACCCCAGTCCTTCCCTGTCCCCTGGGGTGCTGCCTGAGTCCCCCAGCCCAGGTTCTCCGTGGGTCTCTGCCCCTTCCTGGCTGCTGGGAAGTGGCAATCAGAGGACACGGCCACTCGGGCACCTTGCCAGAGCTGGGCACACCTGCGTCCAGGCAGTCCCTGCCCCCTGGGCTCCCAGTACTCCCAGTTCAGCCTCTTGCAGCAGCGGGAGGGCAGAGCTTCCCACGCAGGCGGGCTGGGCACGGCAATGTGCCCTCGGTCGTGTCTGCTGCAGCTCCTCTGCTTTCTCCCTCTGAACCAGTTGGACCAGTGGGCCAGGACTGGTGCCCAGCCTCGCTGCAGGGAGGAGACCAGGGACAGGAGGACGTGCCAGGCTCCAGCACAGACAGGGCTCAGCAGGAGCTCCAGGCCGGGATAACTGAGAGCAGCTCCTGTGGCACAGGACATGGACCCCTGCACAGGTGAGTGGGGGGCTTTTGCCCCCCTCAGGGGACAGAGGTGGGGTGTTCATGGCACGGGCAGCGCTTTGGTGACCTTCCTCCCTGCTCCCCGTGGGCTGGGGCTCACTGCTGGGTGGCTGTGTTGCTCAGAGCCATCCCCTGGGATGTGGGCACCTCTGCTCCCCAGGGTGCCAGGGCAGGGACGCCTCCCACACAGGGCACGGCAGGGCCCGGGCACGCCGCCGTCACCCTCCCACGGGCAGTGGGCGTGGGGACGGGGCAGTTTCGGCAGCCGGCTGATTCAGGGAGGCTGTTGCACCACGTTCCTCCGGCCCCGCGGCTCCTGCCGTGAGTCACGGCTGCCGCGGCTCCCTGACCTCGCCCTCTCCGGGGGTCCCGGGGCTGCCGCTCGCCCCTGCCCCAGCGGAAACATTGGCCACGCACGTATCCTGAGCCCTGCCAGGAGGGCTGGAAGGGAAAGCAAAGGAAGGGCACGGCAGGTCCTGCTCCTCCCCCGCGAGCCCTGGCAGCTGTGGCCGGCGCTCTGCGGCCCCCGGCTGTTTGTCCGTCCCGCCAGGTGGAGCGGGTGCTGCGGGCTGCAGGACGCGCTGGGACCGCGCTCGCTGTGTAAACACGGCGACCACAGGGGAAATGTTCTCACTCCGCTGGCATCTGCCTAAATTTAGCCGCTCTTAGGTCATCCCTTTCCGCTGTCTCCTCGCTCCCGGTGCCGCATGGAATCCCGTCCCTGTGCCCTCCGCCGGCCGAGCTGCGGGGCAGTGCCCAAACCCCCGGTGCCCTCCTGGCACAGCCCCAGCAGAGCTGTCCGCGCAGGAATCGATGCTCAGTGGCTGTGCCGGGCACCTCGGTGCCCTGACAGCTCCGGGAGCGTTGATCGGTGCTGGATTTTGCCGGACCCCGCTGTCGGAGGGCAGGGATGGGGCGGCGCAGAGCCCGCACAGGTCCCGCACAGCCCCGGCCGTGTCCCGTCCCCGCCTGGCGCTGGCGGCAGACTCTGCTCGTCCTGACAAAAGCATCCTCTAGAGGGAACTGCCAGCCCAGGAATGGCTCCAGCGCCACCTGGAAAGGAGCATCACCCCACGAGGGCGTGAGCGGGACCAGCAGTGGGGATACAGCTTGCTCAGGGTGGCCGCCTCCCCTCCCAGTGACCGTCCCACCTGCCAGCTCACCTGGGGACAGGGCTGGTCTCGGTCATGGGGCTTTGGGGACAGCAGAAATCGCTGTGCCACGGTCCTGGCAGCCCTGCAGTCCCTCCCCGCCGTGGGGACAGCACATGCTGGAGAGTTGTACCCCCACTCCCGGCTGTCCCGTGCCCTGCAGGGGACAATCGGGACCCCCAGCCTCCCAGAGCTCTGTCTGCAGAGCCCCTCCTCCCTCTGCTCTCCAGGACAAGAGCCCATCAAGGTGATTGGGGTTGTCTTGGGCATCGGGCTGGCCCTGCTGATCCTGGCCAGTTTTGGCTACACCTTCATCCGCTGGTACCGGCAGGGCCACCGCCAGCGCCGTGAGTACGGCAGGGGACAGGGGACAGGGCAGGGGACAGGGGGACAGGGCAGGGGACAGGGGGATGGGGGGACAGGGCAGGGGACAGGGGGACAGGACAGGGGGACAGGGCAGGGGACAGGGGGATGGGGGGACAGGGCAGGGGGCAGGGGGACAGGACAGGGGACAGGGGGATGGGGAGACAGGGCAGGGGGCAGGGGGACAGGACAGGGGGACAGGGCAGGGGGACAGGGCAGGGGACAGGGCAGGGGTGCTCAGAGCACGGGGCTGCAGGGCCTGGGGTGTGGGGACCACGGGAGATGGGAACCCCTGGTGCAGTGGGCTCAGGGCCAAGCTGGGGGCACTCTGAGGTGAGGAGGGGGATGCACAGTGATGTCCTGGTGCTGTCCTGCTGCTTGTCCTGCCTGTCCCCACCCTGCCACTCACGGCAAAGCAAAGGTGGGTTCATAGCAACACATGGCTCTGACACCTCTCCCTCCTCTTCCTCGTGCCTCCCCAGGGCCTGACTTTGTCTTCAACCTCTACCACTCGCGGTGAGTGACACCGTGGGGGGACCAGGGGCAGGCTGGCAGCTCCCCTTGTCAGTGCCAAGGTGTCACACCCCCTCCCCAGCCAGTTCTGCTGCTGGCAGGGGCTGCAGGAGGACGGGCAGCTCGGTGACCCTGCTGCTCTCCCTGCAGCGGGTTGGGGTCGGTGGCACTGGAGCTGGTGCCACCCTTCAGCATCAGCGGCTCGCTGGGCACCTCGGGCAGTGGCTACGAGCCCTTCCACAACCAGAGGCTGTGAGGTGAGAGCTGGGCTGCTGAGCAGGTAGGAAGGACATCCCCTTGTCCCCCCCTGCCCCCCAGTGCTGTGCCCCAAAGCCTCTGTGCTGCCTTGCTCCCATCACGGCTTTCCTCAGGACAGTCCCCAGGTTTTCCCAGCAAAACTCCTGCCTCTGGCTCTGGGGTTCAGAGGCTTTCCCTGAGCTCGGGGTTTGGTTTCTCCCCACACAGGCTTTGGTTTGTTTCCTTTCCTGCTGTCCCTGGCATGGGATGTGTGGCCAGGCACAGAGGGATGGGGCTGGAGCCCAGGTGCTCCTGCAGAGCTTCCTCTCACTGCCTCTTACTCACAGCCCAGCACCAACAGAAAGAGCAACCAAAACTGCCCAGGGGAATTCCTCCATTTTCACTTCTGTAAAAAACAGCTCCTGACTTTGTTGGATTTCAACTGAAATGGCAGTGGTGCAGTTTCTGTTGATAAAAAACTTCCCAAGATCACAGAATCCTTGGGGCTGGAAGGGACCTCTGGAGACCACCGGGTCCAACCCCCTGTGCCAAGGTCACCTGGAGCAGGTGACACGGGAACACACCCAGGTGGGTTTGGAACTTCTCCAGAGAAGGAAACTCCACGAATTCCCTGGGCATCTCTTCCACCTGCAGTTCTCTCCCAGGGCCTCTGCAGCCACAGGAGGTGCCTGGGCCAGCGCTGGTGCTTGGGAAGGAGGAAAGGATGCAGCTTTATCCAGGATTCCTCAACATGCTGGAGAAAAGAGCCACGTTCCCCATGGCTCAGAGACCTCCCAGGCTCCTGCACACCCAGGGACCTGGCACCAGGCTGTCCCTAGAGAACCAGCTGAGGAGGAGCCCCAGAACTGGGTGATGGCATTGGTGCAACTGCAGAAAACACCGTGAGGAAATGGGAAATCTGTCTCCGACCTCCTCCTCCTCCTCCATCCAGTACCTGCACCAAGATGGAAGCTGGTTCTTCACACTCCCAGTGCAAGGAAACACCTCAGAAAGCCCCTGTGGAAGTTCCTCCTGGATTTTTTGTGCCATTTGCTTTCGGTGTCAGCAGAACAAGCGGCTGTGGAAATGCCTGGAGCACAGGAACAGCCCTGGGGAGATTCTGTGGCCACAGAGAGGGGCCTTGGGACCATTTCTTTGCAAGGTTCTCTCAGAAGAAAAACAAAGAAAAACTCATGAGAGCCATGTGGGTGTGTGTAGGGAAACCAGTGAGGACAGAGTGGGATTTCCAGGGAGTCAGAGGGACCGGCTGTGCTCTCAGCTATTGAAACTAAACCCTGTGGTCTGCGGCTTTCTCCTGGCTGAAAGGAGACCTCTGACAGCTCAGGGGAGGGGGAAATGCCACCTCCTGGGGGCTGGGAGCTCTCCGTGGTGAGCAGGACCCAGCAGAGCCCTGCATGACGCAGGATCCGGCCGTGGGGCCCGACGTCAGCAGCGTTCAGAAGAAAAACAAAAAAAAGCCACGCTTTTGATGAGTGTGTTTTCCAGAGGAAGCTGAAAAAAAAAATAAAAAGAAAGCAAAAAGCTCTAACGCCCAAACTACACAGAGGCAGAAGAGATGGGGCCAGTGGAGGGGCAGGAGGAGGCTCCCAGTGCCCTCCACATCCCTGTGGGATGCAGGGGTGGATCTCACGTGTGAGCGGTGCCCTGTGAGATGTAAGAGAAGGAAACACAGCAAGGATCAGCCCCCTCCTCCTGCCTGCACTGCAAAAGCTGAAAAGAAACCCAAAAACCCTTCACCTGAAAACCACATTCCCCAAGGAGGGTTTCCACCAGCAGTTTTACCTCCCACCCTGAAGGTTCCTGGAAATGGAGTGACTCTTGGAAAAACTTCCCTGAGACCTGGAGGGTGGCCCAGGGGGAGCTGCTGGGGCTCATCCTGTTTCCATTCTGATGAGTGTTCACAGCATCACAGAATCAATTTGTTTGGAAAAGATCTCTGAGGTCATGGAGCCCAACCTATGACCAAGCAGCACGTTGCTGAGCAGAGCCCTGACTCTTGTCTTTCCTCCACCCCTGGGTTTGATTGTCCTCCTGTCCTTCCCTGGGGGTGTCCCATGGGGTGTCCATCCCTGTGGGATCACTCTGAGCAGCCCAGCTCCTCTTCCCTGCTGCTCCTCAGGTGATTGCTCCCACAAATTCCCCAGGAGCCGAGGTGTGTGAGGAGCTCCTGGAGAGCTGGCTTGGTTCTCCTTTGTCCCAGCTGTGATGTGGAAATGCTCCTCCCCACGTGAGGCAAAGGCACATTGCCTCTTGCTGATGGGGAATGTCCAGATCTGGGAACAGAAAGCTCAGCTTGGCCTTAGGAGAGGACAAACAGACAAATGGACCAAATAAATAACACATCCTTTCTGTATTTACAAATGAAATGCAATAAATAACGTCTGTATCTGAGAGTGGCAGAACACAGACCATAGTGTGGGTAGGACTGCCCTGGCTCACCCTGGGCCTGTAGGTGCACCCCAGATCCTGCCCTGGGGCTCCCCCAGAGGGGCTGGAGGCTGAAGGGTCTCTGTAGGGTCAGGAAAGGCTCCTGGTCCATCCAGGTGGGGTCAGGCAGGGCAGGAGCCCATGCTGCCAGCAGCAGGGCACTGATGCCAGCCTGACCTCTGCCCTCAGTCTCTGTGTTGCGAAAGGCTGGGATGGCACCAGGAGTGGGGACGTCAGCAGGAGGAGCCCAGCTGGCCCAGGAGAGGGGGAAGTGGAAGCACAGGACTAGCCCAGGCCCCGAGGGTGGCCCTGCAGCCCGTGCTGGGCAAGGCAGAAGTGCCCTGGAGTGTATCCTTGGTGGCCCAAGCAGGTCGGTGTGAGCCCCTCCAGCACAGCCCATCCCTGTGTCCCGTTAGCTGGGGGGGCTGGAGGGGTGCCCTGGGGGCTGCCCACAGCAGGACTGGGACAAAGCAGCCCCACCAGTGGCTGAGCTGGTGCTGCTGGGCCATGGCTGGGCTGGCACCGTGGACATTCAGGGGTCAGGAGTAGCTTATCCAGTGGCAGATGAGGTAGTTGGGTCAGAGCGCAGGGCTGGTGGCCCCAGGGGACGGGTCACAGGCGGCTGTCCTTGCTGTCCCCCCCGAGCTGGCCCAGGGGCTGGGTGGGCAGTGGGATCCAGCTGGAGCCGAGGCTGGACATGAGGTCCAGTGGCCCTGGGAAGGCAGTGTTGCTGAAGATGTTCAGGTCGAAGGGAGTTTTCAGATCAGGGCTGGCTTTGGAGGTCAGTGGAGCACCTGGGGCTGCCCAGCTCAGCAGGGTGGGCGCTTGGGGCCCCACCTGGCTGGAGAAGTGGCAGGCAGGGTCTCCCCAGGGAGCGAGGTGCTGTGTGAGGGGATGCTCGGGGGAGGACTGCTTCAAATACCCCTTGGCCACAGCCAGCTCGGAGCACTCCATGTCCAGCACGACCTCGGTGCTGCCCCGGCCCTGCATGGACCCTGCACAGCCCGGGAGGGGCTCTCCCTGCTCCGGGGCCCGCTCTGGCTCCACGGTGCCCTTGGACTGCTGCAGGTACCCCCGGAACTCCACTTCTGCCTGGCCAGGGGCAGGGCACAGCCCTGGGCTGGTGCTCCCACTGCCAGAGGAGCAGCCAGCAGCAGGGCAGGGGCTCTCCAAGCCCACCCCGCTGTCCTCAGCCTTGGGCAGCTGCTGTCTGTAGCCCTGGGGCTCGGGGCCCGTGGAGCAGCTCAGGGAGGAGGAGGAGGAGGAGGGGATGTGCAGGCAGATGCCGCTGTCGGTGCTGGTGCCGCTGCTGTCTCTGCTCCCCGTGGGCCCCAGTGGGCCCAGCTGGTCCTTGGGCCATGCTGGGAGCTTCCAGCCCTGCTCCAGGGGCAGCTGGGCTGCGCTGGGGCTGCTGCCAGGGCTGCTGTCCGGCTGGGGCTCCTTCTGGCCCAGGAAGAGCTGCTGGATGGGGTCTGCATCCAGGCTGCCCGAGGATGGGGGCTCGTGCTCCACCCAGAGCGAGCTCTGCTTCATGAAGGACTTCTGGGAGGGAGAGGAAGAGAAGAGTGAGCTGTGCTTCATCCCTGGTTGGTGCCTGCCTCTCCCAGCCCTCCCTGAGCCTGCAGCCCTGCTCTGGCCCCAAGGGCACTGTCCCTGCCTTACCAGGGCGGACGGTGTCCTCACAGGTTTCCTGATGTAGGTCCGTGCCAGCAGCAGAGCCCCCAGGAGGCCCAGCAAGGAGAGGATGATGAAGGAAGAGCTGAGGATGGTCGGGAGGATCTCTGCACTCCCTGCAAGAGAGGACACGACCAGGTGAGGGGGGAGAGGGGATTCCTCAGTGCACACAGCACCCAGAGGCTGCCCTGGCGTGGACCCCCACACTCCCAGGGCCAGCAGGCTGGGGGGGGTCAGCATCCCGTGGTTCCCCCCCTCCCTGGGTGTCACTTACTGTCCCTGTGGCCGGTGGTGACACACTGCTCAGCAGAGCGCGTGGTGGGCACGGCCCTGTTGGCCAGGCTGGGCTCCACGCTCAGGCAGTACTCTGTGAGCCAGAACAGCTCCCTGATGGTGAACTCGCTGCTGTTCTTCACCACCGTGATCTGCAACAAACAGCACAGGCTGGAACCCGGGAGCCCCCAGCTCCTGCTTCCCTCCCTCCTCCTCCTCTGTCCCCCGGGGAAGTCCCCAGGGTGTTGTGATAATGATGACTGCAGCTAGATCCAAAATTCCCCCAAGAGCTGGAAAACTCTGCCATAAAACATGCAGAGAAGCCTCTCCGTGCTGCTGAGGCTGTGAGAAAGCTCAGCATTTACTCCTACAGACAACCCTGCTTTAACAATCTGTTTTTCCACTTGAGCAGCACCGTGCGGGACAGATGGGGACAGCATGGGAACAGCCACTCCTCTCACCGTGTGGTTGTCCCGTGTCCTCCTGAGGTGCACGTGGTAGCGGGTCATTGCCCTCTGGAAGTCGCTGTACTCCAGGCTGACGTTCCCGGGCTGGAGCAGCAGCTGCAGCCGCACCTGGATGGAGTTGCCCATCACGGAGAGGCTCTGGCCCACCAGGCGCGGGCCAGCTGGAAGCAGAGCAGTCACAACAGCAGGTCAGGGCTGTTTCCTGTTCACAGCTCAGCCCCTGCAGCACCACACCGAGCTGTGACCGTCCCACCCGCCCTCGGGCTGCCCCATCCCCCTGCTCGGCCTGCCTGCCCTCCAGGAAGGTGTGGAGGGAAATATCCCAGCTCCCATTCATCCCTCAGCACCCTGACCCCCCCCAAGCTCCAGCACAGGCTGGAGACAGAGCCCAAGGCACCTTGCTGTGGGGAGAAGCCGCCGGTCCTTTCCCAGGAGGATGTGAGGTTTTTGGTCACGGCCCTGACCCGCGCGTGGTAGCGCTGCTCCGGCTCCGGGGTGTAGCGGGTGAGGTCACAGGAGCGCTCCGAGGTGTTGCTGCACTCTGGGATGGCTCTCCAGGGGATGCCGGTGCCGTAGCTGTGGGGAGCAGCACCAGAGGTGAGCAGAGAGCTGGAGCAGGCGCTGGGCAGGGCAGGACCCCGTGCTCCCCGTCGCTGTTACTCACACTATGTACTCCACGTCGTAGCGGGCGTCGCTGGGGCAGCCGAGCCCCGGCTCCCACCTCAGCAGGGGCCAGCCCTTCTCTGTGGTGATGCGCACGGAGCGGGGCCTGGCCAGCTCCTCACCTGTGGGGCACACCTGGGCTCAGGTGGGGCTGCACAGCCCTGCCCCACCTCAGCCCCCAGGAGCCTTGGGTCAGCCTCCTGCAGCATCCCCCGTGACGGGTGACGTGACAGCGCTGACCAGCCAAAAGATTTCTCTTTCCAGCCTCCAGGATTTGCTCAGCCCCCTCTTCTCCTTCCTCTTTCTTTTTTTGGGACAGCCCAGCTGGGGTTTCTTGGTGCTTTTCAGCCCCAGGAAAGGATCTGTATTTGCATCCCCCATCCCCTGCCCTTCGCCACCAGCTCTGTTTGGACTCGGCTTTCCTGTTTTGCTCATCTGCTGCCTGGGTGAAACCAGATTTTTCACACCTCCTCCCTGATCTCCTTGTTGTCACCTGGCAGAAAAGCCCCGCTGATGACATCTGCCACTTTTCCCTTGCAGGCGTCCCTGGCAGCTGCTGCCTGCTGGCAAACCCCCAGCCCAGCGCTGTGTCCCCAGTGACTGTGGCCCCTCACGGTGGCACCAGTGGGGACAAGCCAGGCTGGTGCCCCTCGCTGAGCCCTGGGGCTCCCAACCAGCAGCGAAAGGCAAGCAGTGAACAGGGAGTCCTGGCCATGCCCTGCTCCCCAGCGCTGATCTGAGGGCTGAGCACCCAGCAAAGGTGTCCGGGCTGTGCCTCCAATCTCATCCCCCATCCCACAGATCCCACCCGGAGCTGTGAGGCTCAGCCCCGGCCAGCAGGGCGATGAAAACCGGCAGGAGAGACTCACCGTGCGCGGGGCAGGCAAGGAGCAGCGCCAGGCTGAGCGCCAGGGCGGTGGCAGAGGGGACCATGGCTGCTCAGCATCCTCCGTGGCAGCAGGGTGAGCGCGGGGCCGGGCTGTGCCCCGGCGGGAGCCGAGCGCTCGTTTTTCCCCCAGGGGCCGGCTCAGTGACGTCTCCGAGGCGTCAGGAAAGTCACTGAGCAGCCACTTCCACTTCTCTTCGCTGTCCACCCACTCACCCCCAGCCAAAGCCTCAGCCTGGGCTGGGCTTTCCGACAGAGCTGGAGAGGAACAGTTCTGGGGCTTTTCTGGGCAAAGCTGGGCTGTGCTGAGAAAGGAGAGTACGAGTAAGGGATGTCCCTGCCTTTGCTGCTTTGTTGTGAAATGAGATGTTAAAAGCACAGCCCAGGTGAGTGTTAGCACCGAGGGTGACCTGGCACAGGGGTTTTCCTGAGCACAGCACCGTGCCCTGTCCTGAATCCAGCCAGGTTCCAGCAGCCCTGGAGCCCCAGGAGGGGGTTCTGGATTTTCCTTCCTTTGGGCTCACCCTGCAATTCCCCTTTCTCCATTTCTGGGGCCAAGTGAGACCCTCTGGGCTCTCCTGTGTCCTGCAACCACCCTCACTCAGGGGTGACATTGGAAATCCGGTGACACAGGGGCTGCCACTGTCCCCAGGGCTCTGGTAGTCCCCCAGGTACGTCTGTGATCCCATGGCTGTGGGGTCTGCCCACAGTGGTGTCCTGCCTGTCTGCTGGTGCTGGGACCTGAATCACCACCCAGCAGACTGAGTGTGAGTGCTCTGCTTTGCCTCAGAGCTTGCTTGAGGGCTTTCCTGGGGCCCTCATGTGATGGAGAGTGATTTTCCTCAGCAAGAGGAACTTCCCACTGGGGAATTCGAGGGGAGACAGAAAGAGCAAGAGAAACCAAAAGTGCTGTGGACAGAGTCAGAGAGCATCATGGTGGACACAGACATGCAGGCTCCTCTTGGAAGAACCATCCTAAAGACCTGAAGTGGGAGATGTCTCCTGTTTTCCCTGACCTATCCTTCCTGACAAAGGCCAAGAGCTGCCACAAACTCGCAGCCTGGCAGGAGCACCAGCAGCAGATCCCCTCCCTGCCCTGGTTTATCCCCTTCCAGGGCAGACCACTGATGTCCTGCCACTCCAGCCCTGGCCCCCGAGTCACAGCTGGTGGCCACTGAGGAGCCCTGAGATGAGGCACAGCCAGTGCCACACAGAGCCACAGACTGTGCTTTGTGTAAGCCATGGAATGAAAAACAACGGGACCAAAAGGCAGGAAATTGGGAGTTCTGTGGGAAAGCCACTGGGGCTGGCCCTGTGGGTGAGGCAGTTCAGAGAACTGGGAGAAGTGGTTGGCAATTTAGAGGAAAGTGAAAGAGGCTGAGGAGGAACGAGAGTTCTGCAGAATGCTTGGCTGGGGTGTGGATGATGTTTTCACTCCCGATGCAGGGGAGAGAAAATGCATCTTACTCCATCTTAACAGAAGGGTAATTCATTACTTTATTGTACTATATTATTTTATACTATATTACACTATATTACATCTAAACTGAACCTGCCAAGCACCCAACTCTGCACACAATCTCGTGACTGTCCTGACAGTCCTGACACACACACACACACACACCTGCCCTGCCAGGCCAAGGAAACCAAACCCCATCACTGTGGGTGAACAACCTCCACATTGCATCCTGCTTTGGCACAACACAGGCAGAGCAAATGAGACAAGAGCTGTGGTTTCTTTCTCTGAGGTTCAGAGAATGTGAAACCCAGAAATATTCTTGGGAAGAATTGTGCCTTGCTTTCCTCTGAGAAATGTGGCTGCAGAGGGGGACTCGGGCTGGAGCCTGAGCTCTGCAGGGAGGGCACAGCTATCCAGGTGCCACAGGAGAGGCTGCTGAGGGGACACTGGGAGCTGGGCTGATGTGGCTGACCCTGAAATGCCTCCCTGTGGACACACCACGGAGAAACCCAGCCCAGCAGCACCTGGGGCTGTGCATTTCCCTCCCTGCTGTCCCTCAGGAAGCTTCCCCAGGCTGACAGCAGGGTCAGGCAGGTGGTGCTGCACGAAGCAGGGCAGGGATGGGCCCAGAGGGCTGGTTCTGCACAGCCCTGCCGCAGGACAGAGCGGGGCAGAGGGATCCTCATCCCAATTCCCTGGAGCCCAGAGGCTGGAGCAGCTCTCCTGGGCTAGTGGAACCAGCTCTGGCTGTGTGTTTTAGCTCCTCTTCAATGGCTGGGAGGGCAGGAGGGTGCAGGGAGGGCTCACAGCAGCAGCAAAGGTGAGGATTTCAGCCGGGAGCTGTGTGCATGCTGACATTTACCATCAGGCTGCTGGGGTCAAGGCACACACGCTGTTCTCTGGAACTTGCTCTCTGTAGGTGGCTTTGCAGCAGGCAATGAACGATTCCTGGAGCTGTTTTCTGAGAATCCCTTTCTGGAGTGGATGCAGCAGCTCAGGAGGGCACAGCTGGCTCAGGGCTGCCTGGGGGTGCAGCTCAGTGCTTGGCCCCCGCCAGCACTCAGCAGGCACAGCCTGCAGAGGCACAAAAAGCAAACAAAAACCCCAAAAACCACTCCTGGCTGTGAAAACTCGAGAGGAGTGGGCTGTGGAGTGAGGGCTGGCTCAGAGCCCCTCTGTGAGCTGGGATCTTGGGAGCAGGAGGGGTCAGAGGGATCCAGCCCAAACTTTCCAGCCTCCAAAGGAAGGGGCTTTGCAACAGGGCTCCTCCAAGCCTGGACGTCCCCTCTTGTCTCCTGCCCTTCTGATGAGCAGGTGTGGGTGGGGAGCTGGATGAAAGAAGGACTTACACTAAGAATAATGCCAGGAGAAACCTGCGGCACTGAGGGTCGTGGGTCTGGCTGCCATGATGAAGGATGAAGCTAGGCCTTTCTCCTTTAATCCGGGAATTTTCACCTCTTTCTACCTGAATTCTTGGTTAAGCAGAGCATCCCCAGGCTGTGCCTGCAGGGGAGGCAGGAGGCTGTGCTGGCTCCTGGAAGAAGCACCGCTCCATCAGCAAAGGGATTAAAAGTCCTCTAGAGGAACGGCAGGGAAACGGCATTTCATTTCCTTTGGGACCGGGAATTCCTGACTTCTGGGTCACAGCAGCGAGGTTCTGGCTGGGCATGGCTGTGCATCCCCTCCCCTGCGCTGGGCCGGGCAGGAGAGCCGCGGGTGTGTGAGTGAGCGGGGGGCACAGAGGGGAGGAAGGGGGGCTCGGGTGAGCCAGGAGAGCAGCGGGGAGCCCCGGGGTGCTGCTGTTCCCTGGGGCCGGGTCTCCCCTGCTCGCAGGGCCCCTGCCCCGCATCCCTGGCCGGCCGGCACAGCGCAGGTGTTTTGCAGGCTGCGCCTGGAGCTGTTGGGAAACCGGCGGCGCCGGGGCCGGGCGGCAGGTCCGACAGGTTTGCTGCTGGCACTGACGTACGAGCCCGCTCGCCAAACACCTCCTGCCCCGGCCCCGCCGAGCTGGCCCTGCTCGGCACCGCGCTGCTGGCATGGCCGTGCCGCGGCTCTGAGCCCAGCCCAGCCCCGACCCCGGCCCATGGACGGCAAAACCTCCCCGGTAAGTGCGGGCGGCTCCGGGCTCGGGGGACGCGCTCCCCTCGGGCCCTGGTGGAGGGACCGGTCTCTCCTCCTGCTCTCCGGGTGTTCCTCACAGCAGCCGGAGGGAGAAGGAGCCGGCGGAGCTGCCTGAGGAGCCGCTGCCTCCGGCACCCCTCGGCACCCGAGGGAGGGCAGCCAGCAGCATCCCTGGTGCCTGCCCTGTGCTGGCAGAGGTGTCGAGGCTCTCGGGTACTTTGCCACACTGGAGCTGTGAGCTGAGGGGACCCGTTGATGCTGCCAGAGGGATCTGGTGCTGCTTGGCACGTTCCTGAGCCCTCTGGCACTTTCTGGCAGCACTGCACTGGTGAGCACAGCCCCGCTGCTCCCCTCGCCTGCTCTCCAGGCAGTTTTCCCTGCGCCCTTTTGGGCTGGGCTGACTGGGACCTGCTCAGCCCTGGATGTGGGGCTTTGCTGAGCATCCTGTCATGAGGAAAACATCCATCCCGGCCGGGCACCGGGCGAGGCAGCAAGTAATTACCGTGCTGAGCAGCGCCGGGTGCCAGCGACATCCGGGACAAAGGCGGCGTGTGTGGGGCTCCAGGGGAGGCAGAGCCAGCTCTGACACCGTCCCCTTCCTGCCCCTTGGCTCGGGGCCGGCCAGGAGCGGGGCACAGCGGGCTCGTGCTGGGTGTTGGCTGGCTCTGAGGAGATGCAGAGGGTCCCAGCTCTGGGTGGCCCCAAAGCAGGGGGGCATCACTGCATCTCGATGATGGTGGGGCAGGAACTGGCATGGCCACACGCAGAGACAATTGCCCAATACTGGACAGCCCCACTGGGCCACGTTGTCATTGTCACCTGGGTTAAATGGGCCATCAGGAGTGCCAGGAGCCACCCTTGGCTCTGCAATGGCAGCAGTGTCTCTTTGTCTTTCCAGGCCTCTGTTTGCCCCTCTGCGGAGTGAGGTGAGCAGTGGTTACTCAGCCCCTGGAACACTTCGGGTCTGTGCCCAAAGGGTGCCCACAGTGGCACAGGATGAGCTGTCCCTGGCCGCATTGGGCTGGCCCAACAAACAGTCACTCACCTGCACTCGCAGAGTGACAGTGCCTGGCTTTGGGATTTCACTGGGCTGTGCATGTCAGGATCTTGGCAGTGGCCTCTCCCCTTGTTCTGGTGCTGGGCTCTGTCCCCTCCCAGGCAGGCTCCACTCAGCAGTGGCACTGAGCAGGACGTTGTCACCCAGAGGGACTGGGGCTCTCACAGGGTGGGGACACCTCTGTCCCTGGCGAGGACAATGTCTCTGTTGTGTGCTGGCTGAGCTGCTCTGCACACACAATGTGTGCTTCACAACCAGGGGAAGCAGTTCCCAGACTGGGCACAGGGCTGTGGGCAGTGGAGCCATGCTGAGGGCGGGCTCAGCTGGTGAGGAGGATCTGAGGCAGCTCCTTCCAGCTCATTGAAGCCAGGCTGCCTCCCTCCCTCTCTCCCCTCTTGATGCTCCGGGTTTTTGGGAGCTCTGTGTCCTGCTGCTCCCCCAGGACGTGGCTGAGCCCTGGGTCTGGTTGCAACACCCAGGTGTTCCCTGGCTTCCGCTTTCCCTCCCACTCTGAAACTGTGGCTGCCTGCTGGCTGGTTTCCCTGGAGCCTCCAGCCCAGCCTGGATCACCTTTCCCCTGCTGATTGTCCTGGCTGCCGTGGGTTTGGGGGCCTTCCCTCCACGTCAGGGTGTGGAGCTGCAGGTCAGTGCACAGCTCACGGTGCAAAGGGGACAGGCACCTCAGGGCTGCTGCTCTGGTTTGGGGGCCTTGCCCAGCTCTGCTCTGGGACGGGGTGTGAGGTGCTGTTTGCACTCCTGACAGGTTTAGCAGAGGGCTCGTGCTGCAGACAGACAGCATGCACTCTCTGCAAGGTGAGCAATGCTGGCCAGGAGTCCCTGAGTGTCCCCAGAGTCCCTCCTGGCTGTCCTGTGAATGCCAGCCCTCCGTGCCAGGCAGGGGCTGCCCATGCCCCCTCTCCACAGCTGCCTTGGCATGGATCACTCCTGTGGCTGCTGGAGCACCTGCAGAGGCCGTGGGGGAAAGGGCTCAAACCGCAGCGGCGCCTGTGATCCGGGCTGGGCTCTGCCTCTGACTTTTACTCCAAAGCCAGCGAAGGATGAGTAAAGGTTTTGTGGGCAGGAGCCGGCGCTCGCTCGCCAGGGTCACGCACTCTCCCCAGCAGGAACATCTCTCTAAACCACCACTGCTTTCTCTGCTGCAGTGGCCCTACACTGCTCACCCGTGGTGAGGGCTCTGTCACCCTTTCTGGCAGCCCACAAAATTATTTAGGCTTCAAATTTTTAAGGAAATAAGCAGCTGGAAGTTCACCTGAGTGTAAGAAAGGGCATGTGCTTCCTGCTGAGGAGCGCTCAGAGCAGTGTGACCTGTGGCACGTTTGGGTGTTAATTTGATCTATTTGCACACTGCAGGTGGGAGTGCTGCACCATCCAGCCCTGCTGGCTCCCTGGGGGAGCTGGGCTGTGTTTTCCCTGTGTGGTGGAGAGGTTTGTCCTTTGGAGGATTGTAGCGCTGCTGGTCTGATGAGCAAAGGGTTACAGCTGCTGCAGGGTGAGATGTGACACATCAGACGTGGAGACAGCACACAAATGCCAGGGGAAAAGGGTATTTACAAAAATCTCATTTCAACAGAGGCAGGAGAGATCCTTTTCCCAGGAAGGGTTCCTGGCATCCCCACATTGCTCTGCCCAGGACCTGCCACAGCTCTGGCTGTCACCCACAGCGGGCACTGAGGGTACCCGGGGATGCCCCACGGTGTGGGCACGTGAGAACTGAAATCCTATCAGTGCTGTGACTGCTCAGGCTCATTAGGGCACTGCAGGGCACCCTCCAGCCCTCCCAGCCTCGAGGAGAAAACTGAGGGGCTCTCCTGGGCTCCCTGGCACCCTTGGGAGGCGGCAAGGCTGCAGCAGTGCTGGGAAATTGGGGTGTAGGGAAACCTGGAGCAGATCCAGGCTGGTGGGGAAGGGCTGAGAGTGGGGCTGATGCAGTGAAACAGAAAGTGCCTCCCTTGCTCCTCCCCGTGCACAGGAGCCCGGGGAGCTCCACACGAGTGGGGAGGTGGCTCCCCATGGCCGGGGGACATCATTGGTGCCCGTGCCAAGGGCCCGCGGGGGCGGGAGGAGGTTTGTGCCGGGGGTGGCCCCGCACACGCCGCTGCTGGCCAGGGCGGGTGGCCCCGAGCCCGGGGTGCTGTGGCCGCCGGCTCTGCAAGGATGGGCTCGGCAGGCACGGCCTGAGCAGGGCAGGTGTGTGCCCGCTGTGCAGGGCAGGTGTGTGCCCGGTGTGTGGCACAGGTGTGTCCCCGGTGTGCAGGGCAGGTGCCCCCGGTGTGTGGCACAGGTGTGTCCCCGGTGTGCAGGGCAGATGTCCCCGGTGTACAGCACAGGTGTGCCCCCGGTGTACAGCACAGGTGTGTCCCCGGTGTGCAGGGCAGATGTCCCCGGTGTACAGCACAGGTGTGTCCCCGGTGTACAGCACAGGTGTGCCCCCGGTGTGTGGCACAGGTGTGTCCCCGGTGTGCAGGGCAGGTGCCCCCGGTGTGTGGCTGGGCTCGGACGCGCGCCGGGCCGTGACTCACAGGTAAAGCCCAGGAAGTGACAGCAGCGCATGGCCGGGGAGGGCACCGCGGGGCTCACACAGCACCAGCAGCCTCTCGGCCGGCTCATCACGGCTCCCGGCTCCCGGCTCCCGGCAGCAAACACGAGGGGGGAGAAAAGCCAGCTGGAAGGGCGAGGGGGCTCCCAGCAGTGTCCCCTGTGCCCGTGTCCCTGCCCTGCCCACTCCAGAGCTCCAGCACCGAGCGCTCCTCGCCAGCCTGGCAGGGAAAGGGATGGTTTCAGCTCCTGGACAAGGGTGATCTCTAGCAGTGCAGAGCCAAAACCCAGAGACAGGCTCCCAGAGAGATGTGTTAGAGCCCATCTCTGGGTGGTGAGTGGTCCCTGCAGGGCGGTGGCTCCACTTCTCCCTGGGCTCCGACTCAGAAGCTCTCATTCCCCAGAATGGTTTGGATGGAAGGCGACTGAAGGCTCACCCAGTTCCAGCCCCCTTCCACGGGCAGGGGCACCCCCCCTGCACCAGGGTGCTCCAAGCCCCGTCCATCCTACAAAAGGTCGAGGAAGCAGCATTTATTTTTGGATTTGTTCTCAGGTCCTCTCTGGAGGAAAATGAGAGGCTCTGGCTTCTGTCACCAAGGGAGCATTTGGGAGAGTGTATTTTGAGGAAAGGAAACAGATACATATTCTTTTGTGAATTCATGGATCAGGAGTGACACAACTGCAGAGCAGCATTCCAGGGTGCAGGATGTTTCAGGGCTTGGAAAACACCGATTATTAAGTATTACTAAATGACAGCTGGAAATTGCACTGTATTTTTCAAATGGCTAATTAAGGATAGATGCATAAATTGGGGCACTGGCCCCGTGGAACTGGGCCACAGCGTGACTGTCACGATGCCAAATACCCAGCTGATTGCTCGACTCCCAGCGATGCCTTTGGGAAGCTCAGCTGCCTGAAGGGGAAAAACCCAGTGACAAGGAGGTTTTGGGCCATCCTGGGTGGGATGTGGCTCAAGTTCTGGTACAGAGAGAGGCACTGGGTTGGTGACTCTCCCTGAGGCTCACAGCTCGTTGTGGTGCCAGGGGGGCTCAGCTCTGTCTCTGAGTTGCTTTCACCTTCACGGCGGGCAGGGCGGCAGCTGGGGGACTCTGGTGGGCAGCAGTCACTGCTGGTGACAGTCCCCTCTGCCCACAGACCACTGCCTCGCCCAGCAGTGTCACTCCCAGCCTGCTCCATGTCTCCACGGCCAGCAGCATCTTCGGCACCCGACCTTCGCCACCTCGAGAGAACGTCCTGGGCATCAGCTTCAAACCCTACAGCCCCGAGTCCGGCCCGGCCCCGAGCCCCTGCTCGGCCTGCGACAGCACACGTGAGCATGGGGACAGGGGTGACCCATGGCCCTGGTGCCTCCCAGGCTGGGGAGGGATGGAGTGAGGCAGGGAGGTCACAGACAGCCACGGGCTGGAGTTTCCCTGGGGTGTGAGGGGTGTGGGGGGCAAGGAGAGCACAGTGACCACAGGGCAGGCTGGGGTGTGCATGGCACTGCTCTGCCAAAGCCCTGAGGTAGGCAGCACGGCCTCGAGGAGGCAGCTGCCCCCTGACCCTGCCTCTGCCCTGCTGCCAGGATCCTCCATGTTCAGAGCTCCCTGCATGAGCCAGCGGCGGCTCGCGCTCATCTTCTGCGTCTCCGTGCTCATCGTGCTGCTCATCGCCCTCATCCTGCTGTGTGAGTGGGGTGGGGGCCCAGCCCGGGGGGCTCCGGGCTCCTGGAGGGGTCCTCAGGGGAGCTGGGGGTCAACAGAGTCTGGGGATGCCCACACTGGGAATTCCCAGAGGGAAACCCCTGGCCCAGAGACAGGGATGTGCTCCTCCCATTCCCTGAGTGTTCCTGACATCTGGTGGAGAGACAGGAGCTGGGGCAGGAGAAAAGGAGATCTTCTGCCTGGGCTGGTGCCAGTGTTTGGGGGTTGGGGCTGCAGTGTCCTTTCCTTCTGCTGGGCTTTCCCTGGTGGGCAGCAGGGCACCAAGCAGCACCCAGAGTTGCTCTCCCCAAGCAAACCATGGTCCGTAGGCAGAACAGGCACAGACAGGGGGAATCCCTTCAATCCAGCTGACACCCAGCTGCCACTCTCCAGCCCCTGGGCTCAAAGCACTCGCAGGCTGAATGCATTTCCTGTGGTGAAGGGAGCAGGGCTTGCAGCAGCTGGGCAGCACAGGGGGTGCTCAGGGCAGCCAGTCCTCCCTGAGCTCCTCACCCTTGCTCAAACACACCTCATGCTCACACCCAGTGATGGGGAGCGCTCCAGATGCCCACCCAGGTGGGGCACAGCCCTTCACCCACGGCCAGGCCTGGCCTCAGCGTGGTGTTCTCCTGCTTCCAGTCATGTTCTGGAGGTCACAGACAGGCATCCTGTACAAGGAGCCAGCAGAGAGCTGCAAGGACAGCGCCGTGCGCTGCGACGGCGTCGTCGACTGCTCCCAGAGGAGCGACGAGCTGGGCTGTGGTGAGGCACAGGAGATGGGATGGTGGGAATGGGGAGAGCCCCGGGAGCACCCCTGACCCTCCTGCTCCATCCCACAGTGCGCTTCTCATCTGAGGAGTCCTTGCTCCACGTCTACTCCAGCACTGAGAGCCAGTGGCTGCCGGTGTGCAGCAGTGACTGGGACGAGTCCCTCTCCAGGAAAACCTGCCAGCAGCTGGGATTTCAGAAGTAATTTCTGGAGGATGGGTTGTTCTGCTCAGGTGCTGGGGCCCTGCCAAGCCGCTGCCCTGACTGAGTGCAGCGTCAGCACTGCTGTTTCCCCCTCTAGGCAGAGTGCAGGGAGCAGGTGGGCAGTGCCCGCATGGGGGGACCCTCACTGCCTGTCCTCTCCCCTCCCAGTGCGTCCCAGACCGAGTACATCCCCCTGCGTGTCCCTGGCAAGAGCCTCACGGTGACTGACGAGCGAGAGACCATCCAGCAGAGCCTCAACAGGTACCAGGGTCACCTGCTGCCCTGGCCCTGCCCTGGAGCCAGAGGGACAGGGCTGAGGCTGGTGTCCCTCCTCTCTCCCGCAGCTCCCAGTGTCTCACGGGAAAGTACGTCTCCCTGCGATGCACAAGTAAGGAGCTGGCTAGGACACAGCCGAGGGTGGGTGCCCTTTTCACAGGCTTGGGAGCCCTTTCCCCCCTTCTCAGCACAGGGGTGGGCAAATGGGACATATTCCAGTGAATTTTCTGGGTGGTAGAAAAGCACCAACATTGCATCCCCTGCAGTAAGTCTGGCACCTGTGGGTGGTGGGAGTGCTGTGTGTGTGTCCCCCCCTGTGCTCCCCTTCCCCCCGAGCCTTTCTCCCAGCCCTGCTGTCCCCTCCAGCCTGCGGGCAGAGGATTTCTGGCCGGATCATCGGTGGGAAGGAGACCTCTGTGAACAAATGGCCCTGGCAGGTCAGCGTGCAGTACGGGCCCATCCACATCTGCGGTGGCACCATCATCGACGCGCAGTGGGTGCTCACCGCTGCCCACTGCTTCTTCATGTGAGTGCTGCTGCCAGCCTGGGCACCCAGCCCAGCCCCAGGGCCTGGCTCTCACTCCCTCCTGCCCCTCTCGCCCTGCCAGGAACAGCATGAAGATCCTGGACGACTGGAAGGTGTACGGAGGGGTGTCGGACCTGAAGCAGCCCATGGAGGGCATCCCTGTGTCCCAGGTCATCATCAACTCCAACTACAGCGACGACCACGACGACTACGACATCGCCCTCATGAAGCTCTCCAGGCCACTGACACTCTCAGGTGAGGTCACCCAGCTTACCTGGGCTTGGCTGGGTGGTGTTTGGGGGACAGGGACATGGACAGGACTGAGAGGTGTGCCCTGGGAGCCATGGGGTGTGTGGGGCTGCTGCCAGCTGGGGCATCCGCAGAATTCACAGAATCACCAGGTTGGAAGAGACCTTAAAGGTCATCGAGTCCAACCCATGCCCTAACTCCTCAACTAAACCATGGCACCCAGTGCCACATCCAGTCTTAAACACATCCAGCTCTGCTGTGGCCACCTTGCCTCTCCCATGGCCAGGAAGGCTCTGGCACCCGCAGCCGTGGGCTCAGCTGTGCCCCCAGCCCCACACAGGGCCAGTGGGATGGGCACAGAGGGGAGCCTTTCCTGAGCCCCACGCTCCTCCCTGGCTGCGGGGCCGTGCCCGCTTCTCTCCCTGTGACTCATCCCTCGCTCCCATCCCGGCTCCTGCAGCCCAGGTGCGCCCCGCCTGCCTGCCCATGTACGGCCAGCGATTCCAGACCGGCCGGTCCTGCTTCATCACCGGCTTCGGCAAGACCAGGGAGAACGAAGGTGAGGGAGGACCGCGGCTCCCCGCAGGCAGCCCCTGCCCCGAGCACAGCCCGGCCGGGGCCCTGGAGGGCTTTCCCGCAGGGATAACTCCCGGGAGCGCCCTGCCAGCTGCGAGGCTTTGCAGAAACGAGACCTGTGAGAAGCAGCCGCTTCCTCCCTCGCTGGCAAGGGGCCGGGGTTGGTGGGGGATGGCGAGGCCCCCCCTGCCCCACAGCTCTTCCTGCCTTGCAGATAACACCTCCCCGAAGTTGCGGGAGGCCGAGGTGAAGCTGATCGACTACAAGATCTGCAACAGTGACAAGGTGTACGAGGGCTACCTGACCCCCCGCATGATGTGCGCCGGGTACCTGCAGGGAGGCAAGGACGCCTGCCAGGTGAGCTGGGGGCACCAGGGCACAGCTGCCCTGTTTGGGTACCCACAGAGGGCATCTCCTGTCTCCCCTCCTCACTGCTCTGCCCCTCTGAGCCAGGGTGACAGCGGAGGGCCCCTGGTGTGCGAGGACGATGGTCGCTGGTATGTGGCCGGGGTGACGAGCTGGGGGACAGGATGTGGCCAGAAGAACAAGCCCGGAGTGTACACACGTGTGACAAAGCTCCTCAGCTGGATATACAGCAAAATGGAGGTGAGGTGGCAGGGCTGTGCCTGGGCAGGGCAGCCCTGGAGAGGGGCTGTGCCCCCAGCCCAGCCCTGGCACCTCAGCCCGCTCTCCTCTCTGTCCCTTGCAGAGTGAAAATGACTAAGGGCAGGATGGACCCCGTGCCACTCCGGCTGGCACGGCCACTGCCCCAAGCTGCTGCCAGGGCACGATGCCACCAGCCAGCCCCCACCTCTCTGGACTGTCCCTGCAGCCAGGGACCCGTGGCTGCCCCCGAAACCTGGAAACAGCACCTGCAAAGTGCCCCTGCCCTCGCCTGGTGCCAGGGGTGGCACGGTGGTGGCTGGGCACAGCACCCAGCCAGGACTTGGGGGACACAGCCCATGCCAGCAGCTGGCCGTGCTGGCTGGGGGACACCTCCCTGCCCCTGTCTGTGGCTCTCCTGTAAATAGACCTGTCTGGACAGGCTGTGCGAGTGCTTCCTGGAGGGGCCCTGGCGCACTCAGCGGGCGAGGGGCTGCCAGCAGTGCCCGTGGAGAGGGACCTCTCTCCTTTAGCCAGGTTGTGCCACCTCAGGGTGCAGGATGTGGCAGCTGTGTCCACACTGCCACACCTGCGGGCCCCGCTGGCGGCTCTGCTCCCGGGGGAGCCCCGAGCTGCGGATATTCCTCCCTCTGGGAGGGGCGGCCGCTGCCCTGGTGTTTGAGGAGGGATTTAGGAAGTGCCTTTTATGGGATGTCCCTGCCTGCCAGAGAAAGGCCGCCTTGTTTATTTTTCCATGCCGTGGCTCCGGTCTGAGCCGGCGCTCCCTCCCAGCCCCGCAGCCGCTCTCAGTCTGCTCCGGGCAGGGTTTGGGGAGCTCCGAGCCCCGGGGGTGGCCGTGGCAGCTGTGACAGAACCAGCGGCAGCCAAAGGCCACGCTGGAGTGTGGTTCAGAGCAATCACCCTGGTGGGCAGAGCCCAGAGGGAGCAGCCCTGGATCTCCCTGCTGGGAGCTCTGCGGTGCCCGAGTGCTGGCTCCTGCCTGCAGGGATGGCACAGCCTGTCCTGCCTGCCCGTACCCCAGCAGGGACATTTCCCTCGGGGAAACAGTGCCTTCATCTCCTGGTGGATGCTGGGGAGCACAAGGAGATGCCCGGGGCGAGCAGAGCCTGCCTGCTCCCCTCCCCAGCCCTGTGGTCAGCTGCAGGGGGGGGTCCTGTGGAGCCTGGCCACCCTGCACTCTTCTAATAAATGTTTTGGTAGTGTCCCACGTGGAGATGGCTCTTTGGGATGGGCTGGAAAGGAAGCAGCAACGAGCCAAGGTGCCAAGGATCCCTGGGGAGTGTGGGGCTTGTGATGGGGTGATCCTTCCTGCCCATCACCCCCCGAGGTGCTGCTCATGGCTGGGAGAAAAGGGAGGCCTTTGGCACAGACCTCAAGGCACAGACCCAGCCTGGGTTTGTCCAGAGGGGGTCTGGGGGTTTCTGTGGGTAAATCAGAGTGGAGCAGCAGCTCCTGGTGGTTCATTACTGGAGAAACTGATCTTTTGAGGAGGGATAACCCAAAAATTGGAGCCAAATAAGAGCTGATCTTGCTGGAGCTGTGTTCCTGGGATCAGTAACGTAACATTTCAGCTCGTGTGGGACCTTCTCCTCTGCTGTGGATTTCTCCTTCTCAGGGGTTATTGCTCTTCTGAAAGTCTCTCAGCAGAGAAATGCTTTCAGTCCCTAATACAAATTTAACTTATTTCTTCTAAACCTGCCATCCAGCAGTGTGTTCCCCAGCCCACAGGCAGGTATGCTGTGCTTTCCCAAGGCATGAAGCTCTCTAAGCAGATTAGGAGTGATTATTTCCCCCCGAAGCCTGGCCAGGGCTGTCGTGCTGCTCCCAGGCGCTGGGCAGATGGAGCAGACGCCTTGCACACCGCTTTGCCTCCACTCCTGGGGGAGCAGAGCTGTGGTGGGTGCCAGCCCAGCCCCGAGGAGCTCCTGGGACTGCACAGGCCATCACCTGTGGCTCTTGCAAAGCCCTTTGCTTGCTCCATGTCCTGCTCCAGAGCATCTTCCGAGACAAGGGGTGCTGAGCATCACCCCACATCTGTTCCCAAGCTCCTCTCAGTTCTGGAAATCGTAGGCCAGCATCCCAAAGGGACACAAATTACAAAAATACAGCCTGGCAGGCACCACGTGAGTCACTGCCCATTAGCCGTGGTTTTCCCGATCTCTCCTTTTATAGCTCTTTGTTCTGCTGTGTCAAAACACATTTGTTTACAGGGTTTCAGCGATGATGTTTCCCTGCAAAAATGCTTTTCCTCCAGTTGGGGATTGGTTCCTTTCCCTGGTCAGTAACATCATCACTTGGCACGGGTGGAGTTCAGCGGGAGCTGTGCTTGGCGGGGCAGTGCAGGAGCAGCCAGGGCTCAATCCCTGACCCTGCAGGGATCCAGGGCACCAGGAATGCTCAATCCCTGCTCCTGCAGGGATCCAGAGCACCAGGAATGCTCAATCCCTGCTCCTGCAGGGATCCAGGGCACCAGGAATGCTCAATCCCTGCTCCTGCAGGGATCCAGAGCACCAGGAATGCTCAATCCATGCTCCTGAGGGGATCCAGGGCAGCAGGAATGCTCCTGCAGGGATCCAGGGCACCAGGAATGCTCAATCCCTGATCCTGCAGGGATCCAGGGCACCAGGAATGCTCAATCCCTGATCCTGCAGGGATCCAGGGCAGCAGGAATGCTCAATCCCTGCTCCTGCAGGGATCTAGGGCACCAGGAATGCTCAATCCCTGATCCTGCAGGGATCCAGAGCACCAGGAATGCTCAATCCCTGATCCTGCAGGGATCCAGGGCACCAGGAATGCTCAATCCCTGATCCTGCAGGGATCCAGGGCACCAGGAATGCTCAATCCCTGATCCTGCAGGGATCCAGGGCACCAGGAATGCTCAATCCCTGCTTCTGAAGGGATCCAGGGCACCAGGAATGCTCAATCCCTGATCCTGCAGCGATCCAGGGCACCAGGAATGGCTGGGCCTGATGGAAAATGATGTTATTGGGGTAAACACAGCCTTATGGCTGCACACAGCTTTGTCACTGCTCCCCTCTCCCATCTCCCTGATGGGGCCCAGGGCAGAACAGGCAATTTCCAAGCTTGGCATTACAGGGAGAGACCTTAAAATGGGACTGGAAAGTTCTGGAGAGCAGGTGGCTCCGTCCCTGCCCCAGGCCCCTGGGGAGGAGACGCCTGCTCCAGGGTGAGGGACACAGGCTCAGAGGAAATCGTGCCCTGCTGGAGCTGGTGGCTGTGCTCCTGCTCTCTCGGACAGCTGAGCAGCCAGCCCAGCCCCCTTGTTAACATAAATCAGCATCTCCTGCCTGGCCTCTGCATTACTTTTGGCCCAGTTTCTCCAGAAGAGAAGCTGGAGCTCGGTACAGCCTCTCCAGCAGCCCAGCTCTGGGGAGCAGACGTTCACCACAAGTAACTGCTGGAGCTGCTTTTCCTCTTCCCTCCCCACATTCACATTGGGATCTCTATTTTACCTGAGTTTGTACAGGAGAAAGACAATTGTTGCTGATTTTTTTGATTGTACTCACCTTGGGAATTTGTAAAGAACCAAGGGAGGGAGAGCACAGAGCACATCCAGCCACATCCAGCTGTGTCCTGGCTGCTGCTGCATGGGGCATCTGTGCTCAGAGCTCCACTGTGCTCACTGCAGCCCCCAGGGCATGGTCACACCTGCATGTTTTACTGTGTGCTGTGGATAATGACAGCTGAGAGGCAGATAAGGTCAGAGAAGGCCAAAACTTGATTATAGAGGTTTGATCCCTGCCTGCCTCTCTGCAGGGTAACTGACAGCCTTATCCTATTATCCTTATGCATTAGAGGGACTTGATGTTTTCCAGCTCCTCAGTGCTGGTCTGTATCTCTTGACCCTTTGAATAATTGCCTTGAGATGCCAGTGCTGGCTTATTTTCTTTTTCTGTTTTACTGGAAGCAGGGAGATGGCTGTGGAGCAGTGCCATCACTGCCTGATCTCTATCTCAGCTGCGTTGGAGTGAGCAGGGGATGAGCCAGCTCGGTGCTGACAGCATTGCTGAGGTGTTTTTCCAAGAAGAAATGGCTCTCCAGGCAGACAGAGATGTGCCAGTCTGGCCTGGGACGGGGTGGTGCCCACAGCTCTCAGCTTCTGCCTGGCAGTGCCCCCAGCACCCTGCCCACCTGATGGAACAAGGATCTCCTGCCCATCTTGCTCCTCCCAACAGGCCTGGCTGTGTGATGGGAAGAGCTGGGGCCTGCCACAAAGCTCTGTGGCAGGGCTTTCAGAGCTCTGCACGGGGCTTTTTGGCCAGCCCTTCTGTCCCACAGTGTTTTGTCCTGGCTGGCTGAAGCATGCCCTGGTTCCTGACCTGCCCTGGGCTGCTCCAGGTCTGGTTTTCTGCCAGATGCTGCTGGATTCAGGGCAGGCAGTGCAGGTGCCAGGTCCTGGGTGTGCCTGAAACTGAGCCAGGCCAGGCTGGAAAAGTGGCTCTGCTGCCCACCCTGACCTGGGTGGGCCCTGAGGTTGGCTGAGTGATGTGACTGGAGCCCTGTGAGCTGGGCCACCTGGCCTGGCAGCCTGGCAGCCTGGCAGCCTGGCAGCCCCTTTCCCAGCTCTCAGGATGCAGCAGGGCAGTGGGGGCTCTGTGCCGTGTTTGCAATTCATCTGTGTGTGTTTTCTGAGCTCCCAGGCTGTTCCAGGCTCCCCCCACGCCAGGAGCACAGCTCAGGGCAGAGTCCAGGCCTGCTGGGCTGTGGGAAGGGATGTTTCACAGCCAGGTGAGCGTTTCCCTCCACACCTGCACCCTGCAGGCACCCTGACTTCTGTAGAACCACTGAATGGTTTGGGTTGGAAGGGATCTTCAAGGCCATCAAGTTCCAAATCCCTGACACACCTCCTACTATCCCAAGTTGCTCCAAGCCCCATCCAACTTGGCCTTGGACACCTCCAGCTCCTCTGGGGACCCTGTGCCAAAGCCTCACCGCCCACATAGGGAAGAATTTCTTCCCCATATCCCATTTAACCCCGTCCTCTGGCAGTGGAAGCCATTCCCTCTTGTCTGCCCAATCCTTGTCCCCAGTCCCTCTCCTGCTCTCCTGGAGCCCCTTTAGGCGCTGGAAGGGGCTCGAGCTCTCCCTGGAGCTTCTCTTCTGCAGGCTGGACACTCCCAGCAGTGTCCGGAGCAGAGGGATTCCATCCCCCTGAGCATCCCCGTGCCTTCCTCTGGGGGGATCTGGGAGCCGCCGGGGGCCGGGCCGTGCTGGCCGCGCCCCCGCCGCTGCCCGCGCCCCCCGCCCCGCAGGCGCCGCCCCCGCCCCGCCCGCCCGCTCCCCTTTGTGCGGCAGCCCCGGTCCGCGCTCCGCTCCGCTCCCCGGCACCGCCCGGAGCCGCGGGGCCAGCCCGGCTCTGCCCGGCTCCGCCCGGCCAGCTCAGGTGGGTCCGGCCGCCGAGGGCTCTCGGGGGGCGCTGGGGAGGAAGGGAGGGAACGGTGGGCTCGGGGGGTCGGGGTGCGCCCGGCAGCGCGGCTCGGGGTGCCCACTCCGGGGTGCGCGCCCCGGTACCGGGGTGCGGTACCGAGCCCCAGCCCGCTCCCAGCGGGGGAGGCGACCGGGACCGCGCCCCGCTGCCCCGGGGCATCGCCCCTCGCCCCTGCCCGCCCGCATCCCGGCCCCGGCGGCTGCCATGGCAACGCCGGGTACCGCGGTTTCCCTCATCCCACCGTTGCCTGGTTACCAGCCCCCCGTGCTGGGGAGGATGCCCCGGCGGACCCCACCCGAGACCACCGCGGGGAGAGCCGGAGCGCGGGCGGTGCTCCGCAGGCTGGCAGGGCTGCGCGGAGCGGGGAGATCCCGGAGAGCGGGGGGATCCCGGGGAGCCGGGGGAGCCGGGGGATCCCGCTCTCGCAGCCCTTGGCAGCGCCCTGGCTCCTGTTGTTCCATGTTGTAGTAACACCGTGCGTAAACAGCCGAGCGCCTCAGCCCGGGAAGGCGTACGGAGGAAGGGAAGAGCGTGTCTCTCAGGGTGTGTAATTAATGCTTCCAAAGAAACGGATTTTGGAGTCCATGTGGTGGAACTTGGATCTTGCAGGGATATTTCTGTGGGAGGGAGAGTGACAGGTGGTTTGTGTGGATGTGAATAAGCAGCGTGAAGGAGCAGCCTCTCGGGGAAAGCCGTGTGTGGATTAGAATGGAGCACCCATTTTGGCACACCCGCAGCGCTCCAAGATGCTGCAGGGTCCCGCTGGGATTTTCAGTCCCTCTGGGTGGTTCTGCTCCCAGTTTGAAACGGAGACAAGTCTGGAGAATCCCTGCTCGTGCACAACTGGACGGCAGTTCCAAGGCAGAGTGAAGTGGAGAGCTGCCAGCATGAAGTGCCATGGCTGCCAAGCCAGGCCACCTGTGGAACCTGCTGGAGGATATCCTGTGCCTGCAAGGTGTGAGTCTGCCTGCACCTTCCCCCCATCACCCCCATGGCTCAAACTCACCTGGAAATTTTATCTGCTTTGTCTCAACATGCCCATTCAGGTAAAACATGGTGGGGAGCCACGTCCGTGCCGGGTGTGGAGGGCACTCCCTGGCACAGCAAACCAGCAGCTCTGAGTCCAGCTGCTCCCCCGTGTTTGCCTTTCAGGCTGTTTGTGTGTTTGCAAGGTGTAACAAGGCTGCTGAGCTCTGCAGCTGTTGTGTCCCCGAGCATGGAGAGAGCACCATTGGCACTGGCAGCATGGAGGTGTCCTGTCCTGTCCTGTCCCAGCCAGGGGCTGTGCCACCTGCCCATCACTCTGTGCTGGCGCAGTGTTGCTGGGGACAGCAGCCATGCTGCTGGGCTCTGCTGTCTGCCTTGTGCTCACGGTGGTCGTGGCTGATGGTGACAGCAGAGGAGAGAAGGGAGAAAATGTCTGCTCTGATGTGCTGCAGAGCGTGGCCCTGCTGTGGTACCCAGCACACTCAGGAGCCTCAGACAGCTCCTTGCACGCTGCTCTGCCAGGCTGTTCTGATGGTCTGGGGTACTCTCATCACCAGGATCCTCCAGGGAGCCCCTCCTTGTCTCACCTGTGGGATTCTTGTGGCTGATGCCCCTGCAGAGCTGGGCTCATTCAGCTGGTGTGTGGCCAAACAAGGGTGTGGTGGGTCCAGGCAGGTGCACGGTCAGGTTTACAGCCCTTGGTTATCTGTTAATCAAATAAGGAGGGATCGGGAGCAGCAGACTCCTGTGGGAGGTGATGTTTTGTACCTGCTGGAGCCCAGGCTGGGTTCCCTGGCCAGGCAGCCTTAAGCTCAGCAGGGTTTGCAATGGAGGTTTCCCCAGTGAAGGATTGGCCTCGCTGCTTCATTGGGGTGTCATCGGGGGGCTGGGGACTCTGCTGAGCCACACATGGCCAGGCAGCCTTGGCTGAGGCTCCTCAATGGTTTAGGGCCAGTTCCATGAGGCTGGAAGAAGCCCTGCAACAGGCAAGTGGAGTTCTGGGGTGCAGGTGAGGGATGTTGTGCTGAGACACCCCAATCCAGCAAAAGAGACAGTTGGACTGCAGTAAAGTGTGTCACCCAGCCAGGCAGCCTCTGAATCAGCACCGGATTTGGGAAGGGCCATCCACACCAGAATGGCGAGGGCTGGCGATCTCCTCTCCTCTCTCATTTAGAAGCACGAGGCACAACAACAGGCACATTAATAGCCAGATTGATGCTGACGTGAAATGGCAGAAGAGCCCATCTATGCAGAGCTGGAAATGTCCATTCACACATGCACGCTCTTAAACGCCCCGGGCAACGGAGCGCTGCTGTCACGGTCTGGGGGCTTTGCACAGAAACCAGAGATTTTAACTAGCTCTGATCTTCGGGAGATGCCCTGAGGACTCCTGACGGAAGGCGGAGGCTGTGCTGTGATGGCTGAGACTTGACAGGGCAGAGCTATGCAAAACAATGAAAAGGAAAAGGGGGCTTGGAGATCCAACGGCGTTACAAATTCACCTGCCTCGCTCTGGCAGGATTTGCTGCATGCAGAGAGCTGAGCCAGGCAGGAGAGACTGGGTCTGTCTGCCCGGATTTGCCTGCTCCTCTCCCTGGCCCGGGCTCTGTGCACGCACACACACCAAGCCAGTGGGAACGGGCAAGGAGGGATCATGCAGGAGGACGAGGCTGAGGAGGAGCCGTGGCTGTGCTCTGCATGGAGGGAGTGGTGGCTGTGCGCGTGGCAGGGCTGTGAATCATCGGCCAGCTCGCGTGGGTGCGGGCGGCTCCTGGTGCCAGGGTGTCACCCTGCCCTGTCACTCGGCCTTGGTGTCACTGCTGGCTGTGCTGGGCAGGGAGAACTGACCCTCACCATGGGGCAGGTCCAGCTCTGGCAGAACTGGGTTAATCCCCCAACCCTCTCTCATCCACATCCTCCCAGAGAACAGCAAACTCCGTGTGCTTCCTCACTCTGTGTGGCTGCTTCCTGCCCCCTGAGCCTCTCACAAGTTCCTGATGCCTCCTCCTACCACCGGCTCCTCTGTGGGGATAGGGATGGTGGGAAGATATCTGGTGTCCCTCAGAAAGCAGCAGGCTGAGCTGGGATGAGAGGGAAGGCGAGCTCTGGACGCTGCTGCTCGCCCTGGTGCTGCTCCGCCTCTCTCGTGTTTCACCGGATCTCGCAGCTTTAACAGGAAACCCCCTTGTTTTGGTTGAGTCACAGGCATTGCCACTGCCCGTGGTGACTCCAAACTTTGTGTCACCGATGGGGAGAAAACAGGGAAAGATTTGGGCTGTGGGACGTGGCAGCTGCTGTTTTCCTCTCCTTTCCTGTGCCAAGGCACAGCTGGAGTCACCATGAGGCAAGGCAGGAGCGAGGAGAGCGGAAAACCCTCGGCAGTGCTCGCTCTTCTCACTTTATTTCAGCTTCAGGAAGAGGTGGGTGGGCCAGCTTGGAGCAACCCAAAAAACCTGTGGCTTTTTGCAAGGCATATGCTCCCTTGGAGGAGAGCTGGGCTCGTTTGCGCTGCGGAGCGCCGTGTTTGCCTTTGGAGCAGGGACACTGCCAATCCTGGCGGCTCACTCGTGCAGAGATAAGGCTGAGCACAGGCAAGTGTGTGAATTCTAGGAACTGAGATGGAAAAACAAAGAGCATATGTGTGCTGCGTGCTTGGCTCGGCCCAGCAGTGAACTCTGCCGCGCTGCGTGCGAGGAGCCAAACGCTGAGCAAAGGGTTGGAGGGGGTGTGTGTGGCTGGGCAGGGCCCAGTGCCACGTGGAGGGGCTCAGGGCAGGAAATAACACAAAATTCCCTGAGTGTGTTCTTCAGGAAATGAGCCAGTAGCAGGCAAACAGCAGCAAAGCAGTAAAAAACTGATGAATGATTTGTTTGAGAAAGATGGGAGCCAATTAATATTGATCACAGCGCGAGAGCTGGGTCACGGCCCTTGAGCACACACAGAGCCCTCGCAGGGTAAAGTGACTGATTTTGCAGCTTCCAGCGTGAGAGACTGGGCATGTGCAGCTCGAGGTGACTGTCACCAGCTGTGGGTTCTTTGTGTGTGTTTCTAAGAGCTGGTAATTACCCCGAAATCTGCATCTCAGCAAGCGAGGGGGTTTGTCTGGGAGTGCTCCGGTGCAGCCCCACGCTCACAATGGCCCAGCAGCTGCAGCAGAGGGGGATGAAACCCTCCAGTGTTCGGGTAAACACTTCCCTTCGGAATGGCAAGCCGTGGGAGGGGAGGGAGGGACGGCAGTCACCCTGGGATGCCGCTGGCTGTGGTGAGCAAGGCGGGCTCTGGGAGGGTCGGTGGGGCCGGGGCTGCCTCAGTGGGTGCACTGGGAACTGCTGGGGCCAGCTCTGGTGGCACTGCTGAGCCTGCTCCGTGCCAGTCCAGGAGCGAGAAGGGGCCGTGGCAGGGTCTGGGGGACCCCGGGGCAGCGGGGCTGGGCTGGGCTGGGCTGGGCTGGGCTGGGCTGGGCTGGGCTGGAGGCTGCAGCGGAATCAGGTCAGGCTCCGCAGGGGCTGAAGAGCGGCACTCCGCCGGGCTCTGCGTCGTCAGCGAGCTGAATTCCTGCCGTGTCGAGGGCCCCTTCCTTATCGGCACTAATCCAGCGCAGCAGCTGCAGCCGCTCCGTAGCACTCGGCGCTCTCGGGGCCGCGCAGGGCTCCCGATAACCTCCCTTGCGCAGCCGAGCCAGCAGCGAGCCCTCTCCGTGCTCCCGACCATGTATGGGCACCCAGCCCGGCGCCGGGGCACGGGGTGACCGCCTGGCACCGCTGACAGCAGCAGGCGGAGCCCCGGGCAGCTGCGGGGACGCTGGCAGCGGCCAGCCTGGCACCACCCCGCTCCGAGGGGCTGCATCAGCCTGCGAGGTGTCCCCCGCACTAGCCCGCAGACGAGCGGGTCTGCAGCGCCCCGTGCCAGCGGGCAGGACGGGGAGCAACTCCCTGCTGTCCCCTGGCTGTCCCCTGCGGGCTGCAGGAGGGATGCTGGCAGCAGGCTCTGGGTAGCAATGTCCTCCCTCGGCAGAGCAGCGCTGCCCGGTCGGTCCCGGCAGCGAAGGTGCCCATCCCAAGGGCAACTGGGGACTTGTCCCCCTGCCCGAGCTGGCACGGAGCATCACAGCCCGGCCACAGCGTCCTCACAGCCGGGGAGAAAGGTCCGAGCTCCGGCCGGGTGTCCCCAGTGAAGGGACAGGGACAGGAGGGGACACCGAGATTATTTATGGCCTCCTTGCTGCTGCAGGGAGCCCGGAGGGCAAGCGTGTCTTTGAGCTCAGTCCCACCAGGGCCACTGGCCTCGTTGCGGGAGTGTAATTGCTGTGCTAATTGGGACAAATCATCACCAGGGGCCGGGTCGGGGGCTGGTGGCCGGGTGCCGTGCCGTGCCGTGCCGTGCTGAGAGGAGCCCTGGGATGCTCAAAACCAATGAAGTTTTAAGAGCAGATGAAGAAAGAGCAAACTCAAATTGTTCTTCTTGCCTCTTCTTCCGCGGTGTCTCTTAAATCTTCTTGAGAAAGTTTTTAATTGAAATGAAAACCACATTAAAAAAATAATCCCAAGTGCGAATGGAGTCTGTCCCAGTTTAGAGGCTGGAAATATTCAGCAAACTGGTTAAGTGATGCCAACTTCTCCCAAAGACAGCGGGATTTAGGCTTGAGTGTTTTAGCAATCTAGGGTAACTGTAAATCCAGCCTCTTTTTTTATTAATTTTGTCTCTGTGGAGGTGTAGGTTGAATATTAGGAAAAGGTTCTTCCCCCAGAGGGTGCTGGCACTGCCCAGGCTCCCCAGGGAATGGGCACAGCCCTGAGGCTGCCAGAGCTCCAGGAGGGTTTGGGCAGCACTGCCAGAGGTGCCCGGGGTGGGAGTGTTGGGGTGTTGGCCCCATTGCCTGCAGAGCAAACTTGAGACTGCTCTGAGATTTATGCCAAGTGGAGATGGTCGAAAATGCATCCAAAAAAAATCTGTCTGGCTGCTCAAGCCCTTCCCTTCCTGCCATTGAACTGCTGGGCTGGGCACAGCGATGGCACCAGGTACCCTGGGTGTTTCCTAGGACCAGCCTGGCTCTCCCCATGGCATGGGCTGGCCCATGGGCTGTCTGTAGCTCCCCCATGCTCCCTGGCCTTGTCCCAGTGGCCTCCTGAGGTATCTGGTGCTGACACCCTCTTCTCCCCTCTCTCCCAGCAGCCATGGAGGCAGCGCTCATCTTCCTGTGCTCCCTGCTGGTGCCAGCAGCCCTGGCAGACGGTAGGTGCCCGTGCTGCCCCCACACACCTCAGGAACAGGCTGGGGAGGGCCAGGAACAGCCTCCACACCGATCCAAGGGGGCTGGAGTGGGGCGTGGGGCAGCAGCCATGAGAGCCCAGAGCTGCAGGGTTTGTGGGGAGCTGGCAGGGCTCAGGCAGGGGCTCGCTCACCTCACCCCCCCTTGTCTGCTCGTTTCCAGTGGCCACCCAGGAGAAGGAGGAGGAGGATCCCTTTAACTATGGTGAGTGAGCATGGCTGAGCGTGGGGGTGGCCGTGGGTGTGCCATGGGCAGCAAAGAGCTGTCCCCTCCCTGAAGCCAGCAGGAATGAGCCCTGTGTGTCCCTCTCCCAGACTACCAGAGCCTGAGGATCGGGGGGCTGGTGTTCGCCGTGGTCCTGTTCACCGTGGGCATTCTCCTCATCCTCAGTAAGTCAGGGATGTGCTGGGTGCTGGGCTGGCAGGTGGGGCAGCAGGGGCTGTTCCTGGGGTGGGAAAGGCCTCATCCCGTTCTGCCTTGGGCCATGCTCACCTTGCTTCTCTCCCCTTGCAGGCAGGAGGTGCAGGTGCAGTTTCAAGCAGAAGCCCAGGTGAGTGAGGGCAGCCTGGTGGGGAACACCTCCCTTGGAAAGCCCCTCTGCTCCATCCTCCTGCACTCTCTGGGTGTCCCTTTGGGGGAGCAGCTCTGCCAGCTCCCCGTGCACCTTCCTGGCCACCCCAGCCCCTGATGGGGCTCAGATCCCAGCTGCTCTCACCGTGCTCCTCTCCTTGCAGGGCTCCAGGGGACGAGGAGGCTCAGGCAGAGAACCTGATCACCTCGAATGGTAAGGTCACTGTCCTGGGGTCACTGTGACACCTCCCCCTGTCACAGCCCCCTCTCTGCTGGGCAGGCACCACAAACCCCTCTGCTCTTCCCTTTGCAGCAACGGCGGCACAGAAGGCAGAGAACTGAGCAGGAGCCAATGCTGTGAGTCCAGGGTGGGGGAATCAGGATGGGAGGGACAGCTGGGACTGCCTGTGGGGGCGACTGCAGGGCTCTGAGCAGACCAGTGGGACTGGGCAGCTCTGCCTCCCTGGGATGGGGTGGGGGTGAGAACTGGTGGGGTCCACAGCAGGGAAACTCAATGCTGGTGAGGTCCTGGGTGTCCACAGGCAAGAAAAGGAAGCATCTGTCCGGATTTTCCCTTGTGTTACACTTCCTTTTCTGCTGCTCCTCCACCCCCGAGTGGTTTTGGTTTTAGGGTGTTCAGAAAGCTGGGTGTGAACTCCTCACTCTGAGCTCCCCAACCTCCTGGGCTGTGCCCTGCTGTGGAGAGGGGGAAGGCTGGAGCCGTGCTGGGAGCAGCGTGGGGAAAGTCTGACCCCTGCTCTGCTCCCCACGCAGAGCCAGAGACCCCAGGAGGGACACCCGGAGCGCAGATGCCCGCGGCCTGTGAGGAGACTGAGATCCCAGCAGCAGGAACCTCCCAGGAGACGCGGGGCTGCCGTGTCCGTGTCCCCCCCTGTGCTCCAGCACCGGTTCTCTGTCCCTAACCCGACTAAACTCCGCTCACCGTCCTCTGCCTCCCGTGGTGTGCAACGTTGCTGTGAGATGATCCTTACCTCTAGGGCTAGTTGTTGCTGGTGTTGTAGTCGTGACTTTCTCCTCACCCTCCTCGTGCAGTGCGTGTGGCTCGGGCTCTGTAGGACTGGCTGCCCTTTGGGGTGCCCTCCACGCCTGGGGACAGGGAGCGTGCCTGTGGGTCAGGGACCCCCCTTCCCTGCCCAGGGCCAGCAGCACAGCCCCCCTGGCTTTGGGCAGGGCTTGGGGACCTGCAGTGCCCTGGGGACCTGCCCAGCCATTTCAGGGCAACCCGTCCCCATTTCAGCAATAACCCCCTGCATGCCCCCAGCCTAAAAACAGCCATGGTGGGGGGTGGGCCAGGCAGGGACCTCCCATGGCTCAGCCCCCCTCGCTGGGGTCACTGGGGTGCTGGATTCAAGGCTGAAGGGGGCTCTCCTGCCTCTCCTGCGGGGCACTCCCTGTCAGGGAGTTGTTTCTGTTCCTGGTTAGACCTGGGGCACGCTGCTTTAAGTGTGAGGCAAGGCCGTGGTGGCAGAGAAGCCCGTGAGGTCCCCAGCACGGTGACACAGTGGGTGAGGGCAGCAGCACAGCAGTGACCTCACTGACCAGCACAAACCAGCTCCTGCCCGTGAGCCAGAGCTGGGTGGGTGGCACAGTCTGAGGGCTAAAGAGAACCAGAGATCCTGTCTGTGCTTGTCTCTGGCACAGAAGGGGCGGTGGCATCTCCTCCTGGTGCTCCCTGCCCCTGCTGGTGCCTTGTCACTCCCTGTGCCACCTGTGTCTGTGCTGTGTGTTGTCCCGTGGTGGTTCCGTGTCACCCCCTGTGCCAGCTGTCCCCTCTCCCCGTGGAGCAGCAGCGAGTGGCACTGAGTGATTCTTGGGGCTTTTGCACACCTGAGGCTGCACTGTGGCAACGTGCTGAGCCCAGAGGTCATTGTCACCCTCTGTCCTCTCATGGGTCAGAGGCAAACCTGTGATTTTTGGCTCTTTCCCACGTCCATGGGCAGGTAAAACCTCGACTGGGGCTGGGGACTGCCAGCTTGGGTGGGGCAGCAGTGGGGGGTCCCCAGGGCTTCACTGAAACCCCCCAGGGTGCCATCCCAGGCTGGGAAGGGGGTCCTGTCCCCCAGGAGAGTTTTGAGAGGAGTTTGTGCTGTGTCCTTCCCACTGTGGTGGCCCTGCCTCCAGCGTGCTCTGTGTCCCTGCATGCTTGGCATCACTTGGTGGCTCCGGGAAGCTCTGTCCCATCTGTGCCAGGCAGAGGGACCGTGTCTCTCGTGTTGTGTCCCTTCCCTCCGTCCTGGCTGTTGCAGAGAGCTCCCGGGCAGAGCAGACCCCGGCCCGGCCCCCCAGTGTCACGGTGTGTGTCCCGGTGCTGTCCCTAGTGTGCCGTCGGTGTTACCACGAAACAAAGAGCTCCCTGTGGTGTGTGAAATGGCCAAACCCTGACTGTTGTAAAATAAACTGAGCTATTGTGTCTCCTTTTAAATAGGCGAGTGTGCTGCTGTGCTGGAGGGCTGGTGTGCTCTGTGCTGTGACCTAAGGGGAAAGGAATAAAATATCGTTTCTATCTGTGCCTGCCTGCCTTGTCTCGAGGGCCGTGGCGTTCCCAGGGCAGCCTGGCAGCTTCCCACGCCATCCCATTGTGGCCGGGCTGGGCCAGGGGAGCAGGGGCAGCGTCCTGGGCAGCACAGCCGGGCTTTGTGCCGGCCGAGCCCCCTCCTGCTCCCCTCTGCAGCTCAGCAAGAGCCGGAGCCCGTGGGAAGGGAGCGCGGGGGCGCGGCCGCGGACACTTTTGTCCCTCGGCTTTTTGGGAGCGGCCGTGTCGCGCTGCTGGCGCGCCGCTCCGGCGGATGCTGAGCGCTGCCAGGGCACGGTGACAGCGGTGACAGCAGAGCCGCTGTGACGGCCCCACCTGCGGCAGCCCCCTCCTGGGGCTTGGCTGCGCCCGTGGCACTGGGGCCGGGCTGCGGGGGGTCCGGGGGTCTGCCAGCCCTGCCGAGGGGAGCGTCCCTCGGGGCCGGCTCCCCCCCGGCCGCGTTAATCGGCTTGTGCGCGTGACTCCCGCTCGCTGATGGCGAGATTAGAGCAAACTGGATTGCACAGCCCTCCTGGCAGCTGGCCACGCCGGGCCCGGGGCTGGCACCGCCCGGGGAGGGGCACGGCATCCCGGTGCCCACCGCCGGCGGGGATGCGCCACGGCCATCGCGGTGCGGCCGGGCCCCCGGAGGGCTCGGAGCTGGCACGGAGGTGCTGACCCGGCCGAGGGGGGACACTCTCGGTGCCAGGCTGGGAGGACGGGCCATGCTGCCCGCTCCCCTCCAGCAAAAGGCGGTCGCAGCCTGTATTTGAGCCCATCCCTCGGCTCGTCACCACGGCAGGAGGTGATGCCCAGCAGGGCGGACAATGGGAACGGGAGGGAGGGCCGGGACAAGGACGCGCAGCTCGGGGTGCCCAGCCCTCCCCAGCGGCTGGCACGGTGGGTGCTGCCCCTGCCCTTCCCTCCCCTCCCTCTTTCCCAAAGGCGGGCGGGAGCCCTGTGCCTCCCCTCGTGACTGCGATAAACATTACACCGAGGCCATTAATGTTTAATGAGGTTTGTCTCCCAATTAATGCGCCTTCCCGTGGGTGCCCACTCGCAGAGTGAGGCGCCCGCTGGAGCGACGACACGCCGAGGCCATGGCTGACGGTAAGGACAGCCACCTCCACGGGGACACCTCCCTGCAGGAGCAGCGCCCGTCCCTCCCACCGCGGGGGAAGCTCTCGATGAGGATTTGGGGTGGGCAGACGTGGGGTTGGATCCTCAGAGCTCCACAGCCCCGTGGCACATCGGTGCCAGCTGGTGTTTGGCTTCTCCTGGGGGAGATTTCTCCTTCCAAGCTGCTCCCGGCAGAGGGCTGAGCACTCAGGTAAGGTGGCTGGAGTGGTGACGAGCTCGGTGACATGGAGTGGGTGTTGGGGTGCCTCTGGTGCGAGATGTGAGCCCCAGGGGTTGTTTAGTCTGAGCTCTGAGGGGACAGAGCCGTTGCTGGAGTCCTGCAGGCAGTGGCACTTCCCGAGGGCAGTGGGGCTGGGTCCCTGCCTGCAGCTGCCCCTGGAGCATCCTGCAAGTGCCGCCTGCAGGTGCATCCCGTGAATTTGCCCAGGACGTTAAAGCTCCTGGGGTGAGACCCAGGAGATTCCTGGCTCAGCTGCGTGCCAAGGAGGTCACAGCACTGTCACTTGCAGTCCTGGTCTCTCCCACCTCCACACCGTGAGGACGTGGCTCTCACTGGAGTTTCTCCTCTTTTCAGAGCAAGTGCCTGAGCAGGGCCAGGACAGATTCAGCTATGGTGAGTGTGTGCCCAGGCAGGCTGGGGCTGCAGGCAGGGGGACAGGCAGCTCCTGCCTCTGCCGTGGGCTCTGGGAGAGGCTCGGGCTGGCCTGACACCTCCTGGCTGTGCTCCTCCCCAGACTATGACACCATCCGCAACGGGGGGCTGATCTTCGCCGTCGTGGCTTTTGTGATCGGGCTCCTCATCATCCTCAGTAAGTGCCTGGGTGGGCCGGACACACCCCGGCTCTGCTCCTGCTCCACTCAGCCCCTCCTGTGGCCGGGAGGGGGCTGGGGGTCACCAACGCTGCCCCCACAGCAGCAGGGGTGGGCACAGCCTGCCCCCGGGGCTGCCCGGGAACTTTCCATCCAGGCACGCTCCCAGCACAGGCCGAGTTGGGAGGGAGACCACGTAAATATTTTGTGTTTCCCTGCCAGCCCCGGGCTTCAGAGGGAAGGTCACTCATTAAAAATAGCAGAGAAAACTCTGACATTTCCAGAGAGGGGAGCCAGCGTTCCCAGAGCCCTCCAACCTCGGCAGCTCCCAGACTGACCCCACACTAAGTGTCAGCACTGTGGCCCTGCCAGGGTGTTCTGGCACCGCTTTGTGCAGGGTGGCCGCACTCACAGCTGCTGCAAGGATGGTGCTCACTAATTTTAGGGAGAAAACCATGGAAACCAGCAGCACTTGCAGTCATGGGGCAGCTTGAGCAGGAGCCTGTGGGCAGTGCCAGGGCTGCAGGGGTGGCTGTGGTGGGGTGGGGGGAGGCTCAGCCTCAGTCGCTCCTCTCGCCCCCAGGCCAGCGGTTCCACTGCGGAGGGAGGAAGAAGAGGAGGTGGGTATTGCTTTTCATCTCTGCTGCCTGTCCCAGTCCTGCCAGCTGACAGGGCCGGGGTTCAGCTCCTGCTCCCCCCTCTCTCAGCCACGTTGCCCAGTGTAACACTTCTCCCTTTGCTTTTTGCTCCACAGACAAGGGAACGAGGACGAGCTGTAGGTGCAGGTAGGAGGCTGCAGTGGCAGCCAGGCTCCCTGCGCTGGGCAGCGGTGCTCTGGGGTACTCGTGCTTCAGGGAAGTACTCCTGGAGGGTCTGTCCCGGAGGAGAGGGGCTGGGGCACGCTGGCCATGTCACCTTCCCTCTCTCCAGTTCCAGAGCTGCCATGCCCCCATGGAAGCAGAGCTCCAGCCGAAGCCCCGGAGTCCTGGCCAGCGGCCACCCCTCACCCCGCTCCAGTGGATCCATTACCCCGCAAGGCCAGAAGGCAAATTACCCTCGTGCTTCCCCCTCTCTCAGACCCAGCGAGAGTTTCGTGGCTAATAAAGTTCAAGCTCCGAGAGGTTAAACTGCTTGCCCGAGGCGTTCGAATCGCCCACTCTCCTGGCCCGGCGCCAATCACTTTTCTGCCCCGCAGACCCAGGAAAGGTTCCCGCAGCCCGAGGCACGGGGCAGCCGCCTCCGCCCTGGCTTTGCTCCGGATGTTTCTTCTCCCAGCTGCGGGTTCTGGATCCTGCGGCACTTGCCTTCCCCTCGGGATGCCCAGGCAGCAGCTGGCAGCGCCGCGGGGCTCTTTGTGTGCTCGTGTCTGGCTGGGATGGGGTTAATTCTCTCCCTGGCAGCCCTGGCGGTGCTGGGCTGTGTGTAGGGAGCTGGGAAGGGGCTGGGAGCTCTCCAGCTCTGGTTCCTGCTGCTCCCACAGCAGCAGCGCTGTCCCTGGGGTGGGCAGGATCCTGGCAGGGGATGTGGCCAGGACAGCCCCAAAGTGACCAAAGGGACATTGCAGAGCCGGTGACACCTGCTCAGGTAGAGAAGAAAAGGGAAAGGAGGAGAAAGAGGGGTGCTCGTGAGTTACAACATTTGCCTTACAGAACAATCCCACTTCCCGGGAAGGGCTGGGCGTCACCTGCAGATGGCAAGCAGACAATTTCAGCCTTCTGCGTTCCCTCTTTTTCCCTTTTCTTGCACTCACACTCCCTCTGCTTTCACTTTATAAACTGCCTTTATCTTGACCCACGCGTTTGGGGGATTTTCCCTGTTTTTAATCCCTGCCTGCCCTGCTGGGGAGGGGAGTGGTGGAACAGCTCAGTGGGCGACTGGTGTCCAGCCAAGGTCAGCCCAGCCCAGCTCCACAGAGCGGGATCCAGGCTTCCTTCTGGGTCAGGAACGGGGCTCGGATGAAGCACGGAGCTCTGTGGGAGCTCTCAGCCTCTCTCAGCTTCGGATCCGGCCAGAAACGCCTCTTTAAAAAAAAAAAAAAAGGGAAAAATAAAAAAAGAGCGAAACTCTCCTGCAATTGGGCTGCGAGTGAGGAGGAGGGAGGTTCGCTGTGAGTGCCGAGAGCTGGCCCGACACAGACACCTAGTGACGGGAGGGCACAGGGCTGCGTGTCCCCCACCCCTGCGGGCCTGGCGCCAAGGGGCACCTCGGGCACCCCGAACGAGCAGAGAAGGAGGGGTTCAGGGGGGATGCAGCAGGGAGCTCACTCCCAGCCTCGTCAGTCTGGGGGTTGCTTGGCCGGGGAATGGTTTGGATAAGAAAACCCAGCTCAGGGGTTTCCTCCCCTCACCTGAAGCCACTGTGGTCTTTCAGGTGTGCAAAGGGCTGCCTCCAGTGACCCCGGCCATCCCAGCACCACCAGGATGGTGAAACCAACTCCCCAGGTTGGTGTGGGCTTCAATGGAGGTCAGACATTGACAGAAAAATAGGATTAGCTGGGGGAAGGTTATCAGGCAAAATCCGTGCAATTTGTCTAATCTGAGGTGCTTATTTAACACAGTAAGGAGATTATTTTGGAATATAATTTTGACTTGACAGTGACCCACTAATAAAGACTCATTGCAGCTTTGTACAGCTCAAGCTGAGCAGGAGTCCTTCGACCAAGGAAGGAAATGGTTAATGGTTAAGCTCGATCGGTCTTAGAGGTGTTTGTCCAACTAAAGGATCCTGAGAGTCTATGCAAAGTGCCTGTTTAACAGCACAGAAGGCTTTGGCCACACCAGAACTGCCCTGCCCATGCCTCACTGAGTGTGAGGCCCCGGAGGCAGCAGCTGAAGGTCCCAGCAGGCAGGAAGGCAGCAGGGTGTGAAGCCAGCCCGTCCTCAGGCAGCTCCCACAGCCCTGAGCCCCAGGGCTCCCCTCCTGCCAGGCTCCCGAGCGTGCCAGGGCTGCAGCCGTGCCCTTCCCTCCCCGGGAGCCTGCAGACAGAACCCCCGTGGCTCTGGGGCCGGGATTAGGGGAGGGGAAAGCCGTGTCTGGAGCTCTGTCTCGGCACCAGATGGCATTAATGGCATAATTCTGCACGGCTTGGGGACAGCCACGTGTGCCCGCACCTGCACGGCCCCACAGCCCAGCTGGGGACACCGACAGGGGACAGGGGCAGGGCAGGGCTCGCCCAGCACCCAAACCTGGCACTGGGTGTGACTTTTGGCGGGCAGGGTCTCCTCAGAGCTCAGCCCAGCCCGGTGCTCCTCCAGGCAGGAGCCAGGAGCAGGGGACAGGCACAAACCAGTGGCAGGATGCCCAGGAGATGAGCCCACTCTGAGCTGGGGTAGAGGGGCTGCCAGCAGCCCTCTGAGCCTCCACAGATGTTAATTGGGGTGCTGAGCCCTGGAGCTTTGGCAGAGGGAAGCTGGGGGCACACCAGGAAAAGGAAACTGTGTCTCCTTCCTCCTGCCACTGGCCCAGTGAGAGGGTCCTGCTCTCCCCAGGGCGAGCCATTGTCCCCATCAGAGGGTGTCCCACGGGCAAGGCCAGCCCCTCAGCCTTTCCCTGTGCTCCCTGGCCTCGGCGAGGAGGTGTTGGCCTTCTCCCCTGAACCAGGCAATCTCAGGGGATTTCTCTCACAGCCCCTTGAGCCATTAATCTTCTCAGAGTAAATCTTTTCTGCGGCACAAAGGGGATTGGGTAAATAATACAGCGGACAACTGGAGTGCCCTTTTCCTCTGGGAAGGCTTCCAGAGCCAGACAGCTTCCCCTTGGAGCTGGTTATTCCCTGTTTGCTTCGCTGGGCTCTGGGTGGACAGGAAGGAGGGACAGGGGCTCTGGCTGGCTGTGGCTTGGCCTGTGCCTGTGCTCATCCCTGGCTGGAAGCGAGGAGATGAGGCAGCAGGGCCAGACCTGGAGCAGCAGCAGCAGCCAGGGAGGAGCTGCCAGCCCTGCCCGTGGTGCCAGGGACGCATTTCGCCCATGAGGAAACGCGAATGCAAAATGTCTCCTCGTTAGTTTAAAGAGGAGAGCAGCAAATGGTGACTCAGGGAGCCAGAGAGGAGCACTGGAGAGAGGAGAGATGGGCCGGGCTGGCAGGGAGCCAGCCACGTGCCTCAGCCTCCCTCTGCTCTGCTCTGCTCCCGAAAAGGCAGCGCATCCAGCAGCAGCACATCTGCAGGAACAGCAGCGCTGCACGGGCTGGAATTACACTGCAGCCCCAGGCAATGGCACTGCAGCCCCAGGAAATGGCACTGCAGCCCCAGGCAATGGCACTGCAGCCCCCATTTCCCTGTCACACGGGTCCCAAAGAGGAGATGATTGGGAGTAACTGCTCAAGGCAGCGGTGCTGTGGGAGTGCAGCCCAGGATGGCCAGGCTGGCTGTTCCTGGTGGGAATTACAGGGGGATGCACAGCAGGACGTGGCTGGAAGCAAAGGAGGGTCCCCATGAACCCAGCCCATGCCTCAGGACAGTGCTTTGGAATCACAGAGGTTGGAAAACCCCTCTAAGACCATCCAAGTCCATTAACCAACGCTGCCAAGGCCAGCACTAAGCCAGGGGTTTAGTGGTCCCCAGAGGTCACATCTGTACACATCTGTCTTTTAAATCCCTGCTTTAAATCCCTCCACGGCTGTTCTGGGCAGCCTGTTTAGTCCCTGGAGCTTGCTAAAACTGTGCAAAGCCCCTGGGGCTGGCGAGGACAGGGACCCCGCTCTCCTCCCCGCACGGGCTCCCCTCGAAGCCCCCTGGCCCTGTCCCCGCTGCCCCGGTCCCCGCTCAGCCGCGGAGCGCGGCGACACTAGAGGGAACCAAATCCCAGCTTCTTGCCGGGAAAGAGCTTTTCCTAGGGAAGCCGAGCATCCCGGCTGCCCGGCCAGGATTCGGGGCACGGGGAACGCGGAGCCCTTCGCAGAGAACACAGCCGCAGGATGGCTTGGGCTGGAAGTTTTAAACTGTTTCCCGTTTTGGTGTGACAGTCTGTTCACAGTCACCAGTGCCAGGGCTCCTTATGGAAACGCAGCCGCTGCTGCAGTGCACTCCCAAAGGGCTCAAGCAGGATGTCGTTTTTGGGTACACTGACCTGCTGGCACCTGTTTGTCCAGGGGTTTGCAGCCTTTTACTGAGGCCCAGCCCCTGGCCACCTTCAGGGCGTTTGTCCTCCTGCCACTCCACGTGGCAGCCGCCTGCTCCCCTCTGCCCCTGGGGAAACAGAGGCACTGGGGGCTGCAGCCACAGGCCATGTGGGACCCTTCCCCCCTCAGCATCCACATAGGGCCAGCCTTGGGGCTGGAGGCAGCAGGGTAGGAGGGGCACGGGGTTCCAGGACAGGTTTGGCTGGAAGGAATCCTACCCAGGCATGCTCTTCCACACAAGTGTACCCAGTAAACCAGGTGAGCCCAGCTGAAACCCATCCTGCAATTACCCCACACGCTGCCCACCCGTCACTGCTGGGACTGGACTGGCACAGGGGCTGTGCAGGACGCAGCTCTTTGTCCCTGAGGGCCGGGGTGTCCACTGAGGGGTCACAGCGGGCTGGCCCTGCTCCGAGAGGCGCTGCGAGGCTAAGTTGGGACGCGTGGGAAGTGCTTTGTGCCAATCGGCTCCAGACAGATAAGTAGCCCTGTTGTTTTAATGACCGCTTCCTCCGGGGATTTGTCTGCGAGGGCGGCCGAGGGCACGGAGCTGGGCCCGGCGGGAGGTGGGGTCCGCCCGGGCCGGGGGATGCGGGAGGTGGGATGTGCCCGGGTAGGGGGGATGCGGGAGGTGGGGTGTGCCCGGGCCGGGGGGATGCGGGAGGTGGGGTGTGCCCGGGACAGGGGGATGCGGGAGGTGGGGTGTGCCCGGGCCCGGGGAATGCGGGAGGTGGGGTGCGCCCGGGCCGGGGGGATGCGGGAGGTGGGGTGTGCCCGGGCCGGGGGATGCGGGAGGTGGGGTGTGCCCGGGCAAGGGGGATGCGGGAGGTGGGGTGCGCCCAGGCTGGGGGGATGCGGGAGGTGGGGTGCGCCCGGGCTGGGGGATGCGGGAGGTGGGGTGTGCCCGGGCCCGGGGGATGCGGGAGGTGGGATGTGCCCGGGCCGGGGGGATGCGGGAGGTGGAGTGTGCCCGGGCCGGGGGGATGCGGGAGGTGGGATGTGCCCGGGCAGGGGGGATGCGGGAGGTGGGGTGCGCCCGGGCCAGGGGGATGCAGGGTGCTCAGCACTGGGCTCAGCCTGCGGCTGGGGCTGGCCCCGGGGGCTAAGGGGGTGCTGTGCCCACCCTCCTTTTGGCTGTTCTCCCCAGTGTGCCCTCATGGAGAGTGGGTTTTCCGAATATTAGTGGAAGAATTGCCTTTAGGGGAAAATACCTCTCTGGCTAACGGGACACTGCTGTAATCCCCAGAGCCCTGGGGCAGCCTGGAGCTGAGTGTAATTCTGCCCAGAGGCAGAAGAAATGCCTGGCAAGGGGGAGATTGAAGGGGGGGCTGTTTTCAAAGGGCTGCAGGATGCCCCGTGCCCTCAGGAGAGGCAGCAGGGTTCCCCCCTGTGCAATTTCTGCCGTGGTGAAGGAAGGGTCCCTCCTCCCAGTGCCTGCTGGGGCTCAGAGCTGTGCGGGGGCATGCGTTGCCATCAGTTCTCCTGTGTCTCATGCAGAGTTTGGGGCAGGGAATGAATTCCTCAGAGGGAGCTTCACCTTTGAACCGTGCAGCTGGGCTGGCTGCTGGCTCTGGCAGGCTGCTGGCTGCCTGGGAGCGGGGCAGTGGCCACAGGGAGCCTGAGACAGGCTTCTCCTCACCAGCCACTGCTGGCCTGGCTTCCTGCGAGCCGCCTGCGCTGCCGAAGCACAGGTCAGCACTGCCCAAATCATTACCCTGGAGATTTCCTGCCTTTCCCCATCACAGCCACACGAAGCACATTCTGCAGCTCTGGTCGCTAGCAGGACACCAGCTTTGTGGGGTGAAGGCGCGTGCAAAGGCGACACACAAACGCTTCTGGTCAGGCTGCTGTCCCCAAACGGTGGCTGGCTGCTGGGCCAGAGCTGAGCCCCAGGTGTGGGCTGGCAGGAGCTCCTGCTCCAGGAGCTCTGGCTGCCTGCCCGGCGCTGCCAGCCCCGCACGTGCGCCCGGCTCGGCGAGCTGGCAGAGGGCCTGGGCTGGGCCATCCCCAGGGCCTGGGCTGAGCCATCCATGGAGGAGCAAACGGGGCCAGAGAGAAGGGCACAGGCGGCTCAAGGACTCGCCAGGGCTCCCCCAGTGTGAGCCGGGCTGAGTGCTCGCCCTGCCAGCCTCAGATTTGCACTCTGGTGCTGCTGCCTGCAGCTCCTGGAGGGAGGAGCCCTTTGGGGCAGGTCAGGGCGCTGGGTTGATCCTCTGAGCTGGGCATGGTGAGGAAACTCACGAGAGCTGCTGAGCAGCCACGGGAGCTAAAAATGAACGGGTGAGCAGCATTCACTCGCCCTGCTTGCATGCCTCACACAGAGATCTGTGGGGCCCCGTGAGTGCTGTGCCAGCGAGTGCCCCCAGCCCACGCAGCCCCGCTCCTTTCACTCCCAAGTGTAGGAGGGTACCAGTCCCACCTGAGGCCGAGGCGTTGTGTGCTGGTTTGCAAAGTGCTGTAGTGGGTTCCAGGCTGGCAGCTCGCTGTGAGCAGGCTGGGCCGGGCTGTGCTGCCATCCTGCAGCAGCTGCCGGGGAGGGAAGGGGGCAGATGCCTGGCATGTGGCTGGGGGTCCCCAGAGCCCGGGCTTTGCCGCTTGCCTGGGTATGGGCCTGCATACCAATTTCCCTGCCAAGTACCAGCGAACATCTGCACGGCCATGTAGGTGGCGATGGAAATGCACCTCGGCTCCTGGAGGGGTGTGTGGGCACCGCGTGTGCATCAGCTGCTGCCTCACCGCCCCTGGGGACGCTGGCCAGGGGTGCCAGCATGGGGCTGGCACGTGCCAGCGTGGGAGGGCTGTGACACCCACGAGCCGCTGAGGTGGCCTGGGAACGGGCTGGGGAGGGGGTGGTGACGGCGCTGCCGAGCTCAGCAGAGCCATGAAGGAAGGGGAAGCACATCCTTGGGGAGGAGGAGGAGGAGGAGGAGGGAAGGCTGTGGTGTGGCAGAGCTGCACAGCACGGGCACAGTGTTTGCCCCTGTTTCTGCTGCTGGCACTGATCAGGTGGCAGTGGCCTCGCTGTGCTCGTCACTAAGATGGCAGCGTCTCTGGGTGGCCTGGAGCAGGGAGGGGACAGAGGACACGGGGTGGGCATGGAGGACCCTGCGTCCTGGCGGCTTCTCCGTGTCCTTTGGTCACATCCCAACTCTGAAATGGGAACCTCCCACCCACGGTTCCCCCCTCGGTGAGCTCTTCAGGGGACTTCTAGGTGGGAATGCTTGCAGTGAATCTAGGAGGGCTGGAAATGGCCATGGGGCTGTTGTTTTCCCAATTTCCGTGACGATAGTTGCGTTTTCAATTAAATCTAAACAGCGCTTTTTAAAAAATCCAAACGTAATGTTTTTCCTGCTGGTTGTTTTGTTTGAAATCTGAATGCTTTAATCTTTCTTTCTGTTTATTTTCCAACAAATTGGGCTTGTAAAGGCTGTTTTGGAAAGCAAAGAAAACCTGCTATAATCACTTCAAGAAAAGACACTCTGAATGCTCTAACGGTCCAGACAAATTGGCTTTGGTGTGACTAAGTCTTGGGGAGTACAAGCTTCGGCTTGAGCTAAGCCTTGGATAAATACACCCCAAAGTAAAGCATTAGCTGGTATTTGTTTGTTATTTGCTGGCTGGAGGGATGAATGTGTAATGAATCTGCTGGCCCTGTCTCGCTTGTGTCCCCTCTCCTGGGAGCAGCACGGGCTGCTGGAGCCCTGCTCTCCCACCCTCAGGAGTGTCCAAAGCCACGCCGGACAGGGCTCGGAGCAACCTGAAAGGTGTCCCTGTGGTCTGCGAGGTCCCTTCCAACCCAAACCTCTGTATTGTTTTTGTCCCCCGGACGCTGGACCAGCGTGCGGGAGGCCCGGGGAGCAGGAGGAGAGCCAGTGCCAGTCCCGGGTGGCCCAGGCGCGCTGCTCACCCGCAGCCCTGCGGCCCGGACCGGGCTCACCCGGGGCAAGGCTGCGCCGTGCCGCTTTGCGGGGATGGGGCAGCGCGAACCGGGGCTGATGGCGCGGGGGCCAGCGCAGCTCGGGGGCGGCCGGTGGCGGCCAGGGGCTCTGCCAGCCCTCGCGCACGCCGAGGAGGAGGAGGAAGGGGCTCGGCCGGCGGGGGCCGCGGCCGCCCCCAGCCCTGCGCGGCGCGGGGGGGGCGGGCGCGGGCGGGAGCCCGGCCCACGGGCGGGAGCGGAGCGGGGCGGAGCGGGAGCGGCGCTGGGCACCTCAGCCGGGCTGGCAGCGGCGGCAGGAGCGCGGCACGCCGGGGCACCGCACCTCCGCAATTGCGCCGCAGCCCGGGGCCAGAGCTGCTCTGTATGGCATGTGGCTGGTAACTTTTCTCCTGCTGTACTCTTTGCCGAAAGGTACGTGCGGACCGCGGCGGGGGCGGCGGGGGTCCCTGGCAGCGGGACCGGGCGGGTGGCACGGGCTGCTCCCTCCCCGAGGCTCTCGGTGCTCCGTTTCTCGGTCCCGCATCTCTCGGTGCGCCCTCGCCGGGGTCCCGGGGCTCTCGGTGAGCCCTGTTGGGATCTCGATACGCCCTCCCCCAGGTCTCCGGGCGCTCGGTACGACCTCCCCGGGGTCCCGGGGCTCTTGCTGCGCCTTCCTGAGCTCTCGGTGCGCCCTCCCCGGGGTTCCGCGGCTCTCGGTGCCGCGCTCTCGCGGCGCCCTCCCCGCGTGCCCGGGATTGTCGGTGCGCTCTCCCGGAGCGCTCGGCCCGGACGGCGCGGCGCAGCGCGGGGCTCGGAGCGCGGAGCGGGGCCGGTCGGTGCCGGCGCATCCCGGAGCGGCTCCGCGGCGCAGCCCCCGGGGCGGCGGTGGCAGCCGCGGCCGGGACCCCGCACCGACGGGCGCAGCATCCTCCGGCGGGGCCTCGCCGGGACCGAGCGCTCCGCGTCTCCCGAGCGCTTCTCAGTCTGATCCCGCCAGCCGGCGAAACCCAGCCGTGCCTAAAAATTCGCATCCTTCCCCCTAGGAATGCTGTGTGAAGTGTAACCCAACGGCTTGACATCAATCAGATTAGAGATAAATCATAAATGGGGGGGGGGGGGGGGATGGGGAGAACCATGGAAGAAGCGTGTCAAGGAGACACACGCTGGAAGATTACAGATTAATTTAAAGTTGGGCATTAAGTGGATGCTGCCCACATCCAGCGAGGTGATACTCTAAGCGAGTGTCTGCTCTAGATGCAATTAAAGAGAGGCAGGAGCTGCGTGGAGCACGGGCACTTAAATCCCACTGCGTTTGTTACAACAATCGATCCGTGTTACATAAAGGAATTGCCCATTTCCGGATCTGCGGGAATTTTTAATTATGTTTCTGTAATAATTTACCTCTTTGCCCACGACCCGACCTGCAGATGCGGGTGCTGGAAGCGCCCACCTCTTGGAAAATTGTCTGCTCGGAGGATGTAAAATGACATTTGCCCTAATTATCGTCTCTGACATTTGAGAACAGCAAGGGGGAAATTTTAGGAAATGAGGAAAGTGAAAGAAAGGGGACGGAGCTGCTTCCTTGCAAGAGACCTCTCTTGCTGCCCATTACCCCGTTAGCTGAATGTTAATCCAATGAAAAATATTTACTGAGCTTTAATAGGACACCCTCTCCAGTTGTGTGGTGATGATCAATTATTCCATCAATTATTAATTATGGAATAGCTGCTTTATTCGAGCTGGGGTGAAGCTGCTTTTGGGAGCTTTACCCAAAATCGCTATTGTGCTTCAGATCTGCTGAGCTGAACGTGCCAGCGTCTGCTTTGCTTACATTTGCATTTTTTACCGTGCTAAAAGGAAAAAAACAAACCTGGAAACAAATAACCGTCGAGGATGCCATGATTCCTTTCGACCCCCAATAGTCAAAATAATGAAGAGCCGCACTGGTTTATTGCTTTTTGCATCTTTTCAGCCCCAGCTTCTTGGAAAAGGGATCTCTTCCCACAGAGCTATCTCTTCGGAGAAGAGCAAATTAAAAGCCTCCATTAGCACAACTCCTCGTGGCCTCATTTTACATTTTATTTCTTAAAAAAAAAATAAATTAAAAAAAAATGAGAGATCTTCAGCGTTGAACAGTCCTGGTGATGCAAAGTGTTAACGTGAAGCGGTTCCAGTGAGAGGACAGCAATACAATGGAAGTTTCATTAGAATAATAGGATAAAAAAAATGAATTGCTTAATGCATGATAAACCTTTCAGATACTTAATATTTCTGGGCATCGAAGCACATCCTTTTAACGTGCTCCTGCTGTAGAACAAGAGCTCAAGTAGAAACCGAAAGCAGATAAACATTTGATCCAAGGGACCCCTGAAGTTTAGAAATCCCTTGATGGGCTCTAGCTGCTTATTTCTGCCCCTGTTGATGAAATAAACAGAAATGGGTGCTTGGCAAGCGGAGAGTTGAGCAGCGAGATGCTCTGGCAGGCAGAGGGGAGGCGAGTGGTGTGATGAGGAACGGACTGGCCACAACTGAGAGGCTGGGAGCCAGGGAAGCGTCTCCCTGCGTGATGTTGCTGGATGGCTCTGCCGCCTGATTTATATTGGCATTATATTTACATGATGTTCCCGCGCTGGGCGCAGCGAACGGTGCAGCTCGCGGCTTCTAATCTCTCCCATCTCGGCCCCCCAGTGTGGCACAGCGCTCGTTTGTCTCTGAAATGAAACATGGAAACCTCATTAAATGCACGGAGGAGAAGCCTGCAGTGCTCAGCTCCTCGCCGTGCCCGGCGCTTGTTTATCCTGCCAAAATTTCCCAGCACCAGGAGCCGCCGTGGCGGCTCGCCCAGAGCCTTTACCTGGCGTGGGCTTTGGGCTGCTCCTGCCTTGGCATGGGCAGTGGGCAAAGCCACCCTGGTGCTCCTGGGTGTTTGTCCTCTGCAGGAGGAGGCTGCGCCTTGAGCGAGGGGCGAGTGCCAGGGACGTGCTGTGGAACAGCCCTTCTGGAGCTGGGGGCTGCCTGGGAGCCTGGGGCATGCCTTGGGGCAGCCGTGGCTCCAGCAGCTCGGTGTTGGGGTGCTGGGACCTCTGCCCGTGTGCCCCGTGTGCTGGGGGGATGGACGGGCAGCGCTCCGTCCTTCTCTGGAGCAGCTGGCGAGCCGAGGGCGAGAATAAAGCTGGAAGTCTTTGTGGCAGGAATTCTGACATGGCAGCAGGCGAGGCTGAGCCGCGCCTCGGGTGGCATGGAGGCACCTCACCGCCGAGCAGGCAGCACGGCTCACGGTGCCACTTCCACGGCGGGCACCAAGGAGGAAGGCGCTGGGTCACAGCAGCCCTTGTGATGCTGCTGCCTGGGGAGGATGTGCAGGGGCAGCTCTGGGTGCAGGGCGTTCCTTGCCTCTGGAATCTCGGTCACGGCCAGCTCTTGGTCTTTACATAATCACGGTTTGGGAGTCACCCTCTCCCTGCTCATGGATCCCGCAGAAATATCCCCCAGCACGTGCAGGCTGCCGCCATCATCCACCAGCAGAGCCCTACCCAACGTTCAGGAGTTCCATTTCCAGGCTCGTGCTCCTGCCTGCTCCCAGCTGTGCCTGGGCAGGGATGCAGCAGCTCCTGGCCCTGAGAGGAGAGCCAGCACGGCTTGGAGGGGATGGGGAGGAGGTGAGGAGCTGGCAGGGCTTGCCCAGGTGTGTTCTCCTGGTGGCAATCCTGGTCTCCACCTTGCAAAGCCACCGAGAGGGTTGTGATGCCCTGGGAGCATGGCCTGGCCATTGTGGAGGGAGCCCAAGGCCAGGCGTGGTGGCCTCTGCTGTGTCCCCTGCCCACCCTTTGTGTCCGCTCCTTTGACCTCCCTGGGGACACGGTGCTGTCACTCTGGCTGGACAATGTCACCAGATGTCCCCTTGGGACCTCAGGCGTTTGTGTTCAGCGTGTCCAAGGCATGGAGGTGGCTCTGGAAGGGGAGGGAGAAGTTGTCCCCTGTGTCCCCTGGGCTTGTTCCTCACCCCCAGGCTGGGGGCTCAGGAGCTGGGGCAGGGCTGGGGGATGTCCAGCTCTGGGTCAGCCCCTGTGTGGATGGTGTGGTGGGGCTGGTGCCTCTCAGGAGCAGCCACGGGAGGTTCCAGAAGCAGGAATCCGGCCGGGAGAGCTTTTTTTCCCAGGCAAGGGTTACAGCCTCAGCCTGGGTGCTGTCGTAATCGCTGGAGGTGGTTCAGGCCCTAATTTCCATGCAGATGCATTAAGGAGCAGGCGCTTGGAGCACTTTTGAGCTGTGCCCTTAGTCACAGAGGACCAGAGGCAGGCTCTCCTTTGCTCCCTCTCTGCTTTGTCACCTCGGGAAGGACCGTGGTGCCCGAGCCAGAGGGGCTGGGCCACCACGGTGGGACTCTGTGGTGGCCAAATTGCAGTGCCAGGGCAGGGAAGATGCTGTGGCAGGCACCTGCTGCTGTGCGGGGCACAGCTGAACGCCCCAGGCCCTGCTTGGCATTTCCTGACACCATTTCCACCCCCCTGAGACCGGTCCCTGAGGAGCAGAGCGTGCGGGAGTCACGGCTTTAACCCTCTGGGCTGGGACACGCGGGGGAGGTGACATCCCGGGAGGGTGTGCTGCTCTCCCAGGCACCTCTGGGTTCCCCTTGGAAGGGACCAGCCTCGGCCCCTTCCCTCCTCATCCTTCCAGGCGCTTGGCAGTGCCACTTCTCGCTCCATCAACTCCAAGGTCACTCCCTGCGTTGGCACAAAGGCTGTGAAGGTGTCCAGGGGATGAGGGCTTGGAGGGAGCTCGTTCCAGGAGGCTCCTCCAGCGATCCCCGCGTGCAGGCAGGGTGTGATGGAATTACTGTCCCCTCTTCAGCACGGAGGAACCATCAGGACTCGCCACCTACCTGCAAATCCCAGCGCGGTGCGTGCCAGGCCTTGGTTCGCTCTCTCCTTGAGCAGGGCAGGTGTCAACCACCCTTAATGAGGATAATAAATGAGCTGCGAGGTGCCCATTAGCCTGCTGCTCTCCTCAGCATCCCTGCAGCCCGCCGGGGCCGGGGGCTGGGGAATCCCCACTGGCCCCTCCGGCCCCCTTGGAGCCCCACGGGTGGGGTTGTGCCGGGGGGAGCCCCGGCAGGTCCTCACCAGGCTGGGAGGAGGGGTGGGGTCACCACGGGCATCAGGAAGCAGCTGCCAGGGGGGTAATGAGAACTCCAGTCCAGTGCCTGCCCAGGGGATTGGGAACCCCCCAAAACACCAATTCTCCAGCATTTCCCGGGCTCTGTCTGGTTTGCACCCAGCTCAAGCACCGTGCTCGGCCTGAGGGGCTTTGGGTGGGCTCGGGCTGGCTGTGTGCTGCCAGCACAGGTGATGGACATGCACAGAGAGTGGGAAAAGCCTCTTATCTCGGGAGGAGGAGCCCTGGCTGGCACGGAGCTGGTCCTTGTCTGAGACTGCTCCTAAATCTGCTTCTTAGGAAAGGACAGGCTCTTCTGGGAGGAAAGAACCTGGGAGGTTTTGTGCTGGCATTGCTGAGCTGCTCAGGCAGGACATGCACCTGCACCTCTCCCAGAGATGGTGACACATCCTGGGGACAGTTTGTGGCCCCTGTCTGGAGCAAGCAGAGCAGCCCAGAGCTTTGCTGTGCCACCGAAGGTGCTGGAGCTTGGGAAGTCCAGCCATCCGCACTGGTAAATATTCTGAAGGGATGATAGCAAAATGACTTGCTTCTCCCAGCTCGAATAGAGATATTAATATTTCAATAGCTCTAGGTTGTAATTTACCACAATTTAGGAAGATTGAGCTCTGATAACTTAAAGCACCTGCCTTTCAGAGCCAGCCCCAGTGTCCAGCCCTGTGCTGGGCTCGGTGCAGCTCCCAGCTGGAGCCAGGCTGGGCTCCAGGCTGCCTTCCCAGCAGAAACTGTTCCATCTCAGCTCTCCCAGCCTCCTCCCTTCAGGTTCCTGTGAATTAATGCCCTCGATATGTAGGTTAGGGTCAGCACATCTGACCAGATGTGAGCAGTGATTTCTGGTTTAAAAATATTGCTGTGCTATTTCTAAATTTTTAATCTCTCCCAGTGATTTGGAGACAGTTTTATGAAACATGGAATTAGGATGGTGCTCAATGCTAAATGGTAAAGGAGATTATGAGGATTTAACTCTATACGTCTGTCACATAACTATTGCCAATCCCATAACCTCCATTTTCTATTAAAAATCCCTTTCCCCCTTTGACCCGAAAAAGCTTTATGGGTAATCTGAATTTCTCTGTTTATGAGGTATTTTTCCACTCCTCGCCCCAGCCCCTCACCCGTCCAGCTCTGAACCCTCCTGGTGCTGCTGAGGATGAAGGTGTTTTCCTGGCAGGAAACATCTCCTGGGTGCTCCAGGAGCCTTCTCCAGCTATAATGTGGGACCTGGGGAGAGATCCTGGATGGAGCCCGGAGCACAGCCAGGTGTCCTTGGTCCAAAGCCAGGCTGAAGGTGGCTTCTGCTGTGCCCTGGCTCCAGCCATCTTCTGCTCAGCTCAGGCTCAGCCACAAATAGCTCTGTGCTGCTCGTGCAGCCTTTGTTTCCCTTCCTCTGCCTGCAAATGTGGCTTTTTTCCCTTTCATGTATTTGGGAGTAGCACCGCGCTGCTGGGATGAAGGGAAATGCTGATTCATGACGACAAACCAGCCTGGAGATGTCACAAAATGACATCTGCAGGGCCCAGCGGTGGCCCCGTGGCTCTGCAAAGGCTTTGCTGGAGCTTTGCTCCTCTGTCCATCCATCTTTGGTGCTCGTCAGCCAGGGAGGGAAAAACAAACACGTGGACAGAGGGAATCAGTGCGTGGGGACACAAGGAGATGATTCTGTGACCTCTAAATTGGTTGTCTCGTGTGGTGGCACAGCTGGACCTGACCATCAGCTCATCCCTTCTGTGGCACAGAGGGCTCTGGGTGGGCACAGGAGGAGCCCTGCTCGTTTATGGGCATGATGCTGTGCAGTGCTCACAGAGAGCGAGAGTAAGATACCGAAAGAGGCCGAGGTTGTACATCCAGCTGGGAGAAGGATGGAGAGGGGAAGGATGGAGAAGGGCTGAGGTGTCTCGGGGTGTCCATCCTGAGCTGCTGAGGCTGTTGTGGATTGGGCTGGTGGCACAGCTCCCAGGCAGGATGGGCACCTGGCTGGAGAAGCTTGGCACGGAGATGGAGCCACCGCGGCCGCTCAGCCAGCCCTTCCTCGGGCGGGCGGCCGCCTGCGGAGCCCAGGCGTGAGGATGAGGCTTTTCCTTCTCCCCTCTGCTGCCATCCCCTCCTCCCCAAGTTAAGGAATCGAGGTCAGGGAGGGTCCCCCGTGGCTCGTTGTGAACCGGTGCTGATCTGCTTATTGGCTCTGCGGCACGGCGGGCGCACGCTCAGCCGCGCTATTAATACACCCGCCGAGGGCCCTTCCCAGATCCCTGTCCTTCCGCCCACTTGGAAAGAGTGCAGCTAAAAAAAGAAAGCGGATCTAAGTGACTGGGGGCCTCCTCTTCCTTATTTATAGCCAATTTTGCTGCCTTGGGCTGGGAAGGGGGAGCTCGTGGTCCCGGGGAGTGGGCAGGAGCTGGGGGCAGAGGTCCATTCCCTACTTCCCAAGAAGGGAAGTGCTGCTCTCCAGCAGTGAGAGCTGCTCCTGGGCATGCAGGTGGCCACAAGCTCGGCCTGGACTGTGCCCCTGAACCCACCTCAGTCCTCGTTTGGAGGTGCAGGGGTGCCCGGGAGAAGCTCAGGCTGAGGGCAGGGTGGGTCTGAGCTTCCCTGCCGGTGGCTCTGAGAGAGGGGGGCAGCTCTGATCCCGGTTTTCCAGCCCTCTTCTGGTTTGGAGGCAGTGGTAGGGTGGCAGGGGAGGTCTCTGCCCTGCCTGGCAGTGGTGTGCACCGGGTGTGTTGGCACTGCTGTGCTGGATGGGGGGGTCACAGCAATGCCAGGGCTGGCAGGAGGAGCAGTGTTGGTGGCTGCACTTGGCATGCTGTCCTCAGGGCCGTGGGTGCTCAGAGCCAGCTGGGCACCCCTGGGGAAGCCTCGGGGGCTGCCCGGGGTGCCCACCCTGCCTGAACAGCCCCTGGCTGTCCTGCTGAGCTGCCTGTGATCCCTGATCCGTGCTGGCAGCAGGAGCGCTGGCCTGTGAAGGTGGCCTGTGTGCTTCCAGCCGTGCACGGATGCTCTGGGCTCCCCTGCTCTGCACGCAGGGCTGTGCCAGGGGGTCTCTGTGCTGGGGGCTTCTCTGTAATGGGGGGGTCTTTGTGCCACGGTGTCTCTGTGATGGGGGGTTCTCTGTACCAGAGGGGTCTCTGTGCTGCGGGGTTCTCTGTGATGGGGGGGGCCTTTGTGCCAGGGGTTTTCTATGCCAGAGGGGTCTCTGTGCCTGGGGAGTCTCTGTGCCGGGGGGGGGTCTCTGTGCCGGGGGGGGTCTCAGTGCCAGGGGGTTCTCTATGCCAGGGGGTCTCTGTGCCTGGGGGGTCTCTGTGCCAGCAGGACTGGCGATCCCCGCGGTGACCCCTTGCCATTGTGGCCTCTGCTTTGCCCACAGCACGCGCTGAAGATGTTGGAACCAGCCTCTACTTTGTGAACGACTCCCTGCAGCAGGTCACCTTCTCCAGCACAGTGGGGGTGGTGATCCCCTGCCCGGCAGCAGGGTCACCCAGCGCCGTCCTCCGGTGGTACCTGGCCACAGGTGACGACATCTACGATGTGCCCCACATCCGGCATGTCCATGCCAATGGGACTTTGCAGCTCTACCCCTTCTCGCCATCAGCCTTCAACAGCTTCATCCACGACAACGACTACTTCTGCACCGCAGAGAACTCGGCTGGCAAAATCAGGAGCCCGAACATCCGTGTTAAAGCAGGTGGGAGCTGCCTGTGGGCGCTGGGCTGGGCACGCGGGGCTGGCTCCTCCCTGCTCTGCTCCATCACGGGCAGAGCCGGGGCTGCTGCCTTGGGTTCCTGCAGCAGGATGGAGCAGGGAGAAGGGCAGAGCCTTGGGTGGGATGTGCAGCTTGGAGGTCTCCGGTGAGTGTCCGGAGAACGTGGTGTGGCTGCAGCCTGGTGCCAGGAGAGTTCCTCTCCCTCTGAACCGGGATTGTCTCGCCCAACCACTTACCGAGGCTTTTCCCAGCTGTGGGAGGGGCTGGGCCACATCTGTCCGTGCTGGGGGCCCCCTCAGCGTCCCACAGCCTGGTTCCACTGCAGCGCCCAGCCTCAGCTTGCCAAGGCTTATTAAGAACAAAAAAAAAATTAAATAAATAAAAAAAAAAGGAGGAATATGGCAAAGAGCTGATTCCAAAAGCCATTATAGTAAATTATTGACCAGGCTGAGGAGGGCTAATAGCCCAGGAATGGCTTCATTATGTAACCTATTAAAAGTGGGGCTAGCAGAGGGAACGTGACAGAAGTGACTACAGGGTTTTTTATTTTAATACCTTGTACTGTGGAGTAAATTGGTATTAACCCCCTTCTGCAGAGTGAATTATTTACCAGCACTCTCGGGTTACCTATAAACCACAGCGTGGTGGAGGAGCAGATGGGGTGTAGTAAATGTGGAGCTGCTGCTCTCCTCGTGTGGGCACAGCAGGGCTGGCTCTGCTGGGATCCCTCGTGCCCAGAGCTGCCCTGGGATCACAGAGAGGGAGTCCTGGCTCTCAGCCCCCTCTCCATCCAGGGCTGCATGCAGCCCTGCTGCTGGGCTGGGAGCTCAGCCTCCCCCTCGTTAGCAGGAGATGTGGATGTCCAGTGGGGCCACCAGGATGGCTCCAGCTCCTGGAGCTGCTCTGCCTTTCTGGCAGTGGAAATGGCTGTGGAACATTCCCCAGCTGCTGCTGCCTCCTGGCCATCCCACTTCCCAGTCACTCTCCAGTGCTTCCTAATGGCAGTGCAGCACAGAGAGCCAATTACAGCTGGAGAAAGCCAGCAATAAAATAAAATGCACTGGAAACTGAAAATATGAGGGAGAAAATCTCTGGAAGTCTTGGGCAAGCTGTTGGCGAGCACATGGAGCAAATTTCTCCGGCCAGGGGAGAGGTTTAAGTGGGCTGGTTGTGGGTGTGTGTTGCCCTCCCGGGGGTTATTCCTGCTGGCAGGAAAAGCCTGGAGCCCTGGCCTGGGGCTGGCACAGCTCAGGGATGCAGTGGGGCTGTGCCCAGGGTCTGTCCCCAGCCGGGGTGCTGGTGGAGGCAGGGAGCACTCGGGATGTTCCTCATGGTCCCTGCTGCCCTTTAAAGCCTGTGAATAAACCTCAGCTCCAGGTGATTAAGGAAGCCTTTGCTGGTTAATCTGCTTTGGCTCTGCAGCTCCTTTCCATGGCAGCTTCTCCCCATGCCCTCGTGGCACACCTCTGAGCAGGGAGCCCCAAAAGCCCAGAAACCAGGGTGGAAATGCTGCCACCCTCTCACTGCTGGCCTGGCTGTGTGAGGTGTGGGATGCAATGTCCACAGGGACTTCCCACCCAGGGAAAACACCTTCCTGCTGGGGCTGCCGAGGGCTTTGCTGAGCTGCTCCTGCTCTGGCCAGCTGTTAGATGACAAAGTGAACGTGCATTTGTCATGATGGCAATCGTCTCCATGCCCTACAGGGCACAATTTTTGTCACTGTGAAAAGGGAGCTGCTCCAACTGCATTTTGTACTAGAATTTCAGGAGTTTGTGGTGTCTGCCTTGCTGGGGTTGGTGACATCTCTTTGTCGTGCTGGAGAGGCTGAGGTGGGTCCCTCTCACCCAGCAGGTGCTCCTGGAGCCCTGCTGCTGTCCAGGGAGCAGCACAGAGCTGTCAGAGGGATGTGCATCTCCCTGAGAAGCAGGGCACATGCTGGGAGCATGGCAAACTGTCATTGCTCTCCTCAAATGTTCCTGCAGAGGCTTGAGGGGGTCCCAGGCTCTGTGCCACGGGCTGTCTCTCCCAGGGTGCATTCTCAGCATCCAGGGGTGAAATGCACATTACAACCACAAAGTGCCGTCGGTCCCCACACTGAGTCTGGCACGCTCAGGTGACACTGGGACCGTGGCAGGTCCCAGCAGGGCCAGGTGTGCCTCTGTCCCAAGGCCAGCAGCGCATTCCTCAGCAGAGAATCCCCTCCTTCCCCGGGAAGGTGCTTGGGATGAGAGCAGCGTGCGGCTGGGTGGGTTGGTTTGTTTGGGAAACGTGGGATTCTAGCAAAAGGAAGTGTGTTTTCCTCCAGCACTGTCATGCTACCAACCATCTGCTTTCCTCCACAGTTTTCAGGGAACCGTACACCGTTCGGGTGGAGGACCAAAGGTCGATGCGTGGAAACGTGGCTGTTTTCAAGTGCCTCATCCCCTCTTCAGTGCAGGAATACGTTAGCGTTGTATCCTGGGAGAAAGACACCGTTTCTATCATCCCAGGTAAGAGAGGAGCACCTGTTCTCTGGAAATCTGACCTGCTCTGCCATGTGGGACACTTGCTGTCGTGGAGGATCTGCTTTTTGGCTTGTTGTCTGTGCCTGTGCTGCCCAGCAAAGGCTTCCAGTGGTGATTGTGCAGCTCCAGGCTGGAAAGTGCTGCTGGTGTGAGCAGGGGTGAGGTGCCCAGGCTCTCCTGGGTGCTCTGGCTGTGTGTCCCTGGGGTGAGGGGTGCTTAGTGTGATTTTGGCAGCACTCGTGCCCTGTCCTGGTCTCTGCAGGATGACTTGGGTACCTGGCACTGGCACCTGGCCAACAGGGACAACACCTGCCCGTGCTGCCCGTGTCTGACTGCTGCAGTCAGGGCGGGTGTTTGTCTTGTCAGGATGATGCTCCAGTCAAAATTCCACCTTTTCTTGTCAATTTTCACAACTGATTCAACCATGGGAAAGGAACTTGGTGAAAATGCCATCACCTCCCTGTCCCCTGGGATGGAACCTGCCTGGCCTGCCTGTGCCATGCCCCTGCCTCGTGCCTGGGCCATGTCCCACTCCGAGCTGACTGCCCTGCGTGGGGAAGGGGCGTGGGAGGGACAGCACCACCCCCCTCTGCTCAGGGGCTCTGCAGGGCCAGGAGGTTTCCCTGGGTATTTCCCTGTGATTTTCTGGCAGCTGCTCCTGCCTGGCTGTGGCAGGCTCGGGGCTCAGCGTGGGGCCAGCCCCGTGTCCCCGTGCCCCGGGGTGACCTCGTGGCTCCTCCGTGGAGCCGCTGTCGATGCACAGCGTGTGTGAGCTGCTAGCAAAGCAATCAATAACTGCTTCCCCCGGGGCATCCAGAGGGAATTAAAGGATTTGGCCCAAAGTGAGTGCTCTGTGCTTGATATTTGCTCACAGGTCAGAAAGCCCTGGTGCTGCCACGGGGAGCAGAGCCCACCGGGAGCGGGGCTGGGGCTGCAGGAGCAGCTGAAGGAGCAAAGTGCTTCACCTGGAGGGGGGTGACCTGTTCTCCTGGGGGCTCTTGCAGGTGGGCTGTGCGCCCCGAGTGCAGCCAAGGTGCTGACCCAGCACAGCCCACGTGCCTGGTGGTACCCGGGCAGGCACCCTCTGGCAGGGACAGAGGGGCACCGTGCCCTTGCCAGGCTGTGGATGTGGGAGCAGGAGGTGGGTTTCTGTGTGGTGGGTGGCTACGAGGCGCTGGTGGTGCCCATCCCCTGGGGTGCTCATGGTGCGGTTTGGGTGGTGCAGGTGATGCTCTGCCCGCTGTGGGTGCTGCCTTTGGTGAGTGGCACTCCAGGTCCATCAGCAGGAGAGCCTGGGCCGTTGTTTCCTCCGTGGTTTGGGATCCTTTGCTCTGGGATGCTGGAGGCTGGAGCCCGTGTGGCCGGCGGGCTCAGCAGTGTTTGCCAACTGAGCATCCCTGCACTCGCGTGATCCCAACCAGACTTGTTCCCCTGTTTGCTGTGGCAGTGGATTTTTTAATATGATGATTTAATTAGGGTGGAACGATTTTAACATTCTAAAGCAATAATTACCCTAAAGACAGAACATATAAATTGTGTTACAGTGCAGAGTCAACACAAGCAAACATGTTTTGCCGTTGGATTACAAATATAGTATCTGCCTGAAGCTTATTTTTTTTGTTGCTGGTGTGTTAGAGCTAAAACTGGCTTTGCTGTTACCAAAAATATGTTTTTCCCTGACCTCTGCTGAACCTCTGCGTCTGCCCTGATTCTGAGTGAGGAGGATGAGGGGAGGGGACGGGGTGGAGGTGAGGAGGGCTGGGATGTGGTGCTGAGGCCCTGCAGTCCCTGCTGCTCACAGTGCTGGGTTCTGGGTGAGACACTGGGTGTGCAAGGGCTGCAGCACTGCACCTGAGCTCTGAGCTGCACTCACAGCTGCCTCTGAGTGTGCTGCTCTCTCCTGACTCCAGCCTGCCAAACCTGCTGCTTTCCCCAAAACTTTGCTCTGGTGCTCCCTGTGGGAGGCTGGGCATCTTCCCAGCAGGGAAGGAACAGTCCTGATGTGCAGAGAAAATCTCCATCCACACTCCTTGGTGGCACAAAGCTCTCTTTAAGTGACTGTTGTAGTAAATGTCTTTTCCCCAACCAAACCAAAACACCTGCAGCTGAGAAACAGGGGCAGCGAGTGCTTCCCCTGGGGCTGCTCCTGTGAGCTCAGCCTCTGCCTCCACGTGGGGCTGGGGGGACCCTTTTGTGAGCTTTCCCGGGTTCCAGGAGGAAATCCTTCTCTGGCCCACGTTGTTCAGAGCAGCTGTGGCTGCCCCATCCCTGACAGGGCCCAAGGCCAGCTTGGACAGGTGCTGGGACAGTGGAAGGTGTCCCTGCCCATGGCAGGGGGAGGAACAAGGTGGACTTTAAGGTCTCTTATAACACAAATTGTTCTTTAATTCTATGACTGAATTTTTTTTTTTTTTTCTTAATTGGGATTACAGGGCTCCCATCCTCTGACATATTTTCAGCCAGACCTTGTTGCTCTTTTGGAGGGTGCAGAACTTGGTGGTGCCCTGCTGGTGAGAGCCCAGCTGGAGAGCTGCTGCCTCCCTCCCCGGGGTGTGGGTGACGAGTTGTGCTCTTTGGTTAACTTGGCAACGCCGTAACAGACCCTGAAATCAAAGATAAACTCTTTATGGCAGGTTATCCTGCACGTAAATCATCATTAGTGCAGCTCATTTTTGTTTAGTGCCCACCTGACTCTGCTGCTGTGTGTTTAGAGAAGTCAAGGGTTGTGGAGAAATTACAGGGTTTTCAAAAACCCATTTGCCTTGCTGGAGCTCACATCAGAATCAATCTTGCCTCGTGCTCCAGCCCTGCCACAGACACAGCCCCGCTGCCAGGGCTCTGCTGCTCTGCCTGGGAGGGCAGCCCTGGTGACAGGACAGGGCCTGGGGGACAATCACACCTCAGATCAGCTGCTCCTGCTGCATCTTGGTGGGTGTTGGAGGGGCTGGGTGGGAGCTCAGCAGCTGAGCAGAGGGTTTTACACACCCCTCACCCCTCTGCCATGGAGTGAGAGTGAGAAAATGCTGCTGCAAGCTGCTTTAGAACTCAGCCTTGTAAACAGCTTTTCTTTTATTATTTTATTGCTATTTTGAGTGGCAGTGGTGGCAGTGTGGAGCCCAGGTGTGAGGGCACTCCAGGGGTTTGCAAAAACAACCCGGGGAGCTGCTGGTGACACCACAAAGTGGGGCTGGAGCAATTTCAGCCCCTCAGCTGTTCAAGGGGCTCATTTGGGCACTGCTCGGCTTTTACAGCCCTCTGAGCACACACGTGCCCGTGGACTCACACCCAAACCATCCCCAGCTGGCCCAGGGATGTCACTGTGTCCAGCTTTGCCTTGCTGGGCACAAATGCCACCTCTGCAGGCTGTGCCAGTGGGGAAAACAGCTCTGGGGCTGGCGAGGGCAGTGGGGTTTGGAGCAGGGAGCATTACCAGCCTGGCAAACCCCGAGCTGAGCTGTTATTTGCTGCTTCAGTGTTGTGTACGTGATGGGTTGTGTTGGAAAAAATCTAAATAGAGCACTTGTCAAGGTACCAGCATTTCTAAGGGTGCTGCCTTTGTCACCAGCCTAATACAAATCCTCTGAGGGCTGTGCAGATGAGGATGTACTTAGTCACTGGTTATCCACAAAGCCTTTTCTCTGGAAAGCAAAACGTAAAGCTTGCCAGAAGGAAGGAGCTGAAAAAAAAAAATAAAAAATGGAGTTCTGTGAAGTTTTAGACATGTTTTTGTGTGTGTTGTGGGCTGAGCCTTTCAGGAGTTTCCAAAATATCTCTGCCTGAGTTAATCTGTTTGTGGTGCTGCAGCTGTGAGCTTCTCTTGACCTGCATGGCCCTTTCTGTGCCATCCTCAGATGGACCCAGGGCTGGTTCTGGGGTCCTGAAACTCCCCTCAGCAGCTCTTTGGTGGCTGGGCAGTGAAAGGGCAGCAGCTCCTCCTGGTTCCATGCAGTCAATCCCCCCAGAAATGTTCTCTGTCCTCTGCTGCACTGGCCACTGCTGCACTGTTTTTCTCTGAAATTACAGAGGTGGAACTGCACACAAATCCCACTGTAATCCATCCCAGGACGTGCTGAGTCCAGGGATGAGGCAGGAGGCTGGATTTCTGGGATTTCTGGGGTTTCTGGGGTTTATTTCTGAGGTTTCTGGGCACAGCGTTCCCCCTGGGCGGGTGCTGCGTGCCGAGGGGCACGGAGGGATGAGGGGGATGAGGCAGGGCCCGGATAATTCTGCATTGTCCTTGTGTCAATGGGCTCATTCTGGGGGACATCAGGCTCCTGTTCCTGGGGAAAAGCCGGGGCAGAATAAACACGGCCAGGCGCAGGCTGCCCTTGTTTGTGCGTTTGGCGTCGCGGAGAGCCCCGGGGCGCAGGGCACCCGCTGAGGGTCGGAGTTTTGGGTGGGTTTGGCCCGAAAATGGGACGAGCCCGGCTGGGTTAAAGCCGAAGGCTGTGAGCTGGAGCTGCCGTGTCCCTGCTGTCCCCTGCTGTCCCCAGCGCTGAGAGCAGCGCCGGTGGCTGTGACCCGCTCCGGGAGAGGGGACCCGGCTGTCCCGCCTGCCCCGCTCCCTGCCGGGGTGTGCAGGGAGAAACCCCCCCTGGGGCACTCGGCTGGGCACCGCTGGGCACACGGCTGGGCACCGCTGGGCACACGGCTGGGCCTCGCCAGCGGCGTTCTGTCCCCTGTGCCCGGGCGGGGACGGGCGGAGCCGCAGCGCGGAGCCGCCGATGTGACCGGAGCGAGCGGCGTCCCGTCCTTCCCTGGCTGCGGGGGCTGCAGAACCTTTCCCCTGCCGGCCTGGAGATCTCCGAAGGTGTCCTGCCTTCTCCCCCACCCCTTGCCACCCTCTCTGGCTGCGACATGTGCCCAGACCTGTTACAGAGGGAAGTAGCTCCAGGCGTTATTCTCACCAAGTGGGGTGAGATTCTGTCTGAAATCATTTCATCCTTCCCCAGAGACTTGGCGTGAATTTTATCTAATCGCCATGGCAACAGATAAAAAAAGGTGTGAGCACATCTCCTTTTGCTGTGATAATTCAGATTTATATATTCAGATCAGATTGGAGTTAGAGATTTTAAAAGGAGCAGATGCAGCAGAAGGTGTGACTGCAAATAATGTGGCGAGAACGTTTGATGATCCTGCCCTTTAAGAGGGGAGAGCGCTTTCCCGCAGGTTTTTTTGGAATATAATTATTCCATCAAATCCACTTTAACAAGGACTCATTATAGCCCTGATAATGCAGAGTCACGTTGGAGACAATCTCCACACGCATGCACACACGGCACACGCAGGGACCACAACAAGTAAACAGCAGCCTGGGCCCAGCCCAGAGCCCAGGCACCACCCCGGTGTCCCTGTCACCTCCTGGTGCCCCTGTCGCCTCCTGTGCCCCAATTCCACAGCCCCAGCTGGAGCCAGGTGGGGATTTGGGGACACTGAGCTCCTCCTGTCCCAAACCAAAGCTGTTGGCAGTTCTGCTGTGCCATGGCAGCGTCTGCAGGACAGGGGAGCTTTGGCTGAGAGCAGCGAAAGGAATCCCACACTCATGGGATGGTTTGGGCCAGAAGTGACCTCAGAGGATCTCATCCCAGCCCTGCCATGGCAGGGACACCTCCCACTACCCCAGGTGGCTCCAAGCCCCAGTGTCCATCCCGGCCTTGGACACTGCCAGGACGGGGCAGCCACAGCTGCTCTGGGCACCCTGTGCCAGGGCCATCCCTTAGGGCACCTCCAGCCACCCTGAGCAGCAGCTGTGCCCTAGGGAAGGGGTGAACAGCGAGCCCAGAGAGGCTGGGATGGGTGCCTGAGGATCTGGAGATCCCACGGGAGGCAGGTGGGCTGTACATCTCCTCCTGGAGTGCAGAGAGCAGGAGCAGGGAGAGATCAGCTGGAGGAAGGATCTGCTGGTCTCCTGGGTCCCAGGGTGACCCTTTGTGCTGGGATGCAGCGTTCCTGTCACACTGAAAGGCACACAGGCTTTTCAGGCAATGGCCAGGAAGGTGGGGACACGAGGGAAGTCCCCTGGAGCACCCCACTGGTGCCATGGGGAGAAGGGGAGTGATGTGGGCAGGAGGGGCCTGGGGCTGGTGAGCCTGAGAGGTGTCTGAGGTTCCCTGGAGTCGCTCAGGGACTCCTGGAGTGTGCACTGCACATCCCTGTGGGAGCATTCTGTGCTCTGCACCAGCCCCAGAGAAGGCTGTGGGGCACAGCTCGCAGTGGAGCTGAGCTCTGTGATGGAACCTGGAGCCTCACGTGCCTCGTGCACCTTGCTGAGCCCAGCACCCTCCTGCCTGCCCCCAGAACCGAGCCTGGAGCCTCCAGGTCCCTGCTGAATCACAAGGGCCGTGCTCTTGTGTCCCTGCTCACAGGGCACTTGCTAAATTCTGATGCTTTTGTGCATTTTAAAGACCTTCCTGCTGGTGGAGAGCTGAAATCCACTGGGATGGGAGTTTCTGCAAGGCACTGGAGCAGCTCAGGCTGAGGCTGTGGTCAGCACTCCGTGCACTGGGCAGGACAGTGTGGGTGCTGGGCACAGGGGACTGGGGGGCTCTGTATGGGGGTGCAGCCCATGATCAGCCATGGGCCTCCTCCCCTGAGGGGTCCTTGGGAGTGACCCCTCTCTCTGCAGGCTGCTACCAGCTTGGAAGGCTCCAAAATCTGCTTGAAAATCCTAGAAGAGGATGGAAACACAGAAAAGGGGGAGCTGGAGGGGACCCACTGAAATCCAGCTCGTTGCCGTGCCCAGGACAGCCCTGAGCAGCATGCCAATGAAATGCCAGAGCCAGCTCAGCGCTGGGCTTGCTGGCATGTGCAGGTTGTCCGGGCAGCCCCAGCCTGTCCTTTCCACCTCTATTTAAATGTCATTTGTGAGGGAGGAGCCGCTGCTGGCTCCTGCCCTGCTGCCCCAGGTCTCCCCCGGGAGCAGAGCCTGCAGGGCAGTGATTGCTGCAGCCAAGCCCAGTGATGTGAGAGCTGCACAGGTCAAAGCTCTCCCGGAGCACAAGTCCGTGTGAGCCTGAGCCCCTGCCCCGGGGCTGCGAGGGACAGGAGCCAGAGCCAGCACAGCCCGGGCTCTGCAGGCAGCTCATCCCACAGGGGCTGGGGGCTCGTGGGCAGGGGAGGGGGAGCCGTGGGTGTGCATCTCCCTCCCCCTCCCCAGCCACACACTTCCCCAGATGCAGAAACAATCCCGGTCATTATTCCTGCCATGGTGACAGTGACAGTGGCAGGGATGCCAGCTTCCTCACACAGACGGCTTTATTTCATCTCCTCTGCTTTTCAAAGCCTCTTTCATTTTGTATGAGGAGACAGATGTGAAGGGCTGCAGGCTGATAAATTCTGCTGTCTTATGAAAAGAGAGGGTGGGTTTTTGTTGTGGTTGCTGCTCTTCCTCCCTCCCTCCCTCCCCAGCTCCCTCCCAGCCACCTCCTGCTGTCGAGGGTGCTCCCTGCTCCAGACATGGGACACTGGCTGGTGTCACCTCCCTGGGACAGGCTGAGTGCCCAACGCTGGTGTCACCTCTCTGGGACAGGCAGGGCTGAGTGCCCAGGGCTGGGTTTTGGGTGCAGAACCTGGGGTTGTGGTGATGGGCACCAGGTTGCTAAAAGCCAATTCCCAGGTTGGGAGGCAAGGAGCCCAGGGGTGCAGATGCCTCCCAAAACGCCTCAGCCGTGGGGTGGGGAGGAGCTGAGCCAGGCTGTGGAGCCAGGGCTGAGCTTTCCCAGCAGGGACAGCCCAAATCCTCGTCCTCCATGTGAGAGCACAGGGCTGGGAGGTCGGGGACAGGCTGCTGTGCTCCGTGCCAGCCAGGAGCAGCTGTGGGCTGGGGAGGGAGCAGCCAGCAGCCCTTGGTGGGGTGTTGGAAGTCTCTGCCCTGTCCCTCTGCCCTCCTCGGAGCAGGGTGGCTGCAGTGGGCAGTGGAATCTGCCCTGCCTGGCACCAGGGGTCTCAGTGCAGCCCCCCCTCCCCCCCTCCTGCTCTGCTGACGATAGTTCAAGTTTAAAAATAAATTGCTCCATCTTTAATTGCGGTTTAAATAACTGCTTCATTTTTATTTAAATGTGGCTCTGCAAGGCTTGGAGAACAATTAGGAGAAAATACAGGGCATTGCTCTGGTGCATGTGTTCAAGCATATAATTAATTTTTTTTATTATACTGATGTTTGCCGAATCTGGAAAAAGATCTTATTGTTCCTCTTGATTCAGTCACGCAGAGGATCTACAAATACACCAGCCATTTCAGGCCTCCATTGCAGCAGCCATGGAGCCCTGCTGCTGCCACAGGGGAGGCTCCTCGGGCCCCTGCCCTGCCCTGTGACACCCACCCAGCTCACACTGGGGGCTGCAGCCCCGAGGAGGGCTGGGCTGCTCGGGGGTCTGCAGGGTGCCAGGCTGGTGGGCACAGCCCAGGCTGGGGCTGCTGGGTCTGTCCCCAGTGCCAGGCTGGGGCTGCTGGGTGTGCCCCCAGTGCCAGGCTGGGGCTGCTGGGTGTGCCCAGTGCCAGGCTGGTGGGCACAGCCCAATCTAGGGCTGCTGTGTGTGCCCAGTGCCAGGCTGGGGCTGCTGGGTATGTCCCCAGTGCCAGGCTGGGGCTGCTGTGTGTGCCCAGTGCCAGGCTGGGGCTGCTGTGTGTGCCCAGTGCCAGGCTGGTGGGCACAGCCCAATCTGGGGCTGCTGGATGTGTCCCCAGTGCCAGGCTGGTGGGCACAGCCCAATCTGGGGCTGCTGTGTGTGTCCCCAGTGCCAGGCTGGTGGGCACAGCCCAATCTGGGGCTGCTGTGTGTGCCCCCAGTGCCAAGCTGGGGCTGCTGTGTGTCCCCAGTGCCAGGCTGGGGCTGCTGTGTGTGCCCCCAGTGCCAGGCTGGGGCTGCTGTGTGTGCCCCCAGTGCCAAGCTGGGGCTGCTGTGTGTGCCCCCAGCCCCATCTGAAGGATCTGGGTGCTGTTCTAGAGCCCAGAGCCCACCTGGGGCTCACCCTGGGGGGGTTGTGCCGGTTGTCAATGAGTGGGGGTGTCACAAGGCCAGACCAGGGCCGGGGGATGGGCAGTGGAACCTCGGCAGGGCTCAGTGCGCCCCAGGCACCTCTCCAGGCCGAGCTGGCCATTCAGGACTGTAAATCTCATTCACAGTCGATTGGGATTAGGCTCCTAAGTGCCCGACATTGCTGAAGTGCTTCTCCAAGGGCTGGGGGGAAGCTGCTGTGAGCTGGCGGGCTCTAAGCTTATCAGTCAAAGGTGCTTTGCTTGGTGACAGAAGCCACTTGTGGTAAACAAGCTGCTGGCCCTTTGGACCCCTGACAATCTTTTAACCATTTATTAAAGCAGCTACGAGCTCTTCTTGGAAATGAAATCTTAATAGCGAGCGTGGCAGAGATTTTTCACAGATGGCAGCACTGCCAAAAGCAGGCATTCAAGAAAACATTCATCAAAAACATTCATTTCTTTCAAAAAGAAATTGACGTTTATAGCGTAGACAAATTTGGGACTCATTTGCTTTGCCTTTCAGTTTCTGGATTTTTAGAGGTCACGTTTTTCTGCACCTTCGAGGGTTAGAAACTGGTGTTATTTTTAACTGGAAACTGAGATTCTCGTGTAACATGGCACAGGAAATGGGGCATGTGGAGAGGCTGGGTATGGCAGGACCTGTGCAGCGCTGGGGGATCTGCAGGGGATCACAGCACCGTGGAATATTCTGGTTTGGAAGGGACCCCCAAGGACCATCAAGGACCTGCCCCTGCACAGACACCCCAACAATCCCACCCTGTGCCTGGGAGCATTGTCCAAACACCCCGGAGCTCTGGCAGCCCTGGGGCTGTGACCATCCTCCCCTGGCTGTGCTCCAGGCTCTGCCCTGCCTCTGGATGTTGCATGCAGAGCCTCCCTGGGGTGGGAGGGTGCCCAGCTGGCTCTCCAGGTGATGGAGGGGATGGCAGGGCCCAGCGGGAGCTGCATCCCTGGCATGGTGAGGCAGGGAGCCTCCACACGCCCTGGAGAGCACCTCTGGAGCCCGCCCCACCCTCACCCTTCGGGAAGGACGGGTGTGCCCTCCCTCCTTAAACAGCCAGAAATTCCCTTAAGAGGGAGCAATTCATTCGCAGCTCATCTCCATTTCATCTGAAGGCTGCACCACGCTGGGTTTCAGCCTTGTTATGTTTTCTCTTGAGCAATACCTTTTATTTCTGCAGTGTTTAATATTCCTTTCCAGAGCCTCCGTTGCCTGTTCTGGGTCTTTCTACAGAAAGCAGCTTTAAAACTGTAATTTTTCGTGGCTGAGCATGTCACAACCAGCTGGGTCCTCTTTGCTTGAGTGCTGTCGCCCCTCCCCATCCTCCCCGTGCCCGCTCTTCCCTCCGTGCCAGGCATCCCCAGCGAGGGGTCCCCTTCACAGGCAGGCTCAGCCCGAGGAGAAGTGCTTTCTCTCACCCAAACCAGCCTGGTGCCTGGAGCTTGGCACTGCCAAGGGCTGTCAATGCTGTCACAGGGCTGGGGAAAAATGGTGGTGCAGGCAGGGAGAACATCCCTGTGCTGGTCGAGGGGAAGGACAGGGCTGTGTGTCCCCATCCCTGTGCTGGTCGAGGGGAAGGACAGGCCTGTGTGTCCTCATCCCTTGGGAATAAAGGGGAAGGACAGGGCTGTGTGTCCTCATCCCTTGGGAATAAAGGAGAAGGACAGGCCTGTGTGTCCCCATCCCTGTGTGGTCAAGGGGAAGGACAGGGCTGTGTGTCCCCATCCCTTGGGAATAAAGGGGAAGGACAGGGCTGTGTGTCCCAGGGATTGTGTCCCCATCCCTGGGGAGTAAGGGGAAGGACAGGCCTGTGTGTCCCCATCCCTTGGGAATAAAGGAGAAGGACAGGTCTGTGTGTCCTCATCCCTGTGTGGTCAAGGGGAAGGACAGGGCTGTGTGTCCCCATCCCTTGGGAATAAAGGGGAAGGACAGGGCTGTGTGTCCTCATCCCTGGGGAGTAGGAGAAGGATGGGATGTGTGTCCCCATCCCTGTGCTGGTCGAGGGGAAGGACAGGCCTGTGTTTCCCCATCCCTGGGAGGCTTTGGTGGTGGCTGAAGTGAAAACCCCGTGCTGGTCATGGCTTTGCACTCACCAGCCCCTGCTCCAGCCCCCAGCTGATGGCTTGGAGCTGCTTCTCCCCACAAGCCCTTCACACAGGGGAGGAGCAGCGTGCTGCGGGCAGCAGGAGCTGGGGCCAGCTCTGGGGGTGTCCCTGGTGTGCCACTTCGTGTCCCTGTGACTCTCAGCCCCTGCTGTGCCTGCTCGGGGTGCCAGCTCCCGGCGCTGCGGTTCCGCAGGCGCCTCCCCAGCAGCGCTGCTGTTTCTGCAGCTTGTTTCACACCCGGGAGCAGAGCTGTGCCACGCTGCCAGCAGCAGGGCTCGGGAAGCACCTCCTGGCACTCAGGTGCCCGGCTCTGGCTGCCTGGGTGGGATTTCCCCCTGCCAGGAGAGGTTCAAGCCACACAGCTCCTTCCAGGGAGGGATTGCTGCCTTGCCCAGGTGAACTCTCTCTGCACCTTGGACCACGGCCACGTGCTCAGCCCTGCTGTGTCATGGATCCCACATCCTGGCACGTCCCAGGCTTTGAGCAGGAGCTGTGGCTGTTGTGGCTCTTGCAGACGCTGGGTGTACGGCGCGTGCCCGGCTGTATCAAGAATTAACTTCATCATCATCCCCGTGATCTCTGTTGGCAGAGCTCTGGCATAACCTGTCGTGTCTTATCTGGGAATTGCCTGTGAGTTACAGCTAGCTCCGGCCTGGCCCTGGGCTCAGCCAGGTTTTGGCTCTTCCAGGGCTCTGGGTGCCCAGGGCTCGGCCTCTGGTTTGCAGCTGCACAAGCACAGCTGGAAATCTGGTGGGGGATCTCCTGCCTGGGGGTGGAGAAGGGTTTGGGCCACACCCCTGTGTGCCCCCAGGGAGCATCATTTCTGCACCTCAGCTCTGCAGACCTGCTGGTCTCATTTCCCAAAGCTGTTAAAAGCACACACGTGTTTCTCTTTCCTGCAGAGTTCTTTGGAGATTACATTTTTGTTCTAGTCAAGAGCAGATTTAACCAAATGCCCATCTTGCAATGCCAGATTCCATGGGATGGGAATGGCTGAGCTCCTTCTTCATTTATCCATGTATACACAATGCCCAAAACAAGCTAAAAATGATGAATTGTGGCTAATGCTGCTGCGTGATGGAGATAAGACCGTAATTATTTGTTTGGGCAGCTTAAATCAACACCAAAAGCCTGATGGAAAACAAAGTGATGACTTGAACCTCTTTGTGTGGCTCTCATGGGCTGTGTGGCCAGGCGTGACCTCCAGCAGGGGCTGGGTGAGCTGTGCATCGGCGCGTGGTTAACGGGGCACGCTTCACGCGCCACCCTCTGAGCGTGCCAGGGCCCGTGCCAAGGGACACACACACTCTGGGCTCCTCTCTGGCAGGGTTTAGCACCTCTGTGCTGCCTCAGTTTTGGCAGCTTGCTCTTGTTTAGGAGTACTATTGGTGCTGCAGGTAGGAGTGCAGCACATCCTGCCCGCTCCAGAGCAGGGTCTGGATCTCCCTCAAAAGCTCAGCCTTGTTAGGAGGGAAGATGGGTGGGTTGAGCTCCAGCTGCACCTGAACCCATGGCAGGGGCTGTAAATTTTGGCCTTCATTAGGTTTGTTTTGCCTGGGTTTAATTAACTGATTGATGGGAGCCTATGGAGCTCTGACCTCTCCTGCAGCTGCCCTAAATCAGCCCTGGCCGTGCTGGGGTGGGGTTTGTGCATGGTCCCAGCTCCTGAGCTGTGCTGTCCCATCCTCACAGCTGGAATGGCCTGGGTGAGGGCCAGCACAGTCCACAGAGACACCTTCCATTATCCCAGGCTGCTCCAAGCCTGTCCAGCCTGGCCTTGGGCACTGCCAGGGATCCAGGGGCAGCCACAGCTGCTCTGGCACCCTGTGCCAGGGCCTGCCCACCCTCAGGGAAGGATTTCCTCTGTCTGTTTTGTTTTCCTGGTGGCCCTGGGGACACAGCATCTCCTTGGGAGGGACATTTGGAAGCCCCAGTTCCTCTCTGCCCTGCCAAGCCTTGCCTCTCCAGCTCCCCACACTCACGTTCAGCTCATCCTTTCAATCCTCTCTCCTTGGCTCAAACCCCTCCCAGCGAGCTGAGCAGCGATGTCACCAGGGCTCCAAGGGTCACCCCTGGTGCTTTCCAGTTGCAAGTGGGAGGCACTGGGACACTGAGACATGTCCCTGTCACTAGACCCCTCCTCAGCACCGTGCCTCTGCCAGGGCCCCCTCAGCCTGCCCTTGGGGCTCTCCTTCCCTGCTGAACCCAGGGACTCACCACCCGTGCCCTGGGCCTTTCTCCTTTCTCAGAAATCCTTTGCCAAAATCCGGGAAAATTGAACTATTTTGTCCTTCGAGTTATTTCCTTTTGATCCCAGTTTTTATTACAATAACTTTTCCTGAAGAAAAGTCTTGGAGGGAGAGTCACTGAGGGTCAGATCAGAGGGTCCATGCTGGATCACTGAGGAGGAGGAGGAAGAGGAAGAGCTTTTGCATCTTGCATTACCTCCGTGTATTTATATTTCAGTGTAAAGGGGAAAAAATGCACTTATTATCGAATGATGCACTTTTTTATCTTCTTTATGGCTTCTAATGCTATAGCTGGTTTTTTCAAACCACTAAAAGCATAAGCATTAAAGCAATTTTCCAGAGTAATATAGCAAGAGGTCTGCAGCAGCTCTGCAACATTTGATAATAGTTGCCATCTTCAGCTGAAGATAATGATGTTAACAAATGTAATGGGAGTAATGAGTGGAGATTCAAAAAAGCAGCTTTTGTTTAATTTTTTTGTAATGCAAATGAGTTGGGGAATAAAGAAGGAGAGCAGAAAATAATGAAAACTTCATTGGAAATGAGTCTTAATCCTTGCAACCGAGTGCTGGAGGGTAGGAGGGAAGGAGAGGGATAGAAGTTGTGGATCCTCTTTACCTGGAAGTGTTGGACAGGGCTTGGAGCACCCTGGGATAGGGGAAGGTGTCCCTGCTCATGGCAGGGGGTGGAACTGGAGGATTTTTAAGGTCCTTTCTAACCTGAACCAGTCTCTGAGTCTCTGGGCTCTGTGTCAGACTGGAATAAGGTGAGATGTGCTGTCCTGGCAGGGCTGGCTCAGGTGAGCAGGAGGAACCAGCCACGTGCCAGGCTTTGCTCTGCTCTCACCTCTGGCACAGGGACAGGGCTGTCCAGGGAGGTTTGGAGTCCCCATCCCTGGAGGTGTCCAGGGAAGGACTGGATGTGGCACTCGCTGGGTGACCAGGTGGGGATGGGGCACAGCTTGGACTCTGATCTCAGAGGGCTTTTCCAGCCTCGGTGATCCTGTGATTCTGACTCCAGGGCCCAGCTCCTCGCAGCCTGGGCCTGGGGCTAGTGGTTTCTCCTGGCTCAGCAGCTTTCAAGCAAAGCAAAGCTGCCTTCCTCTCTCTCCTGGGAGGCTGGAAACCCTCTGCTTCCTGCTCCTGCAGCACCTTCCACTTCAGAATGATGCCAGCTGAGCTCAACCTTGTGACAGCCCAGCGACTCCCTCTCCCCCTCAGAAGAAGTGAATTTGCTTTATTTAGATTGACTCCCAGCCCAAGTGATAGGTATGAGGCTGGCAAATGAGCATCCTTGTGATGAGGACTGGCACTTATGCATGTGCAGAAGATTCAGGTCTGTCAGCTTGTGTCAGCTCGCCGTCTACAGAGTGTTTAATCTCCTCACCCCTGGCCAAGAAATGCATTAAGAGATCTGCAGCGAGCGGGAGCTCGGCGAGGCAGGGATGCTGCTGCCTGCCCCGCTCCTGGGGCACCCGGGAGAGATCGGATGGGGGCAGCAGGAGGAGCCCCAGCCAAACCAGGCTGCAGGAGAGCGGGGGGCAGCTGGAGGCTGGGGGGGATTGGAGGAAACACCTCCTGGGGGTGGTTTTTGGGGTGTTGGTGGAGGTGTTGCAGGGCTGGCAGGAGCAGGGGCTGCCCCCGTGCCTGCGCTCGGGCGATGGAGGCCGGGCTGGCTCGGCTGCCAGCGAGCAGATGGTGGTCACGGCTGCCTGAGTGTCCTTGGGCACGGGCAGCAGTGTCCCCGGCCCGGGGGGATGGGGGGGATGGCTCTGTCCCCGCTCCGCAGCTGCGTGGGCAGCGGGGCGGGACCCGCTCCGGGCATGGCCCCGGGACAGCCGAGCTGGAATTCGGGGGGATGGGGGGCTCCCCTCCTGTCCGGGGGCCCTCCCTAGCATCCCTCATCCTCCCTCTCCCTGCGCTCTGAGCTTCAGCAGCGTCACCAGCCCGGCTGGGGTGGCACCTTGGTGACACCGTGTCACTCCCTGCCAGGTGTCGCTGGGGACCCTGGGTGGCAGCGCTGGCTGGGTCACAGTGAGGATGGAGGGATGTGGCTTTGGCCTGAACCCATCTCAGGGAACAGCTATAAACCAAGAGACTTTCCTCGTTTCCCTGGTTTTTGGTTGGTTTTGGTTGGGATTTTTTGGGGAATTTTTTTTGTTTTTTGTTGGTTTTTTGGGTTTTTTATTTTTTGGAAGGGTGAAGATGTGAATTATCGCATCTGGCTTTGCAATTTACAGCTTTTAATTAATCTGAAATTTCAACATAGAGTTTTACGATGAGCAGAGGCATCTCTGCAAGCTGGGGAGGAACCTTAACGACGATCCGAGATGAATCTGCAGGATGAGATATCAGTGCAATAAACAGGGCTATATAAAACAGAATTGTGAAGTAAAAAATGCTGAGATATCAGGGCAGTGATCTACAAATGAGATTTCTTTTTGGAGCCCTTCCCTATTTGAAGAGTGTTCCTTTCCTGTCAGCATTTGTCTGCTGGCCTTTGGTTGTTCCAGCACCCACTGGAGATAAGTGGGCACTGGGTCCATCACCAGGGCACCTTCAGGCCAAGGCAGGAGTAAGAATGGTCTGGAATGGCATGGGTGAGGTGGTCCAGCCTGGAGAAGCATCCAGCTGGAGCATCCTGGTGTTTTGAGCCAGTCAAGGTGTCCATGACTGTGACACTTTGCAGTTCTTTCTTGGCACGAAGGGCCAGAATCGCTCTTGCTCTCCTGCCCTGGATGCAGGAGCTGTGCTGGGTCTGCATGGGCAGTGCCCACCTGGTGCCCCTGGGTTGCTTGGACTTGCCTCTCTCCCACTTTAACTTCCTGCAGCTTTCTGAGTGGTGCATTATCCTGTGTTTTCCTTCTCCAGCCACCTAAAGCCTGGAAAATTGCAATAATGAGGGGTAATGATATGGTATGGGGAGCAGGCTTCCATTTGAAGTCTCTCAAAGTTGGATAAACACAAACAGGAAGCATTTGTTTACAAATATTTTCTCATGAACGAGTGAGGGGGAGAGCAAGCTCCTTTTGTCTCTGACAGACACATCCTTTCATTCCCTGAGCTTCCTCCCCGCTCCTTCAGCTGGGCTGAATCCCTCAGCAGTGGGATGGGTTGCTCCCCAGCCTAGGGGGTTTCTTATCCCACCCAGAAGTGCTGACCCCAGCCCCAGTGCCAGCAGACCTCCTGGTGGCAGGGAAGGTCCCTCTGTGTGTCCCTCCCCCCGGTGGCTCCTCAGGAATGTGGGTCCTTGTGGCGTGAAAATCCCCTCGGAGGTGCAGGCGAGGGGCAAGCCGGGAATTTGCTTTTAACATCAATATTCAGAAATAGTGTGTGTGAATAATTGATGGTCCTGCGAGCTGGGGCTTGTCTGTCTGTCACAGCAAAGCAGAGGTGACAGAGTGACAGCCTGGGGTGGGGGGGACTCCCGTCCCTCCTGGGGCACCACCAGAGCGGCTGCACAGGGTGGGATGTGCCTGGCTCTTGGCAAAGGCTGCTGGGCTGCTGTGGCTGGTGTGAGAGGGACCCCAGCATGGGACAGGGGGTCCTGGGCAGGGACAGGGACAGGGGTAGGGCTGTGCTGTTCCCCAGCCTGGCCCATGGCCCTTCCAGCAGCTCCTCCAGCTGCTCTCCAGGTCCTGCTGCGCTGTGGTGGCTGAGCCACCGATCTGAACGTTTTAGGTGAAAAATAATCTGTCAGCAGGATTTGCCTGACCTTAAATTAGCTCTCACAAGAAGAGCTTAACCCTCATTGCTGGGTCAGTGTCTTCTCCCTCCCCAAGTCAACCTGGCTGTGTGCTGCTGCTGTCCCCTCTCTGGTTTAATGTCAGTTCCTACTCTTTCTTTGGGCCATCCTTTGTCTTTAACGTGATTCCCGTTCTGCTCCGAGCACAGACTGCCATGTTTGCCGTGAACCACTGGCAATTAGACCAGAGTAGCTGTCTCCCTAATGATGCCGTGCTGTGCAGCATGGCTGCGGTGCCTGCTGCAGCAGGGACACCGTGCCCGGGAAATTTGGGTGCTGCAGGGCTGCTGCTGCACGTGCTGGCCCTGGCACGGTCAGCATGGCGTTGGAGGCAGTCTGGGCCGTGCCAGGGCTGTGCTGCTGGGCAGGAGGCTGTACCTGCCCCCGAGCAGGTGGAACGGTCAGGCCACCCCTGGGACTCAGCCTCCCGCCATCAAAGCCTCGCAGTTCCCCCTTCAAAGCCTCCAGCAGTCGGTGCACGGAGCAGGGGGAAGACCAGACCTCCCCCTGCCAGAACTGCAAAGGAAAGCCAGAGCCAGAGCCTTTCCAGCCGGAACCCTGAGTGGGAGGGAGGAGCAGGGCTGAGCTCCCACCGCTGCCTCTGAGCCACTCTACAAAGCAGCTCCCAGCTTGGCGAGCGAGATCCAGCGAGAGGTTGGCGAGTTGTGACCTCAGCAAATGTATCAGACGGGAGAAAAGAGCTTTTTTCCTTCCCCCTGTTCTGGTGTCAGCGTAGCCGTGGCTTTTAAACCACATTATACAGGCTTGTCATCCAAGATAAAATGTTATTAAGATAAAATGCTACACAGGGAGCAGTAGGGGACTTCCCACTGCCGTATTTCAGCTCTGCCGTAGGACCGCGCTCTGCCGCTGGCACTGAGCCCTGGCCGGGAGCTGGGGCTGCCGGGGACAGAGCAGGACGAGATGTGGCATCCCCCGCGTGTCCCCAGGCCGGTGGGCACGGGGAGGTGCTCCCCAGAGTGTGCCACTGTGCCCGAGCATCGCCCTCCAGCCCCGGCGGGCAGCCTGGCGAGGGGGAGGCGAAGGCATCAGGGCCGCGGCCTGCGCGGAGCTGACAGCGAGCATGTGGGTGGCCGAGGGGCCTTCCCGGGGCTGCTCCTTCACGGGTCAGGGCTCTCGCAGGCTGCCTCCCCCTCCTCGGGCCCCTGTGCCCCCACAGCCCCGCTCCCACCGGCTTTGTGGGCTGCCACCACTGCCCTCCTGCCCAGCACCCACGGCCCCCAGAACGGGCAGTGTGCTCGCTGTTGTGTGTCCCCATCCCGCTGTTGTGTGTCCCCACACCACTGTCATGTGTCCCCACACCACTGTTGTGGGTCCCCATGTCACTGTCTTGTGTCCCCACACCACTGTCCTGTGTCCCCACACCACTGTCTTGTGTCCCCACACCACTGTCCTGTGTCCCCACGCCGCTGTCCTGTGTCCCCACACCACTGTCCTGTGTCCCCACACCACTGTTGTGGGTCCTCATGTCACTGTCTTGTGTCCCCACCCCACTGTCCTGTGTTCCCACACCACTGTCCTGTGTCCCCACACCACTGTTGTGGGTCCCCACCCCACTGTCCTGTGTCCCCACACCACTATGGTGTGTCCCCACCCCACTGTCCTGTGTCCCCACACCACTCTCATGTGTCCCCACCTTGCTGTCGTGTGTCCCCACCCCACTGTCGTGTGTCCCCACTCCGCTGCGGTGCCTCCATCCCCTGCTCAGGGCTGGCACAGCCTCTTTAGCCTCGCTGACAGCCCGTCGATAATATTAATGTACTCCAGCCCCTGTTAATGTCCGTGCAAAGTCTCCTCCTGCCCTTTGCCATCACTTTTCCATCAGCAGACGTGTGTGTGGCGCGGCAGTGACATTAATCTGCTGAGCCGTGCCGGCTCTGGCAGCGAGAGTGGCTCTGGAGAGCAGGTGCAGAATTTCTGGGGAGTTTTCCTGGCCCATGTGGCAGTCAGGGAAGTGTTTAGGTGAATCCTTTAAAAGGGCTTGAAAAGAGCGCTGGCATGTGCCCTGCTCCTCGGCAGCTACAAAAGGAGAGGGCAGGGGCGTCTCACCTGGGGCAGGTGTGTGATCTGCAGGCAGAGCACACACCAAACATGGAGAGGGAAGAGCTGCTTGACCTGACACCGAGGCAGAACAGAGACAGGGAAGAAAGGGGAGAGGAGTGAGCTGTAGCTACAAGGCTGGGTAATCCCTCGGTTGAGCCCGGCGAGTGCTGCAGCTGGAACATGAACTTGTCCTGGGCATGTTCAGCTTGTAAGAGGGATGAATGTAAAAGCAATGCTGTTAGCTGCCTTATTAAAGGCTCGGGTCTGAGTCAATATGCACGTGTCCCAGGTGGCTCAGGGCTGTAATTCCTAAAGCTTCACACTTCTCTGCCAGCACTGTGCGCTTGGAGGTTCTCCCTGCCAGTAAAACACTCCCACCTCTTTGGCATCCTGGTTTTGCATCCCATGTGTGAGGGTGGGACTGATCTGGGGCTTCAGAGAGGCTGAGAAACCCCCCTGAGCTGCCAGCACGCCTGGCCCTTGCCCTGAGACTCACCCCAGCCCCAGGTGCTGCGGGAGGTGGCAGTGCCAGGTGTCCTGTGTTGTCACACCTGGTGGGACACCTCGAGGTCCTGCCTGCAGTGCCAGTGTCATTTCCAGCAGCACTCCCTCCTGCTCTGCCCCTGGGTGTGAAATGGGGCTGGGACTCGTGGTCCTGACCCCGGTGTGTGGCACCCATTGGGTGGTGGCCACAGCCAGGTGCCACAAGCTCTGGCCATCACAGGGCTCCTGGCACCACCAGAGTGCATGTGATTGAATGTGGAGGGCTGAGTGTCTGAGCATCTGCTGTGTCCGCTCTGCTGAGCAAATGTGTGCAGGCAGCAGGAGACAGTCCCTGCTGGTACAGGTATTTTCCCACCCTGTGCAGCTCATCTCTGCCTCCCTGAGTGCCAGCCTGAGCAGGGACCCACCCAGGACCTGTGCTCATGCTGCCAGGGAGGTCTCCGGACAAGGAGTCTCAGGACTGCCACAGTCTGGGTGTTTTCCACACGGTTCTTCCCTCTCCTGTCCTCTTCACCCCATTCCTCCACACACTGGCACAGGGAAGTTGTGGCTGCCCCATCTCAGGAATTGTTCCAGGCCAGGTTGGACAGGGCTTGGAGCACCCTGGGACAGTGGAAGGTGTTCCTGCCCATGGCAGGGTGTGGAACTGGATGATATTTAAGGTCCCAACCATTCTGGGGTGACTCTGTGATGCTCTGTGTAGGTCTGCTCCACCTCTCTGAGCCCTGGAGACCCAACACTGGGGTCTGGAGGGGACAGATGAGCCTTGTCCTGGGATGTGTTGCCCCATTAATATCTCTGGCCACTCCCAATGCCAGCAGTCAGCACCACACATGCTGCTCTCCTCAGTAATGGGATCTGGTTTTAACCCAGGGACATCCCTTAAAGCTAATGAAAACCTGTGCTGGTGGAGGTGCTTCCTTCTCAGTGTCCTGTGCTGTCCTTGTGCCCGAGGTACACGTGGGTGTCACAGCCTGCACCCCCCACCCCTGCACTGGAGCTCTGCAGGCGGCTGGGGCAGCTGGGGCGGATGCAGCCTGATGGCTCTCAGGGCTGATTGCACACAGGCACAGCTGGTGCCAGGGAGCTGAACAATAAAGTAGCCACTCTGGCCTGATTGGGCTAATCCGTGCTGCAGACCAGGGCCTGTTTTCATTAGTTTTCCTCGATCAAATTAGATTGCCAGACGACAGATCCTATTAAAGCAGGGGAGACCTCCAGCACGGCGTGTCCTGCTGGTCCTGGGACGCCGGCCATCGCTGGCACCTGGAAAGGAGCAGGCTGCTGAGGATGCTGACAGTGCAGCTCCTGGGCACAGGGATACCTTTGCCATTGTCCTGGTGGTGCAGTGGGGACTGTCACTCAAGGGCACATGGCTCTGATGCTGCCTGGCACCACAGCCCAGCCCTGTCCTTCAGGAGAGAGCTGTCCTCTCTCCTCTCTCACAGGTGCATCACTGCCCACATCCCTCATTTCCAGCACCCACGCCGAGCTGGCTCCTGGCTGTGTTAATTTAATTTTAACTCTGCTCCTCACAGGCAGGGCATGCCCAGCTGTGAGCCCTGGCACGGGACTGCTGTGCTGTGTGCCCCAAAAAGCAGATTACACTGCCCCTAATCCAGCCATGCCTCTGGGTCCCAGCCCTGGGGCTGACCCAAGGCACGAGTAATGGCATTTGGGCCTCCTTGGGGCACAGTTCCCAGCAGAGGTGACTGATTGCCCTATTGATGGCCTGCTATTGATCAACCTTCCTCTGAGACAGTCCAGCTCCAGCCTGCCCATAACCCATCAGTAATTACTTCATCCTGAAATCCATGGCCACAAAAAGATGTTTGTGGGACAGGGGGCGCAGTTGTTTGTACTGACAGGAGCATGGCAGTGCCACCAGGCTTTGCCAAGAGCCACTGGCAGCTTTTCCTGGCCTTTGAGATGGGGTGGATCAGGCTCAATGTCTTTGGAAAGGGTTGGGCTCAATGGGAGAAGTCCTGGTTGGGAGGGACCTCCTGTCCCTGTGAACCAACTCCACACCACGGCCCTGCAAGTGCTGAGGGTCTGGGACTGGCTGCTCTGGGATGTGACCTTCTGCAACCCCATGGCTTTGACTTTGAAATTAATTTCTTGCCAGTGCTCAGGATGGGGTTTATTTTATGCAGCCAGCGTTTCTTCTCCTTGATTGAAGAAAGAGGCAGGGCTGGGGTGGGCCAGAGATCCCAGCAAGCATAATTAATAGCAATTTGCTGCCCTGCTTATTGATTGGCTGTGGGGTTAGCTCTGCCAGGAGGATTTCCATGGAGTTACCTCTTCCAGGAGGATTTCCAGCGTTACCTTCCCCAGCACACCGGGTAGTTGTGTGTAGGAATAAATGTTTCAGTTGCCCTATAAATAATGGAGCGAGTAAAGATGTTGTGTAAGCGGCGCTCTGGGTTTTGCCAGGAGGGACGTGGTTTGTTGTGAGGGTTTTTTGGTTTGTTTTGTTGTGGGATTTTCCGTGCTTGTGTTTTACCTTTTTCTCTCCCCATTTTTTTTTTTTTTTTTTTTTTATCCCTGGGGTCCAACACAGGAAGTTTCACAGGGGGGCTTGAGGGAAGAGAAGGAGATGAAGCAGTGGGAGGTGAGGGAATTCTTGTGGGTGTGCTGTGCAGAGGTGTGAAAGCCCTGGTGGTGCTGGGGAGCAGCCAGTGAAGGCTGGAGCAGCTGGGCTGCCAGGGGAGCTGTGCCTGGCCACAGGGAATGGCCACAGATTTGGGGAATTTCAGCTTTACTCTCTGCAAGTGTAAAAGCTGTAAAGCTGTGTTTTAATCATGGATTTAAGGAAGGAGCAGAGGCAGCAGGTCTGGGGTTTGTGAGCCCATGGCTTGTGCAGAAGTCCAAGCTTCCAGACTGATTCCCAAACCCTGGCACGCTGAGGTCCCCACCCTCACCGTGCCCAGGTGCAGGGCTGGCTTTGGCACCTCCAGGCTGGCACCGTGTGGTTCTGGGTCTTTTTGTTCTGCTTTAACACAGCTCAAGAGCAGTAATGAGGGAGAGGATGCCCTGCAGAGGTGATGTGTGTGCCCTGTTTGGGATGTGGAAGCCAAAGGCACCCGAGTGCTCTGAGCTCAGCGCTGGTGTGAGCAGCAGCTGGTTTGCAGGAGTCCAGGGAAGCTGGGCTTGGGGTGTTCATTTGCTGAGCCTGAGGAGAGCCAGCAAGCTCCACCTGAGGTTTCATTTCTAATTCACCTGCATCTCTGTTTCTCCTGCTCTGGCAGCAGTGATGGACACTCCCAGGTACCACAGGGGGGTCACTCTGGCAGCCTGCCGTGCCAGCCCAACCTCCAGGGGCTGAGCAGGGCTGGTTCTCTGCCCGTGGTGTCTGGGCTGACCCACTCAGCACTTTGTGATGCTCTGAGCAGCATCCAGACAGGGCAAAGTGCTGCTGGGCAGGAGCTGGCTGGAGGCAAAGGATGCTCAGGGCAGCTGGGGAACCGCAGGTCTCAAAGGAAACCCAGCTGGACGAGGGGGGCTCCCAGCAGCTCCCACTGCTCCTCCTCCTCCCCTTCCCGGGGCTAGCATGCTCTCCTCCCCTCTCCCGGGGGCCAGCAGCTTTGCAGACCATCCAGCAGCCCCACGTTCAGCAGGGGAGTGGATTAGGAAGGGGCTTTACTCCTCTGGTAGCTGAGCTCTTTTAAGCACTCGTGTGTTGTTGTGTGTCCTGCTGAGAAGAAGCCAAATGTTCCGACAGCTGGCCAGACCCTGGATCAGGGGGACTTGAGCTGTAGGTGTTGCAAACAAGGTCTTAATTGATTTATCTGAACACACAACTTTTAATTTTATGGTGGAGTTAAGAGCTTTGCCCCAAATCAGGGGGAAGGGGAGAGAAATGAGCTGATGCAGTGTGTCTGCATTCAGGGTTTGTGGGGGACTGTGCATGGCAGGAATGCCCCAAATCCCCTGCTCATCTGGGCTTTCCACTCTGCTTAGAGTGGAGCTGAGAAGCCTAAAAGGACCTGGGAGAGCTGGTGGCACCTGGATGCAGAGGGCACGGAGGTGGCAGAGCTCCCTCCCTCCTTCCCCCCGATTCTGCCCCGAAGTGCTGCAGAGAGGGGGAGAAGCACTGAGGGCACCTTCTCCTGTGGTGGCAGAACCAAGAATATTTCACAGCTCTCCTCGGGCCCGGCGGGAGCCCATGGATGTGGGGAGATCATTTTGCTTGACGAGTGCCACGATCCCGGTGGCTCCGCTCCCTGCTGCCCTTCCTGAAATGCCCGGGGAGGGAGAACTGTGTCACCTGGGCATCCTCTGGCAGCGTGCCGGGCTTTTCCCAGTGTCCTTTCAGGGCTTTTCCCGGTGTTGTGCCGGGCTTTTCCCGGTGCCCGTGCTGGGCTTTTCCCGGTGCCCAGCGAAGGATGCTCAGGGTGTCTCAGGGCTCTGGCGTGGTGCAGGACGGAGTTTGGAAGGAGGATCGCAGGGAGCTCTGCAGGAAAGAGCCCAGCCCTGATTTCTGGAGCTTAGTTTGGATGCAACTTTCTCGGGGGCTGTCCCGGGAGCTCGGGGGGCTGTGGCACCTCCCTCGCCCCCCGTGCCGTGCCCCGCCCGGGCACAGGGCGCTGGCCCCGCTGTCGCCTCGGGTGACGCGGTGGCACAGAGGGCACGGGGCGGGCTCGGGGGCTCGTCAGGCGGAGACGGCCACGGCCCCGACTCGGGTCTGGCCTCCATCAGTTCCTGTAGGAAATCACTTCACTTACCCAGATGTGAGCGTACAGCCGCGCTGCCCGCGGGCTGCCCCGCTCTCCCCCGCCAAGCCCCAGCCTCTTACGCAAATCGCTTTTCACGCTTCCTTAATTGAAACTGTCAGACAGGCTTTACCTTTTTCTTTTTCTTTTTCTTTTTCTTTTTTTTTTTTTTTTTTTTTTGGTGGTGATACAGACCTATTAATTCCACCATGGATATCCCGGCAGCTAGGAGAGATCAATAAAATGAGGTTGCATCTGTGACATATATATTACAGGAGCAGCACCAGCAATATTTCATCGGGAAAGCCGAGCCAAACACACGTGTGCAGAGCCCTGGAGAGCTCATTTGGCCATGCAGAAGGCAGAGCTGTCGCCTGGCTGCAGTGGCACTGGATTTCTATGCCCTCTTGCCACCCACCTGGCATGGGAAGGGGGTGAGGAGCACCCAAGCCCTCATTTTGCTCGTGTTTCTGAACCTCTCCTATCCGGGGTCACAGCGTGGGTTATTTTTTGGTGTGCTCTGAGTTCCTGTCAGTCTGCACCTGTGGGTGCCCTGGCACAGTGTCCTGGTGCTGGTGGCACCGGCTCCCGCCGCCTCCCGCCCCCCACTCACCTCCCTGCAGAAATCCCCACGGCGGGGATTTGCGCTTTGATTATTTTCAAATACTGGTTTGTGTAAAATTTGATTTGAGGAAACATTTTTCTCCCACATGCTGTAGGATTGAGGGCGTGTAATCCCTCCTAAATCGCCGGGACGAGGTTTGTATTGCAATGCCAGTATCAGAGCTAACAAAAGGGGATTAGACGGGAAAATTCCGCGTGAAAACCTGCCGCTCTTCGAGGGCTTTTAGTACAAAGAAGATAAGATAGGTAGAGCAGAGCCATTTTTAACCCAGATTTTAATGCACTCGGTGCCTCTCCTTCCAAGGCAAAGGAGAGGGGAGATGGCATTCCTTTTAACCCTTTCCCTTCCTCTGGCTCCGAGGGGCAGCTGATGCTTCCTTGTAGGCGCAGCAGCACAGGGCGAGTGCTCCGAGAGGTGCTGGGCAGGAAAAGCTGCCAGGGAATGCCCAGGGCAGGGTTTTATTCCCTTTCCGAGCAGATGGTGGGGAAGTGTGGAGCTCCATGGAGCCCCCGGCGCTGGGCAGCACCGCCGGCTGTGTGCTGAGCTGCGAATCCTCGCTGTGCCACTCAGATGGGGAGCAAAACAGGCTCCCACCTCACCTGCCCCGAGGTGGCACGGTGTCTGCGTGTCCCAGGGACTGCTGTCCCATCAGGAACGGCTCTGTCCCTCCAGGCACCCTGTCTGTGTGTCCCAGGGACTGCTGTCCCATCAGGAACGGCTCTGTCCCATCAGGAATGGCTCTGTCCCGCCGGGAATGGCTCTGTCCCGCCGGGGATGGATAACTGCCCTGTCGGGGGATGGATAACTGCCCTGTCGAGGCCGTGTCACGCCGCCTGTCACATCAGTGTCAGTCAGGAGGCGGCGTCGGAACGGAGACAGCTGTCAACCTTTGCGGGCGGCCATCCGCCCGCCACTGTCTTCCAGGAGCTCAGCAAGTGCCAAGGCGCATCAGGCCAGGGGAAGAGACGCTCCAGGGGGAGATGAAAGGATCCCTTCAGTGGAAATCATGTGGAATAAGCTTTCCACGGGAGATATTTCCTGCTAATCCTCCTTAGCGCTCAGCTGATGCCTTGAAGCATCAGGGGTTTATGTGCCTTTTAAAAATTCATTCTCTCTGCTCTAACAGCAGGTGTGTGTGTTATCAGCTGCCCTGCCGAGGCCCCTCCGGTGCCGGGCTGTGCCCTCAGACCTGCTGAGTGTCCTGTGACATGAGCTCCCCGTGTCACCTGAGCCAGGTGAAGGCAGCCTCCCCCTCTGCTGGCTCCCCTGGCAAGGCCCTGGGTGTCAGGTTGCTACAGCCGCGGGGTTTTGATGGTGAATTCATGGCGGGGAGCAAATGGAAAAGGATCGTGGGCTCTGAGCAGCTGGTGGGATGGGAAAACACCCGGACTGCTGCCTTAGCTCCCATCCATCTGCCCCTGCTAATTGCAGCTGCACTGATAATATTCCACTTATCTGGCCGAGGGATCCATGTTAGTTATTACAATTGATTATCACTAAAACCCGTCTGATACCCAGATTTACAGCGTGGCTGGAGGGCCAGGCAGCCTCCAGCGCTGAGCAGCCAGGGTCTGGCACTCTCCTCCTGCCAGAGCTGTCTCTCCACAGGTGTTTGGCCAGGGAGAAGCTGCTGTTCCCTTGCCACTCCTGGGGAGCAGATCCCACAGCCCCAGCACCTTGCAGTGTTTTCCTGCCATGTTTTTTGGTCCTGGGCAGAGTGAGGATGATGAAGCTGCGAGAGCTGCTGGTGCCAGGTTGTTTTTATTGTGCTGTCTGTGTGTGGGAGGTGGTGGCTGCCCCTACCCCGAGCCCTGCAGTGCAATGAGGTCCTGCAGATGTTCTGCTCCCAGGCTGAGCTGGGTAATGAGCGCCGCCCTGGGAGAACCATCATCAATCTGCTGCAGATTAATCATCACCAGCAGCTCGGGCTCTTGGAGGGGACTTTTCCAAGCAACTGAACAGAGCTTTCCTGCAGTCCATGAGGCTGTGCCCTCCTTGGCTGCTGGAAAGTCCCAATGGCTCTGGGAGGTGTGTGGCCTCTCCTGCATCCAGCTCGTGGTTGGAGCTGCAGGAAGGGCGTGTGATCTCGCTGGGATCCTCCTGTCCTGGCCAAGGAGTGTTGCTGAGGGCCCATTTGAGGCAGAGAGGAGGTTCTGCAGCACCTCCAGAGCTCTCGTGGTGCCTGCAGTGGGGTGGGAGGCAGAGAGGAGCCCCTGCGCCTCCTCAGCTTCACAACAGCTCCGTGGCTGCATGATAAACAACTTGACAAGGTGTTGAAATCCTGAAGGCGGGGCTGGCAGGGGAAGGAGAGGGAGGTCATAATTGCACAGCAAAATAATGAACAGCACTCTTCTTGGAATATGCAGCGGCCTAACAAGAATCGGAAAATTAATTATCTTCTGTAATTAGTGTAATGACCTACACTATTAGAGGTTATTTACAGCAGGAATAAAATTTCCCCCTGTAAATGTCAGGCTGTGCTGTTGGAACACAAAGGCTGGATCAAACCTGTGCTGGGTGCAGCAAGGGTCTGGAGGGAGGGCAGGGTGCTGGCCACCTCTGCTCAGCCAGCCCCTGACCCTCCCAGGGCCCACCTGCACCTGGCACGGGACCTGCTGGCAGTGTCCCTTCACCCCTGGCACTGGTTCTGTCACCCCCCTTGCTTTGTGTCACCCAGGCTTGGCTGCTGCTCTGCTGCTCCGTGGGGCCTCGCCCCTGAGCTGGATCAGAGCCTGCCCAGGTGGGCTCTCCCACCCAAGGCTCCTGAGCTGCCCCTGCCAATGGTGCCCACTTCCCTCTGCAGCACTGCCCATGCCCAGATCTCTGCTGCTCCCTTCCTGAGCACCTCCTGCTCCCACGGAATCCCTCCCTGTGCCGGCTCTGGAGAGGCCCTTTCCCTCCCGGAGGCAGGCGCCAGCTGCGTGTGCACGGCTCAAAATGGAGACATCAGCCAGCTATTGTTCCTCAGCCTTCAGCCTTGGTGGCTCTGAGCCTGTCCCTTCTGGTGGCCAGGGTGTGTGGAATGGCTCTGTTTGCAGCGTGGGGCACAGGGAGGGTGTGTGCCCTCCTCGATGGGTGTTTGGTGTTGGTTTTGGAGGTGCCAAGCTCTGCTCATCCCTTTTCTCACCTGGCCACCCTCCTGCTGTCTCTGCCGCCAGCCAGGCTCCTGATCAGGTGGGGACAGGTCCCACAGGGAGGGCAGCGTGCCCAGGGAGCAGATGGGGGCTGGTGTTGAGCCCTCAGAGGGAGGGCAGGGTGGGGAAACATCAGCAGCGTGGCGGGGCCAAGCTGAGGACTGGCTGACATTTGAGCACCGAGGATCATGACTCCTGCATTATTAAAGGCACGGTGATAAAATGCCTTACCTGTCACTGAGAACCGACATCAATAATTTAGTTTGGCACCTGGTGATTAAAATGAAATAAGCACTGGCCCAAGTCCCTTCGCAGAGCAGCATCCGTGGCTGTGCTGAAAGGCAAGGGGAGCTTTCCCTGGCTCCTGGGCCTCACCACCCAGAGCAACCAGGGCTGCTGAGCAGGGTTATCTGTGTGGGATCTGTGCTGCCCGAGCTCTGAATGAGGATGGGGACAGGGCTGCTGCTGCACCATCTGATGTAAGCTCATTGTATAAACAGAACAGAGTGGGGCTCTTGAAACTTGAGAGTGTATTCCTTCCAACAGACCCTTAATGTAATTTGAATGTACAATTGAGGGTTTTTATAGCTTAATATTCCAGTGTTTGTGGTGCATCCTGGAATTTAAGTGTCTTAAACGTAATTATTGTTAATTGCTCACACGATTCTATAAACTCATCCAATTAAAAAAAAGTTATTAACTTTATAAAATATCGCAGGCATCCCACAGCGCAATATATTTGCAGGAAATAACTGCTGCAGCAGGCAGAGCTGAGATGCAGCAAGGTAAATCGGTGCCACCTCGAATCCTTCCCTCTGCTGCAAGCCCTTGGGGAACGTGTTGTCTCCGTGGCTGGTGTTTGTGCAGGGATGTGAGGACAGGGCCGTGGCCAGAGGACACCCCAGGAGCTCTGGGGCTGGAAAGGGAATTCGGTCTCTTTGCAGTGGGGCTGAGCAGAACTGTGCTGAAACCACCCCAGGGAGCACGTGGGGACATTTGGGGGTCTTTGAGTGGGGCACAAAGGGAGCAGCAGCCCCTGGGGAGGGTGAGTGGGGCTGGAGGCTCTCAGTGGAGCAGGCACTCCTCCTCCTGGCCTGCTCCCCGAGCCAGGACCAGTTGTGGCTGGCCAGGGATGATGATTTTCATCTCAGTCTAGTGCCAGAATTTATAACCAGGGATTTATTGTCCCCTGATTGCTCTGTGCTGCCATTTAACTCATGCCCTGGAAGAGTTATTTAACACAGAGTGAGTGGAGTTGTGCTAACGGTGCCTCCTGCACATACATCTTCTCCAGCCTCCTCTTCCTGTTTTCCTCGTGGGATTGGAATCCTGGGCTCCCGTTGGTGTGGGTACCAGCTCAGTCGGGCTCAGCAGGATTTCAGCTGGAGCTGCCTGGCTTTGGGAGGATTGACCACCTCCATTCCTGGGTGCCCCCTGCATCTCCCATGGGCTCTGCCCAAAACATCGCTCCGGTGGGAGCTGATGCAATCCTCCCAGGGAAGGGGGAAGCTGCAGGTGTGCATTAGGCAGGATCCACCTGAGCCCAGTGTCTTTTTCCCTTTCCATCTCGCTGCTTTTCCAGTAGAGAAACAAACAGTCTGTGGGCAGGGGACATTTGAAGAAAGGAAACTTTCTGTCAGATGGAGACAAAATTGAATTCAGTGCGTGACTGAAATGAGAAGTTTCCACAAAAGCTTCATTTTGGCAAAGAAGCGTTTCCTATGGGATTGCTTCTATACAAAAGCCTTGGTAAGGAGCTATTACAGCTGGTCAAATGCTTTCTCTGAGAGCCGTTTGTGATCCTTGCCTTCCCCATCTCCGTTCTCATCCCTTGTGGGGTCGCTGTCCCCCGTGCAGGGGTGGCAGCCCTGGGGCAGGAGCAGCAGCCTCCACCCAGGACAGCCCCAGCTGCCCCGTGAGCACCAGCAGCAATGAATCCATCCTCTAAACAGCAGGGTCTGCAGGTGGATTTTCCATCTGAAGTAGCTGCTGATCGAGTGGCTTCTGGGACAGTGACGGGCTGACGGAGAGCACGCATGAAGCGGCATTTGTCAAATTAATGAGGCATTATAAATTATATCCACAATTTTCTCTTCCATTTCCCGCCACCCCCTCCTGTCGCTGGCAGGGAGAGGGGACCTTGAGGAGCCACTCCCAAGGTCTGTGGGGGCCAGGGTTCTCTGGCAGAGCACCCACCTGGGTCGGGGATGCAGGCTCAGCCCACCTGGCTGGATCAGGAGGAGAAAAATGCCAGCAGTTCCTCGTTTTCAGGAGGAAACTCGATGTAACTAGTATTGATCTCTCTATTACCTCTGTGAAGGGCAGCTCCATTTTTCAAGTAAAACAACCTTTGTATCTGAAATACAGAAATTGATTTTGAGCGGGGGCTGCTGGCAGTGGCAGAAGGGGTTCGGCAGGGAGGATGAGGATGAGGATGAGGCTGAGGATGAGGATGAGGATGAGGATGAGGAGGAGGAGGAGGAGGAGGAGGAGGAGGAGACGGAGGAGAAAGTCGCTCCAAAGTCAGGAGACACGTCAGGCTTGCCTGACCATGTTACCTCGATCCAGCGTGGAAATAAAGGGGTTTGAAAGTCAGCAAATAAACTTTGCTGAAGGTGTTGGAAAGAGAGCAAGGAGGGAAGGGGCTGGCAGGCAGGGGGACGGGTTTGGGGAGAGCCTCATCCCTGGCAGGGAGGTGGGAAGAGGCTCCTGGCCGGTAGCTCGGGTAGGGGTGTCGTGTTCTGGGACGGACTGGGGCGGGTCCGGGAGCCCCCGGGGCGCTGTGGGGAGAGCACCCGCACCAGCTCCGGCAACCCTTGGAACCCAACGAGGCACGGCTTCGTTTTGGGGTTGTTGCAGTCCTGCTTAATTGGCTCTCGGGCTCCCTGTGCAAGGCGTCCAGTGCATCTTAATGAGGGATTCTCAAAGACTGGCTTTTTTTCCCTGGGACTAGAACGCGGTGGTGTTTAATATTCATGTGTAGCTCTGCTCATTTGAAAGGTAACAAGGGAGTTGGAGTCCCTGCTGGCAATGAATCGTAATGGGATCTGGGCTCCTAAATCACCTGCGCATGGCAGAGCTGCCTCCTCCCGGAGTGGGCTGGGCTGGGGGCGGACAGGTCTCCTCCGGTGGGGCAGCGCGGGGCTCGGCGCGGACAGGGGCGGTTCCAGGCCAGCGCTGGCACCGGGAAATGCTTTTCCACAGCACTTGTGGTGGGGATCTGGAGTGTCTCGCCACAAGCAGTCACAGAGGTCGAGTTGTTAGCCAAAAGCAATTGGATGTTGACATGACAGGGAGACGCTGCGGAGCGAGAACAGTTCTTGACAGACGTTCTGACAGAGCTGTTAAAGCCTTGGCTACAGGCAGGGCTTGAGCTGATCTTTGACCATTCAGGCTGGTCCACGTCTGCCAAGGCTGGGATTTTTTGTGCTTTTGTGCCTGGTGTCGGGTGCTGGATCGGGGAGAGGAGGGAGGTGTTGAGAGGCTGGGTGCTGGCACCGTCCGGAACACAGATGGCCACAAATATCAGCATACGTGGGGGGGTCTGGAGTGCTTGCTGATGAAGGGGCTGGGGCTGGAGCAGCCTGGCAGTGTCCCCCACTGCCCCCCAGGCCTCTCCAGGGTGTCAGCCGTTCCATCCCTGTTCCCTGGCAGCCCTTCCCTCGGCAAAGGAAGGCACTGCCCTCTCCCTGCAGGCTGCAGCAGCGTGGCCTTGGAGAGGAAGCATTTGTGATCCCTGAGTGTTGGGAAGAGACAGGAAATGGCCATGGGGAGCAGAGCTTTCAAGGGGTTTTTGCTTTCCGTCTGCTCCCCTGCCCTGACTGCCACCCCCATCTCTCTGTGCTTGGGGACAGCAGGGCACGTGTCAGGGAGGACCCCTGGGCACCTCCTGCTCGGGCCAGAGGGTGTTGTACAGCAAAATGGTGGCTCCTGGAGCCTTCCTGGGGGCTAGTCCTGCCGAGGAGATTGCAGCTGTGCAGAGGGGACCACACCAATGTCACCTGCGTGCCCTGGCACTGGGGGAGCCCCTCGCTTCCAGCCTGGCCAGGATCACCCCCGGACAAACCTCCGGAGCTCTGCTTGCAGTACTCATGCCTGGCTTGGTGGAGAATCGCTCCTGTTTGTGGAAACGATGCTTTCCTCACTCCCATCTTCCTCCCTCCCTCCCTCCTGCTTTTCCTCATTGTCATTTTAGCCTAGATTAAAGAAAATAGGGTGCAGCGCTGTGCGCATGTTCCGCGCGGTGTCTTTTCACAGCACTGTACTGATGCCAAGCAATAATGACAGGTTCAAGCTTTTCTGCATCACAAATGAACTGCATGCAAATGGCTAGTCCTGAATGGAGAATAATTGTCAGCACAGAGTCCTGCCTCCGCCGAGGCAGCTCCACCTTGCTTCGAGGGGAGAAGGCTTCAAACAGTTAACGGGGATGGAGACGTGGAAATAGCGGGGAGCTGCCGTTTCCACTCTGCTAGAGCCTAACCTGTTAGTGCAGAGCTGTGTGAAGAATGTCAGGGATTTGTTCCAAGCGTTATCGAGATGTGGCTTTACATCTGTAAATCCTTTTACGCATCGCAGCTCAGCCGTGAGGCTGCCCCACGTGACGGGCAGCGCTGCCTGGCCTGCCACACCGGCCAGGGGCCCTGGCCGTGCCAGTGCTGGCCAGGCAGAGCTTTCAGGGCCTGTTTTGGAGGAAGCACCCACAAAACGTTGTGGTTTTCACCTCATTCTGGCTGCAGATTGGCCACGATCTCCTTGTTCTCCCTTGCAGAACCCTCTCTCTCTCTCTGAGCCTCTTCAGTGTTCTCACACTGCCCATTTGGGCTGTTGTCATCTTGTGCACCTTGATTATCCTCAGGATGCTGTCTGTGGAAAGCCAAGGGTGAGAGCCCCTCAGCTGCTTTTGGCTGACCCTTGGGGAGCTTTTCCAGCTCATGCCAGCTGAGGATTTGTCTTAGTGCCACTTTGCTCTCCTGACACAGTGTTACCGGCAGAACCGGATTTAGCAAATGATTGTGACAATCCCCAGCACCATCAGGAAAACATGCTCCATCATTCACTGTGATGTGCGCTGATGAGGGGAAAAAAAAGGCTTGTTCATCCATCAGAAATTCACTGATGCTGTCTCTAGGTGAGCAATTTGCCAGCGTTACCTGGTGTCACTCATTAGACACAAGATGTAACAGTCTCATTTACTCTTCGGGCTTCCTGTCACTTACTTACTTTTGCATTTGACTTTGCACATGAAACTTAAGCTCGTTTTTAGCCTCCGTCGAAGTCGGCTTTCAAATTCCTGCTCATTAAGCCCAGTCCCAGTGTGTGGGCTGCATGCACAGGAGAGGGGTTTTGGAAGCCAGAAAAGTCCCCTGGTGCCTGTTGCCATTAGGCTTTGCAGAGCAGTGTGTGTGTGTTTCAGAAAGCCAGCAGAGGAAGCAGTTTCTGCCCTCCCATCACTAGGTCTGAACTTCCCAAAACACCTGGGCTTTGGCTGCATTTCAGTTGTATATTTTTTACAGACTTGTGGGCTGTAACTTTTTAAGACGTCTACATTTTCACATCGGATGTGATTGATGCTTGTAGCCTGTTTAGGGGTTTTTGTACTCAGACATAAAAGCAGGGCAGAAAGGGCCAGAATTTGGTTTCCTCTGAGGAAGCAGAACCAGGGCTTGAGCCGGTGTTCCATGGCCAGAGCTTTGCTGGTGTCTGGAGCACACACAGAAGATGCAGGTGGGGGATGTTTCAGAACTGAGTGTCTCCCTTCTCTGTGTGTCTCTGCTGCTGGATTTACACAGTTTTAGCTGCTCCTCTTGCTGGACAGAAGGTGTGAGAGCAGGGGGAAGGTGAAGCTGTGGGTGCTGCTGACTCAGGGACTCAGGACATGCAGGATGGGGCAGCTGCAGCCTTTCCCTGAGCTCCCAGAATTTCCTGCAGCCACCCAGGCCCCCTGTGCAGCTGTGGTGGGCGCTGGAGCAGCCGTCCCTCACAGCAGAGCTCGTTGGTGTCTCTCTCTTTCCACCCTGTTTCCGTGGACAGAAATGGCCCTCTTTGTTTTTAAGAGAGTCCCTCCCATTCGTCTGTCCCTCGCTGCGTCATCCAAACTTCATCCTATCCTCGTGGTTTGCACTGGATGAATTTAGGAGGAATTTCAGCCTTGACACAGGCAAAGGACCGAGGAAATCGGGTGATGCTGAACTGAACTGTGGCATGTAGGAGCAAAGGATTGGGGGTGATTCTGCAAGATGCAGGCTGGGAAACTGGCCTTTGAGAGGGCTTGGTTTTGTGCTGAGACAAAAAGTCCTGCTAGAAGCAGTGTTTATATCTCTGCATCGTTGCTTTAGTTGTCACAGCTCAGCTCTTCGGGAGGCAGAGGGTGAGGAGCAGTTGTCTACAGCCTGATGGGAGGGAAGGTGGTAATTCCTGGGATATGTCTGCATGTGGTGCTGGAAAATCATTGTCCCTGGCACCATGAAAGGGGCTGATTTCTTTACTGGTGGTGTTTAATGTGGTGTAGAGCTTGTATGAACCACAGTGGAGGGACTGGTGTTGAGATATGCACTACAGTGATAATGCTGCAAATTCCAGAGCTTTAGTGTTCTTAAAATGTCAGGCTGATATCTTCCTCAGCATTAAAACTCTTAATGTACTTTATCCTTTCAAACTCGTGGTGCTCCAAGTGAAAGCATGAGGGGAAAAAAAAGGTGGTTACAGAGCAGAGGATTAACAAGAAAGAAAAGGGGGATGCCCTGATGCAAGGCTGCTGTGCAAATTGCTTCCTTGAGCACTTGTGCCTTTCAGTCGGGCTCAGATTCAGCAAGACATGTTCACTTTTGTGACAACAGCCTGAAACTTGCTTGTGTTGCCCAAAGGGAGCATTAGCAGCAGTGCTGAGCTTTTAATGCTGTTGGAAAAGAGCTGATACGGTCACAGTGGGCAGGCAATCCCAGGTGCCAGCACAAACTCTGGAGTGACAGGAGGGAAGGTCCTCTGTGCCTGCAGAGCTGGCCTGGGGCTTGTGGCCATTGCTGGGCTTTTGGACTCATCGAATTGTTTCATCTGGAAGAGACATTTAAAGGCCATTCAGTCCAGCCCACCACAGTGAGCAGGGACATCTTCAACTAGGCCAGGCTGCTGGGAGCCCTGTCCAATCTGACCTTAAACATTGCCAGGGATGGGGCATCTGCCACCTCTCCCTGGGCAACCTGTGCCAGTGTTTCACCACCTCACTGCAAAAATCTCTTCCTTACATCGACTCTCAGTTGACCCTGTTCTGGTTTAAAGCCGTTTCTCCTTGTCCTTTTGTGTACATCCCACTGACACCTCAGGGGAGAAGCTGTTTGGGGAAAATGGGAATTTTGGATCGCCTCCCCTCACATCCACGTGCGCCTCCCGGGCGGTTGTACGCTTCCCCGGGCCACCCTGGATGGCACTGCCTACTCCTCGGAGCTTCCCGGGGAAGTCACCAGATCTGGGGGTGGGAACACACGCTGCCAGCTGAAAGGTTTCTGCGGGAGGAGGGGATGAGGAGCCCAATCCTGCCTGCGCTGTGCCGGCACGCTCGGAGCCCGCGGCGAGCCGAGAGTGTGGGGCACGGAGCACCCGCTGCTCGCCCTCCTGGGAATAAACGAGCCCAAATTAATTAAATTAATAAGGCAAAACCTCGGCTTTTAAGGGCTGCGGAGAGGATGGGGGATCCCCGCGGCGGGCCGGGCGCTGTCCGCGGTGCTGAACGCTCCGGTGCTGACCTGTCCGCGGTGCTGACCAGCCCGAGAGGAGCCTCCTCACTGCGCCCATCTCCCCACAGGAGGGGTCAGGGACAAGAGCAAACGGCCCTCCAGTTGTGCCAGAAGAGGTTTAGGTGGGGTATTAGGGGAAATTTCCTCACCGGAAAGGTTGTCGGGCTCTGGCACAGCTGCCCAGGGCAGTGTTGGGGTCACCATCTCTGGGAGTGTTTAAAAGATGTGGCACTTGGGGACGTGGTTTGGGCCGGGCTTGGCAGTGCTGGGTAATTCCAGATGGTTTTAGATGGATTCTCCAACCTTAACAACTCTTTGATTCTACATTCTAAGCACAGTGCTGGGCTTTCTGCTGCCCTCAGTATCTGCACTTTACAGCAGGTTACTATTTTCCCCCTATTTTCCCCCATTTTTCCACAATGGAACAGGCTCTTCCCCAGTATAACTCATTTCCTGTTCAGTGCTGCTTCCAGTGCCTCTCCTCAAATGGCAGCGGAGAGGAATCCAGTCCCCAGGCAGTGAATTAGGAGGTGGTAGCTGCTCATTTTTCATCTCTGTGATAAGAAAAAAAAAAAAAAATCTAATGCAATCATCAAAAAATAAAGCTGCGTTTTTCATGTCTCCACCATTAGGAATGTCTCTTGCTACTGCTCTCTTTTCCCTCCTACTCCCAAATTATTGAGGTCTCAGCAGTGTTTAAAATCTCGTGGAAATTTACTTTTGGATGCCAGCAAAGGGGTGGGAGTTTGAGTAATCTCTAGGGCAATAACTTTCCAGAAGTGTTGTGTTCCCTTAATAAAAACACTTCTGATTCAGAAACATAAATGTTATTTTTCCAGGGACCCTCCTGAACGGGGCTATTCTTTCTTTTCCCCTCACTTAAGGCATTACAACTCTTGGGTGACATTCTGCTGCTTCAGTAGCCATAACCTTACATTTATTGCTTGCGTGGCCACGGCAGCCCCCTCTGATAATTTTGTTTAGGGCTGTGAAATTTGCCTTCAGCCCCGAAATTGAATCCACTCTCTGCCCTCAGCAGCACGATGGGCTCCTGCATGTCTCTCTCTGCCAAGGATGTTTGTGGTTATTGATGCTGAGTGTGGCTATTTATCACAGACAATACAGAACAAAGAAGAATTTATTAAGAAGTCTCCTGGTCCCATATGCTTCCCCGAGGAACCTGAAGCGTGCCATTTTCTCCTTGCCCCATTTATATCTGCATGGTTTTGCTGCTGTCCACTCAGATTAAATGCTGGCTGAGGAGAAGGAGCTGCTCCGCAGCACACGGCCGGGTCAGAGCGAGGGTTCAGGGAGGGCTCCTGGGTTATTGAGTGGCAACAACCAGGGAAATAATGTGGAATTCCATGAGAATGACACCAAGATGTCACCCAGGGGTGGGGTGAGGATGCTGCTGGCCCAGGCAGCTCCAGGGCTGTCGAGGGTTGCTCTACTCAGATTTGGTGTGGGTCAGTTGGTGTCAAATGGGGACGATATCCACAGGCAGGAGCTGTGCTGTGTCCTGCTGGGTGACAGGGGCCACGTGGGGGCAAGCAGCACCTGCTGGGTGCCTGTGGCCCTTCTCTTGCCTCACTGACAACAGGAGCACAGAATCATAGACTCATTTCGTTTGGAAAAGACCTCCAAGATCGAGTCCAACCTGTGACCGATCCCCAGCTTGTCACCCAGAGCACTGAGTGCCACGTCCAGTCATTCCTTGGACACCTCTGGGGATGGAGACTCCAAACCTCCCTGGGCAGCCCCTCCCAGTGTTTAACAACCCTTTCATTCTTCTTGATGTCCACCCCGAACCACCCCAGTGCAGCTTGAGGCTGTGTCCTCTTGTCCTGTCAGAAGCTGCCTAGGAGAAGAGGCCGACCCCAGGTTCCTGCAGACACCCCTGGAGGGAGCCTGGGACCTCTGTTTGCCCATCCCTCACCCTCCTCTTGGGCCTGCTGGGCCATTGGAGCAGGCAGAGAGGGGGAGGATGTTCTGTGGGAGCTCCTGCCTGGAAAATCAGAGTCACTGCTGTGGGGACGCAGTGATTCCTGCTGTGCTTGAGAAAGGGAAGGTGCCTAGGGAAGTTCTGGCTTTTCCCCATTTGTGCCTCCTTATGCACTAATTAAAGGTCAGTCCCATTTGCATTCAGCGCGTTTCTCTCCTTCCCTGGGCATTTGTATTGGCAGAGGGTTGTTTTCCATTTGACCAAGCCGTGGCTGGAGCCATTGCCCGGGGCTGAGAGTCTCTGCTCCCACCTTTGGAAACCCAGCAGAGCCCACGGTGGCTCAGGCAGCATCTGCAGGAGAGAGGAACGGAGCCCCTCTCGTGCTGCTCCCGCTCCCCAGCCCCACAAGACGAGCATTAGGCATTTATAGGTTTTTCTCCATGGATACATAGCCGGGCACGTTGGTAAAAATATACCCGTGCACGAGTATATTTATGTGTAGTGCAGCAAGGCAGCACAGGCTGCGAGCTGATTCCCTCGGGTGAAACACCAGCCTTCCCTCCCAGCGCTTTCAAAGGGGAGCTCTGCTGATAATTAGTGCAAATATTTTGAATACAGAACTCATCACGGGCCTTTGTCGCAGTGACAGGCAGTGACCTGAGATACATTTCTCCTTTCTTAATGCACCCGGAATATGTAATTAAGAGGTGACTAAAAGATTCTTTATCACTCTTTGTTTTCTAACGTGGCAGGCTGTTATGAAATGCTGCCCCCTCCTTCCGTGGCGTTCGGTTCCCCGTGACAAATGCAGGGATGGAGGTTTGTTCTGCTCTTCAAATCACTCCGAGCTCCTCCACTTCCAAGGTGTTGAGCCTGCCTTCTGCCTGGCCCAGGGTTTTGAGAGTCAGAATCTGGAGGCAAAGGCAGTTGGCAGAGTAGGAACTTGCTGAGAGGGTGCAGGGGTGCTGCTGGAAGGGCACAGTGAGGGTGGGCACGGTGCTGCCTTCACAAGTGCCCAGCAGCTTTGGTGCTGCTGAAGGAAATTTGTGGAAATATGCCTGAAACCAGGATGGACACCACCTCTGGTACATTCTCTGCAGGCCCTGACACCCCGAGCTGAGGGTGTCAGGCCCAGGGCTGGCCCCACGTTAGCACAGCACTGGGCTGTGATAAGCTGCAGTAAATGCAGCGTGACAGCACCTGAGCAGGCTACGTGCAGAACAGATGTCCCCTGGCTGGGGCTGGGCCGTGGCACAGCGTCACCCCATCAATTATAGATCGCCTCCCTCGCCGCCAGCAGCGCCCAGAACGGGACTGCTAAGGGAGACATTAAAGGGTTGAGAGCAGAGGAGGAGCTTGAGAGGGGAGAGCTTGATCTCTGGGCTTGTTCCCTGTCTGGGAGATGGTGGAGTGTTGGCTGGGCCTTCCCTGGCTCCTTGGCCAGCTCTGCTGTGCTCACCACCCCTGAGCCCTCAGAACCCACAGCACCTTCCCTGGCTCCTTGGCCAGCTCTGCTGTGCTCACCACCTCTGAGCCCTCAGAACCCACAGCACCTTCCCTGGCTCCTTGGCCAGCTCTGCTGTTCTCACCACCTCTGAGCCCTCAGAACCCACAGCACCTTCCCTGGCTCCTTGGCCAGCTCTGCTGTGCTCACCACCTCTGAGCCCTCAGAACCCACAGCACCTTCCCTGGCTCCTTGGCCAGCTCTGCTGTGCTCACCACCCCTGAGCCCTCAGAACCCACAGCACCTTCCCTGGCGGGACCCTCAGCCCTCACATGGGTGATGGGAAGGGACCCAGGCTGCTCCTTCCTCTCCTCCTCCTCCTCTCTGGGAAACTCCACCTGTGGGGCTGGATCCTGGGATGGCTGCAGCAGCCTCAAAGCCTCCCAGCCCCACCAGCTTTCATTCTCCTGTTGACTTATTTGTTTGTTTGATTGTTCCAGCTCGCCGCCTTTACCTGGCAATCCCGCCTCATTACAGGAAACACGGGGCTTTTATTAGGACTGTGGAGTGTCATCCAGTGTTTTCACTGAACGTATAATTTGCCATGTATGAAAACCATTTCCCGAATTAATTTACCTACTGCAAACAGTTTGTATTAATGAAAATGCATTTTTCATGTGGGTTTGCTGGCAAAGCTGGCTGGAGCTCAAGAGCTCACTTTATCCATCCGGCATGAGTAGGAGATGGAATTTGTTTAAAAATTAAATAAATAACACACCCACCCCCCATTTTTTAATACAATATGGCCCAGCAATAATCTCTGAGGCAGACTGCAAAGGCTGCAGAAAGCTCCATCTGTGGCATTTTAATATGCAGCATTGTCTCCCGTTTTAATATCCCCCCTTGCCCGGCTCGTGTTTGTGTAAGTGAGAGGCGAGATGCTGTCATCTTCCCGGGTCACATTTTGCTGCTCAGAATGAACAGAAGTGGAGATGGATGCAGCCATGGAGCCCTTCCCATATTAACACGCATATTTTAGAATAATTGATGCTGAATTCATTTTGCAGCCTCGTTTCTCCTCAGCTTTCCCCCACCCCCTCTTTCATATTTGCATGGAAAAAAATCCTGTGATCCGTCCAGATGGCAGCTGGAGGCTCTCAGCTGAGCTGGGCCGTGCGCTGGCTTTGGGAGGCTCCTCCTGGCCAGGCTGGGATCAGGGGCTGGAGGTGGGATGCTGATGGCTCTGGCACTGTCTGGAGGGCAGGAAGAGGCTCTTGCTGAGATGTCACCCCAGCGATGCTCAGCTGCATTTGGGGTGTCCTTCTCTGCTCCTTGGCCAGCGCTGCTAAAGCCAGGCCTGAGCTCTCTCTCAGTGAGGGGACATCAGGTAATAAAACCTGGGGCAGCACCCAGGGAGCAGCATCACTCTCTGCAGAAATGTGTTCACCAAACCTCTGCGATGGGCAGAATGAGGGTTCTGCTGATGCTTTAAAATAAGAAGGTTTGAAATAGATTGCATGGCTAGATTAGGAAAACTTGCTCCTGTTTGGGGATTGTCTTCAATTACTGCATGCTACCAGAAAACTCACAGCAAGCTCTTTTCTGTGAGTGGAAATTCATACAGGCTTGTGGAATTTCCCTTAAGAGAATCAAGGAAAGCATTTGAAAATGTGCAGGTGTGTTTGAGTAGATGCTCTGCAGTGCCCAGGGTGTTCTTGGCCTCTGTAAGGAGTTCTGCACCAGCTCAGTGTCCAGCCTCTGTCCCTGTGAGCTGGCTGGGCACCCCTGTCATTTCACACCCCTTTTGCAGGGTTTGTCTCTGCCCTTTGTCCCAGGAGGTGACACTGAGCATCCCAGCCTGCTGAGCCCCTGGTGTGTGCAGCTGAGCCCACGAATAATCCTTTGGAGATAAGTGGACATTTCATGTGCTTAAAGTTAAGCCTGTGCTTAAGCACGAACAGGACTCGGGCTGGTGAGCTGGGCACCCTTGGGTGATGGTGGGCACCAGGAAAGGGGGGACACCCCGGGCAGGGGGGTGAGGCTGACTGGAGCAGTGGGTCCTCAGCAGGGGCTGCTCTCCCGTGCTGGGTGTGCACTGCTGCCCTGAGCCTGGCAGGGTGCAGCTTTGCAGGCATTTCCTGCTGCTCTCCCTGTTTGGGGACTCCCTAATCAAGGACATTCCTGAGCACACGTGTCACCTGCCACTCAGCACACAGCTTAACCTCATGCCATGTGTTTATCTCATTCCAGGACTACTGTCAGCAATGCCACTCTAAGCATAAACTTAATTATATCTCCTCGGGTAGCAGCAGGGAAGTGATTTATTGCTGCTTTTTGTTCCCTCCCTCCCCTCACCTCTCCGTGATTACGCTCCTGCTCGCTGCTGTGGAGATGCTGATGCTTGGCTGCAACTTTGCTGCAGTTGCAGAGCCCATGTCTAAAGGCAGTGTTGGCCAGAGGAGGCCTCTCAGTGGCCAAGCTCCCTCTTGGTGGCCCTGTCTTTACACCCACCCCCTCCCCACCAAACCAGCAGGGTGGCACAGCACGCTGGGATATTTGGGTGGGCAAGTGGGATCTTCCAGGGCTAATGCTCAATCATGCCTTTTCAGAGGATCATTTTATTTTAAAATAATTGCTGTGCTGAGGCAGGAGTCCCCTGGCTGAAGTGGCTCCTTGGGAGCAGATGTGCTGGCTCCTCAGTGCTCCTTCAGCTCAGAGGCTGAGATTCCCCATCCAGCTCTGCTGCTGGCTGGTTTTCCCTGGCTCCATCCCCACTTCTGGGGTCGCTGACGGGAGCATCCCCGCAGGAGGCTCCTGGCTGCTCTGCCCTGCTGCCAGGCTCAGCTCCTGGGGAAAGCAGAGAAGTTTGGGGAATGGATTCTCTTCCCTGTGCCATCCACTAAGGCTCCTGCTCTCACTCTCCAGGGAAAGGGAAGGTGCTTTAATTATTCCTGCCTTCTGGAAAGCTGTGGTAATTAGCAGCGCTGCAGAGAGCGAGGCCTGGCTGGGCTTCCAAGCACTTTGAGGAGGCAGGAGCTCCTTGGTGCTTTTTAAAGACATTCCCCCTCCGAGCTGCAGCTGTGACAGCCCTGGAGCACCTGGAAATGCCCCTGACTGTGTGGGACAGGATGGGATTTGGGGGTGCACTGCTTACAATGGGGTCCCTTTGGCGAGTGCCCCAGGATTTTTACAGCACCACATCAGCCCCAGGTTTCAGTATGCAGAGCACAGCCCTGCCACAACGCACTCGGAATTTCTCCATGTGGTTTTGAACAAATTGCTGATTATTTTTCCCCTCATTGTTCACCTGACAGAGGAGCAGGTTGAGTAATTAGTGAAGGCGCGTGAACTTTGCGGTGTTTTTATGAATAAAACATGTGTGAGCTGGCTGGGTGCTGGCCCTGCTGCTCTAGCCTGTGCACCCACCCATGTCTGCCAGTGAGGAGATCCTGGCCTGGCCTGTGCCACTGTCCCCGTGTCACCCTCGCTGGGACAGCTCAGCTTTTTGTAGTGAAAGCTCCTCCTGCCCGGCAGCCCTCTGCTGCACTCCTCGGGCAGGCTGCGCTGCCTTCCTCAGCGCTGCCGAGGAGGAGTTTCTTTGTGTGCCTGTGCTGGATGCTGCAGTGGCCCCTCCTGGCTCCCAAAATCACCCCGTGCCCGCCCTTCCCGCGTGTGCGAGGCAGCAGCAGCTGCTCGGAGCGGAGCGGCGGCCAGCAAGGCTTCAATAGCAGCTGAAAGGGAGGAATAATTTGCATCCCGTCACTTTTGAGAGGCACTTGGAGGCGGGATCTGGCTGCAGCGCTGCAGGGACACAGGGACCCGGGCTGGGGAGAAGTGCCGAGCGTTCCCAGGCTGCTGATGGGGGAGATCTGGGTGCCTGCCCCGACAGAAGGGCTGTACCCAGGGGTCTGTCACCTTTGGAGCTGGGCACATGAGGCTGGATGCTGCGTGCCAGCCAGGCGCTCCCCAGCCCATGCCACCCTGTCCCTTTGCACCCCCGTGTCCCTCCTGTGCCTGCCCTCCGAGGGGACCCAGCCGCGGTGGCTCCCTGGGCTGGGCTGCTGCCCGCCCCCGAGCCCAGCCGTGCCTGCTGGAGCTGGCACTGAGGCCTCGGGCTGTCCTGGCACAGCCAATGCTGCGAAGGCACCACTGAACCGTGCAGAGCAGGAGGGAGCCCTGGGCTGGAGGCCAGGGGCTGAGGAGGTGTCCCCCAGGCTGGCGGTGGCAGTGTCCCCACTGTCCCCACGTCCCTTGCCTGAGCCATGCTCCGACCTGGCAGGAGCACCCCCAGAGCCTTTAGAGTTTGCACGAGATGAGGGGAATTCATCCTGAATGGCTCTGCAGGGAGGCAGAGGAGGCAGGAGCAGCACCCAGCGAGCTCGAGTCTCACATACACTGTGACACAGGGAGGGAGATGCAGGTCACCCTTCTGACTCACGGGACAGTTACGGGCTCCCAGCACTCCCTGATCACCCAAACTGAGTGAACTCCAGTGTGGGGGTGCAGGGGCTGTGTGCTGTCTGTGCCACCACGGTGACAAATGGACATTCCCCCTCCAGCCTGGTGACAGTACCCAAGGGTGCCAAGCCCTCGTGCTCTGCTCCGTGTTTTCACACAGACTAACTGTGTGGGATGTGGCCAGACTAAACCTGAACAGGCTAAGGGCAGTGCTGGGAGCCAGGGCAGCCCCCTCTTTCCCCTGGACTCTGGAAGGCAGGTGACAGCATGGTGTGACAGGATCTCACCTCATTTAAGGACTTGGAGCCATGTGGAGGCCGCGGCTCTCCCGGTGAGCTGCCCCAGCACCTCGTCGCTCGTTGCTAGGAAATCACATCTGACTGCAGGGCTGGACTGGCCTAAGTCGAGCTCAGGGATGTTGTGTCAGGGTCAGGAGGACGTGGGATATCTCTTCCCTGTTGGGTCCAGGGGGTTGTGCTGCATCCCACAGCACCTGACTAATTCTTCTGGCCCAGAATGATTTTGTGGTCACGTTGTGAACTCTCAGAGTACTTCCCTGCTGGCTTTGAAGCCTAAACTGTTACTCACAATGCCCAGTGCTCACACGAGGCTCCCTGATGCCAGGAGGGAATTATTTTGATGGGAAGGGTCCGTGCCAGGCCTGCCTCCATCAGCACTGCCAGGTTGCTAAACAAAGCCACCGGGGCTGCTTTTCTTCTTGGACGTCTAACTAGGTCAACATCCATTTGCCTTGTCTTAATAATTATTGATAAGCTGCAGGGGATCATGAGTGGTGCAGAGGGGGCTGCTCCTGCTCCCCACTGCCCATGCAGCCCCCGCCCCTGGCAGATGCTCTGCAGAGGATTTGTGCCCTGGCTCTGGTGGAACACCAGGGTTGTTTCCCCCCAGGAACGTGTGCAGCCCCCCCAGCTCTCTCAGAACCTTTCCAGCACTGGAGAATGGAAGGGGATGGAGAAGGGCTGGTGGTGGCACACCGGTGGCTTTTGTGGCTGCAGGAAACTTGCTCCCTTCTGGCCCCTTTCCAAAGGGATGCTGTGGCTCACACACACTCCAGTCTGTGTTTGCTGGTCCCTGCTGGGAGGTGAGTGCTGGTGATGCCCCTGTCCCACCCCACACCTCCCTCCTCACCTGCCACCAGCCCCATGAGTGCTCCTGGCTGCAGGGAACACGAGGAGAAGTGGTTTTCTTCTGGAGTCACCCCCTCTGGAGGGTGGGAGACAGGGAGGAAGGAGCAGAGTGTCCCAGGGCTGGGGAGGGTCACTGTGAGCTGTGCCAAGCTGCCTCTGGCCTCCAAGGCAGCTGCTGCTGGGGCTGTGCCCACCCGTGGGGGGACCTGTGGCTGTGCAGAGCCAGCACTCCAGGTGAGTGGGTCTGGGGTCTCCTCCTCGGCGTGGGCTCCTCTCTGTGCCTCCACAATCAAAGCGTGCAGACCAACCCCAGAGAGGTGAAAGGCAAAGAATAAATCCAACCACCCTCTCCAAGCCGCTCAGACTTCAGAGCTGAAGAGGAGGTTATGTCCTGGGGATTTTTTTTCTGTTGCTTTTCCAGCACTAATGAGCAGGGAGGAAGTTCTACTCTTTGTTCGAGTCGCGTTCACTGAATTTTTTTCCCCAGCGAGTAGCAGGGAGGGGAGGAGGGGATGGGAGGCTCCGTGCCTGGGCACGTGGGACCACGGCAGCGAACGGGATCGTTCCGCTTCACCCCTGAGCTTCAGGTGACAGAGCTGCTTTTGGGAGGCTTTTGGGTTCTCTCGTCACATCAAAACAAGGTCTTGGCTTCAGCAGGATTCTTTCAGAGCCGGTGCAGGGCAGTGATGTGCAGCTCTCTTGCAGTTTTCCACGTTGCAGAGGGAGTTTCTGACCTCGACTTCTTCCCACAGTCTCTGGGTAGCTTTTTTATGGGGAGCCTGCCCCAGTGCTGTTCTTCACAGAGCTCTGGGTGCTGTCCTTGCCCTGCCAGGCACACTTCTGGCTGTAGGAACACACAGTGTGTGAGGATGTGGCCGTGGGCTCTGCTCTCCTTGCCTTCCAATCCAGCGGCTTTAAAAACCATTTCAGAGCACCCTGCATGTGAGAGCTGCTGGAGGGCGGGGGGCTCGCTGGGTGCCCTCGATCAGGCGGGGTCTGGTAAAACTTCACCCAGCTCTTGCCCTCCTCTGAGCCAGCCCGGGCTCAGCCCCTGAGCCCAGGGACACTGTGCCCGGGGGTGACAGGCCCTGCCACCCTCCCTCACCCACCCCAGCACCCACTGCCCCTCCACGAGGGCCCGGCACGACTTTATCATAATGCAGCATGAATTCCATTAGCTCATTTGCCTCTGAGCCCGGGGATAATCTAATCCTGGAGTGGCTCAGGAGGCCAAGCGGGGTTCGGTCTGCGGAGCCCCACAGCCCCTCTGGCCACCGCCAGCCGAGCTGGGCTCAGGGCTCAGGGCTGGCTGGGCACGGTTGGGCTGCACTCAGGGAGGGGGATGTGGCACTCCACACCCTTCCCATCTCGTTAGCCAGATTTTATAGCGTGAAATAAGAGCGGGCGCCGCGGCGCGAGGGCTGCGCTGACCGCGGCACACAGACAGGGGGTCCCTCTCACGTGCCTCTCGTTTCCCTCCCGTCTCATCACGGGAGGGTTTACTTAGCAAGCTGAAAAAAATCATTACATATGCTGCTAGTGGCCTGGTTAATTAAGATCTACAGTTCTCTGGGTAGGAAAAGACGACCTATATTTACTGTATGTAGGAAGACATCTGTCAGCTCCAAGCGCTAGATATCCCAGCGCAGGTTTGTCCTGCTTTTGCAGGCTCTGAATTGCAACTGTTTTAAGCTCTGATGCAGACCAAGTTAATTTTAAGATGACTGTTACTATTCTAAACATAAGGAAGGGCATATTTAGCCTCTCAGTACTCAAGAAGGCAAAACCCCCTGCATGTTTCTAGTAATTTTTCCCTAACAGTTTGCACAAAACAACAACAACAAATCCTATTTGGTTTCTGCAAAAGAATATGTTCGAGGGTGATCGTAAAATAGATTATTTTTAAATCTGCAGATGGTTTCCACATATTCCTCCTCAGCTCACTGCAGCTTTCCACCTCAGTAAACTGGTTTGTAATTTAGCCGAGGGCTGTGGAGCAAGCGTTCTGTCGTCTTGTTTTTCTTGTTCGCCTCCTTTACCCCCCACACCCCCCTCTGCTTTCTGTCCCCTTTCTCTCCTCTCTCCTTGCTTCTCCCCTGCTGAGGGGCTGTCGGTGTCGGGATGGGTGTGAAGGGACACTGGGCCACGGCTGGCTTGGCCATGGCACTCCCCAGACCCCGTGGGCAGCCCTCGTGGGGAGCTCCTGGCAGGGCTGGGGCTGGGGTTGGGGCTGGGGGGCGATGCCACGGAGCCCAGACCATGCTCCCCCTTCACTCCTCAGTGGGGAAGCTCTGCCACACTGGGCTCCTCCATCCACACCACCCCCTTCAGCTGAGGGAGCTGTCGGGGGGCTCAGGCCGTGGGGAAAGGGTGAGGGATGCACAGCCCTGGAAAAGATAATTAGAGGAAGGATGCACTTTGAGTTCTGCAATGGCGGCTCCCCCCTCCCCCCGCTCCCTGGAAGAAAACACTGCTTTTTTTATTTCTTTGTTCTTTCACGGTTCGGCATTATAATTATTGAGATTTCACTGCAGGGCAAAATGATCATTTGACAATGTAAGTGGGGAAAATAATTCTCGTGTTATCCAGCAGCCTCACTCTTATTATAATTATGGCGAAACTCCTGCAGACTGAAGTGGGGGCAAAGAATTTCCTCCTATGTGGTGTTTGGCTTTTCAAGATTTCTCAAGATTTGATTGCAGATGGGAGAATTTTTTTCCCCTCCCATCAATAATCCGAGGTTGGTGATGGATGGCGAAGGACCATGGTACCTGTTGTTTTCCCCTTTGTTTTCATTAGGCATTTTCCATTTCTGTCATTCTCGGCGCTGGTGATGGATTTTTATGAGCAAATATCTTGGTTCGAGCCATTCGGAATTGTTTGCACAGTAATGTCTGCAGCAGCAGCAAAACCCAATTAAAAAATCAGAGGAAAATTGATGCAAAACTGCAAATCAGCCCCTCTCAAGATGGGGGACAGTGATGGCTCGTTCTGTGCTGAGGCAGGCGATGGGGCTGGGCTCACCTGCCTGGGGCTGGGCACCTGGGGCTGGGCTCACCTGCCTGGGGCTGGGCACCTGGGGCTGGGCTCACCTGCCTGGGGCTGGGCACCTGGGGCTCGGCTCACCTGCATTGGGCTGGGCACCTGGGGCTGGGCTCACCTGCATTGGGCCGGGCACCTGGGGCTGGGCTCACCTGCATTGGGCTGGGCTCACCTGCCTGGGGCTGGGCTCACCTGCATTGGGCCGGGCACCTGGGGCTCGGCTCACCTGCATTGGGCTGGGCACCTTGGGCTGGGCTCACCTGCCTGGGGCTGGGCTCACCTGCATTGGGCTGGGCACCTGGGGCTGGGCTCACCTGCATTGGGCTGGGCACCTGGGGCTGGGCTCACCTGCATTGGGCTGGGCACCTTGGGCTGGGCTCACCTGCATTGGGCTGGGCACCTGGGGCTGGGCTCACCTGCCTTGGGCCGGGCACCTTGGTCTGGGCTCACCTGCCTTGGGCCGGGCACCTGGGGCTGGGGCCATGGGGGTTTCTGCCTTTGGCTGCAGGCGGTGCCGTGGTATTGGGGGTGCTGTCAGAGAATCTCCAGACTCTTTGTGATCCATCCTTCCCAGGGCAGTGTGGTCACCAGACTCCCTGTTCCATGCTCCATTCCTTGCCATCCTCCCTCCCATGCCATCTTCCCTCCCATGCCATCCTCCATCCCGTATCATCCTCCATCCCGTGCCATCCATCCCATGCTATCTTCCCTCCCATGCCATGCTCCATCCCGTGCCATCCTCCGTCCTGCTCTGCCAGCCTGGTGCCCAGCACCCCTCAGCATCCCTCTCGGGCTGGGAGCGTGGCAGGGAACAGAGCACGGCGTGGTGGCAGGGAGGTCTGCTGTCCCCTGCCACCCCGGGGCTGATGGAAAGGAGCTGACAGAACACAGGCAGCATTAGCCTAATTATGGCCATACCCGCTACCTCTGCGTGGAATTTCCTTTCTTAGCGACTTCCTGTTTTCCTCTTTGAGATGCAAATTTTTGCACAGTCCTCGATCCAGATTTTCTCCTCATTAGCATGAAATCTGACTAGTTCCGCGGTTTTTTAAATAGCAAATAAAAAAAAATGAAAAATGAAAGAAAATTAAATGCTGCGCACAAAGTAGCGGCGAAGCCCCCCCGTCATTCTCGGGGGCAGGAGGTGGAGGGGCTGGTGAGGATTTTTGGGAATCACTCAGCCACAGCCGCGTTTTTCCACGCCAGGCTGCTCAGCTTTGCTCGTGCGTGGCTGAGCGGGATGCGGGATGCGGGGATGAGCACGGAGGGGCCGGCGGGCAGAGCCCGTGCCCAGCTCCCCGGCTCCCTGCGCTGCCCTCCCAGCACACCCACCCTGAGCTGGGCACACACAGGTCCAGCCTGTGGACCGCAGCGTTTTGTTTGGCTTCCTCCAGGAAAACGAGACTCGTCGTAACAGGAGGTTAAAAAAAAAATAGAAAAAGAAAAAACCGACGCTCCAAAAATCCGTTTTTGAATTGAGTGTTCTCTTGGTGGATTTTATACGTTTTTATGCCTGCCGTAATCCCAGCCCGCTGCAGCTCAGCGCAGGGAGAGGGCTGCTGGTGGAGCCGGAGCAGACGGCACTGTGTTGTGCTAAATGTCACTCTAGTAATACTCAGCTCCGCTCGGAAATAGAAATACAGCCCTGGCTGGCGTGCGGCGTGCTGAGCCGGGCTCGGAGCTGCCCTGCTCCCCTGCCAGCGTCCCGATGCTCCGGGAATGCCTCTTGCCTGGCATCGCCCTCCCCCTCTCCAGCTTCCCTGCCCAGCCCCTCCCTCCCCGCTGCTTTCCACCACATAATGAGTTTGATAAGAAATTGTCTCGTTAACAGGATTAGCCATGGAAATCTCTAGTCCCCTCCTATTCATTTTGTAATGCTCTTCATCCTGTTCTGTAATTTTCTGCTGGTATTAGGCGGCTCCGGACCACCTCGGGAGACTAATTCCTCCTCCTTTGGCGGTGCCAGCGTGGCTGGTGACAGGGGCTGCTCCATGGGCAAGCCCCGGCCCCGTGGCCCCCACCAGGGGATTCCTCCTCCTCCTCTTCCTCCTCCTCCTCCGTGCTCTGGTTCGGTGAAAGTGTGCCACTCCCAAAGTCGCTTACGCAAACAAACCGAAGTGTCCCCAAACACTGCTGGGTTTCACTGCCAAGCGCTCCGGTGACTCAGAGGTGGATTAAAACCCGGAGAGGCAAACTGTGCTCTCCCTCACACCGGTGTGAATCCATTTCCGTGGGCAGCATAATTCCGGATTTACTTCTAGGAACATGACTTGCAAGACTGGCCCTTGGGTAAATAATGACTCTTGATTTAATAACTCCTGCCAGCCCTGCAGGATACCTCACTTCCGAGGGAGCTAATAGAGAGAGATCTTTCCTAACATCTGTTTGCCCAATTTTGCCGACTCGTGAGCCTGGATCTGGGAAGCAGCAGAAGCTGCCCACTGCCAGTGAATCCAATGAGGATGGAAAAGATCAGGGAAACACGGTGCTCCCGCGTGCTGGCTGCTCACACCCGGATGCAAGATTGGCAGTGTCACCTCCTGATTACGGCCATCGCATATTTGTTCTGATGTGTGTTTTCCTAAGCCCTGACAAGAAAATCCCTGGTTTTGCTGGAAAACCTCTCCGCTAGCAGAGCAGTCGGTGCGCAGTGTCCTGGGCACCCCCAGGGCAGGGTGGCAGTGCTCGGTGACACATGTCCCTGGTTGCCATCCTGTTGCAAAAATTTGATGCTCAGAAATCCCCTCCTGTGCTCCCTTTTGGATTTTTTGGTTTGTCAAATCCCCGGAGCCCCAGGAGTGGGGGCCTGGCACAACAGCCGCTGGACAGCAGCGTGACACGGAGGTGACAGTGACATCCTCCTTGTAAACCTTTCCTGCTTTTTCTTCTCTCTCTTGTTTCACGTCTCCCTCTCAGAAAAGCCATTTAAATGTAATTCTGTTCTTAAGCCCTCTCCCTCATGCATGCCTAATGAACAGCCGGCAGAGGTGCCGGAAACGGCCCGAGTAGGATTCAATCTCGCCGAGTGCCGACAAGTCATTTGGAAGGAGCCCTGGGAGCGCGCCCAGTTTTATTACAGCGTAATTAGAAATAAAATCTTGTTGCGGGAGGAGAATGAGGGATGGGTGTTAATCCTGTAACGGGAGGAGATGGAGCCATGCTTATTAAGGAGATTACGGAGGGGAGGGGGAGAGCCCGTCACGACTCCCCGATTTCCGCACCTCCTCTGCTGTTCCCTCTGCCCCGAGCCCCGCAGAAACCAGCAGGTCCTTCTGTCGGGAAAAGGGCCACTGCTCCGGGGGGAGGATGAGGAGGATGAGGAGGAGAGGAGGAGAGGCCACTGCTCCGGGGGGAGGATGAGGAGGATGAGGAGGATGAGGAGGAGAGGCCACTGCTCCTGGGGGAGGATGAGGAGGATGAGGAGGATGAGGAGGATGAGGAGGAGAGGCCACTGCTCCGGGGGGAGGATGAGGAGGATGAGGAGGATGAGGAGGAGAGGACACTGCTCCGGGGGGAGGATGAGGAGGATGAGGAGGAGAGGCCACTGCTCCTGGGGGAGGATGAGGAGGATGAGGAGGAGAGGCCACTGCTCCGGGGGGAGGATGAGGAGGATGAGGAGGATGAGGAGGAGAGGACACTGCTCCTGGGGGAGGATGAGGATGATGAGGAGGAGAGGCCACTGCTCCTGGGGGAGGATGAGGAGGATGAGGAGGAGAGGAGGAGCCCGAGCTGCGGGCTCAGCTGGCGCCGCTCGCGTTACAAATGCCCGTGACTCTTCCAGGTGGGAACCTTTGGCTGAGCTCACAGCTCTGCTGCCCCGGCGCTGCGGGAGAGCTCCACTGCCTTTGGAAGGGCTGGGAGCAGCGACGGCCCTACAGCTCCCCTGGGATCCCCACGGCAGGCAAACACGTAAATAAATCTGTCAGATTTGTGCAGGTCCTATGAAATTTGCATCGGGCTCAGCTCACAGCTCCTCTTTAACATCTCCGCCAGGGAGGGATGCAGAGAGCTTTAATCTCAGTGCCCGGCCCAGGCCCTCTCTGCTCTCAGCATTTGCTGTGGCACGAGCTGGGCTCAGCCTGCTGAGATGAAAGGCAGCTCTGGTGCGTGGGCACCGATGCCAGCCCCCTCCTGTGCCCTGTGTCCCCTGCCCCGCTGGGCACGGCGTCCCAGGGCTGCGGCTGTCCCCGGGAGGGAGGTGGTGATCGTGGGGAGGGCAGGAGTTCCCATCCTGGCTGGATTTTCTGTGGATGTTCCTCGTCCCCAGGCGAGCTCCGTGCCGGGCAAATGGCATCCTGGAGCAGTAGCCACAGCATAAAAGTGCCGCTGTGGCAGCCGTGGAAAATTACAGGCTTTGCTCCTTGGGGCTTCCCCCTCCATCCCTTCCCCCCGGGAGGCGTTTGTCACTTTAAACGCGGCCACAAATAGCACCAAACAGTTATTGGATTTGTTTGGGATGCCTTGGGATGCACATGCTCCGAGTATGGCTAATTCATAAACGCTGGCACCTATTGATTCTGCAGCAGTACCAGGGGAAAGTTATCTCATTAGTCTTATGAACTATAAACGTGCTCCCTCCTGCAGCCCTGACCCCGTTGTCTTGATAAATCTGTATTGGATAGAGCAGGAGCTGGTAACGTGCATGGGCTGTAATCTTTCTCTTGGAATTGGGAGCCCCTTGGGAATGATGCTGGGGTTTCAGGGCCACCACTGGCAGCTGGATGTGGGAGAGGTGTGTGTGTGTACTCAGCGAGACCACTCAGGAGAGCCCCCTCTCACCCTAATACTTTTCCCTGGTGGGGGGGCAGGTCCTGGGAATTTAGGTGGAATTTAGCTCGTGCTGGGCTCTTGGCTTGATCCAAGGGCTTTGGTGAGATATCTCCAAAGGCAGCAGCTCGAGTCTAGCTGCAAGAGTTATTAGAGGCACATCGCTCCAGCCTGGCCACGGACGTGCTTAATCCTCTGCTTCCTGTAAAGCCTTTCCACCTCCTGGCAGGCAGAGAGATCTGATTTTATTTGGAGCCCTCCGACGTTAATCTGCCTGGCAAACTCACAAGAAGTCACTTGGGTGAGGTCTGTTGGAGCCGTTACATCAGTTACAGCCCCGCGTCTCCCCTGAGCCAGCAGAACGGCCCTCGAGAGAGCCCCTTGTCCCCTCCCAGGGAAAAAAAAAAAAAAAAAAAAAAAAAGCAAAGGAAGCTGTGCTGTCAGCTTGGGTGGTGGATCTCACACGTGATGGAACAGTGTCACCACACCGTGCAAGAGGCAGATGTCTCCCGTCACTCCACGGTGGAGAGGGGGATCCTAAACCCGCAGGATTTCTGCCTGTTCCTGTCCCCGGGGAGGTTGTTGTGGCTGGAGCCCCATGCAGAGCCGGCATCTCGGGCACGAGGCTTTGTTCCCAGCCCAGAGCACGGCAGCCCAGGGCTGTGGATCCCCAGGCACGGCCGCGTGTGAGGGTGTGGGCTGGGGCTGCCAGCACTTCGCAAAATACAGCCCCGTTACCATGGAAACCGGCTCCCCCCAGCTCAAATTCCAGTGCAGCCGATGTTCTCCGCTTACTGGTTTGATGGGAGATGAAAAATTAATGTTTGATTTGCATCTTATTGCGGTGCTGTGGGACCACTCCCCCTGCCCTTCCGCGGGGTCGCACAGACCCCGGGGCTGCTCCCGGGGCGGTGGAGCACAAATCCCGCCCCTCCGGTGCCAGCTGCGGGCTGCTGCGGGGCATGTGCTGCCCTGCTGGGGCCGACACGCCGTGGCATGGAGGGTTGGGCTGAGGGTTTGTCTGGTGAAACCCAGAACCCTCCCGGCAGGGATGGAGTCACAGAGGTGCTGCTGGAGGTGTGGGGACGGCAGCTCCTGGGGCTGGGGCTGCCAGCTCCTGCTCCCGCTGCTTCCAGGGAGTATCAGCACAGGGTGCCAGCCTGGCGGGTGCTGTGCCTCTGTTGGCCACACTCGAGTGGCATTATGATTAATTATTTGCTGTTTCTTTGCTGTCTGGAGTCCCCCACTGCCTTGCATGGAGCAATTGGAGTCAAACACTCACATCTGGCTGAGCCACAGCTGGAATAGGTGATGCCAGCACAGCTCGGCACTGCCATTGCCTTGGCTCGTGCCAGGGACCCTCCCTGGTTCCCTGGGTGAGGATCCCTGCTTTCTGCTGCTCTGTCACCTGCAGAATTTGCAGGGAATTGGGCCTGGGGTCCTGCCCAGGCTGTGGGAGCCAGAGTGCTCTGGGAGCATCTGCCTCTGGTCCTCTCTCACTCGTGCTTACTCTGCACTCCTGAGTTTGACCATGGAGCTTTCTTCTCGCCTAAATTGAGAATATCCAGGTGCTTCCAAAAGGTGCTGGAAGTAGAAACGGTTGTTTGGCCTCATCAGCTAGATCCTGGCTTAGCAAGCGTTGTGCAGGGCTTGAGGGAGCCATTTGCAGATGTTGCTGATTTACAGGCTGGGTTTAAAGGTTTTCACTCTGAGCATTCAGCTGCACTAAATTACCTTCTGCAGCCGTGGGGTTTGGTAGGGGGTGGTTTGGCTGGCAGCACGGTGCAGCCGAGCAGATGGAGCATCCCATCCCAGCTGAGACTGGCGCTGGAATAAACCCCAGAGCCCCACAGAGCTGGGGGTGAAAGCCTTGCTTGGCACGGAGGGGCAGGGCAAAGTGCTTTCCAGGTGGGCAGGGAGCCTCTCCAGAGCCTCAGCTTGTCCTGCTCTCCACGTAGCCACTACACAGGCCTTTCTATTGGTGTTAATTACTGTTATAATTCATGATGAATTACAGGGGTCAGGAGCCAGCCAAAGACTCCTTCCCCCTGTGCCAGGCTCCAAAACCAGCTGGCCTGAGGGGGCTGCTCTCCCGCCACCCTCCTCCCGGGGCTCAAACATCAGCTCAAGCCCTTATTTGTTTTCACATGATTCTAAGTAAGTTAAGCTAATTATTAACTCAGCGGGACGGATTCACTTTTAATTGCCGCGTTGCCATGGAGCGCGTGGCACGGAGCAGCGTGTGCCGGAGCTGTGCCACACGCTCTGCTCCCCCTCCGCAGCCACGGCCCGCCTGAATCCGAGCCCTGCGAGTCCAGCTGCGTGTAGAGACACCCAAAGCCACCTTTACACCTGGGCAGGTGTGTGTGCTTAGCCAGGGGGAGTGATGGAGGGAGGCGTTGCCCACCAACGCCGGGGCTGCTGTTGCACACACGAGGTTCCTGTGGCTCACCCAACTTCACCAGGCTGCCTGAAACTTCAGCCAGAGCTGCACCCCGATGTGGTGGGGGGCAGGGAGGTGGAGCAGGGTCCTTCCTTCCCTGCCACAGCTCCAGTGCCAGCTCGGAGTGCAGGGGCTCTGCCCGACCCGGGTGCTCAGCCTGGGGCCAGGGGGAGGCTCGCTCACTCTTCTCCTCCTTTTGTGTCTCCAGAAAATAGGTTTTTTATTACTTCTTATGGAGGTTTGTACATATCGGACGTGCAGAAGGAAGATGCCTTGTCCACCTACAGGTGTATCACCAAGCACAAGTACAGCGGGGAGACGCGGCAGAGCAACGGCGCCCGCCTCTCCGTCTCAGGTGAGCCCGGGAGGCTGCCGGCGTCAGCGGGGGGCGGCCCCTGTGCCCGGGAGGGGTCCCGGCCCTGCCAGCTGCCCACTCCCTTTCTTGCTGCCCCGCCTGCCCGCAGCGCCGCCATCCCGCGCAGGGAGCGCTGGCATCGCCCCCTCGGGTCCCCGCGGAGAGGGGACATCCCGCTGCGGGCGGGAGGTGCCGTGGGGGCTGAGCAGGGGGCTGGCAGTGCCCGGGCCGTGCCCCCCAGCTCGCAGCCCCCCCGAGCCGGGCGCGGCGGTGGCAGTGCCACGCGTCACCCCGAGCGGGAGGCGACGGGGCGCGCGGCGATGCGATGTGACAGCCCGCGATGTGAGCAGCCTGACGCGATGTGACGAACATGCAAGCGATACTGCGGCGGAGGCAGTGCAGTCCGGAGTGCCGGGTGTCTCGGGGCGCTCCCGGCTCCGCTGACTGCCCAAATTACTCCGCTCGGGAGGGAGTTCGCCCGGCTCGCAGCCGCTCGGCGCGGCGCGCCCGCTCCCTGCCATATGCTGCTCCATCCTCGGGTGCTCCCGCACCGGCCTCTCGAATTAACCCCCCGGAGGGCAGGGAAGAGTTGCGGGGCTTGTCGGATCTTGCCTCTCGGGGACCCGCGGGCTCCGGGTCCCGCTGTGCCCGTCCTGCCGGCGGTGCGGGGGCGTCCCGGGTGTACCATCCCCGATCCGCGCGCTCCGGTCTGGCCCGGTCCCCTCCCGGTCCCTGTCATTATTTACACGTCACGGCGTTTTACTTCTGCTTGGGAGTAATGAAAGAGGTTTCTTTCCCCTGGAATTTAATTTCACGCCTGAGACTTAGTGATTAATTTTCTCCTTTCCCAGCTGCCTGATGGGCCCTTTTGCTTGTAAATTTTGAAATGTGCCACAAAATTTGTGTATTTTGCACCAATTAGGTGTCACCTTGAGTAATTCCTCCGATGCTGAGTTTATTCCTCCCATCAGCTATTTAGGATCTGGTTTTCCTCATCGTTGTCCTGGCTGCCAAGGGCTGAGGTGGCCGGGTGGGACAGGGCACCCCGCGCTCAGCAAGGATAAGGGGGTGCATCCTGCACTCCTGTATGGCAGAGCCAGCAGCTCAGGGGAGTGGGGAGAGCCAGTCTCTCGTGGATGGTGTGACTGGGCGCGGTGTCACCATGCCAGGGGGTCTCCCAGTGTCCCTGAGACACCTCCCTTCCTCCTCTTCCCCGGCTGAGCCCAGTTCCTCTCCCAACCCAGACCCGGCGGAGTCCATCCCCACCATGTTAGACAGCTTCCAGTCCCGGGAGGTGAAGGCGGGCCGGCTGGTGGAGCTGCCCTGCATCGCCTCGGGCTACCCCAACCCGGCCGTGCGGTGGATCAAGGACGGGCGGCCGCTCCCCGCCGACAGCCGCTGGACCAAGCGCATCACGGGGCTGACCATCAGCGACCTGCGCGTGGAGGACAGCGGCACCTACATCTGCGAGGTGACCAACACCTTCGGCTCCGCAGAGGTCACGGGGACCCTCACGGTCATAGGTGAGAGCCGGCGGGAGCAGCGGGGGGGGCTCAGTCCTGCTGCCTCTGACACGTAAAGCCTTTATCGGTATACAGCTTTAGGGGTTTATACAGCTGTATAAACAACAGCCTTGTGTTTTGGCACAGTGCTCGGCTCGCTGGAAGCCACTGTCTTGCACATGTCCGACGTGTTGGGTGTTTCTGTGCTTTGCTTTGTTGATTTACATAAAATTTATGTCGATTTACATAAAATAAGCTCTAGCCAAACAGTAAATACCATCTGGGCAGGCCAAGTATTTATCACGTGCTGTTTTCCTGGGGGTTCCTCCTGTCACCGGGATCCTGGCAGTAGCAGAGGCACTGTGCCTGCCTTACCTGGAGCACGGTGCCAACCGGGCACCGTCAGCCTGCTGGGAGCCAGCCTGGTGTGTCCCCAGCTCAGCACTAGCCTGTCACACGGACCACATCTTCCAGCCATCCTGCCACCTCCCCACAGCACCCCCGCCGGGGGCCTGGGGCTGACGTTAAAAGCAGGGGCTGCCAGCAGCGGGGACGGTGGCAGGGCCACCTGCCTCATTGTGCGGTGACATTTACCGCGCAGCCGGGCTGGTCCTCCCGGGGCAGGAGGAGCGGAGAGCGCTCAGCGGGGATGCGCCGCCTCCCGCGGCACTGCCCGGCACCGCCAACGCCTCTCCCCTCTCTCACAGACCCTCTGCGTGTGACCCTCACACCAAAGAAGCTCAAAACAGGCATCGGCAGCACCGTCATCCTCTCTTGTGCCCTCAGCGGGTCCCCCGAGTACGTCATCCGCTGGTACCGCAACACGGACCTGGTGGCGGTGGATGACTACATCTCCATCCGGGGCATCAGCAACGAGACCCTCCTCATCACGGCCGCCCAGAAGAGCCACTCCGGCGCCTACCAGTGCTTCGCCACCCGCAAGTCCCAGACGGCACAGGACTTCTCCATCATCACGCTGGAGGGTGAGCTGGCTTCCCGGGCTGGGGGCTTCTTCCTCTGCCCCTCTCTGAGGGGATGCTTTGTGCATGGCTGGGGGGCAGGGAGACCCGCGGGGGTGGGGGTCCTTAGGCTGCTGCCAGCCTGTTCCTGGGTCCTGTGTGCTGTCAGCAGGAGCACAGCACGGCCGGGATGGGGAAGGACCAAAATGAGTGTTGACTTGCCATCCCCAGCCCCTGGGCACCCTGTTCACCTGGCAGCCATCCCTGATCCAGCCCACCGAGTATTCGAATAAGGGATGGGCTCTGCTGAGGGAGGTGTCCCCTCAAGCTGGCATCAGTGTCCCCTCGCCCCTGTCTGCATGTCCCTGCCACAGGGACACCAGCACAGCCGTGCATGTGTCACCAGCTGGGCTCCTGTCCCCGCTGAACCTGGGGTGGGAGCTCAGTGCCATCCTGCTGGCGGGTGACTGCTGCTGCCTGTGGCTGCCGCTCCCTGACCCCCATCCCGCTGGGTGCCCCCCAGATGGGACCCCCCGCATCGTCTCCTCCTTCAGCGAGAAGGTGGTCAACCCCGGGGAGCAGTTCTCCCTGATGTGTGCCGCCAAGGGGGCCCCGCCACCCACCGTCACCTGGGCGCTGGACGACGAGCCCATCCCGCGGGACAGCGGGCACCGCTCCAACCAGTACACCATGTCTGATGGCACCACCGTCAGCCACATGAACGTGAGCAGCCCGCAGATCAAGGACGGCGGCGTGTACCGGTGCACCGCGCGGAACTCGGTGGGCAGCGCCGAATACCAAGCGCGAATAAACGTAAGAGGTGCCTGTCTACTTTTAAATATCAGAATAGGACTTTTACTGGGCTTTTTTGGTTTTGGTTCTGTTCCCCGGCTGGTCGCTCCTCCTCGCCTCTCCCTCTTCTTCCCCTGGCTACCCCAGCCTCACCCCCTGAGCCCTGCCCCACTCCTCGCACACCTGCAGGGTTGAGCTTCTCTGATGCTTCAAGCAGGGAGTTCAGCAAAGTGGAAAGCAATTCCAGAGGCTTGGAGAGCTGGAACGTGGCTTTGCAGAAGCCAAAGGGCAGCACTGTCCACACTGGGGTCCACTCTCACTCTGCCAAGCCCTGCTCTGGGGTCTGCACAGGGTGGGCAGGCACCCCCTGAGGGACCCCACGCATGGAGAAGGAGTGAAGTGTCCCAGGTCCCCCGTGCCCTGCCAGCTGCCCCCGTTCCCCCCTGCAGCCCCACTCCTTGGCAGCCACCGCACCTGGTGGCACCAGGATCTCCATGACAAACGATGATGAGGCAGCACGTGAAATTGTGGAAAATGAGCTTTGATTTGTCATGTCTGTATTTTCTTTGTCTGCTAAAAGCCATGGCCGCGTTAATCACCGTGTTATTACGGCTGCAGCGCGCCGCTCGGTGTGTTCCGGGGAGCGCTCTCGGGCACGGGCTGTGGTGTAAGCCCCTGCCCATTAATAATCCCCAATTAAAGCTCCCAGGTTTACAGGTGGGAGCGAGACAAGATAAGGGAGCGTTTATTTGTCTGCTGAGAATGAGGGTTGAAGGGCTGTGTTTGTCTGTGTCTCAGGTTTGAAATGGATCTAGTGGCTTTTTGGCTGGGATCCCAGGAGAGTCGGAATTTTGCTGCCGTTTACTGCTGAATTTGGAGGAAGTTCATCCCTCAGCCAGGAGAAGCCAGAGCAGCGTTTTCAATGAGGATGTTCCCTTGTCTCCCTTTTTCCCCTCTCTCAGCTCTTGATGGGCTGTCACTAGATAAGATTCGGGTTTCTTTTTCAGTGGCACAGAGCATGTCCCTCAAACAGGCCCAAGACGTGGTTACAGAGCGAGATGCTAATTCCTTTCTTCCTGCTCCTTCTCTTAACGTGTCCTAGAATGAAAAACACTGTCCATCAGCTGATCCTGAGTGCCTGTTAAGCTGTTATCTTGCTACACCCTCAGGATGAGGAGTCAAGACAGGGTTAATCTTTAGATTACTTCGCTATTTTATGCAGCGACTGGGAGAACAATGTAATTATTGATGCATGAAACCTCTCGTTTAAAGGCTCACCTGCAGCATTCTCCCAGTGCTCAGGCAGCTCCAAAGACAGACAGAGACTGGTGGCTGTCTGGCTTTTCAGTGACACGCAGGTTGGCAGTGGGGGGCGCAGAAAGGTGGGGTTCAAGGAGGTGAAGTGGTTTTGCCAGTGGAAGTCAGGTTCCCATAGCAGCTCTTGCCAAGGATGTTTGGCACAATGCAGGCAGCTTCCTCCTGGAAGACGCAGAGAGAGGCTGTGATGGTGGGGGAGCTCTCCCCATCTCTCCCATACCTCTGGTGCTGCCAGAGGAGCCAGGTGGAGGCACCCTGGGCAGGCACAGTGCCCAGAGCAGAAAACAGACACCATCCAACCTCCCACAGTGGGCAGCAGTGGTGTGCGTGGGCTCAGCTACCCCAGCACTGGGGTGGGATTGCTGTTCGAAGTGTGGCTGTGCCCCAGAGCACAGCCCTGTTGGTAGGTGAGGGAGAGCAGCTGTAGCTGGAGGCTGCACCTGAGAGCAGCCGTCCCCACACGAGCTGAGAGGAGCCTGTGCAGCCTCCTCACCCAAACCAGGCTGGCTCCCGGCTGCCCTGGTCACCTCCTCTGCCTGTGAAGCTCGCTCTGGAGTAGCAGCAGATGTGCATGCAAGCAAGTGGCCCTTCGGAATTAACCTAGCCTGCCTCTTCCTTCCTCCCCAATATGTAGGTCCCCCGAGCATCCGCGCCATGAAGAACATAACAGCGGTCGCGGGTAGGGACACTTTCATCAACTGCAGGGTCATCGGGTACCCCTATTACTCCATCAAGTGGTACAAGGACTCCCTGCTGCTGCCCGATAACCACCGCCAAGTGGTCTTTGAGAACGGCACCCTGAAGCTGATGGATGTGCAGAAAGGCATGGATGAAGGAGAGTACCTGTGCAGCGTGCTGATCCAGCCCCAGCTCTCCATCAGCCAGAGCGTCCACGTCACCGTCAAAGGTGAGAGAGAGGGTGGGGAGGCTTCTCCTGGACGGCAGGGTGAGCTCTTCCAGGTTGCTTTTGGGGTCTCCCTGCAGTGGGATGGAGGCAGAGGAGCACCTGCGTGGCCAGGTGGTGGCTATGCTCTGTAGTCACCAGGCATGGGAGCTCAGTCCTCAGGACCTGGCTTGGCTACCTGGTCCTGCCAGCTGCCAGCAGCTGCCCTGAGCCACGCCGTATCCATTTCCCCTTACAAGTGATGGAGCAAGGATTTATGCTGTAAACATAACGTATTAAAGCATCTAACCTTTGCTTGGATCACCTTCACCGATGTTTTTCTGTGTGTGCTAGCTTTTAAAAAAATAATACTCTCGGTCTTCCGAGCACACAGAACATCTTAAAAGCTTCTCCAGGCCATCAATTATTCAGCCCCATTGAGGGAGCTATCAGTCCTAATGAATTGAGCCGGATGCATTCCCTCCCAGTGACTGGCTGAGATTGCGCTGGGAGCTCCCGGATCTCCCCTCCTCAGGAGCTGCGGGGTCGGTGTTGGCCGTAAATCATTCAGACAAACACGGCGGCGCTGGGGACAGAGCCGGCCAATTGTCATCCTGCCTCTCACCCAGCGGGGGCTTCGTGCACTGGATTTACTCTGATCCCCCTCCCTCCCTTCCCAGCCACCATTTTCTTATTAGGAATCAGGTTAGAGAGAGAGAGCAAGCTGATTAGAGATGCTACCACTTGATTAGCTAATGCTCTTCTCCCAGGCTTCCAAAGGGGAGAGGAGGCTGTGGATAACCTGTCTGAGGGGGGTGCAGGGAGGCCTTCTTGCCCCTGGGGTCTGTAGGGCTTGGCCCGCCCTGCTTTTCTCACCTCACATAAATCCCTGTCCATGTGGAGCCCCAGGGCTTGGAAAGAGGCCAGAGATGTTGGTCTTGTCTTGGGACAGGCAGGGCTGATGTGGGGACATCACCTCCGGGTGTTTGTGAGCACTTAAATAATGGGATTCTCTGGAAGGTGCCCTCAGAGGGTGCAGGATGCTGAAGTTCAGCTGAGGATTTGTGTATCCTGGGAAGCAACTGCTACTGAACCCTTCCCAGCATGGATTTACTGCCTCAATTAGTGGCTGGTGATGGGCTGAGGAAGGTGAGCAGGCTGGAGCCTGGTGCAGCACGGGCCAGACGTCTTCATTCCCCTGCTGGAGATTTACACCCAGCCCCGCTGGCTGAGTTCCTCATTTCCTCTGGCCCCTGGATAAAAACCCTGTGGAAAAGAATAGCAAAGGCCCTAGAAGAGAGTCAGGGAGTGAATAAACATAACTGTGTAGCACAAGGAGCGCGGGGCGGCGTGGAGCACCATAAAGCTTTTACAGTCCCAAGTGCCTGGTGACCACGTGAAATGCCACCAGTGAGTTATGCAGGTCCTGCCGATCTCACAGCAGTAAAAGCTTTACAGTTCCCTCTGGCACTGCTCCCCCCAGGAACGGGGATGTGCAGCCCTGCTCGTGAGGCCTCATCCCCATCTCGTGCTGAGGGAAGCTCCTGCCCAGGTGTAGCTGCTGCTGCTTAGCCAGGGACCCCCAGGATCCCAGTTCCAAACCTCCCTGCCCCACAGGGCTTTGCTGATCAGGGGTGCTTCTGGGGCCTCTTCCCTGCACTTCCCCAGCAGCACAATCCAAAATCCAGCCTCCTCCAAGGTGCCCTGACAGCTCCTTACTCCTGCAGACCTCTTTGAAGGTTTTAATTATTCCCCTGTGTTTTGGTGCCATCCGGGGGCTCCCACACAGCCCTGCTCAGGAAGCTGCAGTTTAGGGGAGCACAGGGCTGACACAGTACCAGGGCACTGTGGGGTGATGCTTTGCCCTGCAGGAAGGCAGAGGCTGCTCACAGGGTCACCTCTGCATTGGAGCTGCTGGGATGGGCTCTGCGGAGCAGGCTGCTCCAGGCTGCAGGCAAGTGAGAGCCTGGAAGCTCTGGAGAAAGGAGAATCACAGTGGGAAGTGATCTGGGAAGGAAAGGGGAGTTGTGAGCTCTGTTTGTGGGAAGCTGGAGCAGGGAGATCTTGCCTGTGGGCCAGAGGGGCGTGTTTGGAGAGGCGCGGTCCGCAAGCCCATCCCCGCTCTGCAATAGACTGCAGTGCATTCCCAATTAATTATTCATTAATTATGGAAAACAGGCAGCACTGGCTCTATGGCTCTGGCAGCTCGAGCCACGTTGCTGTCACCAGCAGAGGGACAGGCCAGCCCCGCCTGTACCTGCCTGCCCACCTGGACTCCCACCTGGGGGACAGTGACAGCCTCTGCTTGCTGTGCTCTGGACCAGGCAGCAGTGATACCTGAGTGATGGGATGGGCACAGGGTGGAGGTGGGAGCCCAGGGAAGTGCGTGGGGGTCCAGGGAACTGCCCGTGTGCCTGCACGAGAGGGGAGCTCCCTGCTGCCGAAGGGACAATTGGCAGGCTGCTAATTTAATTATGGAGACTGCAGAACGAGGATCTCATCTACCAGGTGCTGAGCCTTGTTAAGCTAATTGTCTCCCTCTCTCTGCTTTCTTCCCCCTCCCACATTGCCAGAGATGCTGCTGCAGTTGCCTAATTAAGTTATCAGAAAGATAATGGCTGGTTCTGAATCCAGCACCTTTAAGAAAAGCATCCATCTAATAATGGCTTTTCTGGGAGTGGATAAATGCTGAGGTGGATTTTCGGGTGGCACGTGCTGGAGGTGGCTGGGGCTTTCCCCAGTGCAGGGTCAGCGTTTCTCCATCCCAATCTCAGCAGGGTGGCCCTGCCAGGTGGGAGAAGTCTTCCTGCTGTTCTCTGCTTGATGGCACCTCCCGCTGTCCCCTGGCCTTGTTCCTGGTGGAATCAAAGCCTGTCTTAGTTTCTGAGCTTCTCCTCCCGGGACTGCATCTTCCCCAAGCCCCGCTGCAGCCCATCCCCACTCAAGGAAGGCTTTCCTGGGATGGGCTCTCCAGCATCCTCTGCCTCTCCCCTCGACAGTCCCTCCGCTGATCCAGCCCTTCGAGTTCCCGCCAGCCTCCATCGGACAGCTCCTCTACATCCCCTGCGTGGTCTCCTCCGGGGACATGCCCATCCACATCACCTGGAGGAAGGACGGGCACGTCATCCTCTCTGGCTCTGGGGTCACCATCGAGAGCAAGGAGTTCATGAGCTCCCTGCAGATCTCCAGCGTGTCCCTCAAGCACAACGGGAACTACACCTGCATCGCCAGCAACGACGCTGCCACCGTCAGCCGGGAGCGGCAGCTCATCGTGCGGGGTGAGCCCGGGGCCCCCACATCCCACCCGCTCCTGGCAGGAGAGGGAGAGAGGGAAGGCAGCACAGTGGGCAGCAGGGGGAATTTGGGAGGGTGAGGAGCAAGGCTGAGCCACGGCACCCCTGTGCTCGCAGGCAGGGGGGAGCTGTGGGGATCTGATGGGGATTTTCCTGCAGTGACCGTCCTTCCTCCCAAACTCCGCAGTGCCTCCTCGCTTTGTGGTCCAACCCAACAACCAAGATGGCATTTATGGAAAAGCCGGGGTGCTGAACTGCTCTGTTGATGGGTACCCCCCTCCCAAAGTCATGTGGAAGCACGCTAAAGGTAGGGATGGGTCACAGCAGCGGGTGGGGATGTCAGTGCAGGCTGGGGAGAGTCCCTCAGGCATGGCCACCCCAGCTCCGAGCCTCATGAGAGCTGCTCTGCCTCAGCTGAGCTCTGTGTCTCTGTGTCCCCTCCTAGGAAGTGGCAACCCCCAGCAGTACCACCCCATCCCCCTGACGGGCCGCATCCAGATCCTGCCCAACAGCTCCCTGCTCATCCGCCACGTGCTGGAGGAGGACATCGGCTACTACCTCTGCCAGGCCAGCAACGGCGTGGGCACTGACATCAGCAAGTCCATGTTCCTCACTGTCAAGAGTAGGTACCCAGGGCTGTGCCACGGGGCATCGTCACGGGGACAGGGACCTGCTCCTGGCAGGGCCACAGCGGTGACCTGGGGAGCAGAGGGGAGCACGGTGAGGGTGGCTGTGGGACATGGGGTCACCAGCAGAGCCTGGTCTGGTGCAGCCTCCCTCTCTGTTCTGAGGGTTCCACCCACACCAGCCGTGCTCCAGCCTCAGCCCCACGCATCCCCACGATCAATGCAGGGCACGGGAGGGCATCGATTCCTCCCCTCCAGGGACCTGCTTCCCTTTTGCTATTAAACACACTTTGTCTTTAATAAAACCAGGCAATCAATCTACATCATCCAGGAGGAAAGGAAATAGCTGGGCTGCTTTGACAGGGATGGGCTGGGAAGTGTTGTTAGACACCGTGTTTGAACTGTGTGTGTTATTGGATTGCTCTCCCGTTGCTATCAGCAGAATGTATAATTGCCAGCTCCCTGTTAGTTATTGGGCTCGTTGCTGCTGGGAGCATTCAAGCCTCCAAAAGGAGGTGGTGGAGGGGGTCCAAAACAATCACCCTCACTCCTGGTGTCTCCAGGAGGGGCTGGGGTCAGGATTGGGCTCAGAAGGATGAAACTTTGACTTGACCATGCTGGGAATGAGGCAGTGAGCACACTGTGCCAGAGGGGATGGAGGCTGCTGGTGGAGCCATGGGAGCCATGACCCCTTGCTCGCCCACCCAGGATGCTGTGGGCAGAGGGGACGTGCAGCCTTCTCTGGTCACCACCATGCCCTGGCCTCCCCTCCCCAGCCTGGTGCTTTCTTCCCTGACACCAGCAGCTGTTTCTCTCAGGGGCTTCTCCCCTCCCCACCCAGCCTCTGCCTTCCCAGGTTCCCGTTCCCCTGGCTGTCAGCTGTTTAATTTATCCCTGCGACTGATGAATCAAACCCAGCCACTTCAAACAAGGCACTTCAATGAGGTGCAGGTACAAAGTCAAGGCGATTAATCCCGAGTGAGCATGCCAAGTCTGGGAGCCCGGACTGGTGCCGTGTCCCTGCTAGCTCCTGTAATTGCATCCCAGGACAGGTTGCTTGCTGACTTGAATAGCACATAACCTTATTATGCGAGTGCTTTTGCATCTCCCGGAGCCCTCGGAGCCCTCGCTGCCTTTGAAAAGGTTTGGATGAATAGGTAGACGAAGCGCCACAGCCAATTAAGCATTAGATGGGCTCTTTGTTTTGTTTCATTTTGGGGTTTTTGTTTGTTTAGCGAAATGTCAGCCCAATTAAAGGGAGATCAGCACTGGCTTTCCCTGAAAGTCAGGCCACTGCGGACTGAGTTAAATGAGAGTTAATCAGAGCCCAAACAAAGCGTGCTGGCAGTCAGCAGGGGAGAGGGCAGTGCCCCAGCCAGCTGGTGTCACACGTCCCCTGCCCTGATACCACGGCCAGGGGTGAGCTGGGACAGCCAGGTGGCACACTGGGCAGCGTGTGCCTGAGTTCCTGGGCTGGGCAGAGCCAGGAGCAGCTGGATGATGTTTTTATCAGGGGGTGGTGGGTGGGGAAAGCCACCAGCTTTTCTTGGGGAGTGTCACCCACGGGGTTGAGGCTTTCCTGTCCATGGGTGCCACCGCCCCTGGGTTCCCACAGCATGGCAGTCTGTCCTTCCCTGCTTTGGGAAGGAACTCACCAGCCTCTAGCAGGGAGTGGAAGGTGGGGAGTGCTGGAGTATCTGAGTGTGTGCCTGGGGGGACAGCAGGCTGGGCTGGGCGCAGGTGAGGGGCCCAGCAGGGCGTGATAAATGCCATTTAGCACATGGCTGCACACCTGCCCGGGTGTCAGGAGCGTATGGGATGGGGACAGTCACATCCCTGGGGTCCTGCTGGCTGTGCCAGAGTGGCAGCCCCCTGGGCACTGGGGAGGGGGCTCCTCTGCCTGCTCCGTGCCAGCACCTCCGTGCCAGGGGTCCAGCCAGGGGGCAGGTAGAGGGGTCTCTGTCCGTGGTCGTGGCACAGCCCTCTTTGGAAGTTCACTGCCACGCAGCACGAGCATAACTGATTGCTTCCATGCAATTTGAATTAATCTTATGCTTCAGGTGAAACTCAGCTAATCAGTGTAGAAAGGAAGCTGAGACGGGTGCAATCAAATTAACATCACAGAGCCAGCTCCAAACAAGAAAGAGGGGGGCGAGGGAGGCAGGCACAGCCCTTGTCACCCTTGTCACTGTTCTCATTCAGTTGTCACCAGTGCTCTGCCAGGCGGCTCGTGCCCCAGCCAGGTGTGGGACGGCAGCGTGCTGCTGGCTGTCAGCTTCCTTTGTTCCCAGGCTTGTCTCTGCCCAGCCAGGGGCACCAACTCTGCCTGTGGCCTTGTGAACAAGGCCGTGGGCACTGGGAGAGGCTGGGTGGGAGGGTGTGCCCTGGTGGGCACAGAATGGAGGGCACAGGCGGCGTTGGAGGTGAGCTCTCCTCGAAGGAAGCCTGTCTGCCCAGACTGAGCTTGGCTGATGCCACCTTATTGATGCCCTGCACCCAGGAAGGGATCACAGACTGGTTAGGAGCAGCCATCAGCCACCCTTGGAGGTCTCTGCAGCCAGTCCCAAGCAATGTGGTCCCTCTGCAAGCTGCAGAGCTGCTCCAGGGCAGGTGTCAGGCACCAATGCCTAATTTGTGCTATCCTCACAGCTGCTTGGGGTTTTCTTGGGGTTTGTTGTGCTCTTTTCCTGCTCTGGACTACGTGCAGCTCCCGTGGGACCCTGGCAATTGAGAGAAGTTGATATGTTTACATCCAAGGAGCTGCTTTTAATCAAACATCAATAAGTGCATTTCAGTGAAGCAGAGCCTGAAACAGAGCTCCTCTCCCGGGGCCTGTGCTCTCTGCTGGGAAGGGGCTGGTGTAGCCAAGGCTGCTGCAGCCCTGAGGGGCTGTCCTGCCCCTTCAGCCCCATGGCCTCACCCTCTGCTGCTGCACTGTGCTCCAGCCTGGGCTGAATGAGGGCTGAGTGCAGGGACCACATCCCCAGTGGCCCTGTCTGCCAAATATCTGGGTGGCCCCTGGATGGTTTCCCATGGCAGGAGCAGGGGACAGTGGGCAGGAACCTGGCAAGGCCAGCCAGGACTGGGTGCTGAGCCCCTCCTCCAGCTGTGTGTGCCCTTGTGCTGTGCTGTGCAGTCAGCCCTGCCCTGGGGAAAGTGAAAGAGCCCCCGGCTGTCCCTGTGCTCTGTCCTTACCCCAAGGGACAAAGGTGCTGGTCCTTCCCAGGCCTGCCTCTGTCCTGGTGTGTCCCTGACCTGGGGCTGAGACAGGAAGAGGTATCAGAGCTCTGGGGATGGGACAGGGCAGAATTTGGAGAAGTCTTGGGCTGCTTCTTGTGACCCTTGGTGGGCCAGACTGCACTGCCACAACATCCCTGCTCTTTGCAATCCCTGCCAGCTCAGGAGTGCCATGCCCCCCTTGGGGCAGGAATGTCCACGGGCACTGCACTGTCCTGCACCCCACAAACTCCAGCAGCTCAGGAGGAAAGGTTTCCTTTGCTGTTAATTGAATTACATTGCCACAGAAAGCCGAGGAGTCGTAGCTCATTAGAGCCTCTTGTGTCCCATTAGAACAGTGTGTGTTGCCTTTGCGGATTGTCATTATCATACATTACTGCAGGACTCAGCACTGCTGTTTGTTTATGCATTACATTTTTTTCTGCTTACCCAGCCTGCCCTCGGTCCCTCAGCCCGTTCCTCCTGTGTGGTGCCTGCCACAGCCTGCCCACTGCATGGCACTGGGGTGGCACAAAGAGCTTGGCTCTTGGAGCAGGGAAGAGCCAGGAGAGGGATCAGTACAGCATCCTCACAGCACTGATCAGCCATATCCATCTGGGCTGCACCCCCTGCTCGAGCACCTCTGGGTTCTGCACCCCTGCCAGGGGGTGGCCACTGCACGTGGTGTCCCCACTGGCCCCGTTTGTATATTGGGGTGGCTATGAAAAAGAAATCATCTCTGGCATCTGCAATGCAAAGGCGGCCTTGCTGATGGGAAATCACACTCTGTATTCTGCCCAGGTTTATACGAGTGAATTATGCAAATCCGTGATGGAAAACATTCTTCCTCTCATCCTCGGGAGTGTAAAACCTTAGTCAATAATTCATACCCGCACGTCTCAGACTGGAGGCTTTCTCTTCATTATAGTGTGCACTTGGTTATTTGTCTTTCACGTTTTATTGTCTACCCCGGTGTAATGCTATGCATTATAAAATTTATCTGCTTCATTATTTTATGATCCTGAGCTGTATAATGCAGCGCGACGGTTCCGCTCGGGGCTGCGCGGCCGCTCGGTGAGAGCCGCGTGCGCCGCGTCCTCGGCGGCTCCGTGGGCTCTGCGGGGCCCGGCAGCCACAGGTGGCACCTGCCCGTCCCCCCGGGCACGCGGGTGATGCTTTGCCTCCCCGCAGTCCCGGCCATGATCACCTCCCACCCCAACACCACCATCGCCATCAAGGGCCAGACCAAGGAGCTGAACTGCACGGCGCGGGGCGAGCGGCCCATCATCATCCGCTGGGAGAAGGGGGACACCGTCATCGACCCCGACCGCAACATGCGCTACGCCATCACCACCAAGGACAACGGCGACGAGGTCATCTCCACCCTCAAGGTGAGGGCCGGCTGTCCTGCACCTGCCCGGGCTGCCGGGGGTCTCGCTGGGTGTGGGAGAGGAGAAGGGAAGGTGCAGGGAGGGTGTGGTGGTCCCCAGGGGGTGTCACAGAGCCTGGCACTGCGCTGGGCTCCATGAGTAGCAAAGCTGAGCCCAGAGGGGTGTTAGGAGTGCCATGGGAGGGATTGCAGCTCCAGTGAGCGGCACTGTGGTGGGAGCAGGCAGGGGAAGGCAGGGCACAGTGCTGGGGCAGCTCTGTCTGAATTGGCTCCTCTCCCTGGAACACTGGCAGCTGAAACCAGCCGACCGCGGGGACTCCGTCTTCTTCTCCTGCCACGCCATCAACTCCTACGGCGAGGACAGAGGCCTGATCCAGCTCACGGTCCAAGGTACTCCATCCCCCCTGCCTGAGCCCTGCCTTGCTGAGTGGGTCCCCCTGCTCCTGGGGGCCTCCTCTGCCTCTGTCCCTAACCTGCCTGCGTGTCCCCAAGAGCCCCCTGACCCGCCGGAGCTGGAGATCCGTGAGGTGAAAGCCCGGAGTATGAATTTGCGGTGGACGCAGCGGTTTGACGGCAACAGCATCATCACCGGCTTCGATATCGAGTACAAGAACAAGTCGGGTAGGTGACAGTGATGTCCCCTCCCCACGGCACAGTGGGGCTGGGGCTGGCCTGCACAGGCAGGTGTGGGACTGCCCCACCGGCGCCTCCAAGGGAATATTCTGCATCCCGGTTCCTTTGATGAAGAAAGGAGAGAGCAGCATTAATGAAATATGGAAATTTCTGTTGGATGGGAGCATTTGAAAGGGAATATTAAAAGAGACAATATTTGCAAAAAGTTGAACCCCAGCGCACAACAGCGAGAGAGAGAAGCAGCACCTCTCCAGGGGTACCAGAGCTGGAGGTGCCTGGGGACCTCACCTGCCTGATCATGGCCCCCTCAGCACTGCAGACCCTGGATGGGATTCAGGTTCTGACCCTTCTGCCTCACTCCAATGCTCTTCCAGATTCCTGGGATTTCAAGCAGTCTACACGCAACATCTCCCCGACCATCAACCAGGCAAACATCGTGGACCTGCACCCCGCCTCGGTGTACAGCATCCGCATGTACTCCTTCAACAAGATCGGGCGCAGCGAGCCCAGCAAGGAGCTCACCATCAGCACCGAGGAAGCAGGTGCCTCCCAGGGCTCCTGGTGGGGATGGTGGGCAGGGGGAACATGGGGGCTGCAGCCTGGGGGGAAGCTGGCTGAGGTACAGCCAGGGGATTTCCTGGTGAGGAGCTCCTGAGCCTTCTCACTGTGCTGTTTTGTGTTTCTCTCTCTCAGCTCCCGATGGCCCTCCGATGGATGTCACCTTGCAGCCCATCACATCCCAGAGCATCCAGGTCACCTGGAAGGTGAGTGAGGCTGGGGTGGTGTGTGGGGTTTTTTGGCTATGAGGGTTTGGCCAAATGCTGTCCCAGCTTGTCCTGAGATCCAGCATGTCATCAATGTTACAAGAATCAGGAAGAATCTCCCAGGAAAAGGGAAAACCTGCAGGCTGGGCAAGCAGCTCACCTTACTGCTCAGGGCTCTTATCAATCATGTTTTACAACATGCTCATTATCTCATAGGGTGTCCGTGGGGGACCATGGGGCAGAGAGGATAAATATGTAAAAACTCAGGTGCTGGGTTGCAAAGTGCTTGAGCAGAGATCAATAAAACTTAGAATCGGATTTATTTTTCCAAAGCTGCCTAATGAAAAATAAAATTGATTACAAAGTTAGGACTTGGGAATGAACTGCTAAGTCAATAAATTTAGGGTTCCAGCTTCTCCCCCCACCTCCCCTTAAGCACTGAAAAACAGATTAATGAAAAGTAAGATTCACTTGAAAGATAAGTCACTTCGTTTTAGGAGTATTTCAGCAAGATGGATCGCCCTGGCATTGTAACATAAATTTGCAATCAACCCTATTGATTTGTTAATGCTTCAGAGAAATATTGTTAAGATTGATCTCAATCTGGCCTCCCAGGCTGCCAGAATTGGGATTTCTCCTGCTCCAGCTGGGGATTAGTGCTGTCCAGGCAGCACTTTCCTCTCTGGTTGCTCTGAGGACCCGCTGGACCTTTTTTATCCCTATTCTGCTACTCAGGGAAAAGTGGGGAGGGAAAACAACTTGAAAGCCTTGGGAAAAGCCCCTGGGGAGACATGGCTGGGGCACGGAGTCCTGTGAGCCTCCCACCCCTGTGACACTGCTCCATCCTGCCCTCGTTGTCCCTCAGGCCCCGAAGAAGGAGCTGCAGAACGGGGTGATCCGTGGCTACCAGATTGGCTACCGGGAGAACAGCCCGGGCAGCAACGGGCAGTACAGCATCGTGGAGATGAAGGCCACGGGGGACAGCGAGGTCTACACGCTGGACAACCTCAAGAAGTTTGCGCAGTACGGGGTGGTGGTGCAGGCGTTCAACCGCGCGGGCACGGGGCCCTCGTCCAGCGAGATCAACGCCACCACGCTGGAGGACGGTAAGGACGGCCCAGTGACAAGCCAGGTCCAGGTCCCACCCAGGGCACCCTCAGCTGATGCCCATCCTGTCACACAGGTCTGGGGTGGTGGCTGTGTGCGCCCTCACAGCTCCCTGGGAGGGACCAGGAGCACAGCGCTATCAGGACACCCGTGGTGCTGGGCTTGTGGCACAGCCAAAGGGTGCAAGGTGGATTTTGGCACTGCTGAAGTGCCAGGCAGGTTTCCATCTGGGACACAGTCACTGACGGCCTTGGTCGTTTTAAAAACAATGAGGAAAAAGTTTTGCAATGCGTTTGCTCAGCAGTTTTTCAGACTTAATTAAGGCTCTCGTTAGCCTGTCAAACCGCCATCGTTTCCTGGCTGTATTAGCACTCCTCCCGGGGTATTCAAGGGCCCCTGTTTTAGCAATAGTGTCTTTTCCATAATTATATTACCTTCATTTTGTTCAAACGGACTATCTGTATTAGTTTATTATACTCTGTCCCTAATTACATGGTGCTTATATTTTTGCACCTAAGTAATATGAAACAATAATCATTTTCAAAGAGGATCGTTACGGTGATGTATTATCATTTAAATGCTCATAAAAATTAGAGTTACCTCTTGCGGGGCAATGGGATCTAATTACCTCGCATCCAGCCAGCTCTCCCACTCTCCCCTCGCTGGGAAGCATCCTCCCTGTCACCACCAGCACAGGGTTCACACCCACCTCACTGGCCTAGGAGAAGGAAAACTGCACGTTGGAGGCAGAGCCCTGCTGGGCAGGACTGGCTGAGGCTTCCAGCAGCACAGTGGGGTTTGTGTGGGTGCAGTCAGGGTGGCTGTGTGGGACACAGCTCCTTCAGCCTGGCATCTCCAGCCTCCTGCTGATTGTCCTCCTCATCCCTCCACTCCCCAGTTCCCAGCCAGCCCCCCGAGAACGTGCGAGCCATCTCCATCACCTCGGACGTGGCCGTGATCTCCTGGTCGGAGCCCCCGCGCAGCACCCTCAACGGGGTGCTCAAGGGCTACCGGGTCATCTTCTGGTCCCTCTACATGGATGGAGGTGAGCACACCTGGGCAGCGGGTGACACGGGGGACCTGGGGGACACAGGGGCTGACAGGCTCTTCTCCTGCAGAGTGGGGGGAGATGCAGAACATCACGACCACGCGGGAGCGAGTGGAGCTGCGGGGCATGGAGAAATTCACCAACTACAGCGTGCAGGTGCTGGCCTACACCCAGGCGGGTGACGGCGTCCGCAGCAGCGTGCTCTACATCCAGACCAAGGAGGACAGTAAGTGGCTCTGCCACCCGCTCGTGCCCAGGGGCCGGAGCGGCTGCAGGGGCACAGGGGAAACCCCCCGTGTACAGCCATGGGCAGGCCATTTCCCTTTCCCTTTCTTTCCTTTTCCTTAAGTGCTGATATTTAAATATTTACACCCCGCCTGCCCTACTTTAATGCCATTAGCTCGCTAGCAGAGCATCCCTGGGCCTGTGTCCTAGGAAGCGCCAGATGCTGGGAGGGAGGCGCAGCTGGGCAGGGTACGGCTGACAGATTAAGGAGATGGCCATTAAAAGCCAATCATGATTTCTAAAGCAGAGCTTGGGCTGCAATTAACCCTCCTGCCTCTGGCTCAGACGGGGACCAGAGGCACCCGTGGAGAGGTGTCCTGCAGGCAGACCCGTCCCTGCCTGTGTGTGACACCACCATCGCAGCTGCTCCCCCGGGTGTGGCTGGGATGCCAGCCCCACAGCAGGGTGCTGTCACATCTCCCAGCTGGGCAGAGACCTTGGAGACCTCCTGGCACCAGCTCTGCCACGCTCTCCCTCCTCAGTTCCAGGTCCCCCGGCTGGAATCAAGGCGGTGCCGTCCTCTGCCAGCAGCGTGGTGGTGTCCTGGCTGCCGCCGGCCAAGCCCAACGGCATCATTCGGAAGTACACCATCTTCTGCTCCAGCCCCGGCTCGGGGCAGCCGGTACGGGATGGCAGCGGGGCTGGGAATCGCCACAGTGTGCCAGGGAATGCTGAGCTGGCCAAGCAGGAACGGGAGGGAGAGCTGATGCAAGGCAGCAGCCGCAGCAAAGACCTCTTGGGGAGCACTGCGGAATTGTCCAAGGGCATCCGTGGGCACTGTGCAGCAGGGAATGGTCCCATCTTCTCTCTGTTCCCATTCTTTGGCATCTGCCCTGCTCAGCACTTGCTCCAGAGAGGGAAACATGCCAGCAGCTGACCAAAAATTAAATAGAAATCCAACCTGGCCCCATCCCTCCTTGGTGAGGGAGAGGTTGATGGGAGGTCTGCAGACTAGTGCTTATCAAAAGCTCCTTCTCAAACTCATTTCACTATCTGAGCCTCTGGTTTCCAGGGCAACATAATCTTTTCATCAAAGCAACTGGTAAAACCGCTGGGATCCGATATTGTTTTCTTGGCATCTTGTCAAAACTGTCATTTGGGTAAAAAAAATTATGTATACTACACAATATTCATATAGGTGTGTCTGCTTTGGGGTACACTCACTTCCGTGTCCCCGCAAGGGCACACATGTGCCGACTGTGAGCACACAGGTACCTGCCAAGTCATGTTTTAATAGACCCATCCTGTGCCACGGGGGTCGTGGAGCCCATCCCTGCCCGCTGCTGGCATGGTGGCACAGCCGGGTGGCAGCCCTTGCCCTCGTGGCATTCTCGGGGCAGGGTGACTTTGTCCCCGCTGTGATGGGGACTGTCCCCGGTGCTTGCACACAGCCAGCCCTGTCCGCAGGGCCACCGCAGGGCTGGGGCAGGCGCTGTGGGTGATGAGGTGACCCCACATGGGTTTTGGGGACCCCCTTGGCCTCTCGTGGGTTTGGGCCATCCCGGCTGGGGTTGGCTCCAGGCTGGCGCTGCTGCAGCTCGGCGGTGCCAGGGCAGCGTCCTTTCCCGGGAGCAGGGATGCTCAGCCATCTGCTCCTGGGCTGCAGCCGGCTCCCCGGAGGAATCACGACCCCAGCCGGCTCTCCCCGGCATTGAGGGGTGTGAGCGGAGCCGAGCCGCTGCGCTCGGGATAAACTCGCGAGGGGCTGTGGGGTCTGCACTGAGGGCGAGGGGCTGAGGGTCTCACAGAATCTTCCCCCTTTCCCGTGTCCCCCTCCGCAGGCTCCCAGCGAGTACGAGACCAGCCCGGACCAGCTCTTCTACCGCATCGCCCACCTGAACCGGGGGCAGCAGTACCTGCTCTGGGTGGCCGCCGTCACCTCCGCCGGCCGCGGCAACATCAGCGAGAAGGTCACCATCGAGCCTGCGGGCAAAGGTACAGCCTGGGGGGCTGCCAGCCTGGGGGGGACACCCCCGCCGCTGTGCCCTGCCCTGCGGCCCGCATGGGGATGGCTGCGTGACCCCAGGGCAGAGGAGGGGCAGCACCAGGGTCCTGGGTCTCCTTACACCTCGGGGAGGTCTGTACACCTCGGGGGGGTCAGCCGCCCAGGCTGATCTCCTCCTTGCCCCCAAGCCCCCGCCAAGATCATCTCCTTTGGAGGCACGGTCACCACGCCGTGGATGAAGGATGTGAGGCTGCCGTGCAACTCCGTCGGGGAGCCCGTCCCTGCCATCAAGTGGACCAAGGACAGGTATGGAGGGGGCTGCCAGCCCTGCTGGGGGCTGGTGCCAGCCCTGGCTGTGCCACACACGGCTGATGTGCCCCCTGTCCTCCTGGCAGCGAGGACTCTGCCATCCCGGTGACAGTGGACGGCCACCGCCTGATCCAGGCCAACGGGACCCTGGTGCTGCGCTCGGTGAAGGCCGAGGACTCTGGCTACTACACCTGCACTGCCACCAACACCTGGGGCTTCGACACCATCATCATCAACCTGCTGGTGCAAGGTGAGGGTTCCAGCTCCGCGCTGCCCTGCACGGACACACTCCATCCCCACTGCCCAGTGCCCGGGCTCTGTCCTGCACCAGGGGCTCCTGCTGGCCCAGGCATGAGTGTGAGGGACCCTTGCCACTTCTGGGGGCACAGTTTGGGGCACTCTGCATGTGTGAGGTGCTCATGGGTTTCCCTCCTCCCTAGTGCCCCCAGACCAGCCCCGCCTGACCGTCTCCAAGACCTCGGCATCGTCCATCACGCTGGCCTGGATCCCTGGGGACAATGGGGGCAGCTCCATCCGAGGTAGGGCTGCTGTGGGTGATGGGGCTGCTGCCAGCAGCTCATCCCAGAATCACAACTGGTTCCATTCTAATGGAACGTATTTGCAGGCACACTGTGGCATGTTTTTGTATCTGCACCTCAGTTTCCCCCTCTCCAAAATGCCTCAGAAATGCTTCAGAGTAAGGTTGATGCCTCTGAGCTCCTAGCAGGGGCTGCCAGCCCTGATGAGGGGTTTGTCAGGTGTTTTGGACAAGCTGCAGGGACTGATGCAGCTAAAGAAGGGCACATCACTGGGTGCTGAGGTGGTGGTGGCCAGGACCAGCCCCAGAGCTGCTCCGTGTCTCCTGGCATTGGTGCCACTCAGAACCCACCAGAGCAGGAGTTGTCCCACATCCCTGACAGGCTGGGGGCTTTGGGAGGGCTCCAGGAGCATCCCAGCTTTCCCAAGTCTCCTTTCTGCTCTGATTCATCTCATGAATTATAGGTTGAAACAGCTGCGTGTGGAGGGGGGAGCGGGGAGCGAGGAAGGAGACCTCGCTTACAATTAATTAAAAGCATGAAAGTAATTACAAGCAAATCTCCCCAGCCAGCAGCCTTTCACTCCAGCGGACTCTGTTGATAAATTTGGTTATAATTGGATTAGAAATATTAAAAACACACCGCATGTACAAAATAAATAAATAAGCAGTAGCAGGCACCAGGGTGGGTGGTGTGGGGGTGTCAGGGCTGGTGCTGACACTGCTGGGAATCACATGCCCATGGCTTTGGGAAGCTCCTGGTGTCACCATCCACAGGGAGCCCTTGGTGGTGGGAAGGTGTGGGAAGTGTCCCCACGGCTCTGCCCGAGCTGGAGCTGGGTGTTCACAGAGCTCCTTCCCCTGAACCCTGTGGCATTGCCACGGTGGTACCTGGGTGGTGTTGGCACCGGGGCCATCCTGCCAGCCCTGCCTTGTGCAGCTCATTATGCACACAGCAAGGTAGGAAGCCTACTCTTCCCTGCTATTTTTATTTGAGAATTGGCAAATATCCTGCAGAAATAGCCAAACCTGTCACCAGGAAAGTTTGGTCAGCACGGCCGAGGCAGCGGGGATGTGCTGTCCCGAGATGCCCCCATGCCCTTGGGGCTGTCCCTGTGTCCCCTGCTCTCCCAGGAAGCCCAGACCAGCCATCTCCAGGTGCCTTGTTGGTGGCAGCGTAACAGGTTTGCTCATCTAGGACACAGTGTGCTTCCTAATACTCCTCATCACGGGAGAGGAGGCGGTCTGCAATGACAGAAGCAACTTCCCTGCAGCCTCCCGAGGGAGCTGCTTAATTCCGGCTTTCCCTTTATAGCCTCACACCAGTCAATCACAGCGTGTGCTCCCATGTGGAAGTGAGCAGTGGGGCCATCCTGGGCATGCTGGGGGCAGGCAAGGTGTGACCAGGGACGCTGGCAGAGCTCTCAGGAGGTTCTGGGTGTGCCCACGCTCCTCTTGTCCGTGGCTCCTGCCTGGCTCTGTGTGGTGGGCACAGCAGGCAAGTTCCACCACTGCTCCTGAGCACAGAGTAGTGCAGGAATTGGTGTGTGATGCGTGCCCTGTCACTGCAAGGCTGTGCTGGATGTGGGCACAGGCTTTGTGCCAGCCATAACCCCTTCCCCTCACCCATGTGCCCAGAGGTGACCCCCTCCTTGCTCCCACAGGCTTTGTGCTCCAGTACTCGGTGGACAACAGCGAGGAGTGGAAGGATGTGTTCATCAGCTCCTCCGAGCGCTCCTTCAAGCTGGAGAGCCTCAAGTGTGGCACCTGGTACAAGGTGAAGCTGGCGGCCAAGAACAGCGTCGGCGCCGGCCGCATCAGCGAGATCATCGAGGCCAAGACCCACGGCAGAGGTGAGCCTGGCCCGTGGTGTCCCTGCCCGGCCACGAGGGTCCCCTCCCCACCCTCCTGACAGCTCCTGTCCCGCAGAGCCCTCCTTCAGCAAGGACCAGCACCTCTTCACCCACATCAACTCCACGCACGCCCGGCTGAACCTGCAGGGCTGGAGCAGCGGGGGCTGCCCCATCACCGCCATCGTCCTGGAGTACCGGCCCAAGGGCAACTGGGTGTGGCAGAGCCTGCGCACCAACAGCTCCAGCGAGGTGTTCCTGACCGAGCTGCGCGAGGCCACCTGGTACGAGCTGCGCATGAAGGCCTGCAACAGCGCCGGCTGCGGCAACGAGACCACGCAGTTCGCCACGCTGGACTACGACGGCAGTGAGTGGGGACACGGGCTGGGGGAAGTGCCACCAGAGAGGGGGGTCCCGGCACGCTGAGTGCCCACCCGCCCCTGCTCTGCCCTAGGCACCATCCCCCCGATCAAGTCTGCGCAAGGGGAAGGTGACGACGTGAAGAAGCTCTTCACCATCGCCTGCCCCGTGATCCTGGCCACGCTGGGAGTGGCCCTGCTCTTCATCATCCGCAAGAAGAGGAAGGAGAAGCGGCTGAAGAGGCTTCGAGGTGAGATGGGATTCAGAGGCACAGTGCACGGGACCCCACATTGTGTTCCTGGGCTGCCTCATTGTGCCCTAAACTGCTCTCCTACAAAAAACTTCTTGGTTTTTGTGTCTCCTGCACAGATGCAAAGAGTTTGGCAGAAATGCTGATCAGGTGAGTCTCACATCTGCTGTGGCTGGGACTGGGTGGGCAGGCAGGGAATAGGTGGTGCTGGGGATGGTCGTGGCTGCTTTTAAGCCCGGGTACAGCCCTCACTCAGTTTCAGACGTTCTCGCACGCACACCTGTGAAGGTACTGGCAGTGAATCTGTGGCACAGCAGCCCAGTGCTGCTGGCTGCTCCTGCCCCCTCGAGGGTCCCAGCAGCCACACTGGAGCTTGCCTGGGCAGAGCTGAGCCCCGGGTGGGCTGGCTGGTGGCAATCCCCAGCCCGTGGCAGGCTGGAGCCGCCGGGGCTCTGTCCGGTAATGGGCGGGTCTGCGTCCCCTCTCACCTCACAGCAAGAATAACCGCAGCTTTGACACGCCGGTGAAGGGGCCCCCGCAGGGCCCCCGCCTGCACATCGACATCCCACGGGTGCAGCTCCTCATCGAGGACAAGGAGGGCATCAAGCAGCTGGGTAAGCTCAGGCAAAGCTCCCATCCCCTGCTGCCCCAGAGTGCTGGGGTCCCATGGATGGACTGTGGGCCAGCAGGTGCCTACGGTGCCTGGCCAGGGAGAGGTCTGAGCTCCAGCTCCCTCCCACAGGGGATGACAAAGCCACGATCCCGGTGACCGACACGGAGTTCAGCCAGGCAGTGAACCCCCAGAGCTTCTGCACGGGCGTCTCTCTGCATCACCCGGCCCTGATCCAGAACACGGGGCCCCTCATCGACATGTCCGACATCCGCCCTGGCACCAGTGAGTGTGTGGGGCCGGGCTGGCTGTGCTGGGGCTGTACACACAGGGCAGGGCAGGGGGAACTGTCCCCCAGCACTGGCTGTGCCCAAAAGCAGCTGCTGTGGGGGGCAGAAGGAGTAGGCTGTGCTCCAGGGAGAGGGGAGAGCATGCTGGGGGTGAGTGGAAGGGACCCACCATGATTCTGCCACCTTTGTACCATAGACCCCGTGTCAAGGAAGAGCGTGAAGTCTGCGCACAGCACCCGCAACCGGTACTCCAGCCAGTGGACACTCACCAAGTGCCAGGCGTCCACCCCCGCACGGACCCTCACCTCGGACTGGAGGACAGTGGGCTCCCAGCACGGCATCACCGTCACTGAGAGTGACAGCTACAGCGCCAGCCTCTCGCAGGACACAGGTATGCAGGGCCACCGCCTCCCTTGCTGCTGCTGGCAGCAGTCTGCTGCTTTGGGGTGCACAGAGACCCCAAACTGTGAGTTCAGGGTGACTGCAGAACCTATCAATGGGATTGTGGAGCCATGACTTGGTGGCTTTGGCAGCCAGGGCCTTGCCCAGCTTTGGGGATATAGAATCATTAAAAATGTGAATCATTTAATAAGGTCCCTTCCAACCCAAACCACTTTGGTTTGGGTTGGAAGGGACCTTCTTGCTCATCTTGTTCCACCCTTCCGCTAGACCAGGTTGCTCTATGTCCCGCTGAACCTGGCCTTGAAGATGGCCAGGTGTACCCCAGCAGGGACAGCCTGGGCATTCCCATGACGTGGACAAAGGCATTCCCGTGCCAGGGAAAGCTCTCAGGTGGGTGACACCTCCTCTCCCCACAGACAAGGGCCGGAACAGCATGGTGTCCACGGAGAGCGCCTCGTCCACCTACGAGGAGCTGGCGCGCGCCTACGAGCACGCCAAGCTGGAGGAGCAGCTGCAGCACGCCAAGTTCGAGATCACCGAGTGCTTCATCTCCGACAGCTCCTCGGACCAGATGACCACGGGCACCACGGACAACGCCGACAGCATGACCTCCATGAGCACCCCGTCCGAGCCCGGCATCTGCCGCTTCACCGCCTCCCCGCCCAAGCCCCAGGACAGCGAGCGGGGCAAGGGCGTGGCCGTGCCCATCCCTCACCGCGCCAGCAAGAGTAGGTTCCCATGGGCTCTCCGGGGGTCCTGCCCTTCCTCAGCACCCCAGAGCTTCCCAAAACCCTTAAGAGGCCTTCCCAGTCCTGTATTCTTTGGCATTCTTGGTATTTCTCCCCGTGCTGTAATGTTCTTTCTCCGCTGATTAATGTTCCCCATTTCTTGGTATTTCATCCTTTCCTTGGCATTCCATCCATTCCTTGGTATTCCACCCAATCTTGGGTATTTTTTTGCCCAGTTCCTTGGTATTTCCCCCCATTCTTTAGTATTCCTTCCCATATCTTAGTATTTTTTCCCCTGTATTTCACTGTTCATTCCCATTTTTCAGTATTCCTTCCTATTTGGTAGCATTCCTTACTGTTCTTTCCACATCCCTCAATATTTCCCCGTGCTTTTTTAATTTTTTTTTTCCCCATTTTCAGTATCCCTGGCTATTCTTTACTTTTCCTTCCCATTCTTTAGGATTCCTTCCTATTTGTTTGTATCCTTACTGTTCTTTCCTCATTCATTGATATTTTTCATGATTTTTTTGGTGTTTTGTAGTGTTCTTTTCCATTTTTTGGTGTTCCATCCCATTTTTTATTATCCCCGGCTATTCTTTACTCTTCCTTCCCCTTCATTACCATTTTTTAATACCCATCAGTATTCCTGGTTATTCCCCCCCCATTTTTCAGCACTGTCCCAGACCCTCAGTACATTCCCCATTTTTTGGTGTTCTCAGTATTTCCCTGGCTTGTTTTGAGTATTCCTCAGTGTTTATCAGTATTTTCCCTGCTGCTTTAGTGTTCATCAGTATTCCTTTGTATTCCTCAGTATTTCTCCCCTTTTTAGTGCTAGAACCCCGACAATCTCCCACCCCTGTGAGTTTTATTACCTCAAAATAGAACAACACTAGGAAGATATATAAAAAATACATAGGTGGGAATTGATAGTGAATTTATTTACTGATTATATAACACACAATATAATGGGATCATCTTTCTCCTCAAATTAGACCACATATTTTTATGGCATAGTTTAGGTAGCACAGAGTGTATAACATGGTTGTAACCTTAAAAAAAAGGAATTTACAGAACCTATAATAAGGCATACAAGTTTTAAGGCAATAGTTCTATAATAAAACCAATACAACACCTGCAAGAGACAATATAATAACGCAGGGCTTTATATATATACACAAATATATATTATATAATTTTAATATATTTAACTATATATTTTATATGTTTATTTCCCAATGCATACATTTATATAAAATAAATTTATACATAAATTTTATATTCTTAATATAGATTTTATATATTGATATATAAATTTATATATTTCATTTAGCAATTTCTATATTTCCATACAAATATATAAATTTATACATTTTTATATAGGTTTATGTATACTTATATGTAAATTTTTATATATTTATATATAGATTAATGTACTTATCTATATAGAAAAGTTTTTCTATTTTATTATAGAAATTTATATGTATTTGTATAGAGATATATGTACATTTATATAAAAATAGTATTTATTACATATAATATTTCTATTTTATTTATCATATTTATTTTACATAAATAATGTTTCTATTTTTAATACAAAGCTTTATATATATACACATAATCATAACTCCTAAAATTGAGGTAGTAATAAATATAATCCCATATATATATATATATATATATATATATATATATATATATATATATATACTGTATCCTATTAACACCACTGATCCTGCAACACATTCTCTCCACATCCTGTGAAGAGAGGCACGTGCCCTTACAGCACACACTGCACAATATACACAATTAAAGGAGCAATGCTCTATGGCTAGAGGTGTTATATATTGCAAATATAAAAGGCAAACTAATAATAGGCCTTTACATCTATGGACATATAAATCCTTAAATTAAGGCCCTACAGCTGGAGGTGATGCTGTAGAACACAAAGGGAGCGGTAATAGAACAGAAATAAAACCCCATAACACCGATAACAGCCAATATAACAACAGAGGTTATCCATACATAGACATAAAACCCCTAAATTAGGGCACTAACTATAGATGATGCCATAACACAACACAGCAGTCTCTGTGGTTTATGGCAGCACAGCCACTCACCTTGGCAGAGTACAGCTGGGTGCAGGACATGCCACATCCCTCTGCTGGGTGCTGGCACAGGTGGGACACAGAGCACAAGGAATGTTTCCCTCCGTCCTTTACAGAACGGGGTCTGTGCCTGTCCTGTGTCAGAACTTTGTTATTATTATCAGCATCACGTTGTTATTATTATTATCATTATACAGAGTTACACTGCACATTCAGCATTACTCACGTTATAACATCTATCACTGTACATTTAGCGTTATAATTAACAGATTACATCATGATACATTACAGGACATTGTGTACAGCGTTGAATGCTAGAGCTTGACGCATCCCAGGCATGGTGGTGTGTGGAGTGGGACAATTTTGGGATGATCATGTGACACATTCTTTATAGCACAGCACATCCTCTACAGCACAACACGTTCTCCCTCTACAGCAGGACTTGTTCTGTGTCACGTAACATGTTCTCAGTAGAACAACATGTTCTCTGTAGCCCAACACATTCTCTGTGGCACAGGTTCTCCATCACACAGGTTCTCCATAGCCCAACGTGTTCCCTGTAGCACACCACATTCTCCACAGAACACGTTCTCTGCAGCCCAACGCATTCTCTGTGGCACAGGTTCTCCATCACACAGGTTCTCCATAGCCCAACGTGTTCTCTGTAGCACACCACATTCTCCACAGAACACGTTCTCTGCAGCCCAACGCATTCTCTGTAGCGCGGGGTCTCCGTAGAGCAGGTTCTCCATAGCCCAACGTGATCTCTGTAGCCCAACATGTTCTGCGCAGTCCAATGTGTTCTCCGTAGCCCAGCGTGCTCTCCACAGCACAGGTTCTCTGTAGCCCTACTCATTCTCCATGGCCCAATGTGATTTCTGTAGCCCAACTCATTCTCCACAGCCCAGCATGTTCTCCATAACCCTACTCATTCTCCATAGCCCAAAGTGTTCCCTGTAGTCCAATGTGTTCTCCATAGCCCTACTCATTCTCCGTAGCCCTACTCATTCTCCATAGCCCTACTCATTCTCCATAGCCCTACTCATTCTCCATAGCCCAAAGTGTTCCCTGTAGTCCAATGTGTTCTCCATAGCCCTGCTCATTCTCCATAGCCCTGCTCATTCTCCGTAGCCCACCATGTTCTCCGTAGCCCACCATGTTCTCCGTAGCCCAAAGTGTTCTCCACAGCCCAGGTTCTCCGTTGCCCAACGCCAACACATCCATAGGGTGGGGGTCAGTAGGGTCCCTGCAGAGCCTTACCTACCTGCTCTTCCCTCGGCAGGTGACTACTGCAACCTCCCGCTGTACGTCAAGTCGGAGGCCTTCTTCCGCAAGCCCGATGCGCACGAGCCGTGCCCGGTGGTGCCGCCGCGGGAAGCCTCCATCCGCAACCTGGCGCGGGCGTACCACGCGCAGGCCCGGCACATGACGCTGGAGCCCGGCGCCAAGCCCCTGGGGCTGCCTCCCCCGGCCTCCGCCACAACCACCTTACCTCAGAGGACTCTCCCCATGCCCGGCCCGGCCGGCCCCGCGCCCGCGCCCGCCGCCGGCGCTGCCCCGGCTCCCCCCGTGCCCGCCGAGCCCCCCGTGCCCGCCGCTGCCGCCGAGGCGCGGGTGCCCACGCACTCCAAAGTGGGGGGCTCCAGGGACTCGCTGCTGGAGATGAGCACGTCGGGGGTAGGCAGGTCTCAAAAACAGGGGGCCGGAGCCTACTCCAAGTCCTACACGCTGGTGTAGGGCCGCCGCCGGATGCTGCTCGTTTCCCCGCGCCGTTTATATTTAATTAACAAACTTGTACATAACGGACTCTTTTGTATAAATGAAGCTATTTTCTTCTTCTCCGAACAGAAAAAGAAACCAGGGCACAAAGAATTTGATGTTACAGATTTAAAAAATATAATATATATGTAAACATATATATATATTTCACATCATTTTGAAAGGGGCACAAGGAAAGACTCAGCGACTTTTTTTTTCTTTCTCTCCCTGATCTTGTTGGTGGTTTTAAAAAAGGAACGTCTCCGAGACATTGCATGCTATTTTACTGTTCTGAAAACAGCAGGAGTTGCTTCAATTTGCAAATGCTTATGTGTTAATACCTTTTTCTATGAAAAAAAACCCAGCGCTGTGTGCAATAAAGGTTATGTTTATATGTGGGGCGTTTGTGAAGTGAGCAGGGAATAAGCCAGAGCAGGGCTGGGGCAGGACAGGGCAGGAGGATGGAGAGGGACAGCCCAGGGCAGCCAAAGTACAGAAATACAAAGACAAGGGGTTGAATATTAAAGAATAATAAGGCAATTATCCACCTGCAGAGCTGTAGGGCAGCAGGAGGGTCAGGAACTGGAGCGGGTCCTGGGAATGGTTCCATGGAGCAGGACAGACCAGAGTGTGCCACAGCACTGAGGGAGCAGTACCAAGTCCAGCTCCAGCCCAGGACAAACCATGGTGCCACACAGGAATCCTGGTCCAGCTCATCCAGAGGGGTGAACGGCTGCCCAACCCTTGTGAGGCACAGCACAGCTCTGGCAGCTCACGGTAAGTGCAGGGTGGCTCCAGCATGGCATCCAGCATCCAGCAAGGCACAGCAGCTCATCCAGGCAGGGTCTTACTCCCTGGGATGTGTCCCAGCCCCAGCTGGGAGCGGGAGAAGGAGCACCGCTGTCCTTGGTCGCGCTGGAATGCGCCGTGGTGGATCCAGCACAGCCTGGAGCCCGGGGAATCCAGCAGAGCCCTGCCCCTGCTGTCTCTGCCTCCCTGAATCCTGGTGAATGGTGGCTCAGGGCAGCACAGCACTGCACAGGTGCCCCAGGACACGGGGCAGCACAGAGAACCACCCAGCACCGCCTCACCCAGTAATTTGTTCTTATTTCCCCCTTAGTTTTCACCACAAGCCACGCCAATATCAGACCAAAGAAATGCTGCTGCTACATCCCCCCTTTCACAAAAGGTTGTGAAAACAAGAATACTTGAAACCCCAGGGCTGCCAGCCCTCCTTACCTGCTCCAAAGGCAAAAACCAGCTCAGGCCATTATTAACTCTTGTTTTAGTTACCCAAAGTAGAAGTTCCCCTTTCTGAGGAGCTTCTGGTGCTGTCTGAGGTGTAGTTAACTACTTGCACTTTAATTTCCTTTTTTCCTGTAATTTATAAGCTCAAGTTTCCCTTACTTTCCCATCCATGCAGGCTACCAGCTGGCTCCAGCTCTTTCCTTACTAACAGATCCATTTTCTATTTCAGCCCAAAGCAGTTGGAGTATCTACACACAGATTTGTACCCTTCTTTTTTTTTTTTTTTGTTGCTCTTGACAGGGTTTAATTCATCAGCTATAATCAAGCACTGCAGAGGTCATTTTTTTCAACCTCTCTCTCTCCTTGATTTTTTTTTTTTAATTGGAGTACCCAAATTAAAATGACATGCAAATACAGTGATGTTACTGCAGCTCTGCAGTGCCCTTCCCAGCCTGCTGGCACACTGGCCAGCAGATCCTCCTTTGCCATCTGGTTCTTCCTAACAAAGGTATCTCCTGGAATCCTGCAGGGCAGGAAGTGCCTTGGCCAGAGCCTGGCAGCTGTTCACCTCTGGGGCTTGAGAAACAAGCTGCTGAGACAATTTCTTGTGCCCATTTTTTATAATTTTTGGCCATTACTCAGGTAGCACTCAGAGCCAGCCTCTGTCAAGGAAGATCCCATATGGAGAGGAGCAGCACCCTTCCCAGCCAGGCTGGTGGGGAGGCATCAGAGCACATAACATTTATAAACCATTGTACAACACAGGCTTTAAAGAAAACCAAGTGCCCAGCCCTTAAACCAGGGTCACAGCCAGGCAGCACCTCCAAAATACCAACCCCAGGCTTAGAATAGAAATAGAAGGGGAAAACAGAATTAAAAATAGAAGAGGCAAGAAAAGGCAAGCGTATTCAGCCGTGAGAGTAAGCAGATTAGCAAGATAAAAAGAGGAACAGATTAACAGAGATTAATACAACTTTATTGGAATTGCCTAGTAGATTTCCTTCTACATCTCAGCAAGGATTGCCCCCTTCCCTTCCCCAGCAGGCACAAGCCCTGGCCCTGCACATTTTGACACAGCACGAGTTTCCAGCAGTCCCCCTGAGCCCCTGCCACCCCCCTGCTCCCAGGGAGCCCCCTGCCCTTCACAGCAGGGTGGGAAGGAGAACAGCCCCCTCAGGCCATGCCAGCCCAGCTCTGCCTCCCAACAGCAAAGAAGCCACCAAGCTCAGGAATGCCCCAGAGGAGCAGGCCAGGGGGCTGGGTGGGCTCCAAGCCCAACCCCAGCATTGCCAGGGGGCTGCCTGGAGAAGAAAAGGGGGGTCACCCTCAGGACACAGGGTCCCACCCAGTGCTGCTCTGGAACAAGGACACCCCAAGCAGCTCTCCCCAGGAAAGGTAAGAGCAGCTCCCAGCTCACCTCCTGCTCCCCTCCTCGCCTGCAGCACGTTCCCCTGGCAATGTCCCACTCCAGGCTGGCCCCACGCACCCTGCTGGCCTCTCTGCTGGCCACACAGAGCAGGGGACAAAGGCAACTGTTCTACCCAGCTCCAGAGGCAGAATGGAGGAGGTGGAGGCACAGGGGAGGGTCCTTGGGGTGAAGCAAGCCCCAACTGGGCAGCGACCAGCCTGCAGAATCAGACTGTGCTGTGCAGGACCCCCTCCCACCCACACAGCTGCTGGGGCTCACAGCATCACTCAAGGGCTGGCCAAGGCTCCCAGCCGTGCTGTGACACCCGTGCCCTGTCCCCAACAGCCCCTCAGCAGCTGTGACCTGGCCACGAAGTGATGCTGTCTGGGGAAGGACTGAGCAGGACAGAGGACTCCCTGTGAGCACCAACACAAGGGCAGAGAACCTACACCTGCAGCAGGAGCTACGAATCGGGGCAGGCTCACAGTCACCACAGCCCCAAATGCCTCTGGGGTACAGAACACACAAACAGGAGGGACAGTGCAGACCACAGGGGGCTGCTGGGGCTACTTCTTCTCCTGCTTCTGCTGCTGGTACCTCCTGAAGTGGGTCTGGATGGTGATGGCTGCCCTCTCAGATGGGTCAGGGACCTTGCTCTCCTTGCTGCCATCAGGGGTCACGTCGCCTGGGGGGGCAAACAGAGCATCACAGTGAGCACAGACAGTGCCAGAAGCCCTGAACAAGCTCCACGGAGCAGGGCAGGGCTCTGGCATCACCCCCATGGGATCAGCGGCCTCCCCACTCCCCAGACAGGACAGCTGTCCCTGCTGCAGAGCTCACAGCACGAAACCACCACTCCGCCGGCTCACAGGGACAGCTCCGGGGCAGAAGGAGCAGGGAGCAGGAGGCAGAGCAAAGCCCAGCCTCCCTGGCAGGGCTAAGCCCTCTATTTACCCAGCTCCAGTCCCCGAAGGCAGCAGCTTCCCCACGTTTAATCACCACGTAGGATGCTCACTTACTTTCGCACACACAAATAAGATTAGAAGCGAGCCCGGCCCCGCGCAGCAATAAAGCTCTCACGCTGACAAATGGGAGCCCTCCCCACTCCCGCTTAATGTGGCATTAGGGAAGTATTGTGAAATTCAACAGGAACTGCATCAAAGCCACTCAGCGGTGCTCCTCTAAGCCACTGTGTCACTGCTAAGCACCCCCCGAGCAGCCATCAGCAATCCTGGGGCCAGATGCTGCTGAATAAACTCACCGCTGCCACCTGAACCCATCTCCCTTCCTGCCTGAAAGAAACTGCAGAGTTAAAGGATAAATAAAAGGAGGGAGCGGGCTCCCCCCTGCCCTGCTCAACAAGACACTGCCAGCTGTGAATCCTGCCCAAGGGCAGAGGCTGAGGACAGGCACTGCTGGGCACTGGCAGGGCGAGCCCTGGCTGGGCAGCTCTGCCACGAGCTCACCTGCCCGAGGGGCTCAGCCCTGGCACCCCCGGACCTGCCCGAGGGGCTCAGCCCCGGCACCCCCGGACCTGCCCGAGGGGCTCAGCCCCCGGCACCCCCGGACCTGCCCGAGGGGCTCAGCCCCCGGCACCCCCGGACCTGCCCGAGGGGCTCAGCCCCCGGCACCCCCGGACCTGCCCGAGGGGCTCAGCCCCCGGCACCCCCGGACCTGCCCGAGGGGCTCAGCCCCGGCACCCCCGGACCTGCCCGAGGGGCTCAGCCCCCGGCACCCCCGGACCTGCCCGAGGGGCTCAGCCCTGGCACCCCCGGACCTGCCCGAGGGGCTCAGCCCCCGGCACCCCCGTACCTGCCCGAGGGGCTCAGCCCCCGGCACCCCCGGACCTGCCCGAGGGGCTCAGCCCCCGGCACCCCCGGACCTGCCCGAGGGGCTCAGCCCTGGCACCCCCGGACCTGCCCCTGTTTGCAGTGAGCCCCAGCCCAGCAGCCAGGCTGGGCAGAGCTCCTGGGCCATGGGGAGGGGAGGCAGCCCCAGCCCCCAGGCCCGTTATCCAGCACCGAGAATAGAAGGGCTCAAATCCTCTTTGCTGAGCACTGCAGGGCCTCGAGACAAGCCCAGAGGGAGGAGGGCTGAATGCCAGGTGGTTCTCCCAGAAGCAGGAGAAGGGGGCTGTTCCATGGGACAGCATGGCCCCAGGTGAGTCAGTGGGGCAGATTTCCAGGGAAGAGGGGAACTGGGGTCTGCACAGACACACTGGGGTTATAAATTCAGCCCTGCAGCACTGGGACCTTCTCTGGCTGATGCTACACACACTAACAAATATCTCATCATCAAATACCCCTTAATAACATCACAGACAGATCTGTGGAAGGAGAAGGAGGCCAAGAAGGATGGGAAGGAGAGAGATGCCAAGAAGGATGCAGGTTCTGCAATGCCTGCTCTTCTGCTGCATCCACACTCCCAGCCCTGAGTTCCACCCATTTCTTGTGTTGGTTGGGGTTTTTTTTCCTGCCTCCCTGCCTGTTCCACACTCACCTTTCTCTCCAGAAAGCGAGTAGATGCTGTTGTGCCGGGAGCTCCTGCCTCTCTAGAAAGGTAGGGAAATAAAATAAAAGTTAGTTCTATCCCAGGCAGAGGCAGTGAGGGCAGTCCCGCTCAGGCCAGCCAGGAACCTTCCACTCTCCATTCCCTTTAGGAAACTGGAACATGCTTACTGTTGTTCCCTTAAAGAGCGCTGATTAATTAATCTGCATTTATGGAAGGACCTCCAAGGAGAGGCAGGAAACAGCTCTGCAGCCAGACTCAGAGCAGTGAGATGCTCCAGTCCACGGAGGGATGTTGGCACAGGCTATCCTCACTGGATCTGCATTTCAAACCAGGAAGGAGACAGCCCCCACACCATGAACCTGCAGCTCCTGGGCTGCCAGGTCTTCCAGAGGATATTCCCATTTCTAAAAATAAGCTTGAATTTGTCTGCAAATACCTCTCCAACATTTTCCAGCTTACCTTGCCCTCCTGGCACTACATTTCCCCTTTGCCTAAACCTCCAGGCTGCCTGGCTCACAGCTGCCCCTGCAGCAGCACTGCCACCCCCTGAGCCTGCTGTCCTGGCAGTGCCAGCATCCCTCACCTGGCTCTCCTGGCAGTGCCAGCATCCCTCACCTGGCTCTCCTGGCAGTGCCAGCATCCCTCACCTCGCTGTCCCAGCAGTGCCAGCATCCCTCACCTGGCTCTCCTGGCAGTGTCAGCATCCCTCACCTGGCTCTCCTGGCAGTGCCAGCATCCCTCACCTGGCTGTCCTGGCAGTGCCAGCATCCCTCACCTCCCTGTCCTGGCAGTGCCAGCATCCCTCACCTGGCAGTGCCAGCAGCCTCACCAGGCTGTCCTGGCAGTGCCAGCATCCCTCACCTTGCTGTCCCGGCAGTGCCAGCATCCCTCGCCAGGCTGTCCTGGCAGTGCCAGCAGCCTCACCAGGCTGTCCTGGCAGTGCCAGCATCCCTCACCTCGCTGTCCTGGCAGTGCCAGCATCCCTCACCTCGCTGTCCCAGCAGTCTCACCTCCCTGTCCTGGCAGTGCCAGCACCCCTCACCTGGCAGTGCCAGCATCCCTCACCTGGCTGTCCTGGCAGTGCCAGCATCCCTCACCTGGCAGTGCCAGCATCCCTCTCCTGGCAGTGCCAGCATCCCTCACCTCGCTGTCCCGGCTGGTGCGGCGGCTCTGGGACACGCACTGGATCTGCCAGGGCAGGGGCTGGTACACCAGGTAAGGCAGGGGCTCCTCACGGAACAGGTTGGTCCCCAGCTGCACAGGGAAGGTTTTTCGGCAGGGAAAACGACAGGAGAGGAACAGAAAGAGCTGCTCAGCCACGCTCAGCACCAGAGATGCCAGCCCTCCCCGACCCCCGAGCGCTCCCAGCCCTCCTGCCCAGGTGGTTTAGGAGGCACAGAAGCCATTCCCAGCAGGGCAGGCAGGAGCTGCTGCCTCCTCTCCCTGCCCCGGGCAGTTGAGAACAGCACTGCAGCAGCAGAAGCTCCCTCTGGGAGGACTCACCTGTCTGACCACCCTCACCACGAAGAAGAGCGCTGTCATCAGGGTGCCCAGCATGGCCAGGGGTGTGGGGCTGCCTCGGCCCAGGAGCTCTGGGAGCAGCACTCCAGGAGCTCTGCCAGCCAGGACTGAGCTGTGCCTCCTTGGGCAGGCAGAGGCCAAGCCCCTTAATGAGCTTACAGCCCTGCTCAGCTTGCTGAAGTAATCAGGCCCTGCCCTTTTGCTCTTCTAATCGCAGTTTCTCCAGCTGACAGTGCTGGCATTCCAGGAAAGGCAAATCCTCTGCTCCAGGAGCAGGGACAGACAGCCCAGCCCAGCCTGGGGTCATACCTGCTCCCTGGGGACCCCCCTCAGCCGGCTCACAGCCCACCCAGGGGGATCCCACACTCCAGCTGGGATTTGGGATGTCTCAGAACTGCTCTGAGCTGCTCAGCAGTGGGGTGGGAGCCTTGTCCCCAGCAGTGCCTGCCTGGACAGCGTGTGAGAGCCTCCAGAGCTCCCATCCAGCTCTCCAGAGGGCAAAGACACACCAGTGCAGCTCAGGCACAGCAGCACCTGGGCCAAAAAAGCCTGGTGGTGCTTTGTTTTCTTTTTGAGGATAAAACTAGCAGCATCCACTTGTGCACAAGCTGATGCACATCCTCCTCCCCACCCCGTGCCTCACCTGGTGCACACCCTGCTCCCCTGTGCCTCACCTGGTGCACACCCTGCCCCCCTGTGCCTCACCTGGTGCACACCCTGCCCCCCTGTGCCTCACCTGGTGCACACCCTGCTCCCCCTGTGCCTCACCTGGTGCACACCCTGCCCCCCTGTGCCTCACCTGGTGCACACCCTGTTCCCCCTGTGCCTCACCTGATGCACACCCTGCCCCCCTGTGCCTCACCTGGTGCACACCCTGCCCCCCTGTGCCTCACCTGATGCACACCCTGCCCCCCTGTGCCTCACCTGGTGCACACCCTGCCCCCCTGTGCCTCACCTGGTGCACACCCAGCCCCCCTGTGCCTCACCAGCTCCCACAGGCTGCTGGCAGGAGGCGAGCAGGAGATGGGAGCAGGAGAAGAACACGTCACCAAGCCTCCCTAACTCCTGGTGAGGGTGTTACTCGGAGATCCCACAGCACCCAGCACGCTGCTGGGGCAGTTCCTGGCTGCTCCCAAAGCCAGGGGAAAGCAGCAGCCCCAGCCAAGCTGCAGGGAGACATCTTTCACAGATCCCAGGCTGCCAGAGCGATGCCCTGGTTTCGTTTTGTAGTTTTGGTTTTCAGCTTTCTTCTCTCTGCCTCTGCGTTTGCTACCCTGTCCAGATACTTAAAAGAATAATGGTAACAAAGCCCCAGCGAGCTTAAGTGGTCTTGGGAACTGCCAGAAATGACCTTGACAAGAAAAAAAACATGAGAGAGCCCAGAGACGGGGAGATGTGAGAGGTAAGTACAGCTGGATACCCAGCTACAACAAAACAGAGTGACAACCACCAGCATCATACAAAACAGGCTCATGTTGATTTAATTTATACAAAACCAGATACAGCCGCTACCCCGCGTTTTAACAGGAAAAAGGAGCATGTTTCAAACCAAGTTATTGTTAAAAAATGGCATTTCCCTGCACCATTAATGCATGCTTCTCCCAAAACACAGAACGGACTCAGTGATATGGCTTGGGCCACAGCAACCACAGCTGTGGGGTCCCCTCTAAAACCCCTGACTGGAAGGACTGCCACGTGTCCCCTGAGCATGCAGCAAACTAAAAGCAAATCCCTACAGGAAGGGGTTTGTTCAATCCAGCAGCAGGGGATACCCGTGTTTGCACCCCTCCTTTCCTAGGAAGGAATAAGGCTATTGAGCAATTACAAAAATTCTAGAAAAACAGCAAGGAAAAATAAAATAAATACATTCTTCAGAGTATTAAAATGGTGTCCATCAAAAATATATTTCTGTATTTCTATTTGCATGTCAACGTCCCCGTGCCCGGCTCTCGGTGTGTGCCAGCACGCTGCACGCAGGGAGCAGAGCAGGGGGCTCCCCCTGCCCACCCTCACCCCCCCGAGGGGCTCTCAGGGCACAGGGGGCGCGGGGCAGCAGCTCCAGAGCCTCCCCCCAGCAGCTGGCTCGGGGGAAAGGCTTTGAAGATGGTTTCTCACAGATGGGCTCCCTTGAAGTGCAGCATCCTCGTCAGCCGGAACGGTCGAGCGCCTCGGCAGCTTTTTAAAGCATCAAATATTTAGAGTCAGCTCGGAGCAAATACTGACAAAGACAACCAAAGAGCACGTTCCCATGAAAGCCTGGCTCCTCCCCGCTGGTGAGGGTGAAACCCCTCCCAGTTCCAAGCATCCCAGCGGGCTGGGACACCCTCTGCATGTGGCCTTTCCAGAGGAACCTGGAGAGCAAAGCCATGGGCCACTGTGAGCTCCAGGAGCTGCCATCCCAACTCCTCAGCCACTCTCCAGCCTCCCCACAGCCCTGCTCTCCCGGGATCCCTGCAGAGCTGCTGCAGGAGCAGCAATTCTGGGCTCTGGGATTCATGGCAGGGGCTCCCACCCGTGCATGGAAAGAGATCCCAGCTGCTGAGCTGGATCCCTCTCCCCAGGGCATGGAGGATGCAGGTGGGGCTGTCCCAGCACCCACAGGAGCTCCTCACCGTGCCTGCACAGACCCACCCCATGTCCTGCACCTCCCTGCTCCTGCTGCTGTCAGGGGACAGAGCTGCAGCAGCTGCACAGACCCTCCCCATGTCCTGCACCTCCCTGCTCCTGCTGCTGTCAGGGGACAGAGCTGCAGCAGCTGCTTTGCTGCACAGCTCTGGCCAGCCTGCTGTGAGAGGAGCAGGGAGGGCTCCTCCAGATGTGCCACTCTTGGCTCAGCTCTCACAGCTTCCACGCCAAAGAAGCAGAACATTCCCCAGGAGCCAGAATGTGCCATTCCCTGATTCTACCCCCATTCTGCTGCTCCCACATGCCAGAGGCCAGCTGACAGGGCCCACCTGCCACCAAGCACTGCTGGGCACGGGGCAGGCTCATTCCCTGACCCATTTCCTCCAGCAGAGCCTCAGCTGGATCCACGGCCTCCCCCTTGACCAGTTACTCCAAGTCCTCTGTGATTCACAGCCCTGCCTTGCCATTGCTGGAATACTAATGAGGGAAATGTTGATTTATTGAAGCCCTGATATGTCACTGCTGGATTAAACAGTCTATAAAGTATATTTGGACACATTACAGGATTAGAAGAACCCGCCTGGGAAGTTCTCTTCCTCCTTCCTCCACTCTCTTGCAGAAACACCCAGTTTCAAGGACGTGGCCACAGACAGAGTGGAGGTTCCTGGGTGGGCATCCCCAAAACCCAGCCCATCGTGGGGAGACTGCCCAGGGCCCCCACCCCACCCTCCCTGCAGAGAGAAACCCCACCTGTCAGTAGTGGTACACCTTGATCTCTCTGTTTTCATCCAGTCCCAGCTGCAGGAGGCTGGGGGTGCTGCCTGGGGGCTTCTGTGCCCGTGGGGAGAGAGGTCTGGCAGCTGGGTGAAGGAAAAGCCTGGCCCACAGCAGCAATCAGCCCAGGCAGGACAGGTACCAGAGCCAGCCCAGTGCACACAGGCTGTGCTAGCCTGCTGCACCCCAGTCAAGAGGAATTAGAGGGGGATTAGGGAATTCAGAAGCACACCACGCTCAGGGCAGCACGGAGCCCACGGGGATTTGCTGCTCATAGCAGTGTACACTGAGGAGACCCCCAGAGCCCCAGCACAAGGCTGGCAGCACACAGCCTGGGAGCATCCCTGCTCACTGCTCACAGAGGTCTTGCTGCCTGGATCCGGCCCCATGCTACAGGATTCCTCAAAGCAGTGCTGGAGAGAGCTCTGGGGGCAGCCCAGCCCTCCCTGCCCCAGTCACACATCTCCAGGTGCCCCCACCTCCTCCCAGGCTGCTCAGCAGGGCCTGCCCATGCCAAGGGCTCCATCCACAGCACCTGAAGCAGCTCTGCAAAGCCAGACCCCCTTCTTGCCCACCCCAGCCTCACTCTGCACTGCTTAAATCCATATTTTCAAATCCTCACATTCCCAGCTCCAACTGCTCCTTCCCAGCTGAGCAGCATCACAACACAGGGAAAGGAAGGGAAACTTCCTCAGCCAGGTACAGCACACAGATCACTCCTGCTCCATCTGCTGAACACCTCTGCAGAGCAGGCACTGCAGTAGGGGCCAAGGCCTCGAAATTGCTGCTCAGCTCCTCATTTCACACCCTCCTGCCACCCTCCTCCCACCTTCTGCGGGAAGCAGGAATGCAATTAAAGACCAGACCCAGGTAAAAGATACACTTTGGAATCCTTCTTGAAGCCTTTCAGCCATTTCTTGTTGCTCTCAATCATCACCTCAATATTCTTTGGCTCTGGCTCACTGAACTTGGAATGCTGGAAGAGCCTGATTTGTTCACTGTGGCAGAGAGAGAGAGAGAGGGTAAGTGGGGGAAAAAAAGAGGTCTGGGAAGAAATTATCCCAGAGATGAGAAAGTGATGGGCTGCTGAAGAAAAAAACACCTCCTCTAATAAACCTACTGATAGTTCACCTTTTCTCCTCAGTAAGTAGTTCACAGTAATTCTCAAACTGTAATTTACTGTTACGTGAGGAGTGACCCAATAATCACTGCAGAGAAACAAAGCAGCACAGGGGAACTCAGGGAAAAAGTCCTTACTCTGCAGGGACATAGCCCAGCTTGCAGTCCAGGGGCACAGGAGTCCCTCCGAGCCACGAGAAGCCACCTGCAAAGAGAGATGGGATACAGAGCCCACAAATCCACATTTCTGCAAAGAGACATGGGACACAGAACCCACAAATCCACATTTCTGCAGAGATATGGAACACAGAGCCCACAAATCCACATTTCTGTAACACAGACATGGAACACAGAACCCACAAATCCACATTTCTGTAACACAGACATGGAACACAGAGCCCACAAATCCACATTTCTGTAACACAGACATGGAACACAGAGCCCACAAATCCATATTTCTGCAGAGACATGGGACACAGAACCCACAAATCCACATTTCTGCCTGAGTGTGCCCAAAGAGGACACCAAGGACACAGATGGAGAGCCCTGGTGACACAGGGAGGGGGCTCCAGGGGACAGGCCTGGCTCCTCCTTTGCTGCTCCCTTGGGCACTAAGGAGCAGGATGAGAGCATCAGCCCCATGCTGCACTTCTGGAGGGAGCTTCTCACCCCTGATCCCCTTAGCACCCTTCCTCAGCAGCACCAGTGCCCCCACCCTCCCCAGCACTGGAAGCCTGAGACAAAATCAGAAGCTGCAGGCAGCAAAGCAGGTGGGACGAGGCCAGGAGACTCACCTGGGAAATACCTGTGCCATTTCTCTGCCAGCACGGTGTCCACTGACTGCCCTGAGATGGGATAACTAGAGCTGGGCCTGCTGCCCCGGGCCCACTGGTCCAGGGGGGACACCCTGGGGGGGTTCCCCAGGGGGCTGCCCCCCCCCAGGCCTGCCAAGGAGGGGCAGGTGGGAAGAGGGATGCCCTGATGGGGTGTGGAGGTGAGGAGAGGGGGCTGGTGCTGGCTCAGGGAGTCCAGGAGCCCCAGGACCCCGTTGAGCTCGCTGGTGATGCTCTGCACGGAGTCCCTCAGGTGCTGGATCCTGTCCTGCTGCAGCACGGGCCAGAAATCCATCCTCAAGTCAGCTGAAGGAAGAAAGGGGAAGAAAGGGATCACAGACCAGCCCTGACAAGAGCAGCCTGTGTGCAAGCAACCCAGCCCTGCTGCCTGCCTGCCCTTCCTCCCCCAGCACCCCTCCAGGCAAGCAAAGCCCAAGAGAAAGCAGGGGCAGCAGAGAGGGAGGGGCAGCAGCTTCTCCTGCCATGATGGAGGAAGGGGAAGCCCAGAGTCCTGCAGAAGAGCAACACAGATCTGCAGGATCAGAGGGAAACCCCAGAGATTTTATAATCCACAGAGATTTAAAAGGCAGGTTCCCTCACAGATCCCATCCCTCTTATCTGCCACTCCAGGCAGGAAACAAGTTTCTGCAGCCAGGTGTGGGACACAGAGCAGTCCCAGACCTGCCTCGGGCACAGCAGAGCACAGGGACATCAGAGAGGTGAGAGGGAAAGGCAGAACAGGCCTAGAGCCTCCCACGGTGGGCACTTACACCTAGACTGGCCCAGATTCACACTGGACGTGCTGTTTGTGTCCTCAGAGGTGCTCAGATCAAACGTCACCACCTTCCTGCACGCAGAACTCTTCAGTGTCTCTTCATCTGAGAGCTGCTCAGGAGCAGGAAAACAGTGCCAGTGAAACCTGCTGTATCATCCCTGGAACATAAAAGCCACTGGAAATCTGCCTGCAGGGCTGGGCTGCAGTCAGGCACAGGTCAAGTGAAGGCAAACTTGTCTCCAGCCCTGACAGCACAGCCTGAGTGTCCAGAGACTGCTGTGGCTCTCAGAGAGCAGAGGCCAGAGCCAGCAGCCACGTGAAGCAGCCCTTGCAGCAGGAGTCAGCGTGGTTTGTGCTGTAAATAACCTCAGAGCTCTTGCAGGGCTGGGCTCTCTGTGCCCAGGGCAAGAGTTTGACCACCAAAGGTCTGGTTCTCTTGCATCTGCTGCTGCCCTGCCTGAGGCCACGTGGCAGAGCCAAAGGCTCCAAGGTTTGCCTTGGTCAGGAGAGCAAGCTCCATGCCAGCTCGCAGGAGGTGACCTGCCCTTGCTTCCTCCAGGCCCAATCCAGGCAGCTTTTCCAAGCTGCCTTCTGCAGCCACACACTCAGCAGCCTCTGTGGTTCCAAAATCCAGCTCTGCTGCCAACAGCAGGAGAGTTTACCTCCTCCAGCAGCGAGGACTCCAGCTGGCTGAGCTTCTCCTCCTTCTTCTTCAGCAGCACCTGTCCTTTCTGCATGGCTGACTTCATCTTGTCCAACTCCTTTGCCTCCTGCACAGACCAACAGCCCCACCAGGGAGGGAAATTAAACAGCAATGGCAGGAAATAATCCCTGTCAGCAGCTGGGGTGAGTGTCATCCCCTCACTCTGCTCAGCACAGCAAGTGCTGCTGGAGTGAGATCCCTCCAAGTCCAAGAGTGTGGGAAGGGGTGTGCACGGTGAGCACGTGGCTCAAAGCAGGCTCAGCCCGAGGAAAAGGAGCTTTCACCTCCAAACCCCATCCAAGAGGGTCCCCAAGCCCACACCAAAAGGGGCACCAAGCCCAGACTCCCCAAGCCCACACCAAGAGGGTCCCCAAGCCCAGGGTCCTCAAGCCCACACCAAGAGGGTTCCCAAGCCCACACCAAGAGGGTCCCCAAGCCCAGGGTCCTCAAGCCCCCACCAAGAGGGTCCCCAAGCCCAGGGTCCCCAAGCCCACACCAAGAGGGTCCCCAAGCCCAGGGTCCCCAAGCCCACACCAAGAGGGTCCCCAAGCCCAGGGTCCTCAAGCCCACACCAAGAGGGTCCCCAAGCCCCCACCAAGAGGGTCCCCAAGCCCAGGGTCCTCAAGCCCACACCAAGAGGGTTCCCAAGCCCACACCAAGAGGGTTCCCAAGCCCAGGGTCCTCAAGCCCACACCAAGAGGGTCCCCAAGCCCACACCAAGAGGGTCCCCAAGCCCACACCAAGAGGGTCCCCAAGCCCAGGGTCCCCAAGCCCACACCAAGAGGGTCCCCAAGCCCACACCAAGAGGGTTCCCAAGCCCACACCAAGAGGGTTCCCAAGCCCAGGGTCCTCAAGCCCACACCAAGAGGGTCCCCAAGCCCACACCAAGAGGGTCCCCAAGCCCAGGGTCCCCCAGCCCCCACCCACAGCACCAGGAGCGGATGCCAGGGCTGCGGGCGCTCTGTGACACCCAACACCCGAGCCCAGGCAGCGCCCAGGGCTCACCTCCTGCAGGTTCTGGCGCACTCCCTGCAGGAGCTGGGAGCTGTGGGGATCCTGCTGGGCCCCCTGGGCCCTGTGCAGCTCCTGGTGCCACTGCAGGCTGGCAGCCCTGAGCGCCGAGCGCCGGCGGCGCAGGGAGCGGCTCTGGCGCAGCAGGAACTCCTTGGCGCTCCGCAGGGACTGCCCCTCGGCCGAGAGGTAGCTCTGCACTCTGTGGGGAAAGGCAGGGCTGTCCTGGCTCGCTGTGCTGCTGCACACCTCCCACAGCAGCCCCAAAACGGGGCTCAGTGCCTGCTGTGCACACCAAGGGCAGAGCAGGGAGCTCTCCTGGAACACGATCTCACCGGTCGAGCTGGAGCTCGCTCTCCTCGGGGCTCTGGGAGGCTGGGGATGGCTCTCTGGACGAGTGCTGGCAGGGTGACACATTGCAAAAACCAAGTGTTTATGGGGGAAACAGAAGCCCAGGGCCCCCTGAGAATCCCATGACTTCACCACAGCACTGCCCACAGCAAGCACAGCACCAGGGCTGTTCCTGATGTGGCTCTTGAAGGTAACAAAGACATTTCCATCCCTGCTTTTGATTTGAGTACCCCACACTCCTCTCCACCCCCTAATAATAGACAGACACCTGCAAATACTACTGAACACACCAGCAAAGAGAAATCCATCTCTGCACCTCAAATGGTTTCACACAGGAGGAACAAATGCTGGGATTTTCAAGGGAGTTTCAGCCTCAGATCTCACAAGGCAAACAGCTTCACAGGCTCTTTACTCACAGCTTGAGGAGTTTCTCTCAGGTCTTCAACACAGAGCTCAGCTTTCTTTCTTGGAGATTCCACACTTTCTTCTGCCTCCAGTTCTTTCAGAGCCTCCTGCTTGCTCCTGATTGCTTCCTCCAGCTCTCTGCCACAGGAAAAAGCAACAGCAGAGGCACTTGATTAGCCTGCAGTGGTGTCCACAGTGAGCTCCAGATTCCAGCAGGGAAAGGGCCACAGATGTGCAAGACAAGACCAGGGCTGGGCAGAGAAACTGCTTCCCACCCTTCCTGAGCAGCTCAGCCCCCTCAGGAAAACCTCTTTGCATTTCAGTGCCCCTCTCACAGCATCTCATTAACCACCCAAGGCAGGAGTGGAGGAGACAAACCTGTCCTGCAGAGGTGAAGGAGCAAATTGAAATTCACACCCTGAGTTAATGAAAAATCCAGAACCAGCCCCTCAGCAACTCTGTGCCCCCACGGGCACCTGAGGATTCTGAAGGAACATGGCCCAACACAGAGCTCAGAGGCCGGGGAGAGGCCCAGGTTAGGTTGGAGAGGTTTGCCAGGGGCACAGGGCAGATGTTTGGGTATCAGAGGCAATTTCTCACACCCACCCAATGCGTTTGTGCAGCCTCTGGCTCCGGCTCTGCAGCAAATCCACCTGGGCCTCCAGCTCAGCCTTCTGGTCCTGCAGCTCCTGCAGGGTCCTGCGCAGCTGCCGGACGGACTCCAGCAGGCTGCAGTGCTCCTTCCTGCTCTCCTCCAGGCGCAGCTGGGAGGCCAGAGCAGCTTCCTAGGAGAAAGCCAGAAGATCCCTCACAGTCATTTCCCCAAGAGCCAAACAAGGGGCACGCAGCTCGCGGGGTCCCAGAGCTACACAGCCACACACCAGTCCTGGCAGAACAGGGCTGTTCTCTTTGGGGAGCTCAGAACTGACCCCCCAGCCAGCATTCTGCTTTCCTAAAGCCCCAGCTCTGAGGTGCTGCCCTCAGCCCCAGGGCAGCACAGCCCCTCTCCAGAGCCCAGCTGTCCGTACGTCTCTCTCCAGCTGCATCCGTCCGTCCTCATCCAGCAGCAGCTGCCTCCTCCTCTGCAGGGACTCCTCCTGTGACAGGGGAAAGGCAGGGCAGTGACAGAGCCAGGACACTGCTGATGCTGAGCAGCACCTCAGGCCCGAGTCTCAAGACCTTTCCAAAACAAGGAGCGTTGTCAGGTTTGCTTCACGACCCCTCTCACTGCCCCCCAAAGCACTGAGCAGGCCCAGAGCTTGGGCTCTCCCAGCAGACACCAGCACCAGGAGTGCTTAGCCCTGCTCTGACTGGTGACAAAGCTTTACCTCTGAGTGGGATGGCAGCAGAAGCCCTGGCTGAGCTCTCCTGAGCAGCAGCTCCCTGTGAGGAAGCAGCCCAAGGAGTGGCACAGGTCAGGGGGGCTCTGTGACACAGCAGAGGACTCACCTGGCTCAGGAGCTGCTCTGACCTGGCTTGGATGTTCTTCATGCGGATCTCAAGCTCGTTCTCTGAATCCTGGAGCTTTCTTTCCTGCACAGGGAGCTGAGTTAAAGAGAAGGGCACAGGCTCCTCCCTCACCAGTAAAACACGAGCTGGGAAGCGCGACCTGCCACTCGTGTCCGTCACCCTGCAATGGTGACGGACAGGGGGATGGGGTGGGGAGCCTCCAGGCCACCCCTCAAGAGCCCCAAGGGCCAGAGGCAGAGCCTGCTGCTCACCTTCTCCCTGTGCCTCTGCTGCAGGGCTGTCAGCCTCCCCTCCAGCTCTGCCTGCAGCCCCTTCACGTCGGTGTCGTGGAGCTGCCGCAGCCGCGCGGCCTCGCTGCGCAGCCCCTCCAGCAGCTCCGACCTCTGCCTGTGCTCCTGCCAGCCCAGGGGGCAGGGAAACACCCCTGTGAGGCACAGGGCTCTGCAGCAGTGCAGCACGGACACACAGGGCTCTCCAGCAGTGCAGCACAGACACACAGGGCTCTCCAGCAGTGCAGCACAGACACACAGGGCTCTCCAGTGCAGCACGGACACACAGGGCTCTCCAGTGCAGCACGGGCACACAGGGCTCTCCAGTGCAGCACGGACACACAGGGCTCTCCAGTGCAGCACGGGCACACAGGGCTCTCCAGTGCAGCACGGACACACAGGGCTCTCCAATGCAGCACGGGCACACAGGGCTCTCCAGCAATGCAGCACAGACACACAGGGCTCTCCAGCAATGCAGCACGGACACACAGGGCTCTCCAGTGCAGCACGGGCACACAGGGCTCTCCAGCAATGCAGCACGGGCACACAGGGCTCTCCAGTGCAGCACGGACACACAGGGCTCTCCAGCAATGCAGCACGGACACACAGGGCTCTCCAGCAATGCAGCACAGACACACAAGGCTCTCCAGCAGTGCAGCATGGACACACAGGGCTCTCCAATGCAGCACGGACACACAGGGCTCTCCAGTGCAGCACGGACACACAGGGCTCTCCAGCAATGCAGCACGGGCACACAGGGCTCTCCAGTGCAGCACGGACACACAGGGCTCTCCAATGCAGCACGGGCACACAGGGCTCTCCAATGCAGCACGGACACACAGGGCTCTCCAGTGCAGCACGGGCACACAGGGCTCTCCAATGCAGCACGGACACACAGGGCTCTCCAGTGCAGCACGGACACACAGGGCTCTCCAGCATGGACACACAGGGCTCTCCAGTGCAGCACGGACACACAGGGCTCTCCAGCAGTGCAGCACAGACACACAGGGCTCTCCAGCAATGCAGCACGGACACACAGGGCTCTCCAGCAATGCAGCATGGACACACAGGGCTCTCCAGCAATGCAGCATGGACACACAGGGCTCTCAAGTGCAGCACGGACACACAGGGCTCTCCAGCAATGCAGCACGGACACACAGGGCTCTCCAATGCAGCACGGACACACAGGGCTCTCCAGCAATGCAGCATGGACACACAGGGCTCTCCAGTGCAGCACGGACACACAGGGCTCTCCAGCAATGCAGCATGGACACACAGGGCTCTCCAGTGCAGCACGGACACACAGGGCTCTCCAATGCAGCACAGACACACAGGGCTCTCCAGCAGTGCAGCACGGACACACAGGGCTCTCCAATGCAGCACGGACACACAGGGCTCTCCAGCAATGCAGCATGGACACACAGGGCTCTCCAGTGCAGCATGGACACACAGGGCTCTCCAGCAGTGCAGCACGGGCACACAGGGCTCTCCAGCAGTGCAGCACGGGCACACAGGGCTCTCCAATGCAGCACAGACACACAGGGCTCTCCAGCAGTGCAGCACAGACACACAGGGCTCTCCAGTGCAGCACGGACACACAGGGCTCTCCAATGCAGCACGGACACACAGGGCTCTCCAGCAATGCAGCACGGACACACAGGGCTCTCCAGCAGTGCAGCACGGACACACAGGGCTCTCCAATGCAGCATGGACACACAGGGCTCTCCAGCAATGCAGCACGGACACACAGGGCTCTCAAGTGCAGCACGGGCACACAGGGCTCTCCAGCAGTGCAGCACGGGCACACAGGGCTCTCCAGCAGTGCAGCACGGACACACAGGGCTCTCCAGCAGTGCAGCACGGACACACAGGGCTCTCCAATGCAGCACGGGCACACAGGGCTCTCTAGCAGTGCAGCACGGGCACACAGGGCTCTCCAGCACAGACACACAGGGCTCTCCTGTATTGCATCTCCAGCAGCACCCACAGACATGCAGCACCCACTGCGAGTGCAGCCCCCCACCCAGTACCTCCTCCTGGTACTGCTCCTGGATCCGCTCCAGGGCCTCCCTGTGCTCCTCTCTCATCCTCTCCATTCTCCTCTCGTGCTCCTTCTCCACCTCCCGCCGTCTGTCGCTCATCAGCTCGCTGAGCTGCAGGGGTGGCAGGGAAAGAGGCTCCCCTGAACTGCAGCGCTGCACCAGAGTGGCCTCCCCAGCAGCAGCCTCCCACCCAGCCCAGAGCGGGATCAGGGACTGTGTCCTGGGGAGCACAAAGCCTTCACCCCACTGAGGGGAGATGCTGAGGGATGTCCTGCCCCTAAGGCAGGGGATGTGGGCACCAGAGCTCAGCCCACACCTGAGAGCATGAAGAACCTTCAGCACAGAACCACCACTCACCTCACGCTCGTACTCCTTCACTTTAAGGGCTTTTTCCTGCACTTTCTGATCTGCTCTCTGCAGCTCCTCACGTAGCTGGGCCTCCTGGCTGCTCTGTGCCTCTGCCAGCTGGGCTTGCAGGCTGGCAATGACCTGTCAGGAAAGCCACCCACAGAGACTCTCAGCCTTTGCACAGGATCCATCCCGTGCCCTCCCCAGGGCACTGCACAGCCTCACCAGCCCCTGCCTGCAGCACGGCCAAACACTGAGCCAGACCAGAACCACAGCTAGGGAGGGGAAAAAGACTCATGCCACCCTCCCTGGCCACCTTTGGTGACAGCACGAGGGGAAAACAAACTACCAACAATTTACATTCTGAGGACACCATCCTCACCTCACGGTGCTTCTCCTCTGCTGCAGCCCTCAGCTGCTGGAGCTCACTGGCAAACTGTGCTTCCAGCTCCTCTGCTGCCTACAGAAACACGAGCAGAACAGTCTGCTGGGAAACCTCTGTGTGGGCACAAGTGCATTTGCAATTAAATTCTGTCCAAAAGCATCAGAAGGCAGAGCAGTGACCCCCTCCAAACAGGATCTCTGCAAGGTGCCTTGACTCTCTCCCTGCTTTCCCTCCCGGGGGACCTCGATAAATCCCAGCCATGCTGGGCTGGAGGCACTGGAAATGCCCCACTGAGGGGCTCCCCAGTCCCTGCAGGACTGAAGCAGCAGCCAAAGAGCTGCTGGGAGCTGGTGAAGTGCCTCAGTTCAGTTCTGATCTGGTAACAGGGCTGGCTTAGCTCGGGACACACACAGTGATCCTTATCTTGTCCTCAGATGCAGAGTGGCCATTGAAGTAATTGTTAGTTAATTACCACTGTAATAACAGCTGGGGGAGCTTCCCTGCCCACCTCCCCGTGCCTCCAGCAGCCCTGGCACTGCCCTTGGTGCCCTCAGCGAGCTGCCACCAAACCCTGCAGGTGTGAGTTAATCCCACACTTGGCACTGCCAGCCAGGAATGGCCCAGGCTGGCCCTGCCTGCCAATAAAGATCTCACCTTCTTCTTCTCCCTGTCCAACCTGTCCCTGAGCTGGCTCAGGAACTCTTCCTGCTCCTGTTCCAGCTCACTCATCTCCTTCTGCTGGGCCTCCTCTGCTGCCAGCTTCATTTCCTGCAGGGCAAGCTGCTGCTGCCTCTGCAGGCTCTCCTTCTCCAGCAGCTGCTGGGATTGCCACTCTTCCCTGAGCTTCTGCAGCGTGGCCTCCTGCTCTGCCCTGGTGGGTGTGGAACAGAGCACAGAAATGGGGACCCAGCGCTGGATGGGGCTCGGAGCTGCTGCCAGGGCAGGGAGGCTCAGAGCTCATCCCTGCAGGGGATGTGCCCAATCCTCCCCTCCCAAACCAGCACTGCACAGCCCCAGGAACGGCAGCAGAGCCTCTCACCTCAGCCTCTCCTCCTCTGCCTCCACCTCTGAGGCCATTTGGGCTCGCAGCTTTTCGAGTCTCTTGGCTTTTTCCTCTCTGAGAAGCAACTCTTCTTCTTCCTCTTCCTGCTCAGATTTTGCTAAATCTTCCTCTGGAGTGCTGACAGAAAATAAAACCAAAGAAGATAGGTTCAGTGACTCCCAGCCCCCTCTCCAAGGGCTCCAGCTCAGCTGGGGATCTCACTGGCTGTGAGACATTCATTCCCCCCACACCTGCAGGACCTGCTGCTGGCATGGGAATGCAGCCCCAGCACCAAACCTGAGCAGGGTGGGTTTAAAACTTGCTATATCATCATAGTTTACACTTCTTTTGGGGTTCCTGTTCTTTTTTTTTGCAGGTAAGTGAAATCCACTCTCATTGAACAGATGCAGGCTCCCAGGCAGGGTGCCTGGATGCATTAGCTCACCTGCAAGCTCCACATTTCCATGTTACACACATTTTTTTTTCCCCTTCAGGTGCCATTTCTGCATCTTCCCTCACACCCAGACTGCATCCCCATGATTTCCATGCCAAGATGCTGTTTCAGAACATGAGCATCAAGCCCAGCAAGATAACAGAGAAACCTCAAGAGCAGAATTCCCCCAGAAAGGACACAGCTCCCAGGGCTGCTCCAGCCCTGCCCTGCTCTCAGGCCCTGCTTTCCCACAGCCATCCCTGCCCTGGTCCTGGTGTGGAAGGCCCTGTGTAAAAGAGCCCCTAGCAGAACTGCAGACAGCTCCTCTGGGCTAACCTCCTCTCCCCTAACGCTCCCATTTCCATCCTGCTCCCACCATTTAGGGGCTGAGCAGCTGCCAGGTGGGAGAGCTCCAGGCACTGAGCTGGAAACTCCTCCCAGGTTAAGCACAGCCCACAGCTCTGAGGGTGTGTGGGACCACAGCTCACCCTGCAGGATGCTCTCCTGCCCCTCTGCCAGGGTGCCAGAGCCCTCTCCTGAGTTCCACTGGCTTTGCAGATCCTCACACACAGAACTGTCTGTGCCAATGCCTGTCCTTCCTCCTCCTCCTCCTCCTCCCTGAGAGCCCTGGTCTTGCTCCTTCCCCAGCTCTGCCCCCCTTCCCAGGTGGTGGCTACAGCAGCACTGAAATCCCACCCTGGAAAGGCTTGCAGGAGATGGAGTAAAAAAGGAAAGTACCTGAGGGGCTTTTCTTTTTGCTGATGAAGCTTTTCAGCTTCCTCCTCCTTCTGCCTCATCTCCTCCTGGAATTGCTGGGTTTTCTCCTCCTTTGCTTGAAATAAATGTATTTCCTCTTGCTCCAGCTCTGTCTCCACCTCCTTGACTATTTCCTCCAGGGATTCATCGTGGGGCTGGCTCAAGGACTGCTCGATTTCCTTCTCAGGGTGCCTACCAAAGACAAAAAGCTCCTTTGGCAAAAGGGTGACAGAAAACAGAGTAACATGAAAGGAACAGCAACCTCCTCCACAGAGCATCACTCCAAACCAACAGTCCCAGAGCCACCTACTCCAAAAGCTTCACTGCTGACCTCAGGTGGATCCTGAGGATCACTGGTGGATCCTCTGGAGAATCTCCAGCTGAGAAACTGAACCCAGCCCCAGCTGCACTCCAGGCCCAAATAACTCTGATTTTGGCCCACCAGAGCTCACCTTGTGAGGTCAATAAAATCTGACTTGAGGAAAAGCCCTGGCCAGGCTGCCAGGCACAGGAGCAGATGCCATCAGTACCTGCTCCCAGCCCAGGGATTGGTGCTTCTCATGGACCAGGTACTTTTCTGCAATTGCAACCTAAGGTGTGCTGGGAATTTGCCAGCTCCAGGCAACAGAAAGCCCTCAGCACTCCAAAAATTCAAACCCAATCTGGTTCTAATTAAGGTGGGTTTTTTTTTTTTTTTTCAGAGAGACAGCAGCAAAATTAAAAGCTAAAGGGGAAGGAGGGGAAAATTGAGATTAGTCTGGGAAGAAAGATTTTTGTTCTTTGCTACTGAAGGCTGGAGCAGGAAGGTCTCACCATGCTGTGAGACTGGCAGTGCAAGGCAGAGGGACTTCTGCCAGGAATCAGGGAAATAACAGCCCCAGCTTTTCAGCCTCGAGTCAGGAGAGAAAAGGTCATTTCTGCAGCCATTAGCAAAAAGAGCAAGACAGAGCACAGTGGTGGGGTTCTGGAACAATCCCCCTTCATGGTGCCCCCCTTACACCACCCGCTGCAGGTGCAGGTGCTCTGCAGAGCAATTCAGCCACTGCCACCTGGTTACCACGTTGTTCTTTTGCCCCAGTTTCTGCTCCAAAGGAGACCCAGGCAGCACACACACATTCACACAGCTCCTGGGAGAGCAGAGATTCCTTCCCCAGAGACACTGCCTGATCTCTCCAGCTGCATCTGCTGCTGTGTCTCTTGACAGGGAGTGCAGAGTCAGCAGCTCACCTCCCCTGGGCTGCAGGTAGGAATGCACACCCACCACCCTTGGAGCAGCACAGAACAGCAGCTTGGGCAGGGCTCGGCTCTGACCCCACTATTTCAATGCCCCCAAGGTGCCCAGTGGCTGTAAATGGGGTGAACTGAGGGGGTTTTGCCCTTTTTGCCCAGCTCAGCATCACTCAGCAGGTCCTGTGTGGAACTTTCTCGGGAAGGGAGAACACACCAGGGAAAGGAGACACAGCAGCAGCTCCCCTCAACCCAGGCAGTCCTGAGGCACAGCCCCCAGGGCTGAGCTGCTGCCCTGGCCCTGCCCAGGCTGCTCACCTGGCACTCGGGCAGGGGCACAGCTCTGGCATGGGCACACAGCCCCGCCGTGCCCACCAACTCCAGCCCCAGCCCCCCCGGGGGGACAGGGGGACAGGAGCTGTCACAGCCCCACAGCAGGCACTGGCACCAAGCCCTTACACGTTCTGTGGGGCAGGAAGCTCCTCGGGATCCACCAGGCTATCCAGGGCTCCCTCCTGCTGCTGCACAGCCTCCTCCCCACGGGGATTTTCCACCCCCCAGTGCTCCAGTGGTGGCTCAGCAGCACTGGGATCCCTCTCACTTGGCAGCACAAAAGAGGGGACAGAAGATCAGGTGAGCTCAGGGGCTGCTGCAGGTGGACAAGGATGTGCAGGTGACACAGGTGGGCACCAAGCCATGCCTGCCAACAGGACCTGCCTGGCCAGCGCTGCAGGGAAGCTCCACGCCATTCCCAGCTCCTCATTCTGGGCATTTTGGGCAGCTGAGGCTATCATGGGCACCAGCTCAGAGTGCTGGACCCCTTCCCTGGGTTATCCCACTCTTTCCAGGCCCTTGGAGAACGTCCCCAAGGTGTGCCAGCCCTGCCAGCCATACTCACACTGCTGTCCAAATCACAGGGGGGAGTGTTGGCAGGCATGCTTGTGTCTGCAGTGCTGCTGCAGCTCAGAGGCACAAGAGGAGAGACAGGGCAAGCACGAGCAGCTCCACAGGCAGAGAGAGAGAGAGGTGCTCACTGGGAAGCAGGAACAAGTGATAAGGAGACAATTCCTGCGGGCAGAACACGGTTTTGGAGACCCTCCCACCAACAGCTCCTCCAAGAACAAGGCTGCAAATCCCACAGAGCAGTCATTAGGATGGACTGCAGCTTCTGCTCACGGGTTTTCCAGGCACAGGCAGCAGCTCCTTGGTTCCCAGTGCCCTGGAGAAGGTGTGACTCTGCTGGAGGCCAAGAGCTTTGACACCACTCATCTGGAAATGCCAGGCTGGGGCTCTCCAAGCAGGAGGAGCTCGAGGGAGCACAGAGCTCACTGCTCAGAGCAGCATTCCAACTGCTCCAAACAAATCCCCTCAAGGAGGCTGAAAACAGCTCCCCCAGACAGCCCAGTCCTCGTAGGCCCTGGAAGGCAGCACTCCTGGGATAACAGCTGTGATCTGCCCACGAGCCAGGACCCAGAACAGCTCACACCTGCTCCAGGCCACCTCTGTGGAAGGAAGAGAACTGTTCCCATCACAGCTGGGCTCTCCTGGCATCAGGAACAGACACCTGAGAGCCTTTAGCCACAGGCTCAGCCCAGCAGGACCAGGGAGGTGCCATCAGGCAGTGGCCAGAGGCCACATCTGCCCTGGTAACAGCCCCGGGCCCAGCACAGGGTGTTACCAGCCCAGACCCCCGTGGCAGAGCCCAGCTGGGGCAGCCCCAGGGACAGGACAGGCTGGCACTTCCACTGCCCAGCCAGCCAGAAGCTGAAGCTGCTGAGACAGGGAGAAGGAGGCAGCAGGAGCAGAGGGGTTCAGTGAAGAAGCCCCTGAGAGAGGCTGCAGCACAGGGGGAGCTGCCCAGGGCACAGCAGGCAGGGCAGGGCAGGGAGGGCAGCAGGAGCTGGAGCTGCCCACGCCTCCCTTGTGCCTGTGTTTGTACCATACCTCTCAGCAGCTTCTGCTCCTTTCCTTTGCTCTTCCTCTACACTGCCTTTGCTTTGGTCTTTGTCCTCTTCTCCCAGCTCCTGGGCCTGCAGGGAAAAGCAAACAGGGTGGAGTTTGTGGCTCCCTCAGCATCAAAGACCTCAGAGGAGTTCTGCTGAAGGTCCACGGAATCAGCTGGGCCACGTGGCACCCACAGGTGTTCCAGAATGCTGGAGGTGCCAGGCTCCTCTCCTGAGGGTATCCAAGGGTCTCCAACCATCCCAGGAATCCTTCCAGAAGCACCAGGGGAGGCCTGGGAGCTTTCTCAGGATTAAAGATTAATTCCCTGCCAGCACTAAGAACTTGGGACACAGGTTTGGCTTTTCTTTCCTGAAGGTCATTTTACAATCCTGAACTCCCTGGAAAGCACAGGAGAGAAATCTCCCAGAAGAGAAATGTCACACACACCAAGTGCTGTGGCAATGAGGCAAAGGCTGCATTGTCTGGGACCAAAAACCACACCAGGACTCAGTCCTGCCTCCCATCTGGGCTCTGGGGCAGGGTGTGATGGGCTGCACAGAGTCACCAGTCCAGGGATTTCTGACTCCAGGGTACATCAGCAACCCAGCCCCCCTGGCAGCACACTGAGCACTCAGTTGGCTCATTTATGGCATAGTAAATACTAGAAATATGAATGGAAAATATTGGAATGTGAAATAATCAGCTGCTCTTTCCCCTCCTGCCAGCTCCCAGATCCCTCTGTCCCTGCAGCAGGGACACCTGAGGAGGGCAAGGACTTCCCTCCTCACCTGTCAGCCCCACGGGAAGCAGGGAGGGCCCATTCACAGATTTTTGGGGACCCCAGCAGGTGAGCTCAGGCCCTGGCAGGCAGGCTGTGCGTGGAGCAGGGCCAGGACGAGGCGGAATTAACGCCGCAGTAATGAATGCAAATGTTCAGCAGAGCACACGGCAGAAGGATTCCCTGCAAGTGCTGTCAGCTCCCATCACATCAGCCTGGGCAGAGCCCCCAGCCCGGCCCCTCCTGCCCCTGAAACTGATGGCTGCAATTCCCCAGAACCGAGGAGCTCAGCAAACATTTCCTCACTCCACAGGGGCTCTGTCAGAGCAGCCTGCAACGGGAAGGGGCCAGAAAAATGGGGCAGGAATCATCCTGGAGACAGGGGAACTGCTCACAGAGAGCTCTCTGAGCCCTGGAGCTCCTGCTCACAGGGAGCTCTCTGAGCCCTGGGGCTCCTGCTCACAGGGAGCTCTCTGAGCCCTGGAGCTCCTGCTCACAGGGAGCTCTCTGAGCCCTGGAGCTCCTGCTCACAGGGAGCTCTCTGAGCCCTGGGGCTCCTGCTCACAGGGAGCTCTCTGAGCCCTGGAGCTCCTGCTCACAGGGAGCTCTCTGAGCCCTGGAGCTCCTGCTCACAGGGAGCTCTCTGAGCCCTGGAGCTCCTGCTCACAGGGAGCTCTCTGAGCCCTGGAGCTCCTGCTCACAGGGAGCCCCTCTGAGCCCTGGAGCTCCTGCTCACAGGGAGCTCTCTGAGCCCTGGGGCTCCTGCTCACAGGGAGCTCTCTGACCCCTGGAGCTCCTGCTCACAGAGAGCTCTCTGAGCCCTGGAGCTCCTGCTCACAGAGAGCTCTCTGAGCCCTGGAGCTCCTGCTCACAGAGAGCTCTCTGAGCCCTGGAGCTCCTGCTCACAGAGAGCTCTCTGAGCCCTGGAGCTCCTGCTCACAGGGAGCTCTCTGAGCCCTGGAGCTCCTGCCCACAGGGAGCCCCTCTGAGCCCTGGGGCTCCTGCTCACAGGGAGCTCTCTGAGCCCTGGAGCTCCTGCTCACAGGGAGCTCTCTGAGCCCTGGAGCTCCTGCTCACAGGGAGCCCCTCTGAGCCCTGGGGCTCCTGCTCACAGAGAGCCCCTCTGAGCCCTGGAGCTCCTGCTCACAGAGAGCTCTCTGAGCCCTGGAGCTCCTGCTCACAGAGAGCTCTCTGAGCCCTGGAGCTCCTGCTCACAGAGAGCCCTCTGAGCCCTGGGGCTCCTGCTCACAGAGAGGTCTCTGAGCCCTGGAGCTCCTGCTCACAGAGAGGTCTCTGAGCCCTGGAGCTCCTGCTCACAGAGAGCCCTCTGAGCCCTGGGGCTCCTGCTCACAGAGAGGTCTCTGAGCCCTGGAGCTCCTGCTCACAGAGAGGTCTCTGAGCCCTGGAGCTCCTGCTCACAGGGAGCTCTCTGAGCCCTGGAGCTCCTGCTCACAGAGATGTCTCTGAGCCCTGGAGCTCCTGCTCACAGGGAGCTCTCTGAGCCCTGGAGCTCCTGCTCACAGGGAGCTCTCTGAGCCCTGGAGCTCCTGCCCACAGGGAGCTCTCTGAGCCCTGGGGCTCCTGCTCACAGAGAGCCCTCTGAGCCCTGGAGCTCCTGCTCACAGAGAGCCCTCTGAGCCCTGGGGCTCCTGCTCACAGAGATGTCTCTGAGCCCTGGAGCTCCTGCTCACAGAGAGCTCTCTGAGCCCTGGAGCTCCTGCTCACAGAGAGCTCTCTGAGCCCTGGGGCTCCTGCTCACAGGGAGCTCTCTGAGCCCTGGGGCTCCTGCTCACAGGGAGCCCCTCCGAGCCCTGGGGCTCCTGCTCACAGGGAGCCCCTCTGAGCCCTGGGGCTCCTGCTCACAGGGAGCTCTCTGAGCCCTGGAGCTCCTGCTCACAGGGAGCTCTCTGAGCCCTGGAGCTCCTGCTCACAGAGAGCCCCTCTGAGCCCTGGGGCTCCTGCTCACAGGGAGCTCTCTGAGCCCTGGAGCTCCTGCTCACAGGGAGCTCTCTGAGCCCTGGAGCTCCTGCTCACAGGGAGCTCTCTGAGCCCTGGAGCTCCTGCTCACAGGGAGCTCTCTGAGCCCTGGAGCTCCTGCTCACAGGGAGCTCTCTGAGCCCTGGAGCTCCTGCTCACAGGGAGCTCTCTGAGCCCTGGGGCTCCTGCTGCCCCTCTGCCCAGCAGGGCAGTCCCTCCCGAGGAATCACAGGCTGCAGGAGCCTCTGGACACGTTGGGAAGGTGAGGACAGCCCCCATCTGCAGGGAGCAAGGGCAGATTTTAAGGCCTGCCTGTGGAACTCTCAGAGCCTTGCCCCTCCTGCTGGCCCAGCATGCCAGCAGCCCCAGCAGCCCCAGCAGCTCCCTTTGTGCCCAGCTGCATCCCCAGAGGACATTTCACATGCTCAAGACACAGAACCAGCTGTGTGAACACAGGGCTGACAGATCCTGGGCCACCTCCCCCCTGTGCACAGCCCAGACCCCGAGGGACCATCTCACATCAGCTCAGATCCTGCTGCAAGGGGCCAGCACGGAGCACTTGGCACAGCTTGGCTCCTCCCTGAGGGTCTGGCACTGCCCAGGCTCCCCAGGGAATGGTCACAGCCCCGAGGCTGCCAGAGCACTCTGGGGTTTTGGGGTGTCCCTGTGGGGCCAGGAGCTCAACTTGGATGGTGGTTGTGGGTTCCTTCCAGCTCGGGATATTCTATGGTTCCACAGTTCTGCAACTTGAACCTCCAATCTGGAAAGGGGAAGGGGAAAAGGGGAAAAAAAGGGGAAAAAAAGGGGAAAAAAAGGGGAAAAAAGGGGAAAAGGGGAAAAAAAGGGGGAAAAGGGGAAAAAAGGGGGAAAAGGGGAAAAAAGGGGAAAAGGGGAAAAAAGGGGGAAAAGGGGAAAAGGGGAAAAAGGGGAAAAGGGGAAAAAAGGGGGAAAAGGGGAAAAAAGGGGAAAAGGGGAAAAAAGGGGGAAAAGGGGAAAAGGGGAAAAAAAGGGGAAAAAGGGGAGAAAGGGGAAAAAAGGGGGGAAAAGGGGAAAAAAAGGGGAAAAGGGGAAAAAAAGGGGAAAAAAGGGGAAAAAAGGGGAAAAGGGGAAAAAAAGGGGAAAAGGGGAAAAGGGGATCCTCCCCTCTCCCAGGTGCAGCAGGACACATCCCACAGAGCCTCTGCAGCCACCACAGCTCCTGCCAAACACACCAACAAACCCCCCCCAATTCTGTCCTCACCGAGCTGCCAGAGGTGCCTTTTATTTTTTTAATTTTTTTTGAACAACAGAATATTTTGCCAATGACTTCAAAGCAAGGCAAGCCCCTCGCATGGAAGCAGGCACATTCCTCCAGCCCAGCCTCTGAGCACAGACACAAAAGAGCAGCTGCAGTTCTGCAGGGAGCACCATTTCACACCCAGCTCTCCCCAAACAGGGCTGTGACAAACCCGACGTGGCTGCTCCAAGCAGCATTTGCATGCACAGTGCCTGCTGCAGGGAGGAGAGGGCCAGCACAGCAGGCATATGTTTTGTTTTCCCTTCACATCTGATTATGCTCATTATTAGGCACAAGAGGACAGGTGTAGTCTCCAGACACAACCTTGCAGACAGGATTGCTCCTCTCTGCTGGACAGGTGGGGAGTTTGCCCCTCAGGGGCTCTCCCCCAGAGCAGCTGATGTGCTCACAATCAGGGCAAGGCTGAGGAACCCCAGCTGGATCCTGGACCCTGCCTCCAGCCACAGAGACGGGGTGGGAGGGCTCCAGAGGAACGTGGGGCTGAGCAAACCAACTCAGAGCCATGCTGAGAAGACAAGGATGAAGCAGAGATCACAGCAATCTCCAGGCAGAGCCTGGCCAGTGCTGCGTGCCAGGCTGACACAAACATGTGCACACCACGTACAGCCCATGTGCCACAGACTGGCTGAAAGGAGCCCCTTTCCCCCTGCATTAAAGCAGGCAAGGCAACCAAATGCTTAAAAATAAGCTTCCCTCTACCAAAATCTGTCAGAGGGAGTTAACCTCCTTTTCTTCCCATTGATTCTATCGTGTTCTGCCACACAAATCCTTCCCATCTGCTTAGGAGAAAGAAAAGGACAAATGCACTCACAAAAGAAGAAAGGAGAACAGACTCTGCTCCCTCCATCCCCCAGGAAAGCCATTTATTTATTGGCTCTCCTGCTGGGGCAGGGACAGCAGCCAGGGGAGCCTGCCTGTGCACACCCCTCCAGCCACCTCTGCTCAGGGTTGGTGTTCCCTGTACCTGCACCTCCTCCCTGCAGGAAAAACAATGCACTGCTGGTGCTGCTGGGAGCCCTGGCACTGCCCACACCAAGCCCTGTTCAGCTCTGCAGGGCCTTCACTGACAGCATCACACCTCAGGGCTCCCCTGCCCGTTCCAGAGCCCCCCTGAGCCCCCACACAGCTCTGACCTTGCACCTGGGGCTGTCCAGATCAGGAGACACAGTCCCCACACCCAGAGCCTCCTGGGAGAGCTGGCTCTTGGAGTCCCAGCCCTAAAAGAGAAAGCAGAAAGGATCAGTCTCTGATGAGCCACCAGAGATCCTGACACCAATATCCCAGCACAGCTCAGAGCCCCCCTCCCCACCCCACTGACAGCAGCTCAGCAGCATTGCCCCTCCCTGTGGGACCAAGGGACACCAGTGCCACACAGGGAGGGCACTGTCACCCCCAGGGCACCCCCCCATGCCACCAACCTCAGCAGGAGGGGGTGGCACAAGGAACGCCCAAAGGGGGCACATCTTCCCAGCCCCTCCTGCTCCCCTTTGTGCCACTGCTGCACATTCCCAGGGATCTCTGTGCTCACAGCCAGCCCCCCAAGGTGCTCCCCCTCTGGGACAATCCCCTCTGCAGCCCTGGGGCCCACACCAGGCAGAGCCCCTGGCCAGCACAGGCTGGTGCCACAGGAAACAATGACATTTGTTTGCTGGCCTCTGCTCCCACTGGCAGATGGCAGTGGCAGCTTCCTGTGGAGGTGAAGAGATGCTGATGGGCATCTCCCCCCAGCCCAGGGCTGCTCTCCTGCAGGGACCCTCCAGAGTGGGGTCTCCAGCCAGGCACACCCCCCTCAGCAAAGCTGCTGAGCCCCCAAAGCACAATCCCTACACTGCCTGTTAGTTTCCTTTCTGCAGTTACCCCAGCAGGCTCCCAGCTCTGTGTGACCTGCTTTTGCAGGGATACCCCCTCACCCCCAGCCCCAGCCTGCGAGGGGCAGGGGGGCACTGCTGGCCTGTGCCAGAGGGCACTGCAGAGGTGGCACTGCACCGTGCCAGGGGAAGCTGAAGCCCACCTCCAGGGAAAAAGGAGAAAAAGGAGTTTTTGGTGACTCACCACAGGCTGAGGCACCTCATGGTCGGAGCTCTTGGAGACTGGCAGGTCCTGCTCACAGCCACTGACCCCGGATGCCTTTGAAAGCTGAGAGGAAAAACCCATCACAGCCTGCACAGGTCCCACCCCTGCAGCTTCACCTGGGCACTGCCAGCACGGCAGCTGCTGCTGCCAACACAAATCTGTCCCAGGGAAGAAAAGGTGACTGGACATCATGGGGAAGGCACCAAGGATGTGTGCGACCCACAGGACAGGCACAAAGCACCAGAAGGGCAGGAGGTGGGGCTGGGGAGGGCAAAGAGGTGCCCTTTGAACATCCCTGATACAAGGCACTCGCTTCCTCTCCATCTGCAAGGATCTCTGCAGCTCTCAGAGCTCCCAGCCCACCACGCAGCACAGCACCGGAGCCATAAAAGCACTTTGAAATTCCACTCTGCTGTGCCTAAGTGCAGCGAGGGCTCCTGCATTCCCAGCCATTTGCAGCTGCAGGGAACTGCTCGATGGGAGCACCCTGTGGCCCTGCTGACCTGGGCAGAACAGCTCAGGAGCACGGAGCCCACAGATGAGCTTGGGAAAGCAGCACCCTCAGCTCTTCAGGGCACGGCGCGTTTTCCAGGCTCGGGTTTGTAGTTCATCATTTCTTACAGACATTACACATCGGTGAACTTGAGAAATGATCAGAATCAGCAGGAAGGCAGCCAGATTGGAGAGAGATCGTCCATCAGATCCCGAATTCTGGCTGGGATCCTGCTCTGGAGCGTGAACACGAGCGGGCAGCGCGTGTCTGGCAGCCCAGCTGCAGGGCAGGCAGCGTGGGACACGGCCCCAGCCCCTGCAGCGTGGGCAGCTCTCCCCCCAGACTGGGAGGTTTGTGCTCCCAGAACCAGCAGGTTCTGTGCTCCCAGCTCCAGAACCAGCCCTGGTCCTGCCCCGCTCCCGGCTCACACCCCGCGCGGAGCCGCGAGCGCGGCGCCAGGCAGCTCTGAGCAAGCTGAGAGAAACAACAGAAGGAGAGAAACAAAGCAGCACGGGCAGCTGGGCTCGGTGTGAGCTCCAGCACCAGCCCTGCCTGCCCAGCACAGGCGCTGGAAGCTGGGACTGCTCCTCCTCCAGGGTCAGAACACGGCGCAGTCCAGGGCTCTGCCCGTGGCTGGCTCTGGGCAGCACTCGTGTGTGCAGGGGGGAATGATTGCCCAGCTCAGCCCTGAAGGTGCCCAGCTGGGAATTCAGAGCACCTGTGCCCTCCCAGGAATGACTGCCCTGCTGACCAGGAAAGCGTTTGGGCTGGCTTCTCAGAAAAGCAGATGATGCTCCAAGAGCTTTCCTGAGTCAGGGCCTGACGAGACGATGGGAGCAGCCAACACCAAAAGCTCACAGGCAGGACTCTTACTTCATCATCCAGCCTGTCCTCTGATGTGGAATCCGCTGCTGCTTCTTCCCTCTCTTCCTGCAGTACCTTTTCTGCACAGGACAGGGTGTCAGCAGTGGCAGCCAGGCTGGCTGGCTGATCTGTCCCTTCCACAGCCAGAGGGGCGGCTCGGGGCTGCCTGGCAGAGCTGGGCACGTCCAGCCCTGCTGTGCTCCTTTCCCCCTCAGACAGAGGCAGCTCCTCCGCTGCAGAGGCATCTCCTTCCACCTCAGCATCTTCTTTGTGCACTGCCTCATCCCCAGCAGGCTCCTGCTGCTCGCCCTGGGCAGACAGGCTGCTGCCAGCCTCTGCAGAGAGGAGCTGAGCTGGAGACGGAGGGCACGCGGCTCCAGAATCCAGGGAAGACTCTGCCACTTCTTCAGGGTGCCTCGATTTTAAGGATTCCTTCTAGGCAGCAAGTCAAACACAATTACAGAGCCAATATTCTCTCTGGGGGATGCAGGAGTCAGGAACAGCACAGGCTCTCCTACAGCAAGCAGCACAACCACAAATCTTTGGGTGACTTCAAGGCCTGTTTGACTTCTTTTCACACAGTCCCGTTCCAAGGAGAGGGACTCCACTGACATCATCTCACTCATTTCTCGGGCTCTGACTTTTTTTGATCTGTTGCTTTTTTATCACAGGGTGCCAGTGGATAAGAGTGGCTGTGCAAGCCCCTGTGAGCACCCACGTGCCCCACTGCAGGCCCTTCTATGCTCCCACATTGGATCTGTCCGGTGAGAGATGGAAATTTGTAAGAGACCACGATGGGACATTTCACTTCTGCCTGGCATTTCAAGCAGAGGAGAGGAGGCAGGATCTCCATCCCACCTTCCAGTGGGACAGACTGAGGGTGGGCACTGACTGAAGGCAGCACTCAGAGCTCAGCAAGAGCCTGTGACTAACACAGGAGGCTGAGAGATGGGGGAAGAACAGCCCCAAATTAAAGCTTAGTCACCCAAAGGTTCAGCTGCCTCTCCAGCAGCGGGGAGGCCACAGCAGTGCCCAAGGAGAGGGGAACAGCCAGGAGAAGGCTCCCTCATCAGCATGCAAACAGAGCTGCTGGCACGCCCCACTTCCTCACTGTTTTATTAATGCCACGGTGTCTTGTCAAACACTGCCTGCATCCTGTGCACGCCGTGTTCTGTACACTGAGCGCATATTTTAGCGGTGTATTTTTATCAGAGGGCCTCTGGAATGCTCTCAGCTCCCAGGCCAGGCTGCAGCGCCCCTGGAGCACGTCCTGAGTGTGTCACTGCTCTGCCACTCCTCCCCGGGGCTGGGAGAGCATCCAGCAGGATGGAGAGGGCAGAGGAGTCCAACTCCAGGCACTTCCCAAAAGTCCTGCAGCTCTGGGGCTCAGCTGCAATCCCCTGGCACTGACAGCTCCCAGCCCCTGGCCAGCAGAGTCCCAGAGTCACCAACCAGCCACACGAGGGGGACAGCAGGACCCAGAGAAAGGTGGGCACAGGGAAGTTCTTTAGCCACCCTCGTGCTTCCCCTTTTATGGGGATTAGGGAGGCTGGAAAGTTTTGCTCCCTTTGCACAACTTGCTTCAGAGTTCTCCTGAGGACATCCCACCAGGAGACCTGACAGTGTCCAGGACATCCCAAAAGAGGCCAAGCAGGGCTCTGATGCTGAACACAGGATCACACACACCCCAAAATGTACCAGCACACCGGCAATGCTGTGCACACAAAAGGACTTCTCTCCAGGCAAGTTCACCTGAGCTACTGAAATACCCCAGAATAATCTCTGTGGCTGGCAGAATCCTGTTTCAATGGCAATAACAGGCAAACCTTTTGTTAGCCTCACACCTTGATGATCACAAATGCAACTCTGCAGAAGAGGGACCCGTGCCAGTCAGACCCACAGGAGGAGGAGGAGGAAGAGGAGGGAGGTTTTTCCTCCTGCAACAACAGACTAGAGATTTTCTCTGGATTTCAGAGCTGGACAAGTCAGTTGGGTTATAACTGGCTTTGGGTGTTCTTTTCACAAGCTGTAACATTCTCCCCACCCTGAGTGGCACTAACTGCTGGGAAATCCCTGCCCATCCAATCACTGCTTCCAGTGAGCAGCATTAAACTTTAACCAGCCACAGAAACAAGCCAAGCAGCTGCAGCCACACACCACAACACCAGGAGCTGCCTACTGCATGCAAAGCCTGGGTGCAAGCAGGCCAGGGATGCCAGGGAGCCACTGTCACCTCTCCCAGGCTGGCAGCTTCCTCCTCGGGGCTCCCATGGGGCTGGGGAGCAGCACCAGCAGCACCAGCAGCACCAGGAGATGGGCTGCCACGCTCCTCCTGCTCCTCCTTGCTGTCCTCCTAGTCGGGGGGACACAGCCACTTGCAGGATTCCCCACACCACCTTCCCAAGCTGGAGGACTCGCCCACCCAGGACAGGTCACCACCCACCACACGCAGCCCCAGAGCAGGAAGGGAGCTCACAGGCCCAGATTCCCAAACATCGAGCTGCTGGATGCTTCAGTGCTGCTTTTCCTGCTGGCCAGCTCCATGAACTCACTGCTCCTGCTCTGAGCTCCCTGTGAGCAGTGTCTGGTGCTGCCTCTGCTCCATCCAACACCCTAGCTCACTAAAACCTCCTATTTCCCTCCAATACAGGCATCCAACCTCCAGCACTGGCCACATGAAGGCAGTTTTTGTATGAATTCACCCATTACTGCTTGATTTCCCCCTTAGGACTTGCTACACAAACCCTTGCCTGCTGCTTTGCAAGGGAGCTGGAGAGAGGCTTGGGAGCAGCTGAGGCTCCTCCTAGGAATGCTTTTCTACTGCCATCTCATGGAACTACAGAGGAATTCTATCTTCCAGTCGGGCACTGCTGTCTTATCACCCATCTGGGTTAACAGCCTGGCTGTTGGGCAGCAATTGCCTTTCCATAATAGATTCCCAAAGCCCCATCCCCACGGCACTGAAATGCCAAGACAGCTCTTTGTTCCTGCAGACATTAACATTTCAGCGAGGAACTGGGCCCCCACAGGCTGCTGTTGTCTGGAGATGAGAGAGTCAGGGCTCCCTTTGTCACATCCACTTTAGCATAAGCCTTTGCAGATCCTGCCCAGCACCCTGAATAGGTTCTCCAGCAAAGTACTTTACAGCTTAATTTTCCTGTGCTGTGAAAAGGATAAGGAAAATACTCTAAAACACTTTAAAAGAAATTAATTTGCCTTTCAGATACTGGAACAGGATTTTCAAAGCGGAGAGAAAGGATTAATGTCAGCACAAACAGTGGGGCCAAATCAGCAGAGCTGCTTACAACGCACTTCCCATTGTGCCCTTGTCATCCTAAGCCTGATCCCAGCTAAGGAAGTGCAGGGAAAGCACAGCCCCTGCACAAGGCCTTGGCTGCACTGCATGCTCAGAGCCTCAGCCACGGGATTCATCCGCAGGCTGAGACGAAAGGAGAGCAGGTTTGTGTTGGCACAGAAAAGGAGCCACGTGCAGCCCCCCCTGAGGGCTCCTGTGGAAGCCAGGGACAGCAGCAGAGCATTGCCACAGGACGCTGCCCTCTCCCCTGCCCAGGGCCAGCACTGCAGCTGCAGCTGCCAAGGAGCCTTCCTCCACAGCCCTGACAAACAGAGAGCAGAATGGGAGTGCCTCTTCCTCACTGAGCCTTCCTCCACAGCCCTGACAAACAGAGAGCAGAATGGAAGTGCCTCTTCCTCACTGAGCCTTCCTCCACAGCCCTGACAAACAGAGAGCAGGATGGAAGTGCCTCTTCCTCACTGAGCCTTCCTCCACAGCCCTCACAGAGAGCAGGATGGAAGTGCCTCTTCCTCACTGAGCCTTCCTCCACAGCCCTGACAGAGAGCAGAATGGGAGTGCCTCTTCCTCACTGAGCCTTCCTCCACAGCCCTGACAAACAGAGAGCAGAATGGGAGTGCCTCTTCCTCACTGAGCCTTCCTCCACAGCCCTCACAGAGAGCAGGATGGAAGTGCCTCTTCCTCACTGAGCCTTCCTCCACAGCCCTGACAAACAGAGAGCAGAATGGGAGTGCCTCTTCCTCACTGAGCCTTCCTCCACAGCCCTGACAAACAGAGAGCAGAATGGAAGTGCCTCTTCCTCACTGAGCCTTCCCCCACACCAAGTGCAGCAGCACCTCTGACCCCAGAGCCTTTTCCTGATGCTCCCTGGACAAGCAGATTTCCCCCTTGCCTGCTCCACCTACCTGCCTTTATTTTCCCTGTCTGAGGATGAAGCAGAGCTCCAGCCTGGGCAAAGATGTCTCCTCAATCCCAGGTACCAAACCAAACCACTCCAAGCACAAATTTCCCTTCAGTGCCCACCCCACTGTCCCCTGTGGGTCACACCTGGCTTCCCACAGCCCCAGCCCTGCTGCTGAGCCTTCCTCTCCATCACTCTGCTCCAGGTTGTTCCTCTCAGAGGAAACTCACCCCTCTGGCACTATTCCTGCACCCTCATGCCCTGGCAGTGCCTCTCCCACCTGGGCAGCCTCCCCTGCCCATCCCATCACCCTGGTCTCACCTCAAAGTCAAAGCTGCCTGCCAGGGCTTCAACATCCAGGTACACGTTTTTTAACAGCCTCGAGGTCCCATGGAAACTCTGCAGGATAAAAAAAGAAATGGCCAAAACTGAGTTCTGGCCCGTGCAATGCCACAGGAGGGGTCCTCAGCAGTGAAATTGGGCAGCAGAGCCATGGCAGAGCACCTCCAGCCCGTTCACCTTGCAGTGACACCAGGGCAGGTGCTCACTCACAGGGATTACCAGTGAAAATAGGATCAGATGCTTTTGGGGAGCAAGCAGCACAAAGAAAAGAGAGCACAAATGAAAGCCCAGGGGCAAATGGAACAGCCATTCCCAGGGGAGCACCAGGAGGCTTCAGCACTCTGCTTACAGCCAGGGCACACAAATACCTCATTTTCACTCTCTTCATCTTCATTTCTCCATTTCTCTGGCACTGCCACATTCAAGGAACTTTTCTCTTCACAGATCAAATCCAGCAGGTTCTTGGTGTGGCTGGTGGGCTTCGGGATCTCTGCAGGCTGTCAAGGCCAGGAGCCAGGGAAGTGAGAGGTCAGACAACAGGAGAGGGGAGATAGAGACCCACTGAGACACTGAGCTGCTGGGTCCTGGCAGGGAGGTCAGATTCCTACCACTTAACGTGTTTGTTTATTTTTGAAGGTGTTTATATCTATGTTTTGCACGCATTTTGCTTTGGTTTCCTTTAAAAGGTCAATTTCTTACCATTTAACAAGATTTATTGACCATCAGGTCACTTTCTAGTAATAAATAAACAAAGCATTCCACATGGCTGCAAAACTTACACTCACCAGGACAATAGGTCTTTTGATTTTATTCTTGAATAGAAGAGTGAAATTAGTTTATCAAATTGTATTATCTGCATTTTTTCTCATGTTTCATTTGGACACCAAATTCTACTAAAACTTAACACACTTTTTTCCCTCCTCAACAGATATTGAAACAATCCTTTCAACCTGCCAAAGACAGCAGAGGAAAGCCCACCACTAATTTAGCACTAGAAATAGAAGAAATGCAATTTTTTAACATACAACAGGAGATCACGAAGTGTCCCCACACCTGTGACCCTTTGCAGCGTGCTTCCAGGGCACATTCCCAGGGAGGAGGGAGCCTCACCAGCGTTCCTTCCTTGGGGGTGAGGCTGGAGTCCACCACGTTCCCCAGGTCCAGGCTCAGGGCCCCGCGGAGGGCGATGGAGGAAGGTGGGGTGAGCCCACGGAGAGGAGAGAGGCTGCCCAGGGGAGGCTGGATGGGGGCCAGCTGGGAGCCTGGGGGCTGGAGGAGCACAGGAGGTCACTGGCAGGACAGCACGGGTGTGCAGCTCACACTCCTGACCTTGGAATGGGACAGGGAGCTCCCCTGGGGCGGTGGGACCAACCCTGCTCTGAGACCCCTCACCCAGCTCACGGGACAGGGGAGGAAACAGGGTCTGAGTCACTCTCACACTTGGCTTTCCAAAGGCCCATCTGAGTGGGTCCTGGACACTCCCCTCCCTCCCAGACACACCAAGGGTGGGTGTTCACCACAGAGTGTCTTACGGCCAAAATCAAAGGTGCTTGTGCACCCAGTGCTCCCACCCAGCTGAGTCACTGCCCATCACCTGGCTCTGGGGTCACAAGGCACTCTGTGTCCTCGTCATCCTCTGCCAGCCCTCCCCAAAGCACTCAGGCAGAGCCTACTCACAGGGAGATGCTTCAGGAGCTGCTTCTCCTTCTTGTCCTTCTTCTTCTCTTTCTTCTCCTTCTTGTCCTTCTTTTCCTTCTTCTCTTTTTTCTCCTTCTTTTCCTTCTTCAGGCTGCCCCGTGCCAGCAGCTTCTCCCTCTCCCGGATGACCAGCTGCTTGTAGTGCTCATCACAGGGGTGCTCCCACGTGGACAAGCCACTCTCAAAGTTGAAGAAATAGATGTCACCCCCTGCGATATCCTGGCTGCAGGGCAAAAACAGCAGGGAAAGGTGAAAGAACTCAAATTAAAAATACAGCTGCACAGGCCAGAGCACCTCTGCTGATGGTGTGAGCACCTGAAGCTCAGGGAAGAGGAGTGTGATGTTTCCAGGAGGTCACACATGTACCAGCGTGGGAAGGAGCTCTCCCAGGATGTCACACCCAGCTTCCCAAACACTTCTTCCCCTTCTTCTGCCACCCCAAAAAGCGCTGAGCTCCTGATCCCCCACCAAACCCAATCTTCTGCCAGCTGGAAGTTGTTCTCCTTGTCCTGTCACTGGGAATGCCCAGCACAGCTGCTCCAGAGCTCTCACCAGGCCTTCCACTCGGGGGGCATTGGGGTCACCAGGCACTCCCTGGCCAGCCACAGCAGCTCGGATTCCTTGTCGGGGTCAATCCCAATTGTTGGTGCAAAATCCCGGATTTCTGGGGAAACAGAGAGCAACCTGTGAGCTTGGTCTACCCCACAGAGCCACCCCCCTCAGCTAAAGCTGTGGGCACACTGGGAAATCCCGAGCCCAAAGCCAGCAGCAAAGTCCTGTGTGCCTGTGGAGCCAGGCAGGGGCCAGGGGCAGTGACACCTCAGAGTGACATTCCTCTGCCTAATCTAAAATCCCCTGTGTTCTACCCTCTCCAGCCACTCCAGAAACCAGTCCCTGTTTCCTGAACACACCTGGAAGTGACCTGCATGCCTGAATCCCTTCTCCCAGCCCCTGGGAAGAGGGGCTCACTCACCCTGCTCCATAGGAACGTAGGAGTCATTGTAGTCTTCTTCCAGGATGAGCTGGTCCCCGATGCGCACGGCTCCTGCCATGGGTGCCACACCTGGCGTGGGGAGGAACCAGCACAGAGTCACAACTGCCCTCAGGAAAGGCAATTCCTCAGCCCCAGCACACGGCAGAGCCCCTCTGCTGCAGCACACACAGCAAAACTGAACCAAAGAGCCCCCACACACTCTTCCATGGGCTGTGGAAACGGAGAGCAGAGCTGAAGTGGAACAAAGTTATAATCAGATCCCCCAGGCCCCCCAGTTCCTACAGAAAAGATGCTTCAGGCACTTCTTCACCAGGAAAAAATAAGCTGAAATGAGACAGGGAAGAAAGAGAAAGCAAGCACCTTTCCCAAAGCATTGTTCGTGATTTAACTCCCAGAGCACACCACAGCTGGGCCCTTCCAGCCCACCCAGCACGGCTCACACAGCTGGGATTCACCCAGCTCACCCCAAACGTCCTCACTTGTGGCTCTGTGTGGCCACATTGGGCCAGCACAAGCACTGGGGAACCACAACTGCTGCTCAAACACACAATTGAATGCCAAAGTCAAACATTTCAGCCTAAACCCCCCAAATTCTGAGTGCAAAAAGCATTCCCTGCTTTCCTCGGGAGAGCCAGGGGGTTGTGGTACCTGCCAGGTACCCACAGTGACAGCACCCAGAGCAGGATCACCACCTGTGACACGGCCAGTGCTGCCCTCTCCACCTCCCCGTGTCCTCAGCCCACTCTGTATTTATAACTCTTATGTAAAGTCTCAGAAGCAGCAACTAATCCTGGCCCTGCCTGGCGAAGCTATTCTCAGGAGATCCAAACCACATCAGCACCACTCCCAAAAGTCCCCAGTCAGAGCATTTGGTGTGGGCAACTCACTCAGGGCCTTCTGTTCCTTTTTTCCTCTCCCAAAACTATCTCAGCCCCGTCTCCCATCCCTGGCGTTGGCCCTGGGGGATGAATTATGGGCTCACTCCTCTCCTGGAGAATCTGCCTCGCCACAAATGGGGGGACATCAGTGCGACATTTCAGTGCTTGAGGGGCAGCTACAACAGATGGGGACAAGGGAGAAAGGCTTTAAACCGAAAGAGGAGGATTTAGGTGAGATCTGGGGAGGGAATTCTTTCCTGTGAGGGTGGGGAGACCCTGGCACAGGGTGCCCAGAGAAGCTGCGGTAGCCCCATCCCTGGAAGTGTTCAAGGCCAGGTTGGATGGGGGGCTTGGAGCGAGCTGGGATACTGAAAAGCCCATACCCATGGCATAGAGTGGAAGTGGATGATTTTCAGGTTCGTTCCAACCCAAAAAACCGTTCTAGAGCTCTGTGCAAACAGAACCGAAGCCTCAGTGCAGCCGCCGCCGCGCCAGCCTGGAGCCACGGAAAAAGCGCGGCTGGCAAGGAGGACAAACAGCTATGGTTGATAGGGTAGTTGAAAAAGTAGGAAAAAAAGCCATTTTCGCCCGTATCACGACAGCACCCACGCGACACACGCACAGCCCGGAGCCCGCGTGGGGCGGGAGGCCGGAACCGCGCGGCGCGGGGCCGCTCCCCGCAGCCCCCGCTCACCGAGGGGACCCTCCCGGGGCCCGGGCCCGGCTCCCTGCCGCTGTGGGGCCCCTCCCCGCCCGCCGCTCACCGTGGCGCGGGCCCCGTCCGCCGCTCCGCGGGTGCCGCCGGTTGCCGGGAGCGCGGGAGCCGCCGCGGCCGCTGCTCCAGGGCCCGCCCCCTCCCCGCCATTGGCCAGCGGGACGATGGGCGCCATCCCATTGGCCGCCGGGGAGGCAGGATACATGACGTCACCGCGCCGGGGCCGCCAGGGGCTGCGGTTGCCATGGCGACGCGTGGGTACCGCCCGCGTCCCGGCCCGGTCCGTCCCGGTGTGTCCCGGCGTGTCCCGGTGGGGCGGGACGGGGCAGCGGGACGGGCACGGGCAGGGGGACCGGCCAAGGGCCGGGGGCACCGGGCAGGGCCGGGGCGGGTCTCTCGGTGAGCGCTTCCGCCGGCGGGCGGGCTTTCCGGGGCGGGTCCGTGCGCGCCGCCATGCCCGCCGCCGCCGCGCCGCCCGCCCGCCCCGGCGCGGCCGCCCCGCCGAGGCGCGGGGCGCTGCGGGCCCGCTGACCGCGTCCCCCGAGGGCTCCCCGCGGCCATGGCGCCCGCCTGGCCCTGGCTGCTGCTGTGGCTGGGCGTCCTGCGCGCCCTCCCGGCCCCGCCGCGCATCCGGTTGCCGCTGCGGGGCGGCGCGGCCCCGCCGTCGGGGCTCCGGCAGCGCCGGGCGCCGCTGGACGCCGAGCCCGACAGCGCCGGCAGCTTCGTGGAGATGATCGACAACCTGCGGGGCAAGTCCGGGCAGGGGTACTACGTGGAGATGACGGTGGGCAGCCCCCCGCAGAAGGTGAGGTGGGAGGGGATCCTCCGCATCTCTCGCATCCTCCGCATCTCCCTCATCCCCTGCATTCCCCTCACCCCCGGGGGCTGCGGGTGCCCCTCCGGGCCGGTGCGGGGCTGCGGGGCGCAGGGCAGAGGCGCTGCGGGTGCCACCATGGCTTCGCGTGCCTCTCGCCGCACGGCCCGGGCAGCATTCCTGCTTCTCATCGCTCCGGTGATGCTTTTCCTGCTGCATTTCGGCTAAAACTGGCCGCAGGGCCCCGCCGAAGGTGACCCCAGCGCTCCCGGGGCTGCCCGGGCGCTCCGAGCGCGGTGGCCGGTGCTGCGTGTGCCTCTACGTGCGGGCGAACCAGGCTGCATCGCTCCATCCCTCCCTTCCCGCTCCATCCCTCCCTCCCTCCCTGCCTCCATCCCTCCCTCCGTGCCTCCCTGCCCGCTCCCGAGCCGGAGGATGCCGCTGGAGCTGGCGCGGGCTGTGGGCGGCAGGGGGGTGGGATGTGGCTGCGCAGCCCCGTGCCCGCCTGGAGCGGGCACATGCAGGCACGGAGGAGCCCACGGCCGAGCTGTGCTTGGCACCTCCTCCCAGCACAGCCCCGGGCGCAGCTGCTGCCTGGCTCTGCGTGCTGCTCCCGGCCGGGGAAATTCTCCAGAAATCCTCCCGAGCTCGGCTTTCCCGGGGACCTCGTGACGGCTTTCACTGCGCAGGAGTTGGGGCAGCGTGGGGAGGCACAGTGCAGGACAATGGGATGGCCTGGATGGAAAGGGAGCCCACAGAGCCGGCAGAGCAGGCGTTGGTGCGTCACCAGGCTCTGATCCTGCTCCATCTTTTTGTCAGCATCCCTCACATGCTGCCCAGCTCATGTGGCACCGTGTGCCTGCCTGCTGGGGACAGGGCGAATGCTGAGGGCCAGCACAGGACAACCAGCTCCTCCCCTCTTTTATGTATGAGACTGGGGAGGTTCCCACTGCTAAATCCTTTTGTGCCCATCCTGATCCCCATTGCCACCAGCAACAAGTCTGGCCCAGGGGTCCAGCTTGGTGGTCGAGGCTCCAGGTTCCTCCAAGCGCAGGGCCACATTACCTCATGCCTGCCATCACCACTTTTTGGGTGCTGCCAGAACAGCCAGCACCCACACAGGCTCTGAAATAAAGGCTGGCTTTCCCCACGAGCTGGCTGTGCTCTGTGTGCGTGGTGGGAGAGAGCAATGGGAGCAAGAAATGGACGGAGGGATGATACCACTGCCATGGAAATTGCATCTCTGGGAGCACTATTCTGTTGTCCCTGTTTGCCTGGGATATATTGCCTGGCAGGGTGTGTTTAGGAGGAAAAAAAAGGGAGGAGATTATTTCTAAAATCTGGTTTTAAATGTGATTTCATCATCTCCTGCCTGCCACGTGTCGCAGCTGCCAGATAATTTCCATGCGAACCACCTGTTCCAGGCGCTCGCGTGTTCCGGAGCCAGCCACCCTTTGGGCAGCATCTTCCAGCCTTGGATTGCTTCCAAATGCAAACGTGGTGCCTGTGTGTGTGTCTGTGTGTGTGTGTGTGTGTGTGCTGGAGCAGAATCCCTCCAGGCATTGCAATGGAATGAGAGGATTCATGTGAAAGAGTTCTGCTGTGCCTCTGCAGGAAATTGGGAGCCTGTTTGCCCCGGGGTGGGTGCATCCTTCCCAAAGGCTCTCACACAGCTGGGAGATGGTGATCCATCTCCTCACCTTTCCTTTCACCTTCCCGATGCTGACAAGGAAGTTTCTGTATCCCCTTTTGCTTTAATTTTGGTTCTGAGCCGTGCTGCGCTGCCAAGTCACCGTCAGCAGCTGATTGCTCACACATTCCATGTGCCCAAGCATGTTGGTTTCTCTGGCTCCCCAGAATGGGCTGATTCATAAACACACAGGGGAGAGGGGTGAGCTGAGCAGCAGGAGCCAGTGTTTTGGGACAGATGGCACAGGCTTGGTGCCCCAAGAGCAGCACACAGCTCTAGGGACACGCATGGCACGGAGCCAGTGCTGCTGCTGAGGTGCCTGGAGGGGCTGTCACTTCTAGGGACAGGTTTCAGGCAGTGTCCCTGCCACACATGTCTTGGCCTCCCCAGTTCACGTGCCATGTCCTGGCCTGAATGGATGGCTGGGCTGAGTCTCAAGGATCTGGGTCCTCTCCACGTGGGTCCTGTGCGTGACCCCTTCAGGAGGATGGAGCCTGCAAGAGTAAAAGCCCTCCCTGCCTCCTCTTCCTGCAGCGTCAGCTCAGCAGGTCCTTCTCCAGGGAAACCAGTCTCCTCTGGGTGCCCTGGGGATTGCAGATGAGCTGTGTGGAGCAGGTGGCCCCTGATGGCACAGAACTGGGAACAGCCCTGGGAATGCAGCTGCTGGGTTGCCAGGCTGTGTGGTGGGTGCTGAGCTGGCACCTGCCCAGGTGGGTACTGAGGAGATGAACGTGCTGCTCTGGTCTTTACCCACAGCCTGAAACGCTCCCCTTGGCAGGGAGGTGGAGCTGGGGCACTCAGGCCATGCCAGTCCCTGTCAGGGAGAGCACTCGGCAGCTGCAGCCGGTGCTGCTGCGATTAACACAAGCGCATTAACCTCCTTCCTCTGCCTCTGACTCCACAGATTAGGGGCCAAAGCCCTGGAGCTGCTGCCTGGTGCTGCTGTGGAGCAGCTCCTGGGTCTGGGGCCAGGGCTTACCCTGAGCTCTGCTGCCCAGCAGAGCCAGGAGGCTCGGACAGCCCTGCTCCCACCCGGGCAGTCCCACCCTGGCTATCCCCCAGGGCTGTCCACCCTGGCAATCCCACCCTGGCTATCCCCCAGGGCTATCCACCCCGGCAATCCCACCCTGGCTATCCCCCAGGGCTGTCCACCCTGGCAATCCCACCCTGGCTATCCCCCAGGGCTATCCACCCCGGCAATCCCACCCTGGCTATCCCCCAGGGCTGTCCACCCTGGCAATCCCACCCTGGCTATCCCCCAGGGCTATCCACCCCGGCAATCCCACCAGGGCTATCCCACCCGGCCATCCCACCCCTCTCCTCACCAGGGCCACAGGCACGGGTCAGCTGAGGGCAGGATCAGGCTGGCCCACTCCTGCCCTGCCAGTGGGATGTTTGCCAAGCGTGGTAATCCTGCCCAGGCAGGGATGAATCGGGAGCAGGGCTCGGCATATGGGTGGTGATTAGCGGGCACAGGGACCTGCAGGGGCTGCCCACCAGCCATCCTTCCCAGCAGCTGTGCCAGCAAATCTGCTCTCCTGGCAGGGGGAGCCTGTGCACCCTGTGTTGCTGCTGCTTCTGTCTGGCCCCAAGACACCTGCCAAGTGGTTCCTGAATCCTGCCTGTGGATTTGGGGGCTGAGGCCGGGCCGTGCTGAGCGAGGAGTCACGCTCTGTTTGCACAGTGCTGGATGGTGTTTGCTCTTTGTGCAACTCCCTGATGTCACTGCCTCCCGCTCCACCACCTCCTCTCCTCTCTGGGCACAACAAAAGGGGGTCCCACTGCACTTATGAGCCTTCCTGTCTTTCTTCCTTCTCCAGCTGAATATCCTGGTGGACACAGGGAGCAGTAACTTCGCCGTGGGAGCTGCACCACACCCCTTCCTCCGGAGATACTACCAGCGGCAGCTGTGAGTATTCTGGGAGGGACACAGAGCACAGCCTCTCAGGCACACTGCTTCTCCTTGCTGGAGGTCTGGCCAGACCCTGCCAGGTACAACCTGGCCTCTGCAATGGCTGGATGCACATAAACCCTGCTGGTCTGACTCGTCCCTTTGCCGCCGTTGCAGCTCCAGCACCTACCGTGACCTGCGGAAGGGAGTGTACGTGCCCTACACCCAGGGCAAGTGGGAAGGGGAGCTGGGCACTGACCTTGTCACCATCCCCCACGGCCCCAACGTCACTGTCAGAGCCAACATCGCTGCCATCACAGAGTCAGACAAATTCTTCATCAACGGCTCCAACTGGGAAGGGATCCTGGGACTGGCGTACGCTGAGATTGCCCGGGTGAGTCCTGGCTGACAGTCCTGGATGTCAGCACCAGAACGCTTCAGCTGCCTTTTTCCTTGTCCCTGTTTGTCCCCTGGGGCACGGCAGTGCTGTTGAGGGGAGCTCCCCTGGGTGCAGAGAGCTCCTGGTAAAGGGACAGCACTGACACATCCCTGTCCTGCCTCTGCTTTCTCCCCCCACCAGCCTGACGACAGCCTGGAGCCCTTCTTTGACTCCCTGGTGAAGCAGACACGGGTGCCCAACATCTTCTCCCTGCAGCTGTGCGGGACAGGCTTCTCTCCCAACGAGACAGAGGCCGTGGCCTCGGTGGGAGGCAGCATGGTGAGTCCTGCACAGGTGGCTGGGGGGTTCCTTTGTGGCCCTGCCAGTGCGTGGTGGCAGCACTGTCCTGTCTGCTCTGCAGATCATCGGTGGCATTGACCGCTCGCTGTACGTGGGTGACATCTGGTACACCCCCATCCGCAAGGAGTGGTACTACGAGGTCATCATCGTCAAGCTGGAGGTCAACGGGCAGGACCTGAACATGGACTGCAAGGAGGTGAGCAGTGGTGGGACCTGCCCCACGAGCCCTGGAGGCATCCAGCATTGGTCAGAGGCTAGGAGGGGAGTGGGCTGGGGTCCTGCACCTGGGTCACTCCTCCTCTTCTGCCCCCCAGTACAACTACGACAAGAGCATTGTGGATAGCGGGACCACCAACCTCAGGCTGCCAAAGAAGGTGTTTGAGGCTGCGGTGAAATCCATCAAAACAGCATCTTCGGTCAGTGAAACCCATCCCTTCCACACAGGCACGGCCCAGGGCAGGGCTGTGGGCAGTGTGGCTGCCCCTCACCAACCTGGCATCTCTGCTGCCTGCCCAGCTTGGCCCCGCTCACCTTCCCTTTCCCTCTGGTAGACGGAGAAGTTCCCAGACGGCTTCTGGCTGGGGGAGCAGCTGGTTTGCTGGCAGGTCGGCACCACCCCCTGGCACATCTTCCCGGTCCTGTCCCTCTACCTGATGGGGGAGGCCACCAACCAGTCCTTCCGGATCACCATCCTGCCCCAGGTGAGTGCTGGGCTGGCCAGACCCTGCCCAGGGAGCGTGGGCTGCAGAGGGCAGCGCAGGCAGGACACAGCTGGGTGGACACAGCTGCCTCCCGTGCCCCCTTCCCTGAGTGATCCTCTCCCCCTGCAGCAATACCTGCGCCCCGTGGAGGACGTGGCCACCTCTCAGGACGACTGCTACAAGTTTGCCATCTCCCAGTCCTCCACCGGCACCGTCATGGGCGCCGTGATCATGGAGGGTTTCTACGTGGTGTTCGACCGCGCCCGCAAGCGCATCGGCTTCGCCGTCAGCGCCTGCCACGGTGAGCTGGGCCCGCGGGGAGGGCGCGGAGGGGACGTGGGTGTGCAGAGACCAGAGCCTGCCTCCCTTTGCCACAGTGCACGACGAGTTCCGGACGGCCGCGGTGGACGGGCCCCACCTGCACTCCAACATGGAGGACTGCGGCTACAACATCCCGCAGACGGACGAGTCCACGCTGATGACCATCGCCTACGTCATGGCGGCCATCTGCGCCCTCTTCATGCTGCCCCTGTGCCTCATGGTGTTCCAGTGGCGCTGCTTCCGCTGCCTGCGGCGGGACCACGACGACTTCGCCGACGACATCTCCCTGCTGAAGTGACGGCAGAGCGCGGGCGCAGCCCCGGGGCCGCAGGTGAGGCAGCAGGGCAGGGGCCTCGCTCCGGGGGCTGGAGTGTGGCGGCAGCGTGGGGAGCTCACGCCCTGAGGACTCGGTGTCCATCAGGGCCAGCAGCCAGGGGAGCCCCAGCCCAGGCTCCGTTCATCTGGGAGCTGCAGCAGGAGCGTGGCAGCCGGGCGGTGGGAGAGCTCAGCAACCCCATCCTGGGAGCTGGGGGCAGCTTCTCTGCTCCAGCACCAGGACAGGACCAAGCTCTCCCACCCAGCCTTGCCTGGCTTGGTGGAGTGACGCTGCTGAGCCATCCCCTGCCTGTCCCCCTCCATCCCTGTGCGTCCCTTTCCAGCTTGCCCCGCCGGGAAGCTGCCAGCCCAGGGAGCTGTGCTGCAGCTGTGTCTCCCCTGTGACTCCCTGCACTGAGCCAGACTCCGGGAATCATCCTGGAGCCATCCAGCCTTGGGCTTTTCAGAGACAGCCCTGCAGGGCCAGCCTGGGCTGCCCAGACAGGGCTTTCCCTCCTGCCCTGCTGCCCCTACACTGCTCACTCTCACATTTCCCCTGCATTTTCCTGCCTTCCCAAGCTGTGCTGCTGCTGCTGCCAGCCCCAGGACTCCCTGCGCCTTCCTGGGACAGGCAGGAGCAGGCACGCATCCTCTCCCCACATCACATGGGATGGGAAACTCCCTGCCCTGGCTTCCAGCATCAGCAGTGGCTGCCATGCAGAAGCCAGTGCCAGGAGTGAAGTTCCCAGCCCTGGCATCGGCTGCTCCCCAGCCCACCCAGCCCTTCGAAAGCCATAGGGGAGCCTGGGCCCCCCCTGCAGCCCCCCCAGCTCACCACCGGCGCATCCCACGGCACAGCAGCTCCTCCCTGCTCACTCCACACGTCCAGGCCTGGCTGTGAGACACCCTGGCATGCCGAGGACAGGCGGCAGCTGCGGGAACTGCAGCATTTATTGTTTTGTAAACACATGATTGTATTTATTTTTATTTTTTTTTTACGAAGCGTGTCACTGGTAGCGCAGCTGCGCGTTGAGAGCGTGTACAGAGCCGGTCCCACGTGTACAGAGCACGGCTGCCTCTCACCTGTACAGTATATCCATATATCTCTATTTTTAATTCTAGCCCTGAAAGCCACTGTTCCAACATTAGGGGTCGGTCCTGTTTTGTTTGGAGTTTTTTTTAAATCTTTTTAGCCTTCTGCTCAGCCCTCGGCCACAGTGGGCACCGCGCAGGACCAGGGCTCACCCCGCAGCCGTGTGTGTGGTGGGAGCAGGTGATGGTGAGGGGCTCCCAGCTGGCTTAGGAGGGCCTGCAGGGCTGGAGCACGCAGAGCAGTGCCTCACAAGCCCAAAGGACCCTGAGCACAGAAGGGACCTCTGTCCTCAGAGAGGATTTTCGGTGTGTGAGGACAACCCCTCTTCCCCGTGCTGCAGGATCACCAGAGCAGACACCCGTGACCTTGCAGGCAGTGGTAGTGCTGTATTCCCTTGCTTCTCTGCCTCCAGCCTGGATAGGAAAGAGCTCAGACACGGAGATTGCACAATTGAAAGGCATCACTCCTCCTTGGACAAAGAGGGGATATCTGCTGTGCCAGGGCCGAGCTGGCGGCTGCCCCGCGGAGCCACCGGGTCAGGCAGGGGCAGGCTGAGCACCCGCAGCAATCACCGAGCATAGAGCTTGTTAATTAAACCCCGCAGCCAAACGTTTCTCTGGGAAGGCAGCGAGGGAGCCAGGAAACACAGGCAGAGTAGGAGACCAGCCAGCCCTGCACGGGGCACTGCCACAACAGCCCCCACACTGCCCCTGCTCACGCAGAGCCCCCCCGGCCCCAGCCTCGCTCCAAACCCCATCCAGCCACTCCCTGCAAGAGGGCAACGTTCTCCCCCCACCCTCGTGCCTGCCCAGGACCCCCAGGACCCCAGAGACTCTGTTGTGGACCACTGCCTTAAAACACGCCCCGAGCGTGCGGAGCCGCCTGCCCTGCGGCGGGTGGGCACCGGGGGCTCCCCTGCCCGCGGGGCAGAGGGGCTGCCAGCAGTGCCCAGTTCCTGCCACAGACCGCCAGGAAAGGGGGGGGATTTTTAGAGAGTCATTGCCAGATTTTCAGCGGTGCTGAGCACCTCGCAATCCCACCGAGATCCATGGAGAAAGGGTTGGTGAGCCAGCCCGAGCTTTAGGAGGAAGGACAGGAGGGGAACACAGGAATTTTGACAGGTTGGTTTATCCCGAGCTGCAGCGCAGCCGCGTCCGTCCGCTCCCTCCCCGGGCCCGGGGACAGCAGGGGATGGGACGGGACAGGGTGGGACCATGGGCTGTCGCTGGAGGCTCCAGTACTCTGTAACCCAGTGTCTATGTAAGAACAATGAATGTTAACACGGTAAATTATTATGACATTAAAATAAATGACCACGAAAAATCGGCTCTTCATCTGCAACTTGTTCACTGGCAAGAGGGGAAAAAGCAGGTGATGACTGGCAGGGATGTGGGGGTGGTGAGGCACCAGGTCATGAGGAATGGCCCTAGGAGAGGAGCTGATGGGAGCCAAGTGGGAAGAGGTGATTCCCAGCCAGCAGGGAACACTGACCCTCATTTGGAAGAAGCCAGCAAGGCTGCAGACTAAGAAATGAGGAGCTGCAGCAAATCACTGCATAATATACACACTTTATTTATGAATTTGTATGTTTACAGACTTTCTATACACACATTACCTATATAATAAAAATGTACATGTGTATACATGATCGTATAAATATAGAACTGTAGAAATCTTAGAACTGATCCTGTCTATTCACAGCAACTCCTCCCAGGGGCCCACGTCGTCCCAGCAGCCGTCATTTGAGGCTTGGGCAAAAGGGGCAAGTGTCATTCGTGTTGGTTTGTGCCCAGAATTTGATGCACTGGAAGAGAGAGAATTAGTCAAGAGCCACTGGCCATCAGAGGTGCCATCATTATCCACAGCACTCGCTTCAGGGGTGGTGTCCTTTGCTCCTTGCAGCCTCCATCACAAGGTCACCATGAGGAAGGAGCCCTTGTCACCCCTGCAGGACCATCAGGCTCTCCTCGACAGGAGTTCCATTTCCTTCAGGGGCCACTGCTGGAGGCCCCAGAGCTGTGGGGATGGGGGGTTGCCCACACAGGTGACCCACTGCCAGACCCATGGGACAGGAAAGTCTCCTCTTGCCAGGAGCTCCTGTCTGGCATCCCCAGCCCAGACACCTGGGCAGCAGTGGCAGCTCTCCCCTGACCCTGTGTTCCAGATCCTTCCAGACTGTCTTGCTCCAGCCTCCAACCCTCACAGACACAGCACAGGCTCAGGGACACAAGGGCAGCCTGTTCCTAAAGCCACCACCCGCTGGCCAGGCAGGGTGGCCCAGCCAAGAGTAAAGGATGGGATGACAGGATGCAGGGAAGCTGTTTATTGATCGTACCCTTCTCCTGGCAAGGTGTCAGGACAACAAGGACTCAGGAAGGATCACCTGGAAGGACCAGGAGGAGGCTCTGAGCAGCAGAACACACTCACCTCCTTGTGCAGCACATGAGAGCAGGCCATGGGGTGAAGGTCACCGGGCTGCACGAGCTTCTGGCACATCAGACACAGCTTACAGGCAGCTGGGGTCTGGGAGGGGCAGGGAGGGAAAGAAAGGAGCAGGCAGGGAAGTCAGACACACAGCTCTGACCACGGATTCAGCTGCAGCCCGAGGCCACAGCCCCCTCTGTCCACAGCCATCACACCCTGAGAGCCACCATCATGTCTCGTGTCCCTCTGTCCCAATGTGAAACCCAAAGGGTCTGTGCCCCCAATCCTCCCCTTCACCTCAGCAGCCCAGGCGGCTGAGGGAGGAGAGCTCCCAGCTCCAGGGGCTCATCCCATCCCTTCAGGACACCCCGGGCAGGCTCCCCCTCCCCACTCCCCAGGGAAGCCCAGCAGCCTTACGTGTGACGCCGTTCCTGGGTAGGCGACCTGGGCCGGGGGCAGGAACATGGGTGTGCTGATCTGAGGCAGGGGAGCAGAGAACATGGGGGCCCTGATCCGGCCCAGAGGCTGCAGCAAGGCAGAGGAGGCACGTCAGAACAGCCCGGGAGGAAAGGACAGAGGAGTCACCCCAAGGAAAACTGTTCCCTGCTTACACTGCAGTCAGCAGGACAGGGCACCCAGGGGACAGCCCTAATGCACAGCCCGAGCTCTGTGGAGAGCCAGGGAGCAGGGGCAGCTCTCCCTGCTCCCCAGGCAGCTCTCCCTGCTCCCCAGGCAGCTCTCCCTGCTCCCCAGGCCCCCTTGCAGCAGCCCCCAGGCTGTCCCACCTGAGCACCAGCCGCTGCCCGCTCCTGCTGCTCTGCCAGCTTGGCTGCCACCAGCTGGTTCAGCTCCTCCATGGTCAGGCCAGCCATGGTCCTCCGGGCAGTCTTGATCTGCTGCAGGATGTTGGTCAGCTGGGCCCTGCGTGGACAGCAGCCTGCTAAGAGCTCCTGGTCCTCACAGACTGGGATCCCTCAGCCAGCCTGCCTGGGGGAAGCCGTGTGCTTCCCCTCCACCCTCCAAGTGAGGTGAGCCACGTGCTGAGGAGCTTCTCTCCCCAAACCACTGGGGATAGAGCAGGGAACCCCCAGAGCCAGGCTGAGGGGGCTGTGCCCAGATATCCCTGCCATCCTGCAAAGCTCACAGCGATCCCCATCCCCAGCACTAGTGCAAACCTGATGGAGACCACCACCTCTGCCTGCCTCCCTTCCCGCAGACCCCGCCGACACCAGGAGCCCTCCTTCCCCTGATCCCAGCTCCCACTGCCCTCCCAAAAGCACAGCAGACCCTTACTTGTTGCACTGTGGGAACCGAGCCAGCAGCTTCTCCAGCAGCTTCTCCAGCTTGTCGGCCGGCTGGGGCCGGGGCAGCTCGGGGGCGACGCCAACGCCGCCCAGGCCGGGCGGAGGAGGGATGGGGGCAGCGGGGGCCATGTGGGGGCTGTGTGTGCCCAGCAGCGACGCCACCACCGGGCTGCTCCTGCCCTGGGAGGCGGGCAGGGGTGGGGAGGGCTGGTTGGGCCTGGACATGGCGGGGTTCAGCAGAGGGAAGGAGAGAGCCCGGGGATCGGCGCTCGGCATGACCATGGGGACAGGGACGGGCCCGATGGGGAAGGGGAGCCGGGGGGTCAGGGATGGGTTGGGCTGGAATGCCGTCAGCATGAAATCTGTCTGAGAAAGAAAAGCAGGGCAAGAGGGAAGGGCTGGTTAGAGTAAGAGCACCTGGAAGCAGAGCAAGTGCCTTCCTCTGCAGGCAGCAAGGGGGGAACTGCAGGCACTGGCAGCTGGAAAGGGAAGGAGACCCTTCCCCTCCTCTCTAGTAAGCCCAGACAGGGACTGGGTCACCCCACACATGCCCAGCACCAGGCAGGCTGTGCCAGGGCCTGGCAGCACAGAATGCCCGTGCTGAGGGGCTGGAGAGGCACTCACTTCTGAAGGCGGAGGAGGCAGCGTTGGAGTCGGGATCTGGGGGAGGCTGCTCAGCTTCGTGCCATTCCTCACCATCTGGATGTGGTCATTGAACTGATCCTGGCAGAGAGAGAAGAAAACAGGCACGTTTATCAAACCTGAGAAAGTCTGGGGCATTCCAAGGCAGGGGTGGCAGACCCCAAAGTGGCACTGTTTGGCTCCACAGAGGAATGGAGAGGAGCTGAAGGGAGGAACACCGTGTATGTGAAGGGCTGATCACTGTGTGTGTGAAGAACTGCTCACTGCTAGGCTGGGAGAGGTCAGCAGGAACTTACTCGGACACTCTGCTTGGTCATACGTATCCTGTTCAGCCTCATCTCCCACTCCTGCTTTGGCCTCATGGTCTCCAGCGTGGGCGGCGCAGACCTGCAAGCACAGCTGAACTTTCCCACTTGCAACTGTGCTCTCACTGGCTGCAGAGTGGGAACAGGCAACCCCCACACCCTCCTGGCTTCCCCTCCTCCAGCGGGGTGGGAAGGGCTCACCCCCAGGTGAGGCACCCCACAAGGCAGAGGGACTGACCTGGGGGACACACAGGGACACCACAGCCAACAGCACTGGCAGATGAACAGTGACAGGGGATAAGCACAGCCCCACACACCCTTGCTGTGGGACATTATTGAAACTCTGACCCAGCAAGAAAACCACCGGAAATCCTGAACTATTCCAGTCCAACCAAGGAAGAGGAGATGGGACACGGGGACACCTGAGTGACCCTCCCTGCCACTTCTGACACAACACAGACTTACTTGAGGTAGGTGAGGTGTAGCTCTGCTTCCTTTTCTGCTTCTTCTAGTTTCAACACCAGCAGCTCCTTCCGGCTCTCCAGGGACAGGATCTGTGGAGAGAGGCTCAGTTTTTGTACTCCCATTTCTTGCTGCCAGACCAGGCACTGGGCACGGCTCCCTGCTCATGCTCACTGCACTGACACGTGCTCATCTTCCCTCTTATCCCACAGAGTGGGACTTGGCCTTGCTCCTAATTTCACAGCACTGTCCATCACCCAGCTGGAGTCTCAAACCAACCACTTTGCAGGGAAGGAGTCACCTGCTCACCTCTGCTTTCCAGGCCCGCTCTGTCTCCTCAAGAATGTTCCTGTTGATTTCATTGTGCTGGTTCTTCAGCTTGTCCAGCTCCATCTCCCACAGCTGCCTGCACACAGAACAGAGCAGAACGAGCCCCCTCAGGCTCAGGCACTGGAATGGCCCCAAAGGATGGATCCCAGGAGCTCTGGATGGGCTGGAACAGGGAAGATCAGCAGTCTCCAGCCTGGGACACCAGCCCCAGCTCCCTGGGCTGTGTGAGTCACTGTCCCAGCAGTGAGCTGCTCCAGAGCACACAAACAAGCAGCGTGCAAAGACGCTGGGCCAAACAATGGGAACTCCCCTCAGCAAAACTCAGTCCAATCCCAGGGAAGATCTGAACCAGGAACCAACCCAAGCAGTTATGCTGTTCTGGTCCTGGAGAACTTTTAAGCTGGGCATTTCCACCTGTGCTTTGGGAACACCTGGAGCATCCCTGCCCAGCTTTTAATACCCAGAGTTTAGTGTAGCTGGACAGCTGTGGGGAACAGACAGGGAAATCAGTCTGCCCTAATTCTGGGGAGTTGAAATTCAATCAGAAGTCGCAGTTACAAGCTGAGTCAATCCACCAAGCACAAACACTAATCTTACAGGACAAGTATCCAGGAGTCTGCTTGTGACTGGGATCTAGGAAGATTTAATCCAGAGCCCTGATGCTGAAAGAGGAGATAAAACCTCCAGGGCACTGGGCAGCAGTGCTGGCTCACTGTCTGTGCTCTGTCCCAACCAAAGCATCGGATTGACTCTGAGGCAGAATGGCAGGAAGGAGCAGTGCTCTGGGCAGCACTCCTCAGGTGAGGGACAAGAGCCTTACTTCTCATCAGACTGCTCTGCAATCAGAGAGGCAATCTTGTTTTCCTTCTCCTCCTGCTCCTTCAGCAACCTGCACGGGAGAAAAGGGACAGCACAGATGGAATGCCACGGGGACAGGGCCATCATTCCAACGTCCCCAGGCCAACCCCACACCACGGGCTGGGGATGGCTCCCTGCAATGTGTGTGGGAAAACAGCCACCAACAGCCTCTGGTACAAATCCTGCTGTCTCATGACACTGCACAAAGGCTGTGGCACAGAACCAGGCTGGCTGCAGGCAGCTGTGCTGCTCCCCCAGCACATGCTCTGCCACAGTCACTTGGGGGAAAAGGGCTGAGCACTTGCAGGCATCACTGGAGGAGTTTTATCCAAAAACATTGCTGAGCCCTCAGAATAAAAACCAGACCTCTATGACATGACAGAATAGCTCCATAAAAATGCCAGTTCAAATACAGGGCCTATCCTAAATTCATCCATATACAGGTCTGACCTGAATACTTGCTGCTTCCTAAAAGTTTAAAACTCTTTGTTCCATCAGGTTTATATCACAGTTAAGCAAGGAAAAACACTTTCTTTTCTGTACAAATACCTTCTGCCTTTCTCACAGAGTTTCTCAATTTCAGCTTTGAGATCCTGCTCTTTCTGCAGGAATTCCTTCTTTTCTTTCTCCATCTTTTTCTTAGTCTCCTCTCGCTTGATTGTAACATCCTGAATGGCTTTCAGGATCTCCTGGAGTAAAAGAAGCGTCACACAGATACAGAGCAAAATTACCAAGTACTGGTTTTGATTTAAAATACATTATTTTTTGATAAATTAATTAATGAGATTACACAGTGAATTCTTTCTTTTTAGTAGAATCAGTCAAGATATAAATTGGTTATTATGAGGAAACTCAGGAGACTGATGCTCTGGACTACAGGTTCTCCTGCCTCTTTGTAAAGACTTTAAAATTAATTACAGGGCAGGTTAAACAAAAACAGTTCTTCACCAAGTACCTGGTGGTTTTTCATCTCCTCTTCCCTCCGCTGCTGCAGCTGCTTAAGCTGGACCTGCAGCTGATTCTCCACCTGCCTCTGTTTGTCCAACACCTCCTGGTAGCGCTCCTTCAGCAAGGCCCTCTCGGACATCATCTTGTCCTGCAGTGGAGAGCAAAGCTCCTCTGTAACAAGGACAGCCTGCAGCAGACTTCAAGGCTGACATTTGAGGGACTTGGAGGTCTTTTCCAACTGTAATGATTCTATGATTCCACTTTGGCAGGAAAAAAGCAGGAAGAACAGCTCCAGCTCCTGTGCCTGGGAGTGTGAGCGGCAGAGCCTGAGCACAGGGCTTTGATACCCACCAGGTTCTTCTCGATGTCCTGGTCCGTGTTCACATCCGCATCGGCCGCCTTGAAGTCGGTCTGTGAGGGGACATGATTGAGATCAGCCCCTGCAGTGACCACAGAGGGACTCCAGGCCCTCCCTGGGCACCTGCTCCAGTGCTCTGCCACCCTTCACAGAAAGGAGTTCTCTGCCATATTGTGATGAAAGTTATTTTAGTTTATGGCCATTGTTCCCCATCCTATAGCTGGGCACCAACAAAAAGAAGCTGGCACCATCCTATGACACCCCTTGGAGATATTTATATGCATTAATGGGATCCCCTCTCAGACTTATCTAGACCAACCAGGCCCAGCTCCTGCAGTCTCTCCTTATAAGAGAGATGCTCCAAACCCCTCATCATCTTCACTGCCTCTGCTGCACCCTTCTTCACTAGCTCCTTCTCTTTCTTGCATTGAGGAGCCCAAACCTGAACATAGCACTCCAGCTGTGGCCTCATTAGGGTCGAATTTTAATTAAAGATTAATTAAAATTCAAGCAGAAGACCTGGCTCACAGCAGCAGCTGTAAAGCTGCAAGTACAGATGTGTTTTACCATTCAGTCACGGCTTATTCAGTTCTTTGTCCTCCGGGTTCCCCAGGAGCCGTGCAGGGCCCCGGCCCCGCAGAGCACAACCCCGGAGCCCCGGGGAGCTGCACCCACCTGCACCGCGATGTTCTGTGACGGCCTGGCCGGGGCCGCCTCCTCGTCGGGCTCCTCGGCCGCCGCTCCGCTCTGCCCCGCGGCCTCCGCGCCGCCGGGCCCGGGCTCCGCATCGCCGCCGGGGTCGGGGGCGGCCGCGGGGTCCGCCTGCCCGCCGGGCCCGGGCTCGCTGGGGCTCTCCGGGGCGGAGAGCGGGCTCCCGCTGCGGAACGGGGACATCGCTCAGCGCTGCGCCGCGGCCGCATCCCGGCTCCATCCCGGCCCCATCCCCGCTCCATCCCGGCCCCATCCCCGCTCCATCCCGGCCCCATCCCCGCTCCATCCCGGCTCCATCCCCGCTCCATCCCCGCCCCATCCCGGGGCGCTGCCGCCCCGCCGGGCCCCCCCTTACCTGCCGGGCGGCGCGGCGGGGCCGGGCTCGCAGAGGCGCGGCGGGTCGGGGCCGTCGACCTGCGCCTGTTCCAGCGCCATGGGGGCGGCTGCGGGGCTGGGCCGGGCCGGCGGAGCGGCACCGGGCGGCACCGGGGGGCACCGAGCGGCACCGGGCGGAGCGCACGACCCGCGCCCCCGCCGCGCCGCCCCTTCCGCCCCGCGCCCCGGCGGATGTGACGCCGCTGTCAGCGGCACCGGGGTTCCGGCGGCGGCGGCGGCTCATGCCCGGTGAGCGCTGCGGGGCGGCAGCGGCGGGCGGCGGGGTCCGGGCGGCGGGATGCGCACCGGGCCGGGGAGCGCCGGCCGCGCTGCCGCCGGCTCCCCGCGGGCCCGGGCGGGGGTGGCGGAGGGGAGCGGGGGTGCTCTGCCCGGGGGTGACCTCCGCGGTGTCCCTGGTGCCGGTGCCCGGCGGAGCGGGGAGCGCCGCGGCTGCCCCGGGGCGCTGCGCGGTGCCGCTGCCGGGGGACATCGAGGGGCGCTTAAAGCCCGACTTTTAGGGAGAGAAAGCCGGAGGTCGGTGTCCAGCGGTAGCCGCAGCTGATGAGTTGTGTCAGAGGGGAATGGACCGGGTCGAGGGAGGAAAAGGGCCGGGGGTGTCGAGCTCTGGGCACGTCGGAGGCAGCGGGATCCCGGGAGGTGTTTTCCGCGCTCTGCGGTGCCGTGGTTTATGGACTTCGGGTTGAACCGGGGCTCGGTGGTAATTTCTGCCCATGCCAGGGAAAAGCAGGTTCCTCCGGCCGTGGAGCAGGTGAGGAACGAGTTCGGTGGGGCTCCTGCAGAAGAGGAACCGGCTCTCGGCTGCCCACGGAGCATGGCGGTGCCCGTGGTGTTTGTTCTGGGGAGCCACGCATCAAGAGTTTCTTATCAGTTCCTTATCAGAGGCAGGAGGGGGAGGTGGCTGCTCCTGCCAGCCCAGCGCGGTGTTTCCTGGCCCGGGGCTGGCACCCAGCAGGCAGGGCAGGGCAGGGCTGGGATCGGTCCCTGCCCAGCCTGGGTGTGCTCCCGTTCTGAACCGCTGGGAAGGAGCCGCTGGGGTTTCCCGGGAAGGGGATCTGCCGTGCAGCGGGTTGGTGGCAAGCCCCGTGAGGCTCTGTGGGACCTTCAGGTGGCCCTGGCCACCGCGTCCCTCATCAGGAGGGGTTGTCACCAGTGTCACGTCTGCCCTTGCAGCCCGCCTGTCTGATGCCGCATTGGAGGCGGGGAGCGCCGCTATGGAGTGCGGGGATGGAGGCCACGCTCTGCATCCACACGTGCCTTTGGCTCAGCGCTTCCTGGATCCCCCTGGCCTCGCCGGCCCTGGACACTGAGGGCCGCCACGGGAAGCTGACGTGGGCCGTCAGCTTGGAGGCACCCGAGGAGGAGCTGGAGCAGCGGGCAGAGGAGCTGGCCCAGAGCGCGGGGCTGGTGAACATGGGCCGTGTCGGGGAGCTCAAGGGCCATTACCTCTTTGCCTACCAGCCCCACGGCCATGCGGAGACTGAGCACGAAGCCATAAGGAGATCCGTGGACACTTTGTTTGCACAGCACGACAGCGTGCGGTGGCACTCGGAACAGAAGCTTCTGAAGCGCTCCAAGCGCAGCCTGCACTTTAATGACCCCAAATACCCCCAGCAGTGGCATCTGGTGAGTGGTTTCCCTGCTCCTGCTGTGCTCCCAGGCTCGGGCTGTCTGCGTGGCCACGGGCAAGCTGTCGTGCCGGAGGCACAGCAGCCTCTTGCTGTTCTTTAGAGAGGAGGGAGCTCGCTGAGAGCTCGCCCTGCCTGCCACGTGCTCGCTGTGATGATGGGAGGAAGCAACTCCTGCAGCTGGTTATGCACTGGTGGCACTGGGGTGGGCAGAGGGTTTTGGCTGGAGCACACTGTGCCCTCCACCTCATTTCTCCAGCAACTGTTGCTTGTTGTCAGCCTCAGTTAATCTCCCCTGACTGTCCTGTGAGTCCTTCCCGTGCTGGCCCCAGCCCCACGCATCATGTCCAGTGCCCCCAGGAGGTCCCCTCAGCACTGACCATGTCCCCTCACTGTCTTTTCTGGTGCGTAGAACAACCGCAAGAGCCCCGGGAAGGACATCAATGTCACGGGCGTGTGGGAGCGGAACGTCACGGGGCAGGGGGTGACGGTGGTGGTGGTGGACGACGGCGTGGAGCACACCATCAAGGACATCCAGCCAAACTACGTGAGTGCCTGTGCAGGCTGGAGGCCCAGCAGTGTGACAGCAGTGTGTGAGTCCAGCCGGTGCTGTCACCTTGGCTCAGCCAGGGTGGAAAGTGCCAGCAGCAAACCTTTCCTGGGAGGTTCTGCTTTGGGGTTACCTGCCTTTGTGCAACCCGCGGGAGGTGGCTGGCATCCCTCTGACCCACAGCAGTGCCTGGACTGCCTTGGTTGGTCCCTTCCCCACAGCAGCAGATAGCAGTGTTGAGCAGCAGCCCTGTGAGGAAGCAGCCTCCAAGTTCCCGTGACGTCCAGCCTGTGTTTCAGCCCGTGTTGTGTTCTCTTAACTCCTGCTTTTCCCAAACTGAGGAGAGCAGAGCCCCAGCCCTGACCGTGGGTCTGTTTCCAGAGCCCAGAAGGCAGCTATGACCTGAACTCCAACGACCCTGACCCCATGCCTCACCCCGACGAGGAGAACGGGAACCACCACGGGACGCGCTGCGCCGGGGAGATCGCGGCTGTGCCCAACAACAGCTTCTGCACGGTGGGAGTCGCCTTCGGCAGCCGCATCGCGGGTACGTCAGGCTGCCTTGCACACCCCTGGGCACTGCAGGGTCACCTGTACAGCCCTGAGCTGGGCTGGCCTTGGTGCTAACAAACAGTGGCACTGTGGTGTTCCACCCAGAGACACTTTTGGCCATGGCTGTGTGGTGTTTCACCCCAGAGACACTTTTGGCCATGGGTGTGTGGTGTTTCACCCCACAGACACTTTTGGCCATGGCTGTGTGGTATTTCACCCCACAGACACTTTGGGCTGGCTGGGTGTGTGGTGTTCCACCCCAGAGACACTTTTGGCCAGGGGTGTGTGGTGTTTCACTCCACAGACACTTTTGGCCATGGGTGTGTGGTGTTTCACCCCACAGACACTTTTGGCCATGGGTGTGTGGTGTTTCACCCCACAGACACTTTGGGCCATAGGTGTGTGGTGTTTCACCCCACAGACACTTTTGGCCATGGGTGTGTGGTGTTTCACCCCACAGACACTTTTGGCCATGGCTGTGTGGTGTTTCACCCCAGGGACACTTTTGGCCATGGGTGTGTGGTGTTTCACCCACAGACACTTTTGGCCATGGCTGTGTGGTGTTTCACCCCACAGACACTTTTGGCCATGGCTGTGTGGTGTTTCACCCACAGACACTTTTGGCCATGGCTGTGTGGTGTTTCACCCCACAGACACTTTTGGCCATGGGTGTGTGGTGTTTCACCCCACAGACACTTTGGGCTGGCTGGGAGCTCCAGCTGGGCACGTGGGGACAAGTCCAGGCCTGCAGGAGCTCTGGTGGCTGCGGGATGGAGCTTCCCCCCATCACAGGGGCTGCTCCTCAGGTTTCCCTCTGTGGAGAAGCTTTAGGGCGATGGGGAAGGAAAGGAGTCGGTTCTGATGGAGGGTTTGGATCCAGAGCTTTGTTCTGGCCCACAGCCTCTGAACCCAGCACCAGCTCCAACAGAACTCCTGACCCCGTGGGTGCTGCTCCTTTTAACCCCGGGGAGAGGGCAGGGAAGGGACAGGGAGCCACCAGCCAGGTACAGGAGGGGAGGTCCCAAGGGACAAAGGACACCTGGATGGCCCAGTGCCCCCCGCCAGGGGTAGAGGGCATCCTTTGAATCTGCCAATCACTTCTGGAACTCCAGGATAGACAGACAGTGCTCGGCAGGGGTCAGGGAGGGGAAAGGAGAGGTGGCTGACACACCTGGGAGGGAATTATCAGGGGAGGGACCCGAGGTTCTGAGGTAAACCCTGAAATCACAATGCAACTCCTGGGGTGGGACACGGCTCTGAGGCAGTGCTGCTCTGCTCAGGCTCACTGGGCTGCTGCAGGGAGGGCCTGGCGCCTGCCTGAGCTCCTCTCCAGAGGAGCTGCCTCCTGGCAGCTTTTCCAGAGTGTTCCTGGCCTCCCTGGCTGCCAAACCTTTGGCAGAGCAGCTGTGCCGTGCTGGCTGAGCCAGGCAGTTGTGCCACGACATGCCCAGGTTGTGTCTGGAGGCACTGGGGCAGCGGATCTTGGCCAGCCCCTCTCACTGCCCTGGCCCCTGCTCTCAGCTTTGCCTTGTGGGATGGACCAGGGTGAAGAGCCAGTGCTGTGTCTCTCCCCTGCAAGGGCAGGGAACGTGTGCTGTGCCCCAGCTGCCTCCAGAGCTGCTGAGCTGCTCTGCAGAGGGAGACAAGGTCTCTGTGCCCTGCAGGATGTGTCCCTGGCAGGGCAGGGACAGCCATGCAGGGACACCATTCTGTCCAACCTGGTCACACCACAGTCCCTGGGGTGCCAGAGGCAGCCAGGGCTTGCCCAGGGCACAGCAGGCAGAGGCTCCCAGCTGGCAGAAGCAGGGATGAGCTCATCATGTCCCCACAGCACAGGGAACAGGAGGGTTTGCCCCAGATCCAGCAGGACCTGGCTCTGCCTCAGCCCTCCAAAGCTGGGCTGGCCTTGCAGGGTGAGCACAGCGGGGCAGCCTCGAGCCAGGAGTTTGTCTGCACTTTGTGCAGCTCACGTGACCCCTGTCCCTCACATCCCTTGTCCTCTGTCCTGCAGGCATCCGAGTGCTGGACGGGCCCCTCACGGACAGCATGGAGGCCATTGCCTTCAACAAGCACTATCAGATCAATGACATCTACAGCTGCAGGTGAGCCCTGGGACCCCGAGCTGGCTGCCAGGCCTGCTCTGCCTGAGCACACGGTCACAGCTCATGGCTGAGTGCTCACACCAGCTCCCATCCTCCTGTGGCTGCAGTTAGCCTTGAGGCACCTCAGTCCTGATCCCAGAGACTGTCCTGGGCTCTGCACAGCACCTGCAGTTGTGAGGTGTCCCTCTGTGTGCTGCTGCAGCCCGTCCCCTGGGCTGGCTGTGCTGGAGGGGGCACTGTGCTCCCCTCTGTGGTCAGGCTGAGCCATGTGACAGGGGCTGGAATGTGTGAGAAGCTGCTTGTTAAATAAAAATCAAACATTTTGTGCGCTGGAATCTGACCCAGGGGCACAGTGCAGGCACGACAGCCATGTCCCAGCAGCGAGGGGCCATCCTGATGGGTGGGAAAGTGCAGTGCTCTGCAGTCCCAGTCGTGGCTCTGGGAGCAGCTGGTGACTGCTGGGAGCTCGCTGTGGTGGCAGGAAGAGCCGCCTGTGGCTCCTGGGGCTGTCACCTCACGCTGTCTCTCTTTGCAGCTGGGGTCCCGACGACGATGGGAAGACTGTGGATGGCCCCCACCAACTGGGAAAGGTAAATGCCAGCCCCAGCAGCCCTGGGGGAGCCTCCAGGGCTTGTGGCTTGCTGCCTGCCCGTTCAGGGGGGAGGGACGTTGCCATGACACGCTGCATGTCTGCGTGTGTCCCTCGGTGCCAGCAGAGGTTTCCCTGGTTGGGAGAGGCCACGCTGCAGCAGGAGGGCAGCCTGCAGGCGGGGCAGGAGAGGATGAGCTTTCCAAGGAGAGGCTGCTTCCAGCAGGGAAAGGCTCTTTCACAACCTGTGAAAGGTGTGGCACTGACAGCTTGTGCAGCCCACGGGGTGCTCTCTGCTCAGGAGTTGGAGCTTTCCCTGTGCTCAGGGTGGCTCTCCAGGCAGGGATGGTGCCTTTGGATACTGGGAGTAAATAAGGGGGGTGGGATTGCAGTGGGAGGAAGAGTCAGAGCTGAGGCTGCTCCTTCCCAGGCCATTAAGGCTTTCTCAGAGCTCCTGTGCTGCAGAACACACCCAGCCTGCCTGTGCTGCAGCAAGGGGTCACCGAGGGGCCCCAAAACCAGCAGTGGGGTGTGGTTCTGCTCCAGTGCTCTTCTGCTGTGCTTTTCCAACCACAGCTCAGCAGCTCCTGTGCCCTTCAGAGCAGCGCTGACAGCCGAGCTGTTCGCTCACCATAACAAATGGTTTCCAGTCCTGCAAGTTAATTTATTCCCTTCCTGCCTGCAGAGACAGCTGGAACAAGCTCCAGGACACAAAGCACAGGCAGAGCTCGCTGTGCCACAGAGAATGGGCAGAATGTGCCTTCGTCTGCCAGGGGAGGGAGAGCAGGGTGGTCACCTCCAGCGGGGTTGTGTTCTGGCTCCTCCCTCAGACGTGTCCTTTCCCTAGGTGGGAGCAGTGTCTGGGCTGAAATGTGCTCCCAGCTGGGGCCCATGCCGTGGTGTGTCCCAGCAAAGGCAAAGCCCAGGCTCTGTGGGGCTGGGCGCTCCCAGAGGGGCTGTATCTCTGTGTGGGGAGCCCTGATCACACGTGCTGGGCTGGCTGCTGCAGGAACCCCTGAGGTCAGTGTGGCAGGAGCCCCCCTGCCCTGTCCCTCTCCACAGGCTGCCCTGCAGCACGGGGTGATCGCGGGTCGCCGCGGCTTCGGGAGCATCTTCGTGGTGGCCAGTGGCAACGGGGGCCAGCACAGTGACAACTGCAACTACGATGGATATGCCAACTCCATCTACACTGTCACCATAGGTGAGCCTTCTGTCTCCTCCCCTCCCAGCCTGGAGCGGTGAGGTCATCCCAAAAGCACAGAACGTGCCCAGCTGGGAGCTGCTGGATGGTGGGAATCTGTGGGGAATGTCTGGGAACAAGCATGGCAGGGTCTGGGGTGTGCTGGGCTTCAGCCCCCATGCCTGCAGTTTGCTTCTGACCTACAGAGCAAGAGGAGGCCAGAGAAATTCCTGCCCGTGCCCAGGCCTGCCTCCCGGGGCTGTGACACACTGCCATACCTGGAATGCAGCATTCCCATCATTTGTTAGAGGAGAAGTGTGTGATCCACGCTCTCCAGAGCAGAAGCTGCGTGAGGGGCAGGAGATGTGTGTGACCCTGAGCACAGTGAGGGATTATTTATCGTGGCTGCCCTTCCTGTAGATCTTCCAGGCAGGCAAAAACAGGCTTGGTTCTGATTCCCCTGCCCAGCTCCCCGGCCCGTCTGGCAGGAGAGGCTCTTAGGGATCAACACCCCGAAGTCCCAGCAGTGGGAGCAGGGCAGTTTCACACAGGGTGTGCCTCTCCTGTTTCCCCAGGAGCTGTGGATGAGACGGGCTCCATGCCCTTCTATGCTGAGGAGTGTGCCTCCATGCTGGCTGTCACCTTCAGCGGCGGGGACAAGATGATGAGGAGCATCGTGAGTACCTCTGTCCCCTGTCTGTGCCCCCTGGCCCCCCAGGGACAGCCAGGACGTCACTCTGTCCCCTCTGATTCCCTTTTATTCCCTCTGATGTGCCTTTTACCCAGGCCCTGCACAAACAGAGGGAGGCTCCTGTTTCTCAGCCCCTCACTCCTGCCCAGCCAGCCCCCCTCGCTCTGCTCCCAAGGGATGCTGGAGCACAGGGGGCAGGGAGAGCATCGGGCTCTTCAAACCACTTGGCCCCAGCTTCTCCTCTGTTCTGGCACGTGGGCCTCTCCCAGTTGAATTTTAAAGAATATTTTTATCAGCTTTTCCCTTCTTTTGCCAAAAAACAGCTTCTTGTCAACAACACGTCCTTTCTGCCCGAGCCAAGCAGCCAGGGCTGTTTCCCCACTGCAGGCCTGACCCAGCCTGTCCCTCCCTTGGTGCCAGGCTGCCCCCACCCCAGTGGTGTGAGCCCTTCCTGTCCCGTGGGGCCAGCAGGGACTGCAGAGCCCACCCACCCCAGGGCAGCCTGGGGGAAGCATCGCTGGCTCCTGGTATTTAGGGTTGGGCTGTCCATGTTTGGAGGATCTCCCACCAGGACTGGACTTCCCAAAAGCTCTTTCCTGTGGCTCTGTGCCTGCCACAGAGCAGCTGAATCCAGCCTTGTCAAACAGGCTGGGGAAACCTGGGGAACAGGGAGAGCCGGGGATCCTCAGGCACCTGCCTGGGACTCAGCCAGCTCCTCCTGCAGCCCAGAGCCAGGGCAGGGATCTGTGCCCAGCCAGGGCATGGCACAGTCTGCCACGGGGACAGTAAAACCCAGAGCAGGGCTGATTCTTGCTGTCAGGAATCGCTGCAGTTGTCCCAGGCTGGTTTGGAAAGTGCTGACCCTGGGAAAAGGGGAACCAGCGAGGGCTGTGCTGCATTCCATCAGGGCCTCCAGGCTCAGGGGTTGGTCTGGCTTCCCCAGCACGGTGTGAGTGCTTTGGAGGTCACAAATGCACGTTCGTTTCAAACACTGGCTTTAGGGGACACTACCAGGGGAGCTGGCACTCCATGGGGCAGCCAGGGCGAGGTGCACACATGGCCTGGGAACAGCCTGTACCACAGTGGCTCCTTCAGCCAGCCCAAGCCTTGCTAAACCCCACACAGCCCTTTTCAGGAGCACAGTCTGCTCCTGGGCACCCTGGAGCTCGCTGCAGTGCTGCCAGAGTTAACTCAGAGTTAATTTCCCTGCAGCCATCTGCTCCAGCTTTTTTTATGTTTTCTTTCTTTTACCAGACCATAAACTTTGTGTGGTTTCCTTAATGGGAAGAATTTAATACGGCTTCTGGCACTGGATGTGTTTCCTACTGAAAGTTTGTGCTCTCGGGGTGCTCTGTGTGGGACACTCAGTGTCCCAGCGTGAGCTGGAGCCACTCACAGCTGGAAAAATGGGATGGAGTGAAGCAAAAACACAAGAAACCCTTCAGGTTTTGGGCTTTCTCCCCACGGGAAGCAGAGGGAGATGGATGCACTTGCTTTGCAGTGAAGTGGCAAAATTTGAGAGCTTCCTGACGCCTCTTCAGAGGCTGTGTGTGCTCTGCAGAGTCCCAGTGGCCCCCCTGCAGCCTGGCTGTGACACTGATCAGCAGTGACAGTGAGGAAGAGCCCAGACTGTGTCTGCCAGGAGCTTCCCACAGAGTTGCTCAGTTAGGGCTAGTTTCTCTCACTCTCCAAAGGGAGCTGTCTCCATGCATCGTTTCCCACCTGGGATCGCTGTCCCTGCAGTGAGGCTGTCCCAGGAGCCCTTCCTGGCTGGGAGCAGGGACAGTTGTGTCACAGGCTGAGCTGGGGCTGGCACAGGCACGGCTCGGGGCCAGGAGCACACGTCCCTGTGCAGCCACCCCAGCCCAGCAGAGCGGCCTGAGCCAGGCCTGTCCCCCGTTCCTCGGCAGGTGACAACAGACTGGGACCTGCAGAAGGGCACGGGCTGCACGGAGGGGCACACGGGGACGTCGGCGGCCGCCCCGCTGGCCGCGGGGATGATCGCGCTGATGCTGCAGGTGCGGCCCTGCCTCACCTGGCGCGACGTGCAGCACGTCATCGTCTTCACCGCCACCAAGGTCAGGGCCTGGCCCTCCTCCTCCTCCTCCTCCTCCCTCCCTCCCTCCCCTCAGGGGTGCTGCAGGGTGCCGGGGCCCCGCTGAGCACATCCTTGTTTGTGTCTGCTGCCCCTCCATAAATCTCTGCCTCGTCTGGCTCTCCCCTCACCCCGTGTTCCTTCCAGGAATGTGGCTGAGGCATTTTCCCCTGTCATGATAATAAATGGGTTATTTGCCTCAGGAATGCCTCCATCTGCCAATGTAGGGGTCTTCCAGGGGCTCAGCAGGTTCCAGGGCTCAGCAGGTGGGGCTGGCCCAGCCCAAGGGCTGACACCTCTGCAATGTCACCTCATGGTCCAGGCAGTGGGAAACAGGAGCTGTGCCCTGCCCTGGCCTTTCCTGGGCTCTCCAGAGAACTGGACTCCTGGAAACAGGCACAACAGAGCTGGGCAGCAAACACAGCCCTGCCCTTCACCCAGAGCAGGAGTGGGAACTCACTGGAGGGATGGGACTTCTTCCTCACCCCTCTGGGGAGCAGCAGTCCGTGTCCAGCTGATGCTGTGCTCTCTTTGGCATGGGACAGTGTTTTCCATAACTTCCAAGCCAATGTTGCCAGAGCAGTACAATGCTGTAAGTGATGGGACCCAGATCTGTCCTGCCCCAGCTCTTGGTGATTTAAAGGACTCGGTTCCTTCTCTCCAAGGCTTCTGCCATGCCACAGGCAGTGGTTTGGGCAGCAGGGAGCAGCTGGGATGTTTCAGAGCAGAGGCATTTGTGCCCTTTTGTGCGGCTCCATTTCCTTTCTGAGGAGCTGGAAGCTGCTTTGTCCTGGGTTTGTTTCAAACAAAGATCGACCTGTTCCTTTCTAATAAGGCCATGTGGGTTTGCTTCCCCACCCCTGTGGGATGTGTCTGGGCCTCCTTCCCTTCAGGCTGGGGGTTCAGGCTGCCTGAGTCCCCCAGGTGAGCAGGGCACCCTGTGTGTCTTTGCAGTACGAGGACCGTCACGCCAAGTGGGACACGAACCAGGCTGGCTTCAGCCACAGCCACCAGCATGGCTTCGGCCTGCTCAACGCCTGGAGGCTGGTGAACGCTGCCAAGGTAATGCCCTGCCCTCCCACACCTGCCCGGGGGCAGGCAGAGCAGCCCAGCCCCGCCCAGCCCCGCCCAGCCCCATGGCGGGGACAGCTCCCGTCCTGGTGGTGCCGTGGGGTGACACCGCTGCCGTTCAGCACTTTGGCCACCATCCTGCTGGCCCTGCCTCTGAGGCTGCTTTGGGTATGAGCTCACGAGGCTCCCAGCAGTGCCTGAGAGCTGCCCCCTGAGAGCTGCTGCTCTCCAGCACTATATATAGCCATGGTGAGGGCCCTGATCCACGGCGACGGGAGCAGCCCCAGCACCTTCCTCCCTTGGAGGGGCTGCAGGGAGGGTGTCCTGCCCCCAGAACCAGGCTGTTCTCAGCTGGCAGCTCTGGGGGAGTGGTGTGCTCACAGCAGGCAGAGGCATCCCCATCTCTTCCTCCTCTGTCACACGGAGCCCAGGGCACGTCCTTTGGCACTTGGTCCCAGCTGTGTGTGGAGCTCTGTGCAGCTGTGCTGGGTCACTGCCACTGCCAGCCGTGCCCCCAGGGTCACAGGGACCTCCAGGCTGCTCCCTCTTCCTGCAGGCTCTTGGGTTCTGCTGCTCCCTGTCCCCTGTACCAGGGGTTGGAGTGGAACAGCCTCAGGACACCACTCAAAGCCACTGTGACAAACCCAGAGCTGGGGAGTCCCAAACCTTGCTCAGCCCTTCTGGCTCCCAGGCAGTGACTTTCCCTCCTTTCCTGGGCATGTGGGCACTGCTCCCATCCCTGGGGTGTCCCAGAGCACCATCGGGAGAGGCCCCTTGGCCTGGGCCCACATCCAGCACAGGAGCAGCCTGTGGGAGCTGGAGGGATGGGTGTGCAGGGAGGCTGCAATCCGGGCTGAGCCCTCTCTCCTTCCCCTGGCAGATCTGGGAGTCCGTGCCGTACCTGGCCTCGTACGTGAGCCCCGTGCTGAAGGAGGGCAGGAGCATCCCGTGGCTCCCTCAGGAGCTGGAGGTGGCCTGGAACGGTAAGAGCAGGTGTGCCATGGAGAGCAGGTGTGCCATGGAGAGCAGAGCCACCCTGCCTGGTCAGAGCAGGTGTGCCATGGAGAGCAGAGCCTGCCCTGCCGTGTGGCACAGCTGGGCAGGACCAGCCCTGGGCTGCAGGAGGCCAGGAAGGGGTTAAGTGCTGGGCTGCCTGGGCTTTTTCCGCTGCCCATCCCCAGGGGATCCCGTCCCCACATCCCCATCCCTGCACTGATGTGTTTGGGGAGCCAGTCGGGCTCAGGAGCAGGGCTGGGCTGGGCAGCGGCCAGAGCCGCTCTGCTGCCTTTGACCATTTTAGGAAATGCTGCAGCTCCCGACTTGGCCGGGCTGTGCCGAGCAGCAGCGGCTGCTCCGGGCTACCAGGGGCAGGGAGAGCTCGACCCGGCCCTGCCCGGCCCCCAGCAGGCCTGCACACAGGGGACAGTGCTGGCTCTGTGACATGCCTGTCCCGGCGTGTGCCCACATCCCCCCGGCAGGGGCTGGGAGCACCCACCCAGCTCGCCCTGCTGCAGAGGGGCTGTGGTCAGCAGCCCCGGGGCTGTGAGCATTCCTGGAGCTGGGAACAGCTGGAGATGGGCTGGGCCAGCCTGGACACCTGGCTTCTGCTCCCAGCCCCACAGGGCAGTTGGGAAGAGGCAGAGAGCATGTGTGTGTCCTGTGAAGTGGCACCACAGCCCAGTGGGGCTGCCTGGCACTGGGGACTCCATCCCAACGCCACCGGCCTTGACCAACCCCCCTTCCCTTTCCCAGTGACCCCTGCCGACCTGCAGCTGTCTGGCATGAGGACCCTGGAGCACGTGGCTGTCACTGTCACCATAACCCACCCTCGCCGTGGCAACCTGGAGATCCGGCTCCTCTGCCCCAGCGGGATGATGTCCCTGATCGGCACCACCCGGAGCATGGACTCGTGAGCACCAGGGCACAGGGCAGGGCTGGGGCCGTGTCCCTCCTGGTGGCTCTGTGACCCCTCGTGGGTTGTTTCCTCTCCCCCCTTGGCAGGGACCCCAATGGCTTCTCTGACTGGACCTTCTCCACGGTGCGCTGCTGGGGCGAGGAGGCACAGGGCACCTACAGGCTGCTCGTCAGGGACATCGGTGAGTGCTGCCCTCAGGGGACCCTCAGGAGTGCTGGCAGCTCTGTGCCACGTCCCAGGGAGCTGCCAGCTCATGGCCTGGTTGGCTCAGAGAGTTCCCCACTGGACCAGCCTGCTTCCTCCCCAGGAGACGACAGCCTGAGGCCTGGCACCTTGAAGCAGTGGCAGCTGACCCTGTATGGCTCCTCCTGGTCCCCAGCAGAGATGAAGGAACGGCAGAGGTAGGACACCACAGCTTGGGGTGGTGGTAGCCGCAGAGGTGGGACACCACAGCTTGGGATGGTGGTAGCCACAGAGGTGGGACACCACAGCTTGGGGTGGTGGTAGCCACAGAGGTGGGACACCACAGCTTGGGGTGGTGGTAGCCACAGAGGTGGGACACCACGTGCCCAGCTTGGAGGGAGCCAGCAGAGGGAGGCTGGGGGGTTCATCCCTGCCTGTGAGCAGTGGGTGGGTTGTAGCCATGTTGCTGCCAGGTGGGGCTGGGGCTGCCCTCACACCTCACAGGGCAGCCATGGGCTGCAGAACACAGCTCTGTGTGCTGAAGCAGACACTCCAGACACTTTGTGGGCATTTTGGAGGTCCCCTGACCCATGGAGCCTCACAGGGTGTCTCTGTCCCCAGGCTGCTGGAGGAAGCCATGAGTGGGCAGTACCTGAGCAGTGACTTCTCCCTGCCCTGTCCCCCAGGGCTGGACATCCCCGAGGAGCAGCGTTACACCATCACAGCCAACACGCTCAAGGTGAGCCTGCCTGCAGGCTGGGAACCCTGCATCCCCAGGAAGAGCAGGACCCTGCTCTGTGCCCTCTCTGCTGGGCAATGGGCAGGGCCCTGAGGGGGTGGAGAGCTGTGTTTTTCAAGGCGTTTCCCTCTGCAGACCCTCCTCCTCTTGGGATGCTTTGCTGTGTTCTGGACATTTTACTACATGCTGGAGGTTTGCCTGACGAGGAACGAGGTGGGGCTGGACCTGGCCTGCTCCAGCTCCAGCAGCTGCAGGTGGTACCAGCAGGGCAGGAAGCACCGAGCCCTGGAGAGCGACCTGGAGATGGAGTCGGTGCCTCTGTACCAGGAGAAGGACGTGGAGGGAGCTGAGATGGACTGTGAGCACCTGGAGCCTGCCCAGGATGGGGAGGAGGGGTCCTGGACCCCCACCCACCCCAAACTTTCCAGCAATGGCAGAGCTGTGAGCTTCCATGAGGCAGCCCCCACTGGAACGGGGTTCGTGGGCCAGGAGGCATCGACTGAACTCCTCGGGGAGGACAGGGAGCACCAGCCCTGCTGACTGGGGCTGGGCTGGGCTGGGGCCCTCCCTTGGTACGACCTGCCTGGGCTCAGGCAGCACAGACTCATTCCTGAGCCTCCACGGACCATTGCCACTGTGTCCTGCAGGAGGTGGTGTTGGAAGGGGCTTGGAAACAAGGAGAGAGGGCTGGTACTGGAAAGGGAGCTGCCCTTCCCTCCTCCTGGAAAACAAAGCAAGCCTTAAACCTTTTCCTGGTGGAGCCTGCCCTGCTGGACGCTCAGGGCACCGTTGTGAGTGGAGTGCCATTCCCACTGAGCCCCTTCCTGCCGCTGCAGCAGGGCCAAGACGTGTCCCTTTGTCCCTGATTTCTGCAGAGCCAGCCTGGAAATGCAGCAGGGCCCCAGCAGCCGCCTCTGCAGGCAGGGACCCCGCAGCACTGGCATTTTCCCGGGCTGGCAGCTGGCCCCTACCCACCAGTTATCCCAGTTTAGAAGCAGGGAATTACTTCACTCATCTCCAACCAGCGCTTCTGCCTGCCCCCGTGCTCCAATCCTGCTGATTCCTCCTCTCCCGTGGGCACAGAGCAGCTGTGGGGTGGGGGAGGCAGGAGCCAGCCAGTTTGGGGGCAGGATGGGGCTGTCCCTGTGTCACTGGGCACTCTGGTAGCAGGTAGGCCTGCTTTGGGCTGGGAGGGGAGGCTGAGTTGCTCTGGCAGTGGCTCGTCTGAGCAGGGTTGGCTTGTTCACATGTCTTTGGGTTTGGTGGTTTATTTTTTTAAAGCTGGGGTTTGTTTTTTAATCAGCAAAGCCCTTTTGTGTAGCTTTCCAAATAAAGCCTGAAAAACCCTCCTCTCCCCCATCCATCACTCTTCTGCCCTCCCAGAGCTTCCTCACTGTGGAAAAATGTTGCCACACAGCAGCTCCCAGCCCTGGGGCCGGGGGGGACCCGGTGCTGGGGTGCTGCCTCTGGGGGGCTGGGAGCCCTCTGTGCCCTGGGTTATAGGGGCTGCTCAGGCAGGGGGAGGCAAGGGCTGGGCCAGAGCGTTGGAAGGAGCAAGGACAAGAGTGGCTCTCATGGTTCAGCGGGGAGAGGGCAGAGTTTTCCAAGCCAGGCAGGGAAAATCCAAGCTCCAGCTTAGGTTTTCCCAGCTTTGGAGGTGGCAGAAGGAGCAGCTCCCTTTCAGGGAGAAGGACTTTGTCTCTCCAGGTGCCATCGGCCAGCCACAACAGGCGGGCAGCAGGAAACCTCGTCAGGCCACGCTCGATGAATATAACCTTTTAATTTTGACAAAAACGAAGTACAAAACCGAGGCCAATTCTCTCTTCTCCCCGTTGCAGGGATCTCTGCGGCGGTGGCGCGGGGCTGGTGCGGGCGGCGGGCGGGGCGGCGGCCCCGGGGACCGGGGTGCGGGCCCGTCCCGCCCGAGGGTACCGGCGAGGGCAGGGCCGGCTGGCGGCGGGGGTGCGAGGCCGGGGGGCTGCCGGGGGGCTGCCGGGGGGCTGCCGGGGGCAGGGGCTGCCCGGGGCACGGCGCTGGGGGCTGCGGCCCCGGGGCGGGGGCTGCGGCGGGCAGCGTGCGGCCGCTGGCGGGGCGATGGGGCTGGCGGGCGGATGCTCCTCAATAAATACCAATGGATGGGCGGCGGCGCTGGGCCGGGGGGAGCGGAGACGGAGGTCCCGGCTGGGGAGGGCTGGGGGCGGCGCGGCAGTGCCTAGCTGATGATCTGCCGGGGCCGGCCGTAGCTCATGCCCGCCTGTGACGCTCCCTTGTTGCTGCCCATCTGTAGCCCGATGATGTTCTTGCCCTCCTTCAGCTGGCTCTCGGTGAACTCCCGCTTGTGCTCCTGAGCTTTCCTGCGGGGCACAGGGAGAGGCCGTGGGGCACTCGCACCCCGGGCTGCCCGGGAGCCACCCCCGATCCCCAGGAATGTCCCAGCCACCCTCCCTCCCCAGCCGAAAGTCTGGCATCCCAATTCCATGTGCTTCCAGGCACAGCAAAGAGCCAGCTCTGAGCAGCCGCAGGTCAAGGGAGTCCCCGTGCCCAGCTCGGCACTCCCCCACTTACTTCATGAACCAGTTGGGGTCCCCGTGGTAGTTCCCGTCGTTCTTGGTGACTGCCAGGCTCCCCAGGGCCATCAGCGTCCTCTGCACCGCCGCCATGTCCTTGGCTGCCCAGGGAGAGAGCGCGTGAGGACGGGCACAGCACAGCGACCCTGGGACCCCCAACCCCTCCTGCCCCCCTCCCGCACCTTCAAAGAGGTCCACGGTCTGGAAGATGTCTGTCTTGACCACGCCGTAGTCCTCGGCCGCCTTCAGGAACTGGGCAATCTGTTCCATCTGCTTGAAGACCATGGTGGGCGGCGCGTCGGGGATCTTGACGGGCTTGGAGCCGTCGGGGTAGAGGCTGTTCACCAGTCTGCTGAGCACCTGCCACAGAGGGGAGCCTGGGCTTGCTGCACTGCCCTCGGAGCTCCCCGTGCTGCCCATGATGCTCCCCGTGCTGCCCTCAGAGCTCCCCGTGCTGCCCTCAGAGCTCCCCGTGCTGCCCTCGGAGCTCCCCGTGCTGCCCTCAGAGCTCCCTGTGCTGCCCTCGGAGCTCCCCGTGCTGCCCTCAGAGCTCCCTGTGCTGCCCTCAGAGCTCCCCGTGCTGCCCTCAGAGCTCCCCGTGCTGCCCTCAGAGCTCCCTGTGCTGCCCTCAGAGCTCCCTGTGCTGCCCTCGGAGCTCCCCGTGCTGCCCTCGGAGCTCCCCGTGCTGCCCTCGGAGCTCCCCGTGCTGCCCTCAGAGCTCCCCGTGCTGCCCTCAGAGCTCCCTGTGCTGCCCTCAGAGCTCCTTGTGCTGCCCCCGGAGCTCCCCACGGCCGCCCAGCCCCCACCCCACTTACGATGCCGTTCTTCAGCCAGACCTGGAAGCCCAGGCGGCCCCGCTCGGGGCGTCCCACGGCAGCCCCGCACTGTGCCACGATCCACTCCACCAGCCGGTCCTCCAGCTCGTCATCGTACTTCTTCTCGATCTTGGACTGCACATCCCTGCTCATGCCATAGGCTGGCCCTTTGTTTGCCATGGCTGCTGTGGTGGGAGACCTGGTGGCACGACAGGGACAGTCAGGCTGTGGAGATGCTGTCTGCTATCCAGGGACCCCGCGGACACCATGGTGTCATTCGCTTGCCACTCTGCTGCAGTGGGGACAAGCCCTTCCAACTGTTCCCTCGCCCTTCAGCTCCATCCAGGTGTGTTTGGAGGAACCATGACCTCCCAAATCTGCCCTGACAGACGGTGGGTATCCTGGCAGAGATGCCTCATCCCCAGCTCAGAGAGCGCACAGGAGCAGCCTCATCCCTGTTCCTTGCCAGCTCTTGGTTGGCAGGGATGTCCCTGGTGTGACCCATGCCAGGATCCAGGGGGCAGGGGAACCACATCAAGGCTGGCTGGCTGTGGCACAGCAGGGTGGCCGTGGCACAGCAGGGTGGCCATGGGATGGCCTTGGCACAGCAGGTCCGGGAGCCAGGGAGGAGCGCGGGTGAGGCGGGAGCAGCGGGAGCCGTGCCCGTGCCCTTGTAAGGACATGCTGCGGGCAGTGATGGCAGGTAGCCGGCTGCAGGCAGGCCCCGAGGGTGCCAAGGAGGATGCCAGGGAAGATGCCAGCAAGGAGAGGCTCTGGGAGTGGCAGCCAAGCCTTTGGTGGGGCTGGCATCGCTCCCCCCTGCCGGGCTCCTTGCTTGGCAGGAAGCCTCCGGGTGCCTCCAGGAGCAGTGTGATGTCCCACAGCCACACCCGGCCTCCAGTGGGCTCCTCCTGACCGCGGGATACCCCGGCTCCTGCGGGCTGGGCTGAGACCTGGCACAGCTCAGCGCAAGAGAGGACACCGCCCCCGCTTGCTGCCAGCAATGCAGGGGTGCCCCCTGAGCCCCGTGGTTAATGTGGTGATACCCCACGAGCCCGACGGGCAGCCTGTGCCCAGACCCCATCATGGGCACGTCCCGTGATGCTACAGCTGCCCCAGCCAATCCCGCTCCGTGTCCTGGCCCGACCGGGCACAGAGGGGTCACCCACGGCTCCCTCGGCCACATGGCATTGCCTGTGCCCTGGCTCGCCAGCCCTGTGCCCATCTCCCGTCCCCGCCGAGCACCGGGCAGACACGGGCACTGGGGGCTGGAGTTGCCCCTCCATCGCTGCCCTGAGCCCCTCACGGCCTCTCCGGCTACCTCGGGGACCCGCGGCTGCGCAGCCCCGCCGAGAACGCGGTCCTGAGGGGAGCAGCAGGACAGAACCCCAGCAGTGACCCCAGCCCGAGCAGGGGAGCCCGACCCTCCTCCAGGGAACAGCATTTCCATCCCGGGGAGCCGCATCCACCCGGAGGAGCAGAATCCGCGGCATCCGGGGAGCCGCAGATCGCAGTCCCGGGAGCGGCTTCGCTACCCCGGGTACAGGGTCCCCATCCCGGGGAGCATCACCCCCGTGCCGGGGGCTGGCGTTCCCACACCGGGGACCCTCCCCGCCGCCCCCCTCCCCCGCGGCAGGACTTACAAGCGGCTGTGGACGGAGCGAGGGCGATGCTCGGTGAGGGACCAGCGCACTGCCCCGCGGGGACCCCGACCGGGCGCTAAAAGGCGGGCGGCGGGACGGTGATGTCAGCGGGGCACGGAGCCCGGCCCCCCCCAAACCCTCCCTCCCGGGGCGCCCGGCCCCGCAGCGCTCCATGACTCCATCCCAGGCACCATATTTGGGGAAAGACTCCGAAAAACAGCGACGAAAGCCCGTGCTGGAGCATTCCCCGCGTGCCTCCGCCCCAGCGGGGCCGGGGCCAGGGCGGAACCGGGCCGGGGGCTGATGGAGTAAATCCTTTTATAGCCAGGCGGCAGCGCCGAGGGCTCCTGCTCTGACTTCATGGCTGGTTTTCCCGTGCGCTCACCGCCGGGAGCCGGGCCGGCCGCGCCGGGTCCCCCCGCGGGGATGCTGCGGGGGCACGGGTGACACCCACGGGGCCCGCCTGGGGCTGCCGGGACCGGCAGCGAGGCTGCGGCATCCCGCGGGCACCGCGCCTGGGCAGCCCGCAGATCCCGGGATTCCCCCTGCCCCGCGGGCCCCAGCTGGAGCCGGTCAGGGCACAGCGCGGCACGCAGCAGCCCTGGCACCTGGCACCGCGCTGCGAGGATGCCCCAGCCCGCAGGGAACTTTGCTGCCCGCGAAGTTGGACCCCCCTTGGGCATCCCTTACCCACCTGTGGGGCTGCCAGTGCCCCCGTGACCCACAGGCCACCCACACCCTCCCCACATGCACTCTCCAGGGCAGCATTTCTCAGCCCCTGCAGCATCTCCCCCCTCCCAAAATCCCGTGGGGAGAAGGGACCCCTGGCAGGCAGCAGAGGCACGGGCAAAGTGCAGACACTTTAATGCGAGTCCCTTCCCAGCAGATCCCCGCGCGGGGAGCGCGGCACCTCGGGGGAGCGGCGGGGACCCACTGTGGCCACCCCTCCTGGGACGCTCCTGGAGGAGACACGAGCGGGGCCTCTCCGGCCGCTGCCACCACCGTGCTGGCCCCACGCACCCCCCTCCCACACCCACTTGACTCAGGCACTGAAGAGAGACCCACACCCACGTGCTTGGGGGGCCACGGGGCTGCTGGCACGGAGCTCGCCCCAATTCCCCCTCTGTGCCCACAGGCACACGGACACGGAGCAGCAGCAGCAGCAGCACCTTTTCCAGTGTCACTTGCCACACAGGACGGATGCTCTGGTGGCCCCCCAGCCCCATTTTTGGCTGTGACGGGCCCAGGGATGGGCACAAAATGCCTGGAGGGACCCGGCTGATGGGGAGGAGGCAAACCAGGACCCCAGGGCTATGTGGGGAGGGGGACAGAGTGGCTGGCAGGACCTGCAGCACAGACATCCCTCCCCAGGGGTGGGTGCCCCTCCCGGAGCTGCAGCCGGGCGTTTGGCACAGTCCCAGGGCAGCGGGTGGCTGCAGGCTCCTAGAAGACGTAGATCTTGTCCCGCTGGACACAGTCCAGGTCATCGTCCAGCGTCAGCAGCACCTGTGGGGCGAGGGCAGTGAGGGGAGCAGGACACTGGGGACATGGGGACAGTGGCTGCCGTGCCAGTGGAACCAGCACCTACCAGGAAGGAGCCGAACATGGCGATGGAGGAGAGGAAATGCCAGATGTCATGGTCGTCAAAGAAGTCGAGCAGGATGCAGTCACGGTTGTGCTCCCGGGATTCAGCTGGTGTTTTCTGCCGGGCACAGGGCCAGCGTCACTGTTCCTGCCCATGGCCACCCTGCCCGCCCCGCTGCCTGTGCCACCCTCCTGCTCACCTGCCAGGTGCTGAGCCCCTGGAAGAAGAAGAAGAGGGCGAAGCCCCAGACCACGGAGGTGCTGATGATGCAGAGCAGGGGGATGAGCTTGATGCGCTCGCCACTGCGGAGCTGCAGGAGAGGCCGGGGTCACCGTGTGGGCGGGGGCTGGCAGCAGTGCCCACCTCTGCCCTGCCCTGCCCGCTGGGGGCTGAGGGCTCAACTCCCACCTTCATGATAATGTAGAAGGCGAAGTAGAGGAGGAGGTTGCAGATGCCGATGGCCAGCAGGTAGGAAGCAAAATCATTGGGGCGGACAATGAGGCCGTAGGCAGCGCTGGGGAGGCAGGGACAGGCAGTGGGGTCAGCCTGGGGGTCCCCCTGCCATGCCCACTGTCCCCAAAGCATGTCTGCAGCCCCCAGGAGATCAGGCAGCACATGGGGACTCCAGGGTGCCACAGCTGCAGGGGGACCCGTCATGCTGGGCTCACAGCTGCCATGAGCTGCCAGTCCTCGGCCCAGGACTGGCCTGCACTGGGGTGGGGGTGGCACCAGGGATGGGGACAAGCAGGGCAGGATCTGGCACGTGCCCAGCTCTGCACTCACAGTGACCAGTTGATGATGTTCCCCATGACCAGGAGCACCATTCGGTCCTGCAGAAGAGGAGGGGGCTGTGAGGGGCAGCAGGCAGCAGCTCTGGAGGGGCTGCCAGGGAGGGTCTCCACAGAGCCGGGGGCCCCGGTGCCAGCACTCACCACGTACATGGGCCCGCTGCACTGCCGCACGCAGTCCGTGTACAGCACGTGCAGGATCCTGCGCAGGATGCCCGAGTCTGCGGGGAGAGGGGAGGTGACAGGTGACACAGGGGGCCACCACACTGTCCCCTCCCACCTGGCTCCCGGTGCCCCCCCTCACCCAGCTTCCAGCGCCCCATGTAGTACAGCTGGGTGCTCAGCAGCAGCGTGGCCACGATGTGGATGACGGAGAAGACGATCCAGAAGGCCGTGTTCCCCTTCCCAAAGACCTGCAGGGCAAGCAGGGGGCGGGCAGTGAGCCCTGGGGGCAGCCAGCCCCCCTCCCTCAGTGCCCACTGCACTCACCACGCCCACCACGGAGAAGAAGATGACGAGGGCCAGGCAGGCGTAGGCGCTGTAGGCGCTGGCGTTGATGTCCGGGTGACGCTTCTGGTAGAGCTTCAGCATGCACAGCCCCGCGATCATGTACATGAAGGAGGTGTCTGGGGGGGCACAGCGGTGAGAGGGGCGTGGGTGGCCCCGCTGTGGGTGGGGGGGGCCGGGGGGGCACTCACCGAACTGGAAGTTGGTGTAGTTGGGGCAGACGTGGTAGCAGGCGCTGAGCAGCCCCTCCATCATGAGGGCGGTGCCCATGGCGTAGAAGAGCCCAAAGTGCTTGGGGATGCCACACTCCTGTGGGGCAGAGGAGAGGGAGGGAGGGGAAGTGGGGGGTCCCGGGAGGCTGAGCCGCACCAGGCAGCTGGAGGCCCCCAGGCAGCCCTGTCCCTCACCAGGGCGTGGGTGTCGTTGCGCAGCAGCGCGCGGTTGTAGTTGATCTCGCGCTGCAGGATGATCAGCAGGAAGAGCAGACCCAGCAGCACGTAGCCCAGGTTGCTGAGGATGTTGTTGAAGGCGCTGCAAGGGGGCAGTCCCAGTGTGGGTGCTGTGAACCCCCTCCCTCCCCGGGGTCCTGCTGCAGCCCAGCCCTGGGCACAGGGGACCCCCAGCCAGCCTCCACCGGCCCCCCAGCCCACCTGAGGTTCCCCAGCGGGTGGGCGCACAAGAAGTTGTAGTAGCAGATGTCCTGGTTGCCAGTGACATTCACCACCTGTGGGCACGAGCAGGGTGAGGGACACAGGGGGCTCCCAGGGATGTCCCCACCATGCTGGGGAGCACGGTTTGGGACTGCAGCCCCCAGAGCTCCCAGGAGCCCCTCACTGCTGCCCTGCCACACTCACTGTCTGGTAGGTGATGACGAGCTGGATGACGGGGAGGGCATAGAAGACAGCGATGGTGGCGATGTTCCTGGGAGAGGGTGTGGCTGTCAGGGGGTCCCTGCTGTGCACCCCAGACTGGGACACTGCTGGGTGCCCCCCTCCCCACTGCCTCCCACTCACCAGAAATAAATCTGGTACTTCTTCCGCAGCACCCGCTTGTCCTTGCGCGCTAGGTCGGCCACGCACAGGTATTGCTGGAAGGAGAGGGGGGTCAGGAGCCTGCCTGGCCAGCGGGGACACGCCGGGGCAGTGGGGGACACGCACCTTGGTGCGGATGACATTCTTGTCGTAGTCGATGTCAGCCAGCGTGTCGTAGTCGTCCTCCTCCACAGAGCTGAGCGAGTCCAGGCGCGGCCGGCTGGCCACGTTCTCCAGTGACCGCTCCCCTGCGGCCGGGCCGGGGCCATCAGCAGAGCCCCTGGGCCAGCCCGCCCCAGTGCCCACCCCACAGAACCCCAATCAGCCCCAATTAACCACTGGGCTGCCTCCCTGCCAACTCACACCGGGGACAGGCTTCAGCTCCCTACAGCCCTGCCCTGGGGACAGGTGTGGCCACGCCAGGGAACATCGAGGGCCAGGGGACAATGTCCTGTTCTGCAGCCCCTCTGGTGCTGCCCTTGCTCTGAGGGAGGGGAGCAGGGGTTCTGTGCCCCGGGCACAGCCTGGGGCTGGGCAGATTTCGCCCTGATTGGCCCGACCCTGCCCGGTACCAGCATCTACCCATGGGAATGCTCAGTGGCCTCGTCGGGGCGGAGGGCGTGCGCCGCTTGAACTGCTCCTGCCCTTCAAAGGAAAGCCAGAGTTACTGAAGCAGAGCTCCCTGAGGTGTGTCACAGATGGAAACCCTGCTGGGGGCTGCACAGAGGAGCCAGCAGCCCCAGGACCCTTCTCAGAGATGGAGGGGACAGAGCCAGGATGCCACCGGGCACGAGGCTCCGCAGGGCTGTGGCCACACCAGCAGCCCAACAACTCACCCATGTAACTGTAGGAGACTTCTGCTGAGCCCAGGCTGTCTGTGATGCCCTCGGTGCTGCTGGAGGAGCCGTTCCCTGCAAGGACAAGGTCAGGCACAGCCCACAGGCGGGGGGTGAGGGACAGGGGACAGTGTGTGGCACTCACCGAAGGAGCCGTAACCGTAGCTGTCGTAGGGGCCATGGTTCAGGAAGGAGTCGGGGATGCTGCGGGAGTGACCTGTGGGACAGGAGGGTCCCTGTCACCCTCTGTGGCACCCCTGTCCCAGGGCTGCAAGGCCACTGGGCACAAAGCAGCTCCCACCACCCCTGCCCTGGCACAGAGTGAGCTCAGAGCCAAGGACAGAGCTGGCACCTACCCAGGAGTGACGCTGGGAGTCCCCGGAAAGCCATGAGAAGAAAGAGATAGACCTGGTGAGATGCACAGCCCCAGCACAGCCCTGCTAGCCCCACAGCAGGGACCTCCCTGTCCCCCTGACACTGGGATTTACCCCCAGGGACTCAGGGGGATACTCCTGCACAGGCAGAGGCTTTGCCACAGGCTCAAGAGGGCAGAACAATGAGGAATTCCCCAGGCAGACCCCTCCATGCTGCCGCCTCCAGCCCTCACCTGTGTCCAGGCTGGGCGAATCCATGGCTGCCAGGAGCCCCTTCCTCTTGTGCTGCCTGCTGAGGGAAGTGCCTGTCAGCCCGTTTGTGCCACTGCTGGGGTGAGGGGACACAGCCCCCGGGCCCCCAGCAGGACTGTGCCCACGGGCTCAGCACCCAGAGGGGAGTGGCACTCGGGCACTCACCGGCAGCTCTCCCAGCAGGCGATGAGCAGTGTGAGGATGTAGAAGGAGAGGAAGATGCCGAGGCAGAAGAGAACACTGCGCACGTAGGCCTCGGCTGTGCAGAGCCAGGACAGGCCCTCAGTGGGGGTGGCTCCTCGGGGGCCCTGCCATGGGTCCCCAGAGAGCCCAGCACCCCCAGCACCCCCAGCCCCTCCCAGACTCACAGGTGATGGCAGGTGACACCATCACCTCCAGCGTCTTCTGCCGGTTGTGCTGATCCACGGGCTCATCTGGAAGAAGGCAGGACAGGGCTCAGCTCTCTGCCCTGTCCCCAGCTTGTCCCCACACAGAGCCTGCGGTGACAGCCCCACTGCAAACCTGGAGAGGCATTCTTGGACAAGGGGTAGTAGGGCAGAGCTCCCCCGCACGCCTCGTCCTCCGTCTTCACCACCACCACCACATAGAAGCTATGGCTGGGGAAATCCTTCTTCTGCAGCAAGAGACAGGGGTCAGCAGAGCCCAGCAGGGGGTCTCCCATGCCAGAGGTTATCCCAGGGACATCCTCTGTGGGCTCTGGCAGCACCAGGCAGGGACTGGGCACAGCTCAGCCCTGTGGCACAGCCCCACGGCTCAGCCCCGTGCCCACCTGCACTGTGATGGCCGCCTTCTTCGTCATGGTCTGGTACATCCCGATGAAGGCCACGTTGTTGTCCAGGTCGTAGACGGGGCACTGCGGGGGCAGAGGGGCCGTCAGCCCCTCTGGGCACCACGGGTCAGCCAGAGAGGAGACGCACTGCCCAGACCTACCAGGATGTCCTGGATGGAGATGACGGAGCAGGGGAAGGCCATGGCTGAGGTCACCTTCACGATCACTGAGTCCACTTCCTCGGGGAACTCGTACTTGAAGTACTGTGGGGAGAAAGGGCCCATTGCTGCCACGGTGGCCACGCTCCCCCCCGGGTGCAGACCCCTCCTGTGCCACACTGTGCTGGCTGTCCTCACCTGCGGCTGGGCGGCCGTGGCATTGAAGCTGAACCTCTCATTGGTCCTGCAGAGAGCATGGGAGAGGTGATGGGTGGCGAGGGGGGTCCACAGCCCCTGCAGCCCCCACAGGCAGCAGGCAGGGAAGGGGACAAGGGCGCGGGGCTCCCCTCACCGCAGCACAAAGTTCTCCACGCGGGTGACCCGCAGCTGGTAGGAGGTGTTGAGGGAGAGTGTGGAGACATCCACGTAGAAGTGCTGGGTCTCCACCTCGGCCTTGGTCTGTGGCTGGCAGAGCGTGCGGCTCACCTCCTGGTACGCGTATTTCCGCTGGTACCTGGGCAGGGAGAGCCCAAGTGTGTGCCCGGAGGCCCCTCCAGGAACCACTGCGTGGGGCATCCCAACCCGGGCAACTCCTGCGTGGGGAAGGAGGAGTCCCTGCCCGCCCCCCGGTACTCACAGGCCCCGGAGGATGAGCGGCACCTGGAAGGAGACCACCGCCTCCTTCTGCCTCACCACGAAGAGGACGGGCTGGTCCTTCTGGTCCGAGAGGACATTGACTGACACCCGCACGCCCTCGGTCTGCAGGGACAGGGGCAGCTGAGGTGTTGGCCGGGCAGGTCGGGCCGCGGCGGCTCGAACCCAAGGCTGGACTTTGCTCGGCCGCCGTGGCAGAGGTTGCCGTGTCCGGCGCACCCGCAGCCGCCCTGCGCACGGTCAGCCCGCGGGGGACGCGGCGGGGGCGACCACCCCGGCTCACCCTATTCCTGCGGACGCTGTGGTTGAAGGCGTAGATGTTGAGCAAGTTGGCGTGCACCCAGTCGCTGTAGGTGGTGTTGAACTGCGCTTCCTTCTCGCGCATTTCGCGGGCCCCGTGGGGCAGGGGCTGGGGCCGGACGGGCGGCGGGGGCAGCAGCGCCCCGGCCAGCAGCGCCCAGGCCAGCACGGCCGCCCCGGCGCCCGACATCCCGCCAGCATCCCCGGCCAAGGTCCGCGGGGCGGGACGGCACGGACGGGACGGGTCGGGTCGGGTCGGGTCGGGACGGGACGGGACGGACGGGACGGGACGGACGGACGGACGGACGGACGGACCGCTCAGCCGGGACGCGCCCGGACGCGCTGCCCCATGGCCGGGCCGGAGTGGTGCCGGGCGCGGTGCGGGCGCTGTACCAGAGCGCGGAGCCGCTCCGGTGCCGATCCCGGTGCCGGTCCCCTCTCCCCTTCCCGTTCCGCACCGCGGTAAACACGGACCGGCGGTGACGTCAGCCCCGGCGCACGCCGAGTGCCCGGCCGGGGAAGTGACGCGGCGGGCGGGGCGGGGGGACCGGCCCGAGCCCGGGGGACCGGCCCGAGCCCGGGGGGACCGGCCCGAAGCCGGAGGACCGGCCCGAGCCCGGGAGGACCGGCCCGAAGCCGGAGGGACCGGCTCGAACCCGGGGACACCGGCCCGGCCGGGAACCCCCACCCCGGGGCACCGAGCTCCGTGCGCGACTCCGCGGGGGAAGCCCGACTCCGTAGGGAACCATACAGGGGATGCCCTGTCCTACAGGGCAGCCCCTGTCCCATATAAAACCCCATAAGAGAGCTCTCCCTGCTCCATATGGGACCACATTGGGGCAGCCCTGCTGTATAGGGGAGCCCCATGGCCATATAGGACCCCGGCTCCAGAAGGGAGCCCCTGCTCCATATGGGATCCTGTGGAACCCCACAGAAAAAGCCCTGGCCTGTAGGGCAGGTCCTGCCGCACATAGAACGCTGTAGGGCAGCCTTGTCCTGTATAGCCCCTGCTCCATAGGAGACCCCATATGGAGCCCGGGCCCCAAGGGGGAAGCCCAGGTGCCATGCAGCACTGCAGACACCCACCCAAACCCCTTGCCCGGCCTCCCTGCCCCTAAAGTCTGTAAGGACATGGAAGAATCCTGTCGGGGAAGGGCTGGGTCTGCCCCATCCCTTTCTCCTGCTGCTCTCTGGATTCCTACTGGGGTTCCTGCAGTCTCTCTCGTTTGTTGCACCCTTCACCACCAGAGATGGAATAATTCAAAGTAACTTGGGAGTTTTCCCATGCTTGAGGGAAGGGGGAGTGATGCCACACTGTATTTTTGGTGTGTCTCCCAAAACACCCCCCGATTCCAGCTGTTGCTGAGCCTCCTGCTTCCAGGCCTCTCTCCAACAGCTCTGTGACCTTTCTATCACATTTTATTTGCCTGCAGCTGGGGGTTTTGATTTAAAATCCCCCTCTGAAGGGGCTCAGCCCTGTGTCACCTCACTCAGAGCCACTTCCTCGGCTGGCTCTGACATCCGGGACCGCTGCCAGCTTCCTGCTCTGCTCCAGGGGACAAACGCCATGAGACAAGGCACTGCTGCTATTGTGCACTTTATTTCTCCAGGCCCTCCTGTCCCTGAGGATCCCACAGCTTGGACAGTCTGCCCATGGTTTCCAGGTGCAGGTGGTGGTGCTGGCAGCAGATGGGACAACCTCAGGGACAGACATGCGGGAAGAGAAGCAGAATTCCAGCTGACTCCTCGGCCCTGATGGAACTCGAGTCGCCTCTTGCAGAATGGCTGTGAGCAGGACTGCGTGGGGATGTGCATTCCCTGTTTGTTCCAGGGCCATTTTAGATCAATCTCTCAGGAATCCAACACAAGCTGATGTCCTGTTGAGGGCCAAAATAAACCAGTCCCCTTCACCTGCAGCACTGTGCTCACAGGTTTGGGTGCAGCACCCAGATCTCCACAGGAAAAGGAGGAAAACCAGACAAAACCAGCCCCAAACAGAGAGGGGGAAAGCAGGAATTAAACGAGGAGCAGGGATCTGGCAGAGCACAACTCCCAGAGGCGGGGAGGACCCGCAGTGGGAGCTTTGGCAGCACCTGCCCGGCCCCATGGAGAGCTCCAGGAGTGACCAAGACAGGGCAGGAGACGGCTGGGCACACACACACACACAGAGGCTGCGACACGGTGGGTGAAACATTGACATTTATATTGAAATATGCACTAACAGTGACTTCTACCAGCCGATGCATTTTTGCCAAAGCAGAATCACAAAGGTTGTGTCCCGGGGAAGGCTTGGGGCAGTGGGTGGGCAGAGAGGGGAGGTATGGGGGCCTCCCCACTCCTGCCTCACCCTCCCCCAGCACCTCACAAGACTCTGTCATTTCACATCTTTTGTTTGTTTTCCTCTCTGCTGCATAAACACAAAACTGGACACGCTCACTCAGAGGAGGCCACAACTCCAGCCCAGCCCCATCCCGAGGGACATCCAGAGCTGGAGCTGAAGTTTTCTCACAGGAGGCACTCGGATTTCAGCACGGGGTGAGCAGGAGGCAGAACCCCTCTTGCCCACCACACCTCTCAGGTGAGCAGGGCAGTTTCCTGCCAGGCAGCAACAAGCAGAGCCAGGAGCACGGAACCAGCACAGAGCATGGCACCTCAGCAAGCCAAGCCTAAGCAGAGCCAGCAGAGCCTCCCTGGTGACACCAGAGCCTGCCAAATTCCCTGGGCCACTCGGCACTCTGCCCACGGGGCTGGCTCACAGCGAGCCCAGGGTGCTGAGCAGTCAGAGCTTTACTGCAGAGTACATTCCTGGTTAGCATCTCTTCAGCCAAATGCAGCAGCAGCAGCAGCAGCAGGGAGGGAAGGGAGCAGGGATGCAGAGATTAAAGTAGCACACGGCCTTTTCTCACAAGCCTGGAGATGGAAAGCTCTCAGGGAGCAAGAACGGGTTTTATCCCGGCTCCCTGAGGGGGCTGGGGATGGGATAAACCCTTCCCCAGGAACTCTCCACTGCACTGTACTTTTAACATTTGATTTTCCACTTGCCCTTCCCCAATATTTCCAGCTTATGGGAAGCATGAGCAATGTTCTCTCAAAGCCTGCCCTGCAAGGCCGTGGAGCACCAGGGAGCAGCACCCCTGGTCTGGATCATGGGGGTAGGATGTGATCCCTCCTCTCCCATGGCACTCTGCAGCTCCCTGTGTCTGATCCTGGCCAGGGCAATGCTTCACCTTTCCTTCATCTGTGTGTAGATCACATATACTGGAAACAAAACACACACTATGCATGCAATCCAGGCAGGAATCCTGCTATGATCAAACCTACAGGAGGAGGGGGATGAGGTGGGACATTAGGGGATTCCTCAACGCTAGGTCAGAGTTACACACCAGCCCCTTGGCTACAGCAAAGGGCAGACAGACTATGTACAGTACCTATGGGCTTCAGCAAAGCCACCTGACACCTGAACACCTCTCCCTTGGAGCACGGAGTGAAGCTCTCTGTTCCTCCCAGGATTACCTGCCTGGCATCCTGTGGGAAGCACAAACCCAGCGTGGCACCCCTGAGCTCCAGCTCCAGCAGGTAAGGCAGGGAGGAACAGATTTGGTTTAAAATAGGTTATTTGCAAGTTATCTAGGGCTCTGCCTCTCGGGTCCAAAACTCATCTTTCTGGAAGAGAAGCTCTGAGTTTGAAATGAAAAGTTGTTTCGCTACAACCAGCCCTTGGAACTACAAACCAAACCAAAACCCCACTGAGCCACAGCCCTTTTAGGAGGGCACCTGCCCCTCTGGCTCCCTTGCTCAAGTGTCCAGGGCAGGAGAAGCTACACCTTAACTCCACTTTTTACTCTAAGAGGCTGTAGTTGCTCAAATAAAATGTTTATACAAGTAAACCAGTAGTGATAAGGAAATATACACCTTGGGATCTGTAAAGCTTCAGAGTGATTTAGGCCTCGCAGCCAGGGGCTCTTCATGTGGGTTTGCTTTAGGAAAAAAAAAAAAGGATGTAACAGTCATACTTAATAAAAAAACAGAAAAAAACCTGCAAAGAGCCCGGGCACCTCAGAGGGATGTCTGTCAGTTCCAGAGGAGTGAGGAAGTGACTGCCAATTACTGGATCATTAAAATCCTACACTGAGCAACTGCTAAAAGCCAGCAACATCACGGGCAGCAGGAGCAGGGGCCAGCAGCAGCGCCCAAATGGGAGCACTCCCAGGAGAGCTGCGTGGGAGGAAGGGAAGGTGCCCCCGGGAGAGCTGCGTGGGAGGGAAGGTGCCCCCGCTAGCAGGACGGGGGAAACGAGCACAAGACAAGCACTGGGGAGTGTTACACGAGTTCAGGTAACTGTTTGCTTCTTTGAATTTCTGAATTCCAGTTTCAGGCTGCTTCAGAAAGGAGTGAGAAAGCAACACGTGTCATTTAACCCCCCCTCAGTAAAACAAACAACAAACAAACAAACAAAAAAACCCAAACAGAAAAACCCAAAACCGCCTAAAAGGTGGAACCGAGTTTGGAAAAATGCATCTGTTCTGGCTTTTGCAAGTGGAATGTGATTCTTGTTCCCAGGCAAATACACAGAGCACGATGGCTGCAGCCAGGAACGGTGAGCCAGGAGCGGGCTGTCGGACAGGCTACAGGGGGTCTAGGACAAGCACGGGGCAACAAGACATGAGAGGGGCACAGAGTGACAGTCCTGTTCTCGTTTTAAATGAGGAATGGTTTAAAAGTAAAACTCTTCTTCAGCTAATTTCCTCCTGCAATAAAACCAACCCAGCCGGCCCTCGTATGTACAAGACCAGTTAAACATGAGCCTTCCCCCTCAAAACACTAGGTACGGACATCCGGTAACATTCTACAATGGAAAGTGCTTTAAGAAAGAAGGATTCTGTAGTGCCAGTGACAGAACTGATCTGATGGGCTGGATGATGCTCTCCACGCTGACAGCAGCGACTCAGGCCAGGGCAGCTCGTTTCTCCTCGGGGGTCTCCTCCAGCAGCTGCATGATCAGTTCGTGGAGGGGCTTGCAGACCTTGGCGTAGCCCCCGCCCGTCAGGTGCAGGAAGTCGAACATGTCGTGGTAGGAGATGGTGCCATCCGAGTGCACGAAGCCCACGTCCACGTCCAGCAGCTGCACGTTGGGCAGTTTGGGCAGCGAGGCTTTCAGCAGATGGTTCACCTTGGCGTTCTTCTGCCGCAGCGGGTTTGGCTTCTCTCCACGAGGTAGCAGGCCCTGGCATGAGAGGAGGCAGAAAAGAGCTTTGATGCTCTGATGGCATCAGGAGCCCTGCTTTCCCTTCCAATCTGGGCTGCCTGTCAAGATTTAGGATGTCTGTGACAAGAGGAAATCATCCCTTGAATCGGAATTTGTCCATTCAGGGCTAATGCGAAATGCAAGTGAAGGAGCCAGATGAGCTCCAAGCACTGACTGGCAGGGAAACTGCTTTCTTTTATTTTTTAAATGTATTAGCTTGTGCTCTTTCCATATACTTTCAGCTCCTCAGCAAGACAGGCAGCAGCTTCCTCAGGACAAGGAAGCCAACTAGGATTCCCAATGCCAACTGGGATTTGGGCACCTCTTTTCCCCTCACAGGACTTCCTCAGCAACATTAATAAGTGGGATAGTTACCAGGAACGAGTCCACCCAGCTCAGGAAGGGCCAAGGGAGGGCTCCTGCAAAGCCAAGCCAGTGAGGGGAGGCACAAGCAGAGGGCAGATCAGGGGACTGCCCTCCCAGCACCACCCAGGGACTGCCAGTAAGGCAGAGGCACAGCCCAGGGAGCAGGGACGTACCAGCACAATCACTTTGGCCTGTGGCTGCTGGCTGTTTATCAGGCGCACGATGGCCTCGATTCCCCCTGCGACTTCTTCTGCTGTGTTTTCGTGGTTATTTGTTCCAACCCAAACAACAATGACCTGCAAGGAGAGAAAAATGTTTGCAGCTTTTCCAGAGCCAAGTGGTAACAGGGCTGATGACCCTGAAATCCCTGCATAAACATCATCTGTGGCCAGAGGGCTGCAGGGAGAGTCAGGCTTAAGAGTTCAGCCCCAGGGCTGGCACTGCCCACTGCCCTCAGGGAAGGCACTCGTGCCAGGCCTGCAGCTGCAGGTGACCTTCACTGCACACCTGATACCCTCACTAGCTCTGCAGCTCGTACCTTGGGTTTAATGTTCTCCAGTTCCCCGTTCTTCAGTCTCCATAGAACATGGCCCGTGGTGTCTCCACCAATCCCAAAATTCAGTGCATGGAGCGGTGAGAAGAGCTCTCGCCAGATCTGCAAGCAGAAACCAAAGTGCTGCTTCAGAGCAGCATCCTGCCTGTGAGGCAGAGACACCACACGGTGTCCTCAAGGTCACTGAGGGCAGCCACGAGCCCTGCTCTGAAAACGCTCTCCACAAAGGGCACTTAGACAAGAACGAGGTTTTACGTGGAGTCAGAAGAGATGGAGCTGCTGAGGTTCAAGCTCTCAGACCTGGCACAAAGGAAGGAGAGATCTCTGGAGCAGTGATTTGCTGCACTCATCAGAGCGCTGATCTATTGCAGACCGTGGTGTCCCTAAGCACGGGGCCTTTGAAGAAGGAGTCTATGACCTGATTAAATCCTTCTCATCCCCAGGTAACAAAACTAGAACAAAGGGAAGCAGCTCTTGCAGAACAAAGCTGCTCAGCTGCCACCACGGCAGAAGAGAACTCTTCTTTCCCTCAATCATTTTAGGGAGGAACCAGTGGAACAATGCCCCTGGCACCCTGAATTCTACAGGCTAAGTGTGTGCAGCCGCAGGGAACTCGATGGCCCTCAGGAGGCTGGGATCTGAGAGCTGAGAGGCTGTGCACGTGTGCCAAAATGCAGGCAGCCGGTCCTGGCCTCAGAAAGGGAGGCAAAAGCAGCCAGGTAAAGCAGTGTCCAGGCCCTGGGGAGTTCAGGAAGCAGGGCAGGAGGGCCTCAGGAGACGGCAGTGAGAACGGGAGCAGTGGAAGTCATCAGTGTTACACATGATCAGCCACTGGGTTAGAGAGGGATGCTCCAGTTGCTCCACCCCAGCCCTCCCTCCATCCCTACCTCGTACTGCTGTAGCAACTGCACCATGGAGTCCCCCACGAAGAGCACGTCGGGCTCCTTGTCCTTGCAGTCCAGGACAAACCGATTGTGCTGCCAAAGAGAGCAACAAGGTGAGCTCCAGATGACAACTGCCCCTGGGCATCCACCCCTGCTGCAGGACAGGGACAGCTGCCCAGCCAGCTCCCCCCTGCCATGGCCTCCAGCACCCCTGCTGGCATTAACCCCTGAGCTGCTGGACACTGCTCCCAGCTCCACAACCCCGCTGGATGGAACTTGGTGTGGTTTAGTTCATGGCCATTGCTCCTTGTCCTGTCACTGAGCAGAGTCAGGCCCCATCTTCTGGAGATTTTGTGTGGATTGATGGGGATCCCCTCTCAGTCTTCCCAGGACTAACCCAGCTCAGCTCCTGCAGTCGCTCCTCATCAGAAAGAGACTCCAAACCTCTCTTCTTTGCTCCTTCATGGCAGGACACACAGCTGTGACAGCTGCCAGCTCCAGGCTATCGTGACCTCAGGGTGCCAAGTGTGGCCTGGCCCAACACCCCCCCAGTAAGGAGGATCCCCCTGCCAGCTTACCTGTGACATCCACCTGTCATCTCCCTGAATGTCCTCGGCGGCGTGTGGGACTGCTGCCGGGTTGGAGTCCCCCATGCCCATCCTGTTCCTGTGGGAAGAACAGTTCACAGCCACTGCTCCAGCAGCTCCCACAGCAGCAGGGCTGGCAAAGGGCAGCTGGAATCTGCTGCACACAACTCCTGCCTGCTCCTGTGCCTGCTGGCAGCCGGCTGAGAACAACAACACGGATGCTGCTCCATGCCAGAGTGACTCTGCAGCACACATTCCCCTGGAGCCAGGCTCCGATGGATGCCCCAGCACAGAGAACAAAGCCCAGCTCAGAGGATGCTCTGCAGCCCCTCACCTGAGCCACGAGGGCTTTAATAGCTCAGCAACAACGGCTGAGACTCCCAGGATAAGTCCCTATTAGCACCCAGGGATCCAGCTTACAGCTGCTGAGCTGCACAGTCCAGGTGGATAATCTGGCTCTGGGAGCAGCGCAGCGTGGTGGGATTGATCCCATTGATCCCAGAACCATTACAGAACGATCTCTGGAGATCGTCCAGTCCATCCCCCCTGCCAAGGCAGGGCCAGTTGGAGCAGGTGACACAGGAATGCATCCGGGTGGGTTTGGAGTGTCCAGAGAGGGAGATCCCCATCTCCCTGGGCAGCTGTTCCAGTGCTCTGCCGCCCCCCATGGAAAGAAGCTTCTCCCCATGTTGAGGTGGAATTTGTATTTTAGTTTATGGCCCCTGCTCCTTGTCCTGCTGCTGGGCATCACTAAAGAGAGTCTGGAAGCATCCTCTGGCGCTCCCTGGAGATATCTGTATGGATCGATGGGATTCCTTTCTCCAGACTGACCAGGCCCATCTCCCCATCACAGAGATGCTCCAGCCCTTCATCATCCTTGCACATCCCGGAGAATCTCCAGCGGGAAGAGCAGCGAGCGATGCTTCCCGCGGCCGCCGCTCGCAGCCCACTGCGGCGGGCTGGGCTGGGCTGGGCTGGGCTGGGCCGGGCCGGGCCGGGCTGGGCTGGGCGGGCTCCCCCCGCGGCCCCCTCCCCTTCCTCCTCCCGCTGCCCCGCGCCCCCGTTGCTGCTGGCGGGCGGGCGCCGCCGCGCCCCGCGGTTCCCTCGCACTCACGGCGGCTGCGGCTCCTTCCCCCGCGACTCCATGGCGGGCGCGTCCCCTCCGCTCGGCCCCGCGCCTGCGCCGCTTCCGCTTCCGCTTCCCCGCGCGCGCCCCGGCCGCCGCTTCCGCCCCGCGCCCGCGGAACTCCCGCCTTCCGCCGTGACGTCACGGCAGCGCTCCCGTGACGTCACGCTGCGCCGAGGCGAAGCGCCACCCGGGGGGGTGAGGGAGTGATGTCACGAGGAATCCTTTTCCTGTTTGTCGTGGGTTTCACCCTAAAACCACGGCAACTCCCGCCCCTCGCCATGACGTCATTCTACCGCCCCGACGTCATTTTGTCCTCAAGACGAGACGTGACCTGCATGTGCGGGGTCCCTGATGTCCCTACAAGGAGTGTTGTCACAAGAACAAGTTTCCAATTACCGTGGGTTCTGCCCCAAAGCTGAAGCAGCTCCCTGGCCCCAGGGGGGCACCAGATGGGGCGGTCTCACCATGACATCATTCAGCTATCCCCACTGGAGAGTGACGTCAGACTCATCTCCCGTATCTCATTGGTTTCTCCTCAAAACCGCAGCACCAACCGCTCGCCGCAGCCCCTCTCCGTGACGTCATTCTCCTCCCGAGATGACGCGTGACCCAGATGTATGCGACCGGGGGGGAGATGCTGTCCCTGATGGCGTGACGTCACGCGGAGCAAGTTTCCCATTTCCCGCGGGTTTCTCCACAAACCCGCAGCGCGCGCCTTTCTCTCCCGCCGCTGCCCGCCGCGCGGGGGCGCCCGCCGCGGCCCGCGCGCCGTGACGCGAGCGGTGGCGTCAGAGCGCCGCCCCCGTCGCCATGGCAGCCGCCCGCCCCCCGGCGCCCCCCCGCGGATGAGCTCACGCGGTGCCGCAGCCCCGCGGGGGGGTTCGCTCCGCGCGACAAGATGGCGGCGGCGGCTGCGGCGGGAGGAGGCGGCGGAGCGGGGGCTCCCCCCGCGGCCCCTCGGCTCTCCCCGGCCCCGCCGCCCCCGCGGCCCCCCGGGCCCGCCCGCATCGGCTACTACGAGATCGAGCGCACCATCGGCAAGGGCAACTTCGCCGTGGTGAAGCTCGCCACGCACCTGGTGACCCGCGCCAAGGTGAGTCCCCCGCGGGGGTCGCGGCGCCGGCCCGGTGAGCGGCGAGGGAGCGGGGAGCGGCCCCGAGCCCCCCCTGCCCCGAGCGGGCGCTGCCGGGGAGCGGGGCCGCTGTCACGGGTGACACGGGTGTCCCCGCGGGTCCCGTGGCACCGGGATAACGTGGAGGAGGAGCGGGGGGATGCTCCCGCGGTACCCGGGGATGCTCCCGGCGAGCCGGGGGGACACGGAGGGCAGGTGGGGGACAGGTCATTTCTTACCGAGACGGTGGGAATCGATCGTGGCCGAGCCCTCAGGGCCGTGGGAAAGCGCAGGGAGCAGCGCGAGGAAGGAAGGGCCTCCCGAGGGAGCGGCGGATCCAGGTGGATCCAGGTGCGGCCGCGCTGCCAGGTGAGCCCCGGAACACGGCAGGAGATCCGGGTGGATCCCGGCACGGGCGAGCCCTGGAGCACGGCAGGAGATCCATGAGGAACCGCACTGTCGCCGCTGTGCTCTCGGTGGTGCCGGTGACACCGAGCTCCCGGACGCGGCTCGTTGTGCTGCATGCAGCAGTGCCAGCCCGGGATGTCCCCGGAGCTGCGGCAGGAGCGGGGCTGGCATGGGCAGGCAGCAGACAGGCCTGAACCAAAGCCCTGCGCCTGCCCTGCTCTTGGCTCCGTGCGGCTCCTTGGAAGCGCTGCAGAGGGAGGATGGTGTTGGCTGGCCTTGTCCTTCTGTCAGTTCCTGGGGTTGTCCCTCTGTCAATTCCTGGGCTTGTCCCTTTGTCAGTTCCCGGGGTTGTCCCTCTGTCAGTTCCCGGGGTTGCCCCTCTGTCACTTTCAGGGATTGCCCCTCTGTCACTTTCAGGGATTATGCCTTTGTCACTTTCTGGGGTTGTCCCTCTGTCAATTCCTGGGCTTGTCCCTCTGTCAGTTCCCGGGCTTGTCCCTCTGTCAGTTCCCGGGGTTGTCCCTCTGTCAATTCCCGGGGTTGCCCCTCTGTCAGTTCCCGGGGTTGCCCCTCTGTCAGTTCCCGGGGTTGCCCCTCTGTCACTTTCAGGGATTGCCCCTCTGTCACTTTCAGGGATTATGCCTTTGTCACTTTCTGGGGTTGCCCCTCTGTCAGTTTCAGGAGCAGCCTTGTTTTGAAACAGGAGGAGAAATCCGCCATCGCCTTGGTTTGTTGGAGCTCTGGCTCTTTGCCCGGATAATAAAGTGAAATTAATTTCAGGGGCTATTTAAACATCAGTTATAACACCTCCTGGACAGTTCTTTTCAGAGCTGGGCTGTATTTGCCTGCCCTGACGGCTATTTTGTGCCTGCAAGTGCTCGATGCCACAATTAAACCTGCACTTGAGGTGCTCTGTGCTGTTGTTCTCCCCATGATGAACCTGAACCTTGCTGACAGTAACAGGGTGATGGGTTGAGGTGCTCCGAGTGCAGGGCACTGACCCCTCTGAGTGGAGATCACTCCTGGAAAAGGAGGAATCTAGCTCCCAGCTGCTTTCCTGTTCCTGTTTCCAGACTCCCTCCTTGGGTCAAGGTTTCTTCTCACTGGTGCTGACTCTGAAGTTTGCAAAATACCAAAGAAGCAGAGACCATCTTTTGTGCAGGAACAGTTGATTTTGTCCGAAGAATGGCAGAGTACACACACAGATTTTGTCTGGAAATTGTGTTCCAGGTTTACAGGGCCAAGGCTGGATTTTGCACATTGGCTTTGGGTGATGGAAGGGGATACTAAGCTTGGAAAGCTTTGCTTTACACCAGTGTACGCTCATTCCTACTGCCCTGGAGTGACCGAGGGTGGGCTGGGGAGTTCAGGAAGCAGCTTTCTGGTGGGATGGTGAGGTGCTGGGGGCTCTGGAGCAGCAGCATGTTCCCTGCACGAAGGAGATCCAGTCCCTGTCCCTCTGAACTCTGGGGGCTCCCCGAGCCTGGGGAAATACCTGTGCTGGAACAACTGCCATCTGTTCAGCTGAGCTGGGATAGCTTGGAGCTGAAACTTGACCTGGAAGCTTTCTTAAGTCCGAGGTCAGGTTTCCTTTCAAATCCCAGCCTCTGGAGAGGAGTGCGAGTGAATGGATTGGATTCTGCTTGCAGACCCTGAGCGCTGTGGGCTCAGTACTTTTCCTTCGCTGACAGAGCTGTTGCTGTTGGCTCTGGGAGAGGAGTGGGGAAGGAGAAAGGAGCTGCTTGGTTCAGGCTCTGGGACTCATGAGATTAGAGGGGAGGTGTTGATGTAAATGCATTGGAAAAGCCAAATCCTTATGGGGAAGCGTTTTTGACTGGCAGCAGAAATACAAAATAATGCTACTGCGAGCTTGTCTTCATCACAGTTACACTTTTAACACTTTGACTTAATGGAAACAACTTGGAAGCGAGTGAAGCCTTGGCAAAATGGTCCCATTTAGGGATCTGAAAGAATTCTTTGATCACGAAACGCAAGCGCAGCCCGGTTGCTGCCTGTGCTGGCAGCCCCTTCCTGAGGTGATCCTGCTCTCCCAGTAGTAGCTGCATAAGAGAACCGGGCAGCTCAAATATAGCCACCAAATCCCTGCACAAACTTGACCCCGTGTCACATTCTCTTAGAGAAAAGCGGGTTTGCTCGTCACGGCCCCTCCTTGGGAGCCGCGCTCCTGCACCGTCTCAGACGGAATTCCTCTGTGAGTGTCTGTGTCAGCTTGGAAATAGATGTGCCCCGTGATTTGGGGCCTTTTCCAGAAGGTGGAATTAGTGACGGTGTGGGCTGGTGCCCACTGCTGGGCCTGGAGTTGGAGGTGGTCTGGGGATGGGTCTGGATCCTGTTTTCCTTTCTGACGGACATTTACCAGGTCAAGTGGACTTTGACATGACAGCTCGAGATAACAGCTGGAGCATTCCTGGCTTGTGTCCCCTTTTCCCTAAAAAGAGAAGCGGAGGGTAGTTGGGTCCTGATCTTGAAGGACTGAGATTTTCCTGGCCCTTGGGAAGTTGAGCACTGCATTTGTTTAGAGAGGAGCAGAGCGCCCGGCCCTGCTGGGCTGGCACGTTCTGCTGACACCGAACGTTGCAGTTTACACAGAACTGCATTTCAGGAGCTGAATGTGGGTCAGCAGTGCTGGGGACACTGAGGAAGGGGAATGTTAATCATCCCAAAGGGCAGGAGGCCTGTATTCATAATTGTCTCCGCTGGAGCCGATGGAATAGGAGGGAACAGTCTGCAATTTACGTATTAACCAAGGCAGCAATTTACATTCAGTCCCTGCCCATGCAGAGTTGGACTCTTGTGCTCTCTCAGAGCTGCTCTAATGGCTGGGCAGGAGCTGGAGCCACTGCTCTGCCCTGGATGAATTGGGCACCTGTGGGATACCTTGCTGCATCGCTCCTTCTGTCCCTCTTCCTTTTGTCTCTTCTCATCTTTTACAAGAAACCCTTGTTTCTGTGCTAAAAATCGTCAGAGTGACCTGCTGAATGAATTGTTTTCCTCAGAATTTCCATTTATAAATCATCCAAGTGACTTCATTAGAATTCCAGCTCTGTTCAGGCGGTGGGGTTGTTTTTAATGCCACATTTTTTCACAAGGGCTGGTCAGGGAATGTTGGTGAGTGTGCTAAGGAGCACATACCTTATGTTCCCATGCCCTTTAGGTGCTGTGTTTGAGCCTTCAGGAGCTGTTGGGGCTGAGGAGGACAGAGAGGGACACTGTGGTCACTGGGCACTGCTGAGAGCTCTCTGCTGTCCTGGTTCCATCCCTTCCATCAGCTCCATGTGGCTGGAGATGCAGCTGGAGCACAGATCAGCACATACCTGCCGTGGGTGCCCTGCTCTCACCGAGTGTTTCACTGGGAGATAGGTGTCCCTTTCATGTCCATCTTTCTCTTGAAATGGGATTGACAGTCCTGGGAGAACATGGCTCCTTCCCAAGTGCAGTGATCTTCCTGCTGTGCTGCCTTTGCTTCTTGAGGGCTGGTTGTCAACTTAGGTTTGAGTTAAATTTCAATAACGTGTGGATGGGCAAAGCTCAGAGCATGTTTCACTGGCTGTCTGTTGTGAGATCCTGTTTAAAGGGTACCTGGAGTTGTTTTAGTGGGTAATAACCCAAATCCATGATGCTTTAATCCTTGGCAGAGCACAGCCCTTCTACCAGCACAAGCACAACTGCAGAAAGGCTGGAATTGAGCTGATTTTTTTTGAGGTTTTTAGGGAGCTGGAGAATGGGATGCAGCTCTGCCCTCGCTGGGAGAGGACATTCCCTTCCTTGAGAGAACAGGCTTAGTTTCTGTGGTTTGTCTTTGGGTGAGTTGGAGACATCAGTGGAACACATTTTTCAGCAGAGTTCTTGGAGGTGGGCAGTGTGGCACTGGAACCCAGAATGAAGAGCGGGCTGGCACACTTCATGGGGTGTTGGGCTTTGCCCTGAGAGTGCTCAGGCTTGGTTTGGTGCACTGGCAGTGCTCAGGCTTGGTTTGGTACCCTGGCAGTGCTCAGGCTTGGTTTGGTACAGTGAGAGTGCTCAGGCTTGGTTTGGTACCCTGGCAGTGCTCAGGCTTGGTTTGGTACCCTGGCAGTGCTCAGGCTTGGTTTGGTACCCTGGCAGTGCTCAGGCTTGGTTTGGTGCACTGGCAGTGCTCAGGCTTGGTTTGGTACACTCTGGTTTGGCACGGGGGCTCCAGGACTTGCCTGGATTTCTCTGCTCAGATGCAGAGTGCTCTCAGCCCAGAGGGTGGGAGAGCCTTGGTGGCTCTCTGTCCTGCTCTGGCCGTGCTGCAGCGAGGCACGTGGCTCTGGGCTGACTGAGGGCTGCTCCCTGCAGCCAGCTTGCCCGTGTGATAAGCCCCGTGCCAGCGTGCCCTGACTCATCGGCCTCGTGTCAGATGGGATTGTTCAATACCGGTGCCACACGTTTTGTAATGACCCACACCTGGTCACCTTTCATCAGTCATTTTCCTTTTCTTTTCCAGTGTTTGGTGGTGCTTCACCTGTCCTGCTTGTTATTTCTCCTGGCCATAAGGAAAGCTGATGCTGTGGATGGCTAATTCCTCAGGCAGCATGATCCTGCTGCTCACAGGGCCTTTGTTCTCCTCGCTTGAGTGCTGCAGGAGAGTTGTATTTTAGTTCTCATTTGGTGGGGAGATTTAGCAAAAGCCTAAAAGCTAGAAATGAACTTTGGCTAAGCAGAGTTGCCACAGTGAGGATAAGAAGGGAATATTTCCTAAAACCTCAGAGAGCCATTGCCTGTATCAGCTGTGGGCTGAAGTACTGACATTTTATGTTTCATTGCAATGTTTTTCTTGCTATAGCAAATAACATTTGATTACCGAGATGTTAATGTCAGAGCATGATTGAATTGGAGACCAGGCTGCTTCTTGAGATGCTAACAGGTGGAAACAGGAGAGCCAGCTGACAGTGGGCAGGGTGAGTTGGGGGCCTGTGGCATGTGTCCTGAGCCTTTCTGGGCAGGGAGAATATTCTGAGAGAGCCAGGATAGTTAATACCTACTTGTCAGCTGTGCAGCTCTTAGCTTATTTGGGGGGTGAGGTGGGTACAACTTCTGTACCTCTCCAACCTGGCTGCCTCCCACTCCAGGCTGGAGTCCCTTCCTCCCAAATATTTGCTGTACCAGAGCTTTGGGGCTGCTGCAGCAGGAGGCAATCAACACCTGATGAACGAGGTGGTGGCACCTTTGGGCAGGTACAGAGGCTGCCCTGTGAGGAAAAGCCACTGACAGGAGCAGGAGGAGGAAGGGCTGTGAGAGACAGGGATCAGTGTCTCTTTTCCAGGAGGGTCTCACAGAGGTTTGGTGAATGCTGCAGAGGCCTAATGAGGGTTTCTAGAAGCTGTCTCCTCATTTGTGTTTGAAGGAGGAATTACGTGAGAGGGAAATAAGGAAATGGCAGTGTGTTGCTGGGAGACTGGGCTCCTTGGGTATTAGACATTTTCACAGAGAAGCAGCTCTAAGCTCCTTTTTCCCATGTCCTCTCTCTGGGTCCTGTATCAGCCCTGTGCAGTGGCTGCCCCTTCTTGCTCTCACCAAGATGATTGCATAACAGCTCTGTGTTTATCCCCACGAAAGTAAAGCTTTGGGAAGTTGCTCCAGCATTGCCAGCAGAGTAGAATTCACAGTTTGTGGTGGAAGTTCTCCCTTCCTTTCTGGCTGAAAAGATTCTCATGAGAGTTGTGACTTCCCTGTGTGACCACGGTGGGTCTCGTGCCCTGCTCACCCCCAGCAAGATGCTGCATTTAGCTGAACCTGCACGAGCAAAGGTTGGACTGGCTTGGAGCCTGCACAGGTTTAAACAGAGCAATTTGGAGATTCTCTAGTTAAGCCATTGTACTCATTTAATGCATTCAGGGCCTTTCTGCTGATCCCAGGCCAGGGGTTTAATATGCTGTGTTAACACTTAAATGAAGAAACCACTGAAGGCTGATTCATTAGTAGTCATTATGTGTCTTTTTCTAGTAATTCTGACCCCAAGTCTCTCTAGTTGAGGCTAAACCTCACCCTCTCTGCTAAATGGCCATCAAAAGGGTTCCATGAAAAGGGAATTATGTGGCTTCAGCCAACTTTCAAAGTAGTCGAATCATGCTATCCCACACAAACAAACTCCCACAGCCAGTGGAACTGACACGTTGAGCTCAAAAATAGCCCAGCGTGTGTGGGGGGAGCCGAGCTCAGCTCTGCTCTGCACATCAGAGGATGGGCAGGAGATCCTGAGGCAGCAAAGCAGCAGGAGCAGAGCTGGATCTAATTGGAGCTGTCGGACCTGGACAGGTGTTACCTTGAAGCTCTGGGTGCTTTCAGAGTGGGTGGTCTGATCCCAGAGAAATGCTGCTGATGCTCCTGGTTTCTTCTCTGCATCCAGTGTAAGGGACAATTTCCAGCCAGGGCAGCTGTAGCTTGGCAGAGCTGCAGGAAAGAGCTGGTCCTAGTGCAGTGCAGGTGTGTTGGGAGTGACTCCAGCATCCCTCTGTGCAAGATGTGGAACTTATCCTGGGAGCTGGGCTTGGGCCTGCACTTTGTGGCTATAACTCCCTAGCCAGAGGGCAGATGCTCTTCTTGGAGCTGCTTTGGCCATGGAAGGTTTGAAATGAGGGTGTAAATATGAGTATTGGCTCGTGCCCTCAGCTGCAGTGTGTGCAGGAGTGGCTGCCTGTGCAGGGTTTGTGACGGCTGTCAGAGGCAAACATGGCACTGGGAAACCTCCCCGTGGGATTTGGGAGCTGCAGTTCCTGAGAACCTGTCTGAAGGAGCAGGTGAGGAAGGTGGGGATGCAGACACAGAAACCAGACGTGCTCTGGCACAGTGCAGGGTGCAGCAGCGGGCTGTGGTTCACCCGGCCTGGGTGGCAGTGCTGGGGGCAGCTTGTGCACAGGGTGATTCAGCACAGCCTGCAGCAGGTCAGCTGAGCCACGGACAGAAACTGGCCAGGTCCTCCCAGGGCCTGGAGTGGGAGCCTAACCAGCTTCCCAAATCCTGCCCTGGCTGCCTAACTAGGGCCTGCTGACAGGAGTGATCTGTGTGTTGAGTTACCGCCTTGATTTGCAGAGGGATGAAGGGACTGGCCTGAGCCAGCGTTGTGCAGAGCAGGGGGTGCCTGTTCCCCACGGCCCACTTGGGTGTTGCCATTGCAGCTCGGGATCTCCTCTCGCTCTCCTGTATGGTTTGGCTCTGCCTTCAGCTCCTTAAAGCGTCGGCTGCAGTTATAGAACATTAATTACAGTGCATTTGGAAGATGGTTTAGAAGAAAAGGAGTCTGTGGGGTATCAGCGTGCGACTGCGGGCCCGGAGCTGGAGGCCAGCGTGGTTTGACAGGGAGCCAGGCCCAGGATGACTGTCAGAGCTCCATTAGCTGAGCACACGCCTCGGCACCGCTGGGAATACAGAGAACGCGGGGCCGCGGCAGCACATTCAAGTGTTTCAATTAAAGTCTGCATTTGGAGGCTGTGTGCGTCTGCTGCCTTTCAGCAAGCAGATGGATGTTTCTTGTCTCCTTCCAATAACTTTTAAAATGTGGCTGGTCCTGTTGGAAGGAGTTCTGAATGAGAGGGATGCAGCGAGGTGTTTTCAAGGCTGGGGAAGTGTGCGTGGATTTCTGCAGCAGAAGGAAGACACATTTTTTCCAGGTTTTTCCTTACCTACACAAGTCAGTCTCAGCTTGTCCTGGTTCTTTGGCTGTCTTGGCTTTCAGCTGTGCCTTTTCCTGCATAACCTCTGCCTGTGCAGAGTGTTAATTGCAGGAGTACCTTTGGAATGTGTATGGAGGATAGCAGGGATGGGTGTGTGACAGACCCATGGCCATCACACTGTGGGCACAAGGGGTTTTTTTAAGGCTCTGGGATCTGCTGTCACGTAACCTGAAGCGTTTCTGAATTTTTTGCTTGTGTTCAGGCTCATCAGGTACTACCAGGTGTGTTTCTGACCCTTCTCAGGGACAGTATCTTTGGAGCCCTGAGGCTTCTTGCTGTTGGGCAAAAGCAGCTGCATTGAAGCTGATGCCTAAAAACTAATTGTGGCATTTCGCAACGTGAAGTGTTCCTAATGGAAGGAGTACGTTTATGAGCTGTGTGTCATTGTGTGTGAAGTGTGATCAGATAACACGCTGAATTGCAGCACTGAGCCTAATTGGAGCTGGTTCCTGTCTGAGGAATGGAAGGATAGAGTGTGTTCAGGTGTCGTGCTGCTCCTGCAGGCTCGGAGCAGGGCTGATGCTCTGGGTACCCTTGCCAGGTAGATCTTCTGTGATACTGTCTTCAGACAGTGACAGTGAAGAAATTAAGGGAAAAAATGCCTCTTGTCACGTGTATATCTAAATTCTAAAAGATGTTTGTCTGTGGCCCTCTCAGCTGAAATAATTAGTGCTACAGGAAAGGGTTTGCTTTTGTCAGTCACCGTGACAGTGTGATCGTGTCTCTGCATGCCCCAAATTTTCGTTTAAGCTCACAGCACTGGCAGCAACCAAAGATGAAAAGTATTAGTCTTGGTACTTAGTCCTTCCTCTCTGGATGTGCTTGTAGGAAATCCTTGGGCTGTAATCTTGCAAGTGGCTCTGTCAAGGTTATCAGCCCGGCTGGAGTGCCGCTGACGGGCGGGCTCCGGGCAGCCTGCGCGGCTCTTCCCGGCTCCCCCCGAGCCACCGCCGCTGCCGGGAATTGTCCTGGCCTCTCCCCTGCCTTGGACAGAGAAAGCATCATGTGCTGGGTGATTTATGGCAGGTTTGCTCGTTCCCAGGTGGCCGGCAGACAATGGTGCTCTTTTGTTGTAGCCGGTGTCCTCTGCAGCCCGAGGCTGGAGCAGCTGTGGCTGCTTTCAGCAGTTTTGGAGGTCGGAGGACCCCCACTCCCAGCAAACTGATTATGGTAGAGCTTAACTTGTGCTCTATTTCTTTGCACATGTACCATTAATGAAATCGAACTGCTCCCCAGCAGCCATGGAGGAGCATGTTCTCAGCTCTACAAAGCCCATCTATGTTCTCCCATCCCTCTGACACAGTGAGGGAGTTGTCAGTCGTACAGCAACTGTTTGTTTTCAAGCACAATCTCATTGGAAACCAATAAAAATCATTCTGATTCATTCTCTGTACAAGGATTTTAATACTTGGCTTCCACAGAGGCTGTTTTTCCCCTGAGCGGCTCTGGGAAGTGTAAGATTTAAAAAAAATCCAAAGACTTTTCCTTTCTGCTGGTTAATTCAGCTGGTTTATGTTAGAAACAAAGTGCAGAGTTGGTGGAGAGGGAAATCACGGTCGCTCCCTCCCCCTTGCTGCAGTGTGGGTGTCGTGTGCCCACTGCCCTGGCAGAGCTGAGGTACATGGGGAAACCTGTGCTTAGTCAGAACAAAATATTCATGTGTTTTTCATCCAAGCTGAGACTCCCATTACACAGTAAAATGACAAGTGAAGGCTGACTATAGGTATTTTCCCACTCAGTGGGCGCTTGTGCAGTTTCTGAGTCATCAGCTGACAGTGTGGGCCTTAGTCTCTGCTTTTCCTCGTGTGTGTGTGTGCTGCTGGTCCCAGTTTGGTTCCACAGACACAACTGGATCCTTGTTTTCACTTACCATTGACACAGTCAGGAATGAATTCAGTCCCTTCATGTGAGCCCGAAGGAAAATGGGGTGGTTTGGTGACTGCAATCTGGGATTTGAAATGCACCACCTTCTTTTAAGGTAAGGTGGGATATAGCCCCTGATTAGGAGAGCACTGAATTGTTTAGTTCCTTTTTGAGGCACGGTCAAATCTCTAGAACTTTTGTAGTGCTTAAAGGCAGATGGATTTAGGATATTTAGGAGGTGTAACTGAAGTTGCCTGGAGCAGTGCTGCTGGCAGTGACCAGCACGTGGCTGGACCTGCTCCCTGTTTCTGGGGCTGTTGGGGTTCCTTCTTGCTGTGCCGTGGCAGTGAGGTGTGGAGCTGCACTCGCTTTAGTACAGCAGGAAATTAGTGGGAAAACTAAACGTGTCAGAGCTTTCACCATGGCAACAAAGCCCGGCTGGCTCGCAGCACAGCGAGACAAAAGCGGGTCAGGTCTGCACAGAGCAAGGTGGGAGCCTTCTGCAGGCTGAGTGTCTCCAAACCTGCCCCTTCTCCTGGGGAAAGGGCTGGTGAGGTGACCAACATCAGGATTTGGAGCTGGGGATTAGAGGTGTGCTCCACTGATCTCATTCTTATGTCATCAAAGAACCTGACCTGGGAAGTGCCCACAGCCCCAAGGCTGCAGGAGCTCAAGGAGTGTTTGGACAAATCTCTCAGGCATATGGGGGGATTCTTGGGGCTGTCCCTTGCAGGGCCAGGACTTTGGCTTCATGGGTCCTTTCTGACTCAGGATACTCTATGATTCTGTGCTTTTTGCAGTGGATGGGAATGTTTTCTAAAGGCCACACAGTCATTCTGATTCTTTCCCTTTCCCTGAAACTGTTTGTAAATAATGCAGGGGTTGTAAGTCTGCCTTGTGTGACAGTGCCCAGACACAGTTGCTTAATTCCTCGGCTCTTTCTCTTGGATTTGTGGACAGCCCAGAGGTTGCACGAGCACTAAGTCACGTTCTGATGGCACACCATCCGTTTGCTTATCTGTCTTCTCATTCCTTGTGTTCCAGCATTTTCAGCTCTTTGGTGAGGTCAGCACAGAAAGGGTTGAGAGCACCGACAGTGCCAGTGACACAGGGAAGGGCTGTCTGTGCTCTGTCCCCCTGACAGTGTCTCAGTGTGGCTTGGCCATCCCCAGCCAGGCTCAGCAGCGATGCTCCTGCCGTGCTGCTGCTCAGGAGTTGTTTTCCTCATAATTGAGCAGGATATTAAAAGGTTTATGGTTTACAGTTACAGGCGTTGCTCCGGCTGGAGGAACGTCGAAATCGATACGGCAATTACTGCCCGGCCCGTCACGGGTTGTGACTCTCACATGCTTGGGGAGACAAAAGTGGAAGTGGCTGGAGGAGTGCCACCAGCGGGGTGGCCACGGGCTCGCCTCCAAGCCAGGGACAGGGTGCTGGGCAGCATTCCTGAGACGGGCATGGGGTGTCACACAAGGAACTCGCAATTGGGCTGTCGATTTTGCAGACCACGAATATTAAAAGAGAAAAAAAGTAACTTTAGAAGAGCTCTAAGAGTGAATTTTATACAGTTTTCGTGTTCTTGTCATCTTCTCTTCGGATTCGTCATCCCGGCTGGGACTGCATCTGGAGGAGGGTAATGGCAGCAGTGACCAGGCCTGGGTGGCCCTGGTCGGGAAGCGCCGCTTCCTGCCGGATTTGCATCCCAAGCCCTAAGTCAGCACTTCGGGGCTGTGTGTGGTAGGGTGCCCTGGCTTGTTGGAGTGAGTCATCATTCAAATAGACACCAGAGCAAACGTGCTTGTCCAAACAAGAGCAGCTCTGCAGAGGCAGCGGCTGCTCCGTCTGAGGTGAGCAGCAGAAGGCTTCTTGTTTTACCACCTGCAGCTCTCCCAAGTCCCAGCCCTTGCGCAGTGTCGGTGTGCTAGCACCGCCTTCCCTCCCCGCTGCCTGGAACAAAGCTGGCTTCCTGTGCTCCGAGGTCAGATCCTATCGCCCTGGAGGGAGCGGTGCTTTGGGCCTGGCAGATGTTTTCCTCACCAGGTCCCAGAACAAGGGCTGCTCTGCACAGTCTGCCATGGTGCCTCCTGCCCGTCGCTGGTGGAAACCTCAGCCATGCATCTGAGTGTTGGGATTCTGTGCTAGGATGGATGCTCCAGTGGTTTTGTTAGAATAGGAGAATCAAGTCCCAATTAAAATGGTGATTAAGATAGCTTTTTGGTTTTTGCTAGCTGTTTTTTTCTTATCTTAAATGTGTTTGAAGATCTTGAACAGCAATTCCAGTCCTCTGTTTGCTTTGATCCTTTGGTTTCAGGAGAGGCTGCGAGCGGCTCTGCAGGAATGGCATGTGTCACAGGAGCTTTGTTTGAGTTCTCTGTGCTCCAAATTCAGGGCTGGAGTAAGAAGTGTTTATGATGTGTGACTTGAGTGAGTCACCTCGAGTCGGAGGCAGCTGTCAGCCACGGGGACCTGCACAGCCCAACCCATGTGCAGTACACCTGGCTGGGGTTATCCCTAGCAGGGCACCTCGCTCAGCAGGCTCCTGGCTGGGCTCCGCTCCTTCTGTCACACAGAAACCATTAAAGCTGTGTGAGAAAAGCACTGTCACCTCAGCTGTGCTCTGCCTCCTGCCGTGCTCCTGCCTTGTCATCTTTGGAGGGATTCCTCCCCCAAATGCCCTCCCAAAAGGCAGGAAGAGAGTTGTGCCCTACACAAAGGTGCAGATCAGCTCCTGCTGGCACGGTCCTGCTGCTCTGCCCCCGGCAGCATCCATTTGGGGTGACAACACTGGGTTCCCAGTGTGGGAATCCTTCCATGGAGTTCATTTTCCTCATTGTTGGCAAATTGTGAGCCAAATGTGTACACAGCTTAGAGCAACAACTTCCTATTGACAGTGCTTTCAGAGGAGCTGTTGTTTATAAAGTGAGGGATTTCCAGCTTTGTTTTTCTCTCTCTCCAGTGAAGAGTAAACTCTTGGAATTGAATGTTTCATTTTTCGACTGTTTGATAATAGTTGTTGGATTCTGCTGCTGTTGGTGAAGCCCACAGGCTGAGGGGAAGGCTGAGCTCTGTATTTTGGATGTTTCTAGATCTAGATGCAGTGTAAGTCCTCAGAGGATGGATGGGATCTGGGTAACAAAAGGTGTGTCAATGGGAAACGCAGATGTGCAGCTGAGCCTTACACCTCGGCTCTGTGTGATATCAGTAGAAAGGTCTTGACACAGGCTCTGTCTGTGCTCGAGCTGGAAGAGAAATGGGAACAAGAGGAAGAAAGGCAGGAAAATAAGTGTATCCCTGCAGTTTGGTCTGTGTGTGTACAGCACAGAGGGCCTGAGCAGTGCTGTGCTGCTGTCCCGTGTAGTCGGACTCACTGCTCGGTTTCTTAATGCAGGCACTGCAGGAGCATTGCCAAAAGCTCTGAGGGAAGTGCAGGAGCTGGGATCCATTGAGCTGCTATCAAGCTGGTGTGTACAAAGTACCTTTTGATGCCATTGCCCAGCCAGTTCCATCTGGGTGAGCGGGGCGAGTTCCTCTCTGCACGGTTGGGCTTCATGCCAGGGTGTTCCATCTCACACACACGGATGAGAATGTTGTAAAAACATAAATCCCTGAGCTTCTCCTGGTGATATTACTGTCATTGCTTTGCTGTAGTTTTCAGAAGTTGGGGTTTGAGTGGTTCCTTGATTCTGCCCTCTCCTGTGATATGTCTCAAACCGCCCCTGGAATCAGTGCCAAGCGCCGTGGCTGGGAGTCAGGTTGAGTGACGCCTTCGGCAACCAGCTCAAGATCAGCAGGAGGAGATACAAGATACTCGGGTGCTGTTCGAGCTGATAGTGCCAGAGAAATATTTAGCACATAGGTGACACTTCTAATCTTTAAAGCACTTCATAAACATTGGCTAATCCCACAGTGCAGTCTTGGTTGGCAACCTATCTGTCTTCCCTGGAGAGAAGAAACGGCTGGAGGACTCTGGGAAGCTGCAGTGCAAGGCTGTGATAGAGCTTGAATTTCAGTTGGATTTTTTAAAGTATAATCCAGCTACAAGATCCTCTGCTTCTGTGACCTGAAGCACATGAACTGCCTACACTTCACTCGTACCTGGAGTGGGGGTTCCCTGTCCTCATTCAGAGGATGCTGGACTGAGCCACGCAGCCAGGCAAGAGAGGATGAGGAGAGCCTTCAGCATGCCCTGGGGCCTGGCCAGGCAGCTGCAGGAGGTGCTGTGTGAGTACCAACTGTACAGGAGAGTCATGAGCAGTCAGGGTGGGAGCCCTGAAAAAAACCTGTGGCAAAATGCTGTTGTACAGCTGCCATTTACTGTAAGGAGAAAACCTGAATGACTTGTGCTCTTCAAGAACTTGACCTTTTCCTTCAGCATCCTGCTCTCATGGAAAGAGCAAATCCATGGGCAGGGAAGGTCAGTGCTTCCATGGTCTCCTGCAGCCATGTCCTCAGTAGCAGTGAGCACTGTACCCTGTGGGTGAGTGAAAGGGAGCTGGGAAAGGGCTCTCAGTATGATACCAGGTGAGGCATCTCCGAGCCTTGGGGCATCCCTGACTCCAGTTCTGAGAGTGCCCAAATCCTCAAGCTACCGGCTGAGGAGGGAGGAGAGCCTCTGCCTCTCATGTTGAAACCGGGGCACTGTGTAGGAAGGAACGTAAGATTTGTATCATCAAAGGGCTGAAAGCAAGAGGGAACATGATTTTGTAGCCTAGTGATGAGGGAACTCCCCTGGGAGGGGATAGGGATCAGCTTCCATCTGTGCTCCAGGGACTGTTTATGTATTTTGTGTTGAGAATTGCTGGATGAAGCACATCTCGAGCAGCAGTGAGTTACTGAGGAGTTACTGGCAGCTCTGCTGGGCTGGCTGGCTGTGCCTCACCACCACTGGGGCTTTTACACTCACCTTGTCTCTTTTAGACTCTTTTCAGGACAGGGACCGTGGTTATTTACAGCTGAGTTACCAGAACTTTGAGAAATAATAGATCTCATCCCACTGCAAGTATTAAGCAGCCACAGGAGTACTACCAGCCTTCTAGAAGGAAGCTAAAGTGTGTTTGTTTGACCTCCTTCAGACACCTGAAGGAGTAAAGATAATGCAGTGTGTGAGACAGCTTGGACCAGAAGAAGGTGGTTATCAGGAGTTAAGAGGTGACGAAAACCAGTGTTGTTTAGATCTGGTGATTAAGAGCCTTCCTTTCACTTCTGATTTACTGCTTGAGTATCTAAATTGCTTAATGAGAAAAGTAATATGGAAAACTAACAAGGTAGGAAGCCTAGTTTCCAGTAAAGTTTAAACCACAAGGAGTTTATCACAACCTGGCGGGGGGCAGTCCTCCTATGTACTAATAAAGAAACCAAAAGGGTGTCTTCACTCCCCAACTCAGAAGACAGAATATATTTTTTATTTTTTCAGGCCTTGGTTTGTAAAAGATGGCAAAAGGCAGCCAGGTGAGGTGTACAGAACTAACTGCTCACTTGCTACCGGGAGTAGAAGCTACAAGGGCGTTGCACCAAACAAGCCTGGTCCTGTAGCATTTTGCTTAGATAAAAGATACAGAGAACCCTGGGCAGTAACCTGCAGTTCTTTCCAAGTGCCTGTGAGTTAATGAGCCAGTTCTGTGGGGCTGCCAGGTCAGGCAGCACAGCTGGGAAGGGGCTGGGGCAGGGAATGGTGTGACCCTGACGCCAGGAGAGGGTCACACCATTCCCTGCCCCGGGGTTTGGGGTAAATAAACTCTGATCTCTGCAGATTTTCTGTACAGGGTGAGAGAATTCACCGTGAGCTGGCAGTGAGTGCTTGCAGCCCAGAAAGCCAAGGGTGCCCTGGAACACATCTGAGGGAGCGTGGGCAGCAGGACTGGGGAGGGAATTCTGCCCCTCTGCTCTTGACAGACCCCACCTGGAGTCCTGCACACAGTTCTGGGATCTCCAGCACAAGCAGGACATGGAACTGTTGGAGCAGGTCCTGAGGAGGCCATGAAGTTGATAAGAGTGCCTCCCCTACGGGGACAGGCTGAGAGCTGGGGCTGCTCAGCCTGAAGAAGAGAAGGTTGTGTGGAGACCTTGCAGGAACTGGAAGGGTGCTGAGGTCCTGCACAGGGTGCCCAGAGCAGCTGTGGCTGCCCCATCCCTGGAAGTGTCCAAGGCCAGGTTGAACAGGTCTTGGAGCAATCTGGGATAGTGGAAGGTGCCCCTGGCCATGGCAGGGGGTGGAACTGGATGGTATTTTTGGTCCTTTCCAACCCAAACCATTGTGGGGCTCTATTCCATGCTCCTGTCAGTGGGCATTATCTGGCAGCTCAGCTCTGGCTGCAGCACGCTGCCTGTTGGCTGGGGAAGTTGTTTTGATGAGCTGCATCACCCTCGTGTGTGCAGGGTGAGTGTTTTCCTCGCAAACACCAGTCACCCCTCCGTAGTGAGGAGACTATCAGCTCGTGTGCAAGAGGAAGGGTCTGAGCTTTATATAATCTGTTGGCTCAAAGACTTTCCAGAAACAAATCTTGCGACGGAGCTAGAGGCTAATGACAGCAATATGTCTGCTGGCAGGCAGCAGTGATTCAGAAGAGCTTCAGATCTATCCATATGCTCTTTTCCTTGCGTTACTTCTCAGCAGAGCCGAGTGCACTTGAGGAGGGGTTTGAGGAGGGTGTGTGGCATGGGAGAGATTCCAGCTTTCCTCCTGTCAGGGTGAATCCACTGCCTGTCTGTGTGAGGGAGTCATCTGCTTGTGTGCTGTTACCTCTTGCATCATAACATGTCATGGCCTTGGAAGTAAACCCCCACCTAGTGAAGAATGGGCTGTATTTAGAATTGCTGGGGTGCTTCATCTCTGTAAGTTAATGTCCTTAAGCAGCCACTGCAAAAACTCTGGTCTGTGACTGGATGCTCTTTTGGATGCAGCTCTAGAAGCCCAGGAAATCCTGTGTGTAATGCAGAATTCCTGCTGGTTTCAACCAAGACTTGCATTCTTCTCTTCTTCCTCCTTAGGTAAATGGCTACAGTGCTTCAGCAAACTCTGTCAGCTCTTTGAGACAGGGAATTTCTCACAATGCTTGTGGAAGGATGAGTCCCACCATTCCATGAGTGTCTTGGGATACTGTCAGAGTGGGGTAGAGCTCATGTCACCCACTCAGAGCTGCAGTGGTGAGGAGGTGGCCCTGCTGCACAAAGCCTCTTTACTTAGGGGTGGTTTAGGTCTTGCTTTCTGCTTTTTATGGCTCTTACCCGGTGGTTTTGTACTGCAGCTGATAAGTTACTGCTGCTGCTCATCCTCCTTCCTGCACACCTCTGCAGGGATGTGCAGCCGAGGCAGGGATGAGTAATGCCTCTGGAAGAAGTGCTACCCTAACCTTTTATTCTGGGTGCGTACATCGAACGCTCGAACCTCTACATTTTCCATTGCATTGGATGACTGTACATTCCTATCAAATGATTCACTGGATTAACATCACTTTTCTGTGAACCAAAATATCTCCTCAGACCCTCAGAGCTGAAGGGATCTTTAGCAGATGCACTGTTGGATGCTCCATGTGTGCCTTCCCCAGCCCAGCACTGTGTACACACGGGCTGGAGTGTGAGGCTCTCCTTTCTCTCCCCCTACAAGTGCACTTGGTTCCCTCACATTCCATTTCAGTGACGTTGGAAAGCTTTTTTCTTTCTTTTTCCCCAGAGGGACTGAGCAGAGCTGTTTACCCTCGCTGGCCAGCTTCCCCTCTGAGAGCAGGACTGGTGAACACGAGGGGGAAGGACAGCAGAGCACAGGCTTGGGGTGGGAGCAGGTTGATGCTCACCTGCTGAGGTGCTGTGCTGCTGCTCATTCTGCTTCGACAGCTGTTCTGCAGCTCTCTTTGGGCTTTCAGGCTGGTTTGGCATTGAGCTGTGCTTGGGGCTCTGTAGCTGCCTGTGCCCGTTTGTGATGGAGTGCCATCCCTGCAGTGGTTCCTGGATCCATCCCTCGACAGCTGCTCCTTGGAGAGTTGCAGGCTGCAAAGCTGCTGCCCAGAAACGAGGCGTGTTCTGTGTGAGCAGCACGGCTCAGCTCACAGCTGCCAGAATCACAGCCTGGGTGCCTGTGGTACCACTGTGGAGATGAGTGGATCCCAGCTTTGCAGGGAGATAATTCCAGGCTGTTCCTCAGGACTTGTCGATGTGGGGTTGATTTTTTTCTTGGTTGTTGTGAAACTGCCCTCGGTGTATGCCTTATCTCAGAGCTGCTTGCCTGTCCTGCTCGTGTCCTGCTCCTCCTGGAGCCCTGCTCCTGCTCCCAGGCTGGTTTCCAGGGGTGTTTATCTGTGTCCTGCCGAGCTGCAGTCCTGGACGAGTTGTTCCTGAGCAGTAAACTGGGAATGATTTCAGCTGGGCAGTGCTGGAATGCTCTGTGCCCATGGGGAGTTGTGGACTGTGGACCATTGGGGTGTTATGTGTGCAGTGACCTTGTGTCCTGCTCTTCTGGTGACGTTCAGGACCTTGATGTCTTTTGGCTCTGGTCCCCTCTGTGGCCATTGAACTCTGGCTACACCACTCCATGAGCTGGCCCTGCAGCTGTGTTCACCTGTGTAAGGGTGTGAAACTATTATTTAAATACTTATCTCCTCTTCATGTGACTTTTTTTGGTAATTTTAAGCATCTCCAAGTTGTTAATCCTGCTGGAATGATGGCCCTGTCTTTTGCAGCTCCTTGGGATACATGGCTGTGTGATCTGAGGGTGCAGCTAATGACTTTATAGCAGCTTTTACAGCTTGACCTCGGAGCCTGCTGGTTGTGTCTGGGAAGGAGCAGAGGAATGTGAGGCATAGGAGCTGTGGCTTGTAGGAAATATGTTTTTGTGGAGCCTTGCTGATGGCAGTGACTGGCTCCCCAGAAGCCTTGTGGGCTCTTTACAAGGTGCATGTATTGGTCCTGGACCATTATAGTTATCTCAGATATCATGTTTATTGTCTGACACTCTACCACATTCTGCAACCAGGGAAAATTCTTGTTTTTCCTGAGGCAGCTGTTGCGTTTATGGAATTTTTGGTATGTGCTAGAATAGAAACTCATTTTCATTTTGTACCTGAATCATAGAAAGTCAGGCTAACATGACAGATCTCGTTGTTGCAGAGACAAAAGTTCTCCTGCACCACACAAACCTCTGGCTGTGCTGGCTCCACTCAACTCCTCCCTCTCCTCACTGGCCCAGCTTAGCACAGCTGTAACTGGACGGGGCAGACACCCAGGGCAGATGCCTTAGGAGGGGTATTTTCCTGGAAAAGTGACAGCACATGCTGTGGATTGGGGAGCAGCACCCCTCACCCAGCTGTGCTGGAGCAGGAGCAGGACTCTGCACGTTCCATGCAGGCTGTGGAGAGCAGTCCTGGCCCGAGTGTTCCCCTTGCACACTCTGAACAAAGTAAAAAGCAATCCTTGGGCATGCAGGATCTCCTCTCTCCTGGTGGCTGACATCTTCCTGCATCCTGCTGCTGGGATTGAACTGAAATAAGCTGATCTGGTTGCTGGCACCGAGAGCAGCCATCAGTTAGTGTGGCCAGTCCTGCAGCTGGTAAATAAGCCTTTGTTTTCATCTGCATCTAAAGAGAGAAAAAATACTAATCAGCCTGGTGAGACAGCGCCTTCAGTTTCTTGCTGCTATCATTCAAATTAATAGAAATCTCATTTATCTCCTTCTGGTGATATATGTCCCTGGAGAGCAAGGTCATGGCAAATGATACAAATGAATGAATAGGGGAGATGGGAAACATGATCTGAAATTCCTGCAGGCTCGCTCATCTCGCACCCTCCGTGTGTCAGGGGAGCCTGGATTTACGTCACTGTGCCTTACATAAGGATCTATAATGTGATAGCTCCCGAGGTTGTGTGGGTCTTGGGAGGCTCCTGTGTAATTGGTTCAGTATGTGCTCAGCAGAGCTGCACAGCTCTCGTGGACAGCTCTGCAAGGCTTGCTGCTCAGGAACCTTTATCCAGCCATTTTTTCCTATAGCATCACCATTTTCTTTGGGGTTTCAGCTGTTGCAGGTGTCTTAAATGGTTAAAAATGCTTAAGGGGGGGAGTATTCAGTTAAGGTTAAATCAGCTCCCTGAAGCTGGGCACTCAGTATTTCACAGAATCCTGGAATCACTGAGGTTCGAAAAGAGCCAGGAATATCAAGTCCAACTTGTGCCCCATCCCCACCTTGTCCCCAGCCCAGAGTACTGAGTGCCACATCCTGTCCTTCCTTGGACACCTCCAGGGATGGAGACTCCAAACCTCCCTGGGCAGCCCCTACCAAGGCCTGACCACCCTTTCCATGGGAAATTCCTGCTGATGTCCACCCTGAGCCTCCCTGGCCCAGCCTGAGGCCAATCCCTCTCCTCCTGTCCCTGTTCCCTGGGAGCAGAGCCAGAAGGGCTCCCCTGATCCCCCCTTTTTCCAGGCTGTGCCCCTTTCCAGCTCCCTCAGCTGCTCCTGGGGCTCCAGCCCCTTCCCAGCTCTGTTCCCTGCCTGAACACAGAAGCAAGGAAAGAATTTGGGTAAATGTTGATATCAAGTGTGAATAAGCAAGGCGGTGGTTTTGGATTGCTGCACTTTTCCATGCTTTCTTGTGCAGCTGCAATAAATCCCTTGCCCTGGACTGGTCAGTCACTTGTTAAATGAACTGCCCCCCTCTCCTACTCCAGGCACTCCAGATGCTCTCTGGACCAATGTGCATGTCCCCACATAAGCAGAATTGCAGATGAAGACTCGATGCAGGTCTGTGCTCAATCCCTTGCAGGGTTTGGGGCACACTCAGTGGTTTGGCTGCAGGGCTGGGTGTGAGCAGGCACTGCTGGGCCTGACATTTGTGTCGTGGTCTTGTGATAGTCCAGGTTTAGAAGGCAGGCAGCTTGTTTTACTGGGCACGTCACCCGAGAGCAGTACAGTATGAGCTGCTGGCTGCAGTCCCCTCTGACTGTACAGCCCAGGCAGGAGGGCTTTAGAGCACTCGAGCTCTGGGCTGTGTGAAAATCTGTGTGTGACAAACCTGCCCTGCGCTGGCTTTGTGCTCACGGGGATGGATGGAGCAGGCTCCCTCCCTCGAGATGGGACTCTTGTCATCCCTGAGATAAGAAAGAGTCACTTCAAGTTGCATCTGGACTTTGAATTTTATTGTGGTTTTGACGCTGAGGTGCTGGAGCCTGTGCAGAGAAAGGCAATGGAGCTGGGGAAGGGTCTGGATCCCCAGGAGCAGGCAAGGATCAGCCTGGAAAGAAGGAGGCTCAGGGGGACCTTGTGGGTCTACACAACTCCCTGACAGGAGGGGACAGCCAGAGAGTCGGGTTCTGCTCCCAGGGAACAGGGACAGGAGGAGAGAAAACAGCCCCAGGTTGTGCCAAGGGAGATTTAGATATTAAGGAAAATTTCTTCACCAAAAGCATTGTCCAGCCCTGGAACAGCTGCCCAGGGCAGTGGTGGAGTCCCCCTCTCTGGAGGTGTTTTAGAGCCAAGTAGATGTTGCACTTGGGGACACAGGGGCTGGTGGCCTTGGCAGTGTCACTGGACTGATCTTCGAGGGCTTTTCCACCCTAGACAATTCCATGACTCCAAGGCAGACTGAGACCTTTATTTGCTGAGGCAGGGGTGATGGTGGTCTGTTCATACACAGCACCTTTCTGGGCTGCCATTTTCAGTTAGGAGTTCTTAAAACAAAGTCCTGTAAGGGAAATGAAGCCCTGCCTTGGCAGCCCTTCTGTCTGATCTTTGGTAAGTGCAGATGTGCATCTTGGAACAATTTACTCCTGGTTGTGTTTCGGGCTACCAGAGTGACTGTTCATTCCCACATATGGAGCATGGTTTCAGAAGGTAATTTAAACAAATGGAGCGCCACTTCCAATTTTTCAGGCTTCTAGTTTAGGAGCCAAAATTGTTCTCCTGGCTCCAGCTTGCCCACCCTGGCTGTATCAGTTCCCACATGGCCTGCCAAGTTTGCAGAGAACAATCTATGGTCCCTTTTCCCTTCTGAGGAGGCAAAACTCTCTTGGCTGAGAGTGGTTTGGGCTTTGTTGGGACACGGGGTGGGGCAGGGGTGGGCAGGGAAAGCCCTGCCTGGGACTGACCCCTGCTGTTCCTGAAGTCGCAGGGGTTTGTGAGCCCCAGCTGTGCCTTACCCGTGTGAGGGGTTAACACGAGCTGTGAGGTGCTCCTGGCTCCTGCTGGATGCTGCCAGGTGCCATCAGTTCCTGCTGCTGCACTTTGGGAGGGGTAGTCTGGGATCAGAAAGTGCCCTGGGCTGTGTGGACAAGGAAAACACACCTCTGTTTTGTGGCTCTTGGCACTGGAGAGGTGCCTTAATACGTAGTTCCTTTGCTGTTCCGTGGCTCTCGCTGGACTGTTAGGTCTAGGCTAAGTGAAATGATTTAGTAGCACATCAGCTTGTGCTTGTGAAAGTAAATATTTTTGTTCTACTGAAAGCAAATGGAAACGTGTGGTCAGTGTCCTGGTGCAAGAAGTCCTGACCTGCTGCTTGGAAGAAGTAGGAAATGCTGTGATGAGGGAAAAGTGATGTATTTTGAGCTTGGTGCGTGTGTGTGCAGGGGAGCAGTGCTGCACCCCAGAGATGCACAGCAGCTCCCCGGGCACTTGCAGTGGCCAGGGGCCCATCTCCTCTGTGCTGCTGTTACTCAGTGGTCCCGTGAGCTGTGAGTACCCACTGCCTGCCCTGGCCTTTGCACGTGTGGAACGGCTCAAATACCCAAAATTCAGACACGCCGAGCTGTGTGCTGCAGACTTGGTTTAAGACCCCCAAACGGATCTGTAGGTTGGCTGTATTTGTTTGGTTTTTGTTTTCTTGCAGTTTCTGCACGTATAAAAGAGTCTTTGTCCTCTGTGGGCCCTGAATTTCCCATGGACAAGGAGAGGCATTGAGAGAATTCCAGGCTGCGGCTTTGCTTCCACGTGCCCCTGCTGCATTTACCTGTATTTAGTGCGTGTCTCTGACTCAGTGTTTACTCTTCAGTATTTAAACATTCCCTAGAAATTAAATCTTTTAAGAACATTATTCTTCACACCAAGTGCTTGTAGAAGCCCAGTTGTGCAATGCCTACGCTCATGTATTGGCTGCTGTCTTACTCCCTCGGAACAGGATTTATGGTGGCAAAGCAAAGCAGCAGCCACAATTAGAATTTGGGTACTACAGCGCTGAAGTGCTTTCAAAATAGCAGTGTCTGTGCTCCAAAAATACTCCATTGTCCCCTGCTTGGAGAGCTGGTGACAGCCATGGTTACTAGCCTCACGTGAGGGCTGTGTTGGTGCCGAGGGCAGGATCTCCCTCCCAAGTCTGGGGGCACCTGAGCCCTTGGTGCTGCTGTTGGCACCACGAACGAGTTTGATTTGCATGGCTGGAGCAGCAGGGATTAGAGTGACACCCATCGCCGTTTGATCTTTGGCCCTTTGCCCCGTGCTGTCACCAGCCTGGGGCTAATGGCCGTGTGTGACATTTGGGAGCCTGGCTGGGGTGATTAGTGGGACGCTCCAGTTGCCCGTCCAGACCTGAATTCACTCCTGGCAGTGCAGCTTGTGCAGAAAGTGAATCATGAGCCTGAGGTCCATCCTCTGCCGTGCAGTGACACCCAGCCTGTGTCCCAGGTCGCTGCCCTGCTGTGAGCCAGGCTCCTGGGGTGGCTTTGGCAGCCCTGGCACAGGGCAGTGTCTGGGTGCCCTTTTGCTCACACCGTGCTGTGCCACGCGGCCCCGAGAGCCCGGGGCTGGATCATGCTTGGGCTTTGAAGTAGGTTTTCAGCTCCTGAGCGTGTAATCTGTGGGTTTAAGTCATTTCTGCTGATAAGGGAAATCAGATAGTCTTGTTGGAAGTGGCTTGTAGGCTTCTCTGGTGTTGTAATTCAGCTCTGTGCCCAAGTGAAAGGTGATTCTTTAACAAGTTGGTCTGTGCAGTTACTGCTGTGGAAGATTCTTCTGTCAAGCTTGCTTTGTTATGAAACAAATTCAAATTTCAAGCAAATCTTTGTGGTTTTGGGGGGAGCAGAAACTTCCTGAAGTTCCAGGAGGCAGCTCCTGTGTTCTGACATCATTAGAAGGTCTTAGTGGAAATGACTGCAAGGGTGTTTTGTCCTCAGCAAGCTGGAATGAGATTCCCTGCTTCTCCCTTGCTGAAAGGGAGGGAATTTCTGCCCTCACTCAGGTAATACTGTGTAGAACATCAGTTTATTTTGATCTGGACTTTACAATCAGACCCAAGCTGCCAACGTTTCACCTTCCTTTGTTATAAGCTCTGCTGAGGGCAGGCAGAGGGCTGGGGGCAGCCAGTGCTTCTCCCACCTAACTGGGGGTGAATCCATGGTGCTAAAGCTGGCACAGTTTGGTTTGCTTCTCCTGCGAAGCCTGGGCAAGCTGAGGGTGAGGAAGGGACTCTCCATCGCTTGGATGTGGTTTATCTTGGTTGTTGAGGGTTAATGTGTTGAAGCCTGCATTCCTCACAGTTTCACTTTTGGCTTCTCTTTCTAAAAATTTCCACTCCATTTCATAACAGTTCTGGAGTGAGGGGTGGTGATACTCGGGAACCTTTGAGTCTGAAAATGTTCTGTGTAATCGGGGGCTGGAGGCAGCCACAGTTGTTTTCAGGCCCAGGGGAACCAGTCTTCCTGACAATAACATTAACCCTCCCTAAATCAGCTAATTGAAGGATTTTTAATTAACTTAAGGGGTGGGGATGGTAAATAGAAGCAGTGGTTTTGAGAAGAAAATTGCTTTCTGCTGCAGTCTTGTGACTGATGAAAATTCTGATGTTTGAAGCTAAAAAATAGTGTCTCACTAGTTTGATCATTTCTATTGCTTTTGGAGCCAAGCACAGACTCCAGTGACTGGGTTTTGTGGCACGTAACAAACATCATTATTGATGGAGGAGTGTCTGAGAGACAAACTGCAGCCTTCCAAAGCTTCTTGTGCACACAAAGGCTGGATTCAAAATTTTGAGTGTAACAACTGCACTGACTTTGTACTGAAAATACTTTGGTAGTATCCTGATAGTTCTGCCTCCCTAGCTGATAACCCGAGCTGGAGTATCTTTGCCAGGCTGCACTGCAGCATAAGAAACTTTCCTGAGACTCAATGCCTTCATCAGTGTCTCTACAAGACATCTTGTGACAGGGCCACTGCTTGTTTGTTCCCATAGAAACTGCCATCTGATCGTGGCAAACTGCACAAAGGCTCCTGCTGCAAACGCAGCGTCTAAAAATTCCTCTGTGTATCATCCAGATCTGGCATGGTGCTTTATTCCTCTCTGCCCTGGCAGAATCTCGGCCCCTGCCCGCTCAGTGTGCTCCAGGACCCGCAGTGTTAATGCAATTGGCACCTTGAAAATAATCCTAGAACTAGAGGTGATGGTGTCACCTCCTAATTGTGATCTCAGAGGTGCTGGCAAGGGAGCAGTGTTTGCAGCTTCTGCCAGCCTCAGGATGATGCACATGGAAATCATAAATACTGAATAAAAGGCGTTTGATGCATTTGAAATCTTCGATATTGGGGGGAAATTCCTTTTCTGTAAGTGTGTGGCTGTTGCTTTTGACTTGTTTTGAACATCCAGCTAGTTTGACTTTGGTGTAGAAAAGACCCAGTGCTTACAGGTTTAGGAAAAAATGTGCAAGTCTGTTTCAGAGCCCAGAATCCCACATTCCCGAGTGGACCTGGTAGCATATGGAGAGGAGCAGCGATTCCTTCCATCCTCTCTGTCACTGCAGGGTTTGTGTGGTGATCCCAGTGGGATATTTAACACTCCTGCAGCCCTGGTGTGAGCAGGGGCTGCTGCACACGCGGTGCGTGCGCGCTGCAGCTCCCGTGCATGGTGCATGGCGCATGCCGGCGCCGCTGCAGGGCCCGGCCTCCCCCTGGAATGCGCCAGGATCCGGAGCAGGAGCCCAGCACGGAGCCAGCACCGCTCGGGCTGCTGGGGCTGAGTGAAAGGGATTGTTACACGGGATGACAGATTCCTCTGGAGCTTGTTGCTGTTTGCAGAAGGGAAGCCAAGACATTGGTGCTTAATATCTTCCAGAAGTCCTTGGCTTTAACCCTTAGGGAGCCTCAGGAAATCCACTGGAAGCCGGTGCAAAGGCTCCCTGTGGCTCTGGCAGCTTCTCCCAGGCAACCAGCAGCAGGATGAGAGGACGTGATAGCCCCAAGCTGTGCCAGGGAAGCTCAGTTTGGACATCAGGAGGAATTTCTCCACAGAAGGGGTTGTTGAACATTGGAAGGGGCTGCCCACGGAGGTTTGAGTCCCCATCCCTGGAGGTGTCCAAGGAATGCCTGGATGTGGCACTCAGTGCTCTGGGCTGGATGACAAGGTGGGGATTGGGCACAGGTTGGACTCGATGGTCCTGGAGGTCTTTCCCAGATGACTCTGTGATTGTGCTGCACGTCCTGGTGCAGTGCCAGGTGTTTTCCCAGGCTGCAGTTTACAGCAGGAGCAGTTCTGTGCGCACGGCAGGCTGGGGAGCCCAGCCAAGGGCAGTCCTGCTGCGTGTGTTGGTTTTGTCATAAAAAATAGCCATTTTCTGTCTTTACAAAATAGCTACTCCTAACTTGTGCAGTACCATTGCTGGGTGCTCCATATGGGTTAGACAGGAGTGAGGTGAGGTATTCCCTCTCCTCTCAGGAGACCTCTCAGTCCAAGTGGTGTTCTTTGCACAATAAGCATTGCTTAAAAAAATCCAAACCCTAACGTACAGTGTGTTCTCAACACTTCACTTCATGCACACCAGCTTCTAAATTTCCTTATTTCTGAGCTTTTTTATTTTATAATGCAGTAATTCACACCTGCCTCTGACTGCACACTCTGTACCTGAAATGCACTATTTTTCCCTGTCACTTGCATTTTTAGGTCACGACTGAATTAGAGCAAAATGACAATCCAGGGAACTTTGTATAACACCTTCAAAACCTGCTTGCTGTAATATCCTGGCAGCTTTTTAAAGACTGTCTTGATGTTTGAGCCAGGCCTTTCCCATAAAACCTGGCAGGTGACTCCATGTCTCGTGGTCCCTCTGCTCTCAGGGATGGTCCCCACTGGGGCTCTGTTCCACAGCAGCATTCCTGATGCATCTCCTGCTGTCACAGATTTCTTCCTGCGTGCAAATACATTTCCAAAACTCTGCTGCTAAGCAACTCTCTCCAAGGCTGGAGGGTAAGGCATGAGGAGCAGCTGGGGGAGCTGGGGGGCTCAGCCTGGAGAAAAGGAGGCGCAGGGGGACCCTCTCACTCTGTATAAATTCCTGACAGGTGTTGGAAGGGGCTGCCCAGGAGGAGGTGGAATCCCCAGAGGTGTCCAAGGAAGGGCTGGACGTGGCACCCAGTGCTCTGGCCTGAGGACAAGGTGGGGATTGGGCACAGGTCGGATTCAATGATCTCAGAGGGCTTTTCCAACCTCAGTGATTCTGGGATTCTTTAAATGATTGAGTGGCAATCTCAGGAGAGGTTTGAAGGCAAAATCCTGCACAGAGGTCAGTTGCAGAGTTCAGCTGACATCTCCTGAAATAATAGTGACAGGTATTCAAGGTGTTGGTAAACTGAACTGGGTTTGTTTCCATGGGATGTTTAGGCAGCAGTGCCTGAATTGAGGGGAGAGCAATTAAGCAAGTGGTTTGAACAGGTGACCTGGACCAGGAAGGGGACCGAGGTGGGCAAGTGTCCTCCCAGAATTTGATTCACCTCTTGGCTTTGCTTGCCTGCAGGTGGCTGGGAGGCCGAGCTGTAGCTCAAGCAGGGGTGCAGTCAGGCCTGAGCAGAACTGCAGTGCTCCCATCTGCTGTCACAGAGGCTGGATCCGAGCCTCCTTGGCCAAACAGCCGAGCTTACGTGACCAGGCTCTGCTTTTCACATCCCATTTGTTAGTTAACCAGTCTGCATCGATTTAAATGCACCTCCATGAGCTTCTGCACCAGTTTAAGTGCATCCAAAAACCGGTTTTAATTATCAAGTGCAGTCTTTGTGTAGTAAGTGCCAAGAGTGCTTTTAATTTGCATGGAAGCCATGGAGGTAGTGCTGCAGACTGTCAGCAGACCGTGGGGCTGCACCACAGCCGTGTTCAGGGCTCAGCCTCCATTCCTTCCGCTCAGCAGTGTCCTGCTGCATCCCACTAGAATTCCTGCTGATGCCACAAGCAGGAGCTTTTACAGCCTGCCTTTTACTTCAGCTTCTTTTCCTTTGGCTTAAGCTGATTTTTAATACTTGTTCTTAGATATTCTGCTTTTATGGTCCAGGTGTGGAGGAGTTTGATGAACTGACCTCCCAGGCATGCAGCTCTTGGTGCCTGCTCTCTGTGGATGGACGTGTGGACGTGTTTCAGGGTAGCAGCACTCACTGTAGGCTGCCATTTGTCTGTGTGGTTTGCTCCCTTCCCTCACCAGGATAAATAATTTTCCATACCACCTCTAATGCACGTTCTGACTCCTGTGAAGTTCTCAGCCTTGCATCTGGGAAGCATTACAGGAATTTTACAAGGCTTCTGAACTAAAAACAAATTACTGGCATAAATGTCAGCCAGAGCTGTTGGGGCTGGAGGGGTTTTCTGCTGTAACAGAGTGAGAAATGAAAAGACAGGGAGGTCAGTGGGAATGCAGACACGGCACGGTGTGAAGCTGTGGAATCCAGCAGACAGGAGTGGTGTGGCTATCCCGTGCTGTGTTTGAGGTGGTTAGGTGTGGCTGCCTGCAGTCTGCTGTGCTGAGACTTGCTCTGCCTTCGGCTCAATCCCATGGAGTCTCTTGCTGTAGCCCAGGAGAAAAAGGCAGCGCTGGCAGGGACCAGGAGATTCAGTGTCTGACCAGAACTTTAAAAAGCTTTGGAAATCTTGTCATTAAGAAGGATAAGGGCTAGAAGGAGATGTGGTGTAGCTTAAGGGATTCCTGTTCTTAAGCTGTGCATGGCTGACCTCCTTGGTCGCTGCTTGGTCCTCTGAGTCCTGCTCAGCCTGAAGCCCAGGGAACTTGCTGAGCAGCCATCAGGTTTTGTGGGGATATGTGGTAATTCCATACAGCCTGGACACGCTCTTCCCAGCCCCGTGTGGAGCTCTGTGGCCTGTCCTTGTGCTCGGCCTCTTCCCAGGTGTGTGTTTGCAGCCCGAGGTGATGATTCATGGCGCTCGCCCTCGCAGCACTTCCCGTTTGCAGCGGGAGGTTCTTCGTGCACCAGGATGGTTTGTTTATCTAATTGGCATCTCCAGCTCCCTTCCCCGTGCCTTTCTCTGCAATCCCAAAGCCCTTGATGCTGTTCAGCATGCTCTGATGTAGTGTGTGTCAGCCAGGGCAGGTAACTCCGACTCTCTGTTGTTTCCCGCTGTTGCCCCAGGTGATGAAATAATGAGGAGAAGCTCTCCAGGAGGGTTTGGGACCTGGCATCCAGGTGAGTGTGACAAGTAGAGCTCTAGCAATGTGACCAGGGTTTCTCGTGGCTGGCAGGACATTATTTACACAGCTATGCTGTGGCTGAACATGACAGAATTTACCTGTCAGCCCTTGCAGCTTCCAGAATGGGAAAGAGTTTGCATTTGGGATTAAATCACCACTGAACTGGTACTGAGGCTGTGAAGCATCAAATGTCAGGTGGGGGGCACTTATCTCTCAGACCTTTTTGATGACTTCTGTTGGAAAAGAGAAGCTGCAGCTGCTGGCATAGGGTTGATCCAGGACTGGGAAAGGAGGACTGCAGCACGGATAAAGGCTGAGAACCTTGCGGGTGCTCTAGATGAGCTTCCTGTCCTGTGACATTTGTGAGCTGCTGTACCTGCCCTGAAATGATGAGATTTCCTTACCTGGGTGCAGCTGGTTCTCTGAGCCATGGATGTGAATGTGGGGTTTGTGCTTTGGCCACTGGAATCCCAGCTGTGCTCCCTCTGGGACAAGGAAAGGTCACGGCAGAGCACGGCGCTCGCACAAGCCGGGTATTAACACTGCAGCCAGCCAAGAGGATTTGGATGTATTGACTTTTCTCGTAACACCATCAGTATTTTCTTCACCTTGTGCAAGACACAAGTCCCTGCATTGATTGTGCAGAGGGATGTGGACAAGGTGAGAACTTCCTTCCTGAGCAAATGCAGCTTCTCTGAGCACATCTTCGTCCACAGTTTCCTGCTTTCGGTTGCTGCCAATATTTGCATTTGTGCCACCTCCAAAAGCCACTGATGTTGCTGCAGACTGGCCTAGTTTTATTTGCTGTATCACTTTGAGTTAGGTAGGTTCTGCTGTTGGTTAATTCTGAGGAGGAGATGCCCCTGTGTTACCCATGAGCTTGCCAAGAGAAGTCTGGGAATCAGCAGTGTCAGTGCTTTCCCTTATGTTGAGCACTTTCTTATGACTAAAAACTGTACAAATTGCCTGTTTGCATGCAGAGAGCTCGCTTTTGGTGACCCCAAACAAACCAGCAGGCTTGTGCTGACAGCTTGCCCGAGAAACATCAGAGGAATGCCTCTGCCATCGGAGTGTCCGTGCGGGAGCGCTGTGTGGAGTGACATCCACCCAGCAGAGCTCCCGAGGAGGACACGACCTGCAGTAGCCTGGAGTTGATGTTGTGTTTTTATCACAGCCATGTGTCCATATGCCACTCGAGTGCCTCGGCGTGTGCCTCATATGCATATCTCCAGTGTGCTTCCCTGCCCTCTGTTTTCCCCCTTCTCCCTAGTAATTCTGGTCTCTGCTGCTGGAGTTCTCCTGTGCAGCTCTGGTATCTGCTTACAGGAGTGATTTTTACCCCTCCAGCAGCTGCTTAATCCAAACAGGCCGTGTTCCTGAGCTTCCCAAGTGTTTGTGGCAGGCAGGAGCAGCTGGAAGAGCTGTTCCCTGCCAGCCCCTCTGACAGCTCACGTTGTCAGCCCAGGAGGGCTGCGGTGGACAGGGAGGAGGGGGCTCCTTTGCTCACTGCAAATGCAGGAGTTTGGGTGGATGAGCCTGCTCCAGGTTTATTGGTTTATTCCAGAGACCCTCTCTGGTGACAGCTCTCAGTGTGGCTGCAGGCTGCCACGTGCCCTCGGGGTGACACGGGAGCCAAGCTGCGGGGACACCTCCATCCATGGCAGAGGACACCCAGGGACTGTTTACTGAGCCTTTTCCAGGAGGAATCTGGAGCAGGAGGACTCCCCAGGACAGTTCTAGGAAATGTCTTGCTCCCAAATAAACACGTTGATTTTCTCAATGCAGTCAGTTTGCCGGTGCCATCTGTTGGCTCCCATTCCATGGAGGAGATCCGTGCTGATTTACAGGAGTGCCACTGCCATAATTACACTTCTACAGTGATCACTGATCACACTGAGCACATGGGCTCCTTTTGGAAGAAGTGGGAGTTTCTGATTTTCACTCAGGCCCCTGCAGAAACAACTGAACTAAAAGGGAAAAGATGATTTCTTTATGGAATGATCGCTCATGCAAGAAATTTTATTTATCATTGGATTATAATTAGATCCAAGCAGATGCATGGCATGAAGGAGCAGATTTTAGCCCAGCCCGGGGTCTCTGGCTTGTTCCTTTGTTCAAAGCACAGAAATAAAAGGAAGCAGTGTCCCATGGCTCCTTTCCACTGAAAACAGACCGTGCTTCCACCTCTTTCTCCCTCAGAGCCTTTCCAAGCAGCTGGAGCAGTGCAGGGCACAGTGGCTGTCCTCTCCCTGCCCATCCGCCTGGGCACCCAGCAGTTCATTTCCCTTCCTGTTGGCAGGGCACTGTGGATTCAAGGAAGTCTGTCTGGACTGTTATCCACACTCAGCTGAGAAACAAGACCTCCATATAAATTTTAACTCCTGCAAGTTGATATTCTCCCCTCTCCCGTTCCAAGCCTTGTGCCTTGTTTTAGAGCCCCTCACCTTGGCATATTTAGCTCTGCTGGCTGCCAGATTTGAAAATCTGGTATCTCTGAGCAAAGTGGGAATTTGGGAATTACACTTTGGGAACTTCAGGAGAATCCTGTGAGTTTGAGAGCAAGAATTGTCCAGGCTTTGTGTGCTGGGCTGAAGGAAGTGGTCGGTGCTCAGGGCAGAGGGGCAGCCTGGGCTCCTCCCCACATCTCTGAGCATTTTGGGGTGACTGAAGCCACCTTGCTGCTTGCCTGACACGTGCCTTCTGTCCCTCCTGACTTCCCGTGGGATGCAGTCGGATGTGCTGGTACCAGGGATATCTGGGTGCTCCCTTTTGGCCCCCAGAGTTTCTACCCCTCCTTCCACTTCCCAACTACCCCTTCTGCTTTTGTGTGGTTGGAATTTCCACTCCTCCTCACAAGGCTTTGCCTGGCGTGCACATCCACTCAGCACAGCTTTGGGATCCCAGGAGTTACAGGGCAGTGTTCAGCTGAGCACCAGGAGAAGAAAAATCTGGAAAAGCAATGAACGAGCCACCTGCAACCTGCAGCTGTCACTTTGAACTCCTTACCTGCTCTCCACCAATTGTTTTTAGCAACTTGTCATTTCTCCCAAGTAACAATTCCTTCCCACATTACTATTGCAAGTTTTACTTGGATGCAAGAAGGAATAAATGAACTGTTTACGAGTGGCGGGAACATTTTGCTAATTGGTAGCAGCATGCATGCTCCAGGCTTGGCATTTATCCTCCTGCCTGTAAGCTTCATTAACTTCTGATAAAAGAATAGTTAATTTCTCAGACTCCTTTTTTGGAGTATTTCATTGTTTGAGAATTTAGATCATGGTTTTCTTCCACTTCTACTTGTGCCTGAATTTTTGCTTTACTTAATGATGTTTAGTCTTCCTCTCTATTTTATGTGGTGTTTGTAAGCATGAGGGAATGCACTCGATTTTGGGGTTAATTTCAACTGAAACAGATTCTTTTTGCATAAATAATTATATATATATATATATATATTTGGAGGCAGGGCAGTTATCACCCTGATGAGGATTTTATCATAAAATATGAAGGTTAGTTTTCATGTGCTTTAGATTTTTCCCTAAAAGATCCTAAAGATCCCTTTGTTTGGCTGTTTTTCTCCAATTTATAATCTCCAATAAATAAATAAATAATAAAATAAAGGGCTGAATTCATTGTGGCCATCCCTTGAGCTTTGGATGGAGTCACTGTGGCTGGTGCAACACAAGGACCTCAGCCAGTCCCTTCTCTGTCGAAATCCCAAATCATCTTTTGAGGGAAGGGTCAATATCAGCCAGCTAGGAGATGCAGGAATGGAGAAACCAACCTGATCTGTTCTGGAAAACCTTTCCACCAGTCCTTCTCTCTGGAAAAGTATTGATTCTCCAAAAGACCCCAAAGAGCAAAGCTCTAGAACAGACCGACTGCAGAGCCCCGGGTGGAACATCAGCCCCCTGAAATCCCTGAATTCCCTGCGTGTCCCTGCTGCCCAGTGCACAGGGGATTTCCTACTTCCACCCTCGCAGGGTCCCGAGGAAGCTCTGCATTTCCTGAAACCAGAGCACGAGGTGCTTTCCCCAGGATTTTTCAGGAGACTTTTGCCTTTCATGTTGCATTGGTTGCTGGAGGCATTTGTGTGGAATGAAAACATTTGGAAGAAAACCCTTCAGGTCTCTCCTCGGCGTAACTGCTGAGGGTGGGTTTGGGTTTGGGGCTGCTTGGCTGAGATCCTTCTCAAGAAGAACATCTCCTGAGTGCTGTTGGTCTGGCTTTGCTCCCCATCCAAGTATTGTGTGTCTTGTGGGTGTGGAGTTTCACTCACCACGTGGAAATCCCGCAGCGTCACAGGGAGACAGGGGAGGTGGCAGCCTGGTGCTCCTGCCCCAGGTTATCAGGGAAAACCAGAGGAATTCAGTTCTGTTGTGTCTGGCCCTACTGACCAAGTTGGGTGCAATCAGATGCTCCACATACCCTGAACTTGGCTGAGAGTGTCAGCCCGAGCCATATAATTAAGCTGGGAAATGAGAGTTCCTTAGAGCAAATATAGAGCTGGGAATGAGTAAGGAGCTTAGGAATACTCCAGATCTGTGGATTTTCATTTACGTCTTTGGGCCTGAAAATGACTCATGTCTCTGGGTAGACATCTTGGCTTTGCTCTCAGAGGAAGCGTCTCTTAGCTTTTATGTGCATTTATGCTCAAGCTTTACAAAAGCCCGTTCTTGCAGGAAAACCTTGGGTGAAAAGCATGTGGAGAGTGTTTCCCAGTCCCCCTGTGGCTCTCTGTGCATCCCCAGCCCGCTGCCGAGCGCCGTGTTGGGTCCCTGCGGCGCGGGTCCGCGCTGGGCTGCTCCGGGCTCTGCCCCCGTTAATCACAGCCCCGGTGCCTGGCAGCCCCTGCTGCTGTTTCACCTCGTGCCTGGGCTCCAGCCCCTCCTGCCAGCAGCTCCCAGCGCCGAGTGCCAGACCTGGCTGCCGTTCAGCTCCCGCTCCTGCTGGAGGAAGCATGCTCAGTGACTTGGAAGGCTGGAAGCGTTCCTGCGCTCTGAATTAAAGGTTTCAAATGAAAGAAACAGCTTATTGTGCTTGGGTGCCTTTTTGGGATTCTGCTGGGTTCTGCTCACATGCAGGGCGGTTATTGCTCTGGCAGGGATTTGATCATAAAATATGGGGCTTAATTTTCATGTGCTTCAGATTGTTCCCTTAAAGAAAGATTCCCTTAAAGGATCTGAAGCTGCTTTTGTGTGGTTGTGTGCGTGCCTGTGAGAGCATCCCTTAGCCCTGCCCTTGGGGCTGGCACTAGGAGAGGGACATGTGTTTGGGTCGTGTGCCCTGTGGGTTTGTGCCCGTGGTCCTGGCACGCTGCCGTGCACAGAGCACTTGTCCTTGTCCCCACTGAGCTCTGGGGTCTGGGACAAGCCAAGCATTTCTGTGTCAGATCTTTCTGGCTGTGCATCCTCAGCGGTTTTCATGGCAGTGCTGCTTTGCATGCCCTTCCCCAGGCCTTTGCATGATCCTGCAGCCTTCCTGGGCAGGACTTGTGTAAATTAGGCTCTCCAGCAAAGCAACCAGGAGATTTGTAGAAGCAGATCTTTTCCCAGGGAGAGCCCTTTCCGAGTGGGAAAACCTGCTGGGGGATGGGGACTCATCCCACAAATCCCCAGACAGGAGCTCAAAGGGATGTTTCGTGGTGGGGAGGAAGACACTAAAGGCTGAAATTTGATTTAGAAGCAGAAGGGCAGATGCTCCTCTGCCAGGCAGAGCAGCTTTTTCTCTCAGCTGTTTTCTCCATCAAGGTTTCACTCTGCCTTTTCTCTCCTGTTCATCCTGGCATTCCAGAAAAGATTCCCATCCCTGCTGTCTGTGTGTGGATGAAGCAGGGTGCCCAGTGGACTTGAGGACAGGTAGTTCTTAGCACAGAAGTGTCTCCATGTTTAGAGTCTGGTGGTTCCACAGTCCATGCCCAAAGGAGCTGGGAGCTGCCAGCACCAGGGAGGTGGAGGGAAAATCTTGGAGACTGGAGAGCAGTTGACTGGAAGCACTTAGACTTGTTTAAACTCCATTAGTGTAGAGTTGCAGAGCACTTCTGGTTTAAAACAGATAAATAAACACCTCAATTGTTAGAAGCCTGACACTGCCCCCCATTCCCATCCCTGCTGGGGTTTATCAGCCCTGGTGCAGGGAGCTGCTGTGTGGATCATGCAGCTGGGTCAGTAACTTCTCTTGTTTCCCCTCTGCCAGGTTGCCATAAAGATCATTGATAAGACTCAGCTGGATGAAGAGAACCTGAAGAAGATATTTAGAGAAGTTCAGATCATGAAGATGCTTTGCCACCCTCATATCATCAGGTTGTACCAGGTAGGAGCATTGTGCCGTGGAGCTCCCATCCCTTGACTCCACACTGTGCAGCAGCACTTGCTCCAGAGCTGTCCCTCCATTCCCTCCACATGGAACTGGGAAAGCCCTTTATGTTTCCAAGGTCTCAAAGTGCTTTGACTGGAGGGGCAGGGGGAAAGTGTAGCTAATCCTTCTCTTTCTGGGACATCATGCTTCCGCTGTGGGCTGGCCTCCTGCCACTTGTTTATGGCCATTGTGTGCTTCTCAGTTTCCCAGTTGAAACCGGATGCAGGTTCCCCTTCTCCCTTTAAGGGAGGGAGTAAATCTCACCCGGGAGTAGACTGAGCTCTCCTCTCCCTGCCCAGCTCCCTGTGGCCCCCAGGCCCTGCTATCTGCTCAGTCCTTTCCTGGAAGGGGATCAATACTGGCAGCAGACCTGCTTTTGAATATTGTTTGCAGACTTTTTTTCCAGCTTGTTTGACTTTTTTTGTCTGCAAACAAAACCCCCAGAGGCAGAAGCCCTTTACACAGGTAGCTGGTTGTGCCCCTCTGTGAGGAGGGTGCAGCAGAGTGATGGGAGCTGAGGCATGAGGGACTCTGTTTCCCATCTGTGCTTGAGAGATTTGAACATTTATTTGGACTCCAAAGAGTTAAAACTGAGTGGAAGTGACAAAGGTTAATGTTTAGCTCCTTTGGCCAAACCATGTGTGAGATGCTTACAGGGGCTGTGGCACTTTCAAGGTATCCTGGGGGTGCTTCTTTGCAAACTTACTCCTTAAACCTTTCTTTTGAGCCAAAAAACCTTTTAAAACCTGTTCCATTCCATCTACAGCTTTTGATGTGGGACTGAAGAGGCAACACTTGGGGCTGGGCTTTGTTTAGGGTGGGAGAAGAGCAGGGTAGCAGCCCTGAGAAGTCTCCCAGGCTGCTGGAACAGGACAAGATCTGGGAGCAAATGCTAACAGGAGGGGGAACAGACCAGGAGGAGGAGAGTGCAGGTGAAGTGTAAGGTGTAGTTACAGATTTAGTGTTTGGAACTCCCTGTTTCATCCTTCCTGTCCCCAGTTCCTGTCATCCCTGCACGTGGCTCTGGGAAGCACGGGAAGGTTGGAGTTTGGATTTGTGAAGGCAGTTCCCTCTGTTACAGGGGAATAAAGGTGGTTTCAGAGTATTTCTCATTGCACTCAGCAGTCTCCTTATGTGTCACTGCTGTGTCCTTGTGTGCAGGTTATGGAGACGGAGCGGATGATTTATCTGGTGACAGAGTATGCCAGTGGAGGGGAAATATTTGGTAAGTACATTTATTGCATTCTTTAATCAGATAATGCACTTGGTCAACTACAGTAAACTGAAAATAGCCACCACACTCTCTTGTTTCAGCCAAGGGGTGCCCTTCAGCCTGCAAACTTTCCATTGACAAGAGGAGTAAAAGAATAAATGAGACCAACTCGATGGAAAAATAGCCCCCATAACCTCTGTTTCTTCTTTGGGTTTCATTGACAGGTGGTGCTGCTCCTCTTTCATGCTCACTTTGGGATTAAAGATGTTGGAAATAGTCATGCAGTTGGATTTTAGTGTTGCTGAGTGCTTTGCTTCCCAGCAAGTTAAATGAACCTTGTTGATGATAGTGGAACTGTTGGGATGTGTCAGTAGCTTTCAAAGAAACAGGCAGTCCTGCAGTTCTGGAGGGTTTTGTGCTCAAAACCATGTCCTGTCTTTTCTTTTTGATATCTGATGTTATCTTAGCCAGCATGGGTTACATTCCTTCCAAGCACCATTGTCCCAGAGAGTTTTGGCTGAGTGTCCTTGACCACAGGAGCTGTTCCTGAAAGGGAAAAAAGTGTCTGTGCAGCACGACTGAAAGAACTGTGGGCTGATTTATTCATTTGTTTGGTGAGCAATAGCAAAACTTATAGAAGCAGGAATTTACTTATAGACTGGAATTTTGTACTGGGTGACAGAGTCAGGATTTTGCAACATTGGTCTGTACTGGCTTTGCCAATATGAGCCTCCAAAAAGGGGGAAAATCCTGTGTGCTTGAATTAGCTTCAGTCAAGGAAGTGAGGACAGTCACACGTGGCCTGTCAGCTCCTGGGAACACTCCCCCTGTCCTCGTCAGTCACTGCAGAAGATTCACTTTTGATTTTACTTCTCTTTTCTCTGGAGGAGAAGCTGAGTTGTAGTAAAAGATAAAGCTTTTAGTGAAGCAAGAGAAGCCCCAAATTAAGGAAACTAAAAGCTGAAAAGTGCTGGTTTCCAGCCACTACAAACTGCCACCAGTTCCTCAGTACCTCTGTAGATGGTTGCCATGGCTTCTTGTCAATATTGTCCATGTCCCTCGGATTTCTCCCTGAGAAGGTGACAGCCGAAGGGGAAGCAAGTGACAGCTGATGTTTGGGAAGTGTGGATTGCCTGGTGAAAAACTGACTTGCTGAGCCTTCCAGTTGTTTATTCAAATGTGAATCATGGTGCTGGACACACTCAGCAGTTCCAAAGGCTTGTGAAATTCACCTTCCCATGCACAGCAAAATCACCTGCACGCATCCTGGAGTTGGCTTGGGTGTGTATCACCACAGAAAAGTATAAATCTCTTTTTACTTTTTCTCCCTCTTCTGTTGAATTTGGCAGGGATGGGCTCATCTTTTTTTAAATCCAGAGCTATGTGCAAGCTCACATACAAACTTGGAATGAATTCTTTGGTTACAAAAATAGCCTTCTGCGTGAGTCGAAGTGAAAACCTAATTGCTTTCTGAAAGATTTTCTGCTGTAGTAAATTCAGCTCATTAGCATGGCTAATTTCCATGTTGCTGCCCAGCATTTTATCCTCACTGATAGCTGGGAGCAGCCAGCTCTGTGATAGCGTGAGGCTTCTGCAGACCCAAGCCAGGAGGCCGTGCCTCCCTCCCCAGTTTTGAGGATTTTTGGGCACTGCCCTCAGTGCAAGAGCAGAGAGGGGAAAACTCAAGTCTCAGCTTTTTGTACTCAGAGTTTCCTGAGGAGCCATTAAGACTTTGTTCTGCCAGCGGAAGCAATTTGCAGGGAGGAAGCAGGAGCCCATTCTGGGGAGGTTTCCTCGCAGTCCTTGCACCTCCAGCGCTGAGGGGTCTCACGTCCGTGTGTGCTGGAGACAGAGTCCATGGCAGCCTGGGCAGCTGGGCTCTCCTCCTGGGTAAAACCTCACCTGCACGGTGCCTCCTCTCCGTGCCTGTCCCTGCTAGGGCAGCTGGGCTGGTTGGGAGTGGCTGGATGTGCTGCAGGGATGGTGTGTGAGGTGGGTGTGGGCAGTGCAGCCACTGGCACCATGCCTCTTACTGGGCACTGGGGGTTCTATGTGAAATGGGCCTGTGCTGAGTCTCTTCAGTCTTCTTTTTGTCATGTCTTAACACCTGCATGATGTAGGCTTTAAAATGTGGTGCTGGAGGGTAAGGGGGGGCTGACAGCTGTGATGTTCTGGGTGCCAAACGCCATGGGCCATTTGAGTGCAGCCCCATGGAACCAGAGTTGCAGCACTGTGCCATTGTAAACTGCAGGTTTCTGTAAGGAACACATCTTAAATTGCTTCTCTGATGCTTTCAGAACTTCCCAAGGCTGAAAGCTGTCAGCGTTTCCCAGGCAGTGCCAGAGGTCAGAGCTTTCAGCAGCGAGAGCGATGGTTTCTGTAAATGGCTGCAGTCAGTCAGGGCTGGCCTGTCCCTGCCCGGGGGAGCTCCACAGGGATCCCAGCTCAGCACCTGGGAGGGCTGCACCACCTGTTTATCCCAAGTTCCAGTAAAGGGCTGAGCACTCCTTCGGCGGCCAGGCTGTGCCGTAAGAGCCTTTGATTCATCCCTTACTGGAAATGGTTGATAATTCACTTTGTTTGCGTAGCAGGGACCAGGGACAGGCCTTGGGTTTGCTGTGGGCTCCAGCAGCCAAATGTAAATTGTTATTTTTGTCCCTGTCCGTGTTTTGCGTGTGGTTGGGTGGCTGGTTTGACATTATGAAGAAATGAATGTCTCCTTTTAAACATAGGGTGGTCTCCATTCCAGGTCCCTCGAGTGTCCTTTTTTGAGGTCAGATGGGATATAGTCTAAAAATCTGGTTTGCTTTCAGCTGTTTACTATGAAAACTGTAAATAATCTGCAGTCCTCACTGACGGAATATGAGTTCTTGGTTGATTATCAAAAAAAAATCACAGGAAATTTAGAAAATTATCATCTGGTTGATGTGGTTCCCACGTCTGCCCTGTCTCCCCACCGCCCGCCCGCTTGTCCTGAGCACTGTGAGCCTGAACTGGGCAGACACATTAGACAGTGTTGTGGTGCCTGTCTCTAGAAGGTCAGACTGCTTCTGACATCACAAGGTCACCAAATTCACTGGAAATGTGACTTAATCCCCCACACAGAGGAGATGTGAAGCTTCATCAGCGTTTGTTTTCCAGACAGAAAGCAGCTTAAAAGCACGAGGCGTCTGTCCAGAGGCAGGGAGTGGAAACTTGTGTGTCAGTGCTCTCTGAACCAAAGGTGATTTTTTCCCCAGTGTAGGATTGGATTGTTTTTTTAACACCGAGAGCAGCGTCAGGTGCTTCATGTAAGTAGGGAGAGCAGTGACTGATGTGTGTAGGGGTTGTGCAATGAAATGATGCATTCCTTCCCCTCTGGAAGACACCCAGAGCAGCATCACTGTGCACGAGCCAGGCTCTGGGTGCTCTGGCACGCTCAGAGCAGGGTGCTGGCTCCCAGCTCAGCACTCAGGTCAGCTCTGTAACCTCCACTGCATGGGAGGTTTGTGCAGACTAAGCTCTCAATGGTTAATTTTGGCATACAGTTGCCCTTGGTGGTATGTGAAGCATTCTGTAGCCTCATTGTTTCTGTCCTTCCTCTGGAGCTGGTGCAGAAATGTCAGTGGGCTCCGAGCGCCGTGCCTACGTGCAGAGCCTGGGCCTCTGCTCCCAGTTCTTCATCAAAAGTGAAATCCCACGCCTAACCTAAAAAGGGCCTTTTGCAGCCTCAGCAGGACTGGCTGGGCAGAGGGGCAGCAGAGTTTTCTGGGTAAGAGGCATGGAGCAGGGGATGCCCCAAGTGCCCCAGGGGGTGTCACTGGCTGTGCCAGGACTGGTGAACTTGGGCAGAAATCCACTTAGAAAAGCCTTGCAGAAAGACACCTGCTGCAGTAGCTGGGTTTGCTGTCTTGCCTGCAGAATTGCTAAAATATTTCGGAAATTGTTGAGAGATTGGAGCCTTGTGCTTTGTTTCAAGGGCACTTGCTGTATGGACAGGCTGGCTCCCAAATCCCGGTGCAGCAGAAGGTGTGAATGACCTTGTTTAGGAGCTGAGCTATTACCTGTTGATCAGTGGCTTAAATTGGAGCAGCCCTTGCTGTGCTCTGCTGTCAGTCTCCTTAGAGCCACAAATTTATGACCATGCAAATGCCTTAATGAAATACTAGGGGGCAATTTGAGATGGTGACTTTGCTTTGCCCAGCGAGCAAGCTGAGGGTCAGATTGGACTTGGTGATGGTTTTCCTTCTCCAGCCCTGGTTCAGAGTTGCTTACGAAGTTTATCCGATGAACAAGAGTTAATTGACAAGTTCTTTGAAAAACACCTTGAGTCTGTTGCACAACACGAGTGGGCAAAGGCAGAAGTAGGTTGCTGTGCAGTCAGGAGCAGCACAACTGCTTTGATGGATCTTGGTAATTAGTATTTACTGCTAGTCGATTATGTCACAGGTATTTTAATGAATGGGTGACTGGGGAAAAACACAACCACCCGATGAGAAACCTGCACAAGTGATTTATTGTTATTATTTTCAAGAACAGATATTTGTATTGAGCCCCCAGTTTAATGGAGTTTAGGGAAGGATGTGAATCATTTCAGCCTAATTTTGGCCAGAGATGTTTTGAGGCCAACTTGTTGGCCCAACCAAGGAGTTACAACCTCCTGAAGTGAGATTTCCTTTCTCTGCCTTTTCTGCTGCCTGTCTCCTGCCTGTCCATCCCTACTCGTGGGACGTTGACGAGTGGCTTCTGTGAGCCTGATGCTTCCAGGTTTTAAGTGGATTGAACTTCAGCTGGGTCACTGCTGTGTGCCTGCCTTTGTGATCTCTTGGAGAGGCTTTTCCTGTCCGTGTGTGCAGTGCTGGCTTCCAAGGAAAGCCCAGCTGGCAACAAACACTACCTTTGAGTGAGAGCACAGGCTTTCAGCAAAATATTTGGGAGTGCTCAGATTTCCGTAGTGGAGGCCAGCTCCATTTTTATAATGAAATGCTTTCTTGGATTTCGCAAGGATGTTGTTGCATCGATGCACAGAGAGGGAGGATGTTCAGTCCCTCCTGCAGCTGCTGGTGGCTGTGCTGGCTGGAGAGCTGAGGTGAGCAGCTGCTTGTGGCTGTGACTACCTGGGAGCTCGCTGGTTCCAGCAGGAGTTAGACCAAAGACACGTTTCCTGTGAAAAAGCAGGGGGAAGGAAGGATGGCACGTGGACAGGAGGCTGCAGCTCTCGAGGTGATGTGGTACCAGCCTTGGGGTCTGTCTGAGGGCAAAGGCTGGAAAAGCTTCATTTTTATTTTGATGTAGAAAACAATTTTAAAACCTCTGCCCCTGTGTACAAAACTGTTCTGATTTTCCAGGCATCCCTCAGCTGTCCTCTATGTAACATCCATTGCAAAGCCAGCCTGGGCGAGGGCCGGTTGTGCCCGTCCCTGCTTGTGCCTCCTCCATGGCTGCTGCTGGAGCTGGGAACCACGCTGTGCCCACATTGCTCCCACCTCCCCAGCTCTCTCCACGAGCAGGAGAAGGCCCTGTGTCCATAACCCTGTGTTCTCCTCCACCTCACAGATCACCTCGTGGCCCACGGGCGCATGGCCGAGAAGGAGGCCCGGAGAAAGTTCAAGCAGATCGTGGCTGCTGTCAACTTCTGTCACTGTCGTAACATAGTCCACAGGGATCTGAAGGCAGAAAATCTCCTCCTGGATGCAAACCTGAACATCAAAATAGCAGGTGAGCTAAGCTGAGCGGTGTGGGAGGAAGGCAGCTGCTTTCAGGAGTTAATAAATGTAGGCACTGGCTGCTTCCAGGTATTCAGGGAGAAGGAAACGCGGTGCAGCTAAAGGAAGCTTTGGATTTCTGTGTGGCCTGCTGCCCAGAGCTGGAACTGCCAGGTTGTAGCCAGGAGATTTATACCTCCCTTCGAGTAGTACAAAGTAAAAGAAGAAGGAAAAAAAGGCAGGTTTGGCTTCCCAGGCTGCAGACACTGCGGCGTTCACTCCTCTGGGTGATGGGTGAGACAGTATCACAAAACTGACCTTGTTCTGAGTCCTGCTGCTGGTTCGGGGCTTCTTCAGAGCAGGTCAGGCTAGGTGAGAGAGCAGGAATGGCAAAGTAGGGATGACAAGGTGGATGGGGGAGCAGTGGAGGGGAAACTGCACTCCTGGAATCATTCTCAATGTGCTGTGACAGAGCCAGAGTGGCCTCAGTGCTTTGGGGGTTTATTCCCTGCAGGGGGAGAAGCTGAAGCAGCTGAGCACAGGGGCCCTCACTGCTTGCTCCCAGAGTTTTGCAGGGATTTTTTTGTCACTAACTGTCCTTCCAGAGAGCTTCTTGCCTGGGCATTTCTGTCCTGACCTAACGCAGCTGCATGTCTGTGATCCACTGACCATGAGACTGAGCCTTGGCTCATCTCTGGGGGGCCCTGACTAGGCTTGACTTCTCTGGGCTTGGTGGGATTATGACCAATTGAACCACGAGATTTAACACTTTAGAGTTGGACTCAATCCTCGTGGGTCCTTTCCAACAGAGAATATTCTGTCATCCTG